>NC_090929.1:1210833305-1211458305 GCF_040938575.1 Ambystoma mexicanum | reverse complement strand
TCTGGAATGGCTAGAGGAACATTTCACACATGAAGAAATGTCACGAGATAGTGAAACTAATGGTAAACACTTTATAATATAAATCATTTAATTATTATTATTTTGTATACATTTAACATATATATATTTTTTTTTTTGTACAGAGCATACCAAAATAGAAAATACTTCAGAAAAACCTGTTATGGATAACACTTTTCACAGTATAGAAGAAAAAATGGATTTATTGTTGACTAATTTTAATAATTTGAAAACTTTTTTGGAAGATCATTTTAAACCAAAAACCTCGTACCATTGCCCCACATGTACTTGTCCCTCCTCATCATATCCCAGTCAATTATCCCCAAACCCTCTCCATAACCCAAAACGTTTTGATGAGACTTTCATCCCTTCTTCACCTAATAACAATCATGATGAAACCCCTAATTCTCCTGTTTCTGTTTCTGCCTCTCACCTTCTCTGTCATAAATTATTAATATATGTTAAATAAAGTTGAATTTTTATATTGTGTTGTAAATAGTTTCATTTTTTTTTCAAAAAACAATGTAGGTCTGCGGACAGTGCAGGTGTTCTGAAATGTTCGTAAATAAACGAAAATGGAGGTGTCCTGAAGAACACTATACCTTTTCGTACTGTTAGCTAGCAAGATGAAACTATTCTAAGAACACACGCGGTGTCCTGAAATGTTCGTAAAAAAAAAAAATTAAAGTGGCCTAAAGAACACTATATCTGTCCGTAGTGTTCGCTAGCAAGTTCAAACTGTTCTAAGAACACACGCGGTGTCCTGAATTGTTCGTAATTAAACGAAAATGGAGGTGTCTTAAAGAACACTATACCTGTCCGTACTGTTCGCTAGCAAGTTGAACATTTTCTAAGAACACAATTGGTGTCCTGAAATGTTCCTACATAAACGAAATTGAACGTGTCCTGAAGAACACTATATCTGTCCTTACTGTTCGCTAGCAAATTTAAACTGTTCTAAGAACACACGCAGTGTCCTGAAATGTTCGTTTAACGTGTGACGCAATTTTAATTAGTTCAGGACCCGAACAGTGTCCGTAGAACATCAACGCGCATGCGCTAGCCAATCTCCGGGCATTTGGTGTCCTGCGGACATGCGCTTCCTTCACGGACTTGTTCGCGAACGGATCATATGACCGCACCCACGCTGATCGCGTGTTCTGAATGCGGACACTGTTCGGGTTCCCGAACAAATTAAAAGTACATTTTCAATTAATCCATAATATTTTTCAATAAAATCAACCATGGCACAAGTCCCACATAGTAATCCTGAGTTTCTACATACCTTTTGAAACTTTTCAAACTTTTTTTTGTGTTCGATCTGTCCGTGGACAGCGCGCATGTCCGCGAACCGCGCACAAGCACCCCTATAAAAGACCACGCCCTAGAGCTTATTCTCATTGTGTTTCTGGCTATTCTTCAGATCACAGCTATTTCTCCAGCAACTTGCTGATTACACCATCGAGATGGCCTCCCTGGCAGCAGAACTGCCACCTGGTGCTGCACCTGCTTCAGCACCACCCCCAGCCCCTCCACCACCACCACCTCCCCAAGGGCCTGGAGAGGGGAACAGGAGTGAGGATGCGGAGGAGGAAAAAAAGGATGATGAGAATGAGGTAGAGGAAAACCCTACTACCCGCACTAGGCGTGAGTCTTGGGTGTGGCGGTTATTTACCATTCATGGTAATGTTCCTAAGGCTTGTGCGGACCGTGTTACCTGCAATGAGTGCAAGATGATACTCAGTCGCGGGAAGCACGGTAAGTACAGCTTTGGGACCACTACTATGAAGCGACACCTGAGGTAATTTCACTCTGGGGCTATTCGCAGGGTTGTACCTTGCGAAGAACGTAGCAGGTTGATTTCCTCTACTTCATCCTCTGTTTCTGATCCTGTCACCACAGGGACCACCTCTGTGGGACAGCGTCTTCCTCAAGCTGCCTCACAGGCCATACAGAATACTGATGACCCTTACCTTTCGAGGGTCACAGTTGTATGTATGTACTGTGACACAGTACTCTGCAGGGGGGAGCGACTTCGTAGGGCTTTTGAGACTATCGTCTCAGAGCACGAGAAGATCTGCTCACTACCCAAATAAAACCCACTCTACATCTTCCTCACTCAGCTCGCCCTTTCTTATCCCTGTGGTTGGTGTCCCCCCCTTACCTTCCTTTCCCCTCCTCACCTAGTGTGTCGTGTATAAAAAATAAAAAAAAATACAAAATATCAAAAATCAAAAAAAAAATAAGGCTCTTTTCAGAGCCGCCTTTCACAGTTAAAAAATAGAAGTGAAAATAAATGAAGCAGGGCCCTATGTATTTTTTAGAAGTCCGCGGACAGTTCGCGAACATTTAAAAAATTGGGTTGCTACCCCATCACAAACATTGCAATTTTCTCTGGGAAGAAGTGGTGGCTCTGAAAAGAGCCTTTGGGTGGTGTTTGTAAGTCAAAAATTATAAATGCTTAACACCTACTTCAAAATGGATGTTGTAATTCCAAAAAAGGTCGCAATGCATTTTGTACATTTCTCAGAAAAATCTGATTGCCAGCATAAGTAAGATGGACTCCATCTCTGCGAAAAATGTATGTACTACGAAACATAATATTTTCATTGTGAAAAGAGGACATGCCAAAATCTCTTAGAAAGGCACAAACAGCCTTATTAACATTGTGCCTTGCTTTTTCCATTTGTGGACCAAATGAAGAAGAAAGAAGCCACATTTGTCTCTGCGCAATCCGTGAAAATATCACTTGAGAATTAGGAAACATGTCCATAACCTCCCCAAGTCCTTCTTTCATAGCAAATTGCAAAAAAAATCCAGTCACATGTCCTAAACTGTTCCGTCCACAATGAATTACTATTATGTCTGGATGTTGCTCTGTCTCCAAAGTAGCACAGAGAGGTAGCAAGTCCAACCACTTCATTACACGTACTCCATGCCAGTGTACTTCCACATGTGGGAATCCAAGATCTACAGCTACTCCACAGCTTTCTGCATGCACCTTCAACCAATGTATCCACGAATCTCCCAAAATCCAAACAATTTTTTTTCTGAAACACACAGCCATAGCTATCTTTTGTTCTCTCAGCAAAAAGAGTATCTGAGAAACTCTCTCCTGACACAACACATCCACTAAACTTTCCTGACCAATCCCTTTCAGTGCTTATTCTCATTTGCATGACTTCTGAACCCAAAAATCCCTGGAGGTAACTCCCGATGTCCGCGAACTACCGCCATGTCCGCAGACATATCGTAACATGAACAGCCCTTCTACCATTTCCACTTCACTCTCTCTGCCATTCCCTCATTGGATGTAGCTAAAAAATCACATGACCATGCACCAATCACATTCAATACCTCTAGATCTAACTGCATCATCATAGATCAGCACTGCAAATGTACTGTGAATCTCTCTGAGTACAAGTGTCATATCATTGGCAAGCACCATCTACCAGAAATACTGTACAAGTCTCCAAGATTTCTACTTGCAGCTCCATGCATATCCATATGCATGGACACAAACTTCAGGTATGCATATTTTCTGTACAGTAGATGAACACATCTTCAAACAGACTTTTAGCTTGTGTAATCTGTAAAATGAATTTACTGTATTTTTTTCAATTTCCTAAAATCAACTATCACTTATAAACCTTTATACTATTTACTTTCTTTATACACACACACTCAAATCATGTTAAACTAACATTTTTTAAATGAAATATATAGACTACATATATTCAAACAAAATTGCATGCAAGCACAATCTATGTTTAAATCTTTAAAAAAATACTTATACAATTTCATTTTTTTTTGGTTTTATTTATTTATTTATTTACTTAATTACTTTAATTTAGACATGACATTGAGGCGCTATTACCTAGAACAGCTTACTTACAGAAATAGTGGTATTCACTGGTATATTATAAATTTCACAAGACATAGTAAAGATATTTGTTTTTGCTACAGTTAGTCATTCAATACAATTTGTTCATTAAGAACATATCATATGTACTGAACTGATGCAATGTATCTTATGTAAATAAATTAGTTTAATGGTTTTAAAGAAGGCACTGAGGATTTCAATTAAAAAAATCAATATCTAAATTAAAAACAGCGCTATATCCAAACAAAGTTACTAATTTGAAGCTTTTACAATTGCAGTGAAGACCAGTCTCCTGAAAAGAAGCAGCCGAATTCGAAAAACAAAGAAGAACTAAGACGTTACCTGTTAATTTAAGAAAATAAGTAAGTAGAATATCACCATAAAATTTGTATTATTAATCAAACATACTATAACGTTAATACAAGCTATTTTGGTGCCTAAAAATAGAGATTGTGACCATTTTGTCCAAAACTCTCCATGTCTTAAACAGCGATTTACAGCCAGAATGGCCCACAAATTCCTATTTTTGGACACACAAATTACCCAACTGAACCGCTACAATTTTCATATTATAGAACAAACAACTAGCTTACTTTTTATTTGTCATCTGAGCCCCAGTTTAGTAACACATAAATTCAAGAATACCTATCCCTACTAGCTGCAGTTCCCAATGCACAATCACACACCATTACATACATCTTTATCATCTTACTCAAACACTCATGCACACAGCACACATACATTCCAGAACACCCCAACCCATATCTTCTTTATTTTTTTCAACAGACCCTAAAGAATGCCTACCAAAAGTCAAGTCCGTAGAAAGCAACGCAAAAGTAGAGCAAATGAAAATAAAAGTGTCCAACATAAGCATCCATCTCTAGCAGAATTTGTAAAAAAAGTTGACACAAAACAGCTAATAGTCATTTAGTGAAACACAAGAGGTTTCAAGTACAAAAACTTTGCCTCCTCTATCAAAATGTAAAACAAACCAAAAACAATTAACAGAAAATCAGCTATCACTACAGATAAAACTACTTCTTCAAATTTTAATATAGTGCAAAGTAAGCATACCAAGAAAAGTATTTTAGCCAAAATGTACCGTCACAAAGTCCTTCAAAATCTTATAAAAACAGGAGAGAAATCAGGTTCAATGCTTAAAACCTATCGTAGGAAATTAATCTTAGAAGCGTTGATGGACAGTGCAATTCTTCTGAAAAGAAAGTTATTTATTTTACTGTTAAACAAAATGAAACCACTAACAAAACTAATAACTAAATTACAAAAAATACTTCTCAATAAGCGAAATGTCAACAGAAAGAACTTCTTAAGTATCTGCGGAGGTGAATGGAATCACACTACGAGCACAGAACATATTTTAATGAAGAAGCATACAAACAAAAGCAAACAAATACAATTGCCATACATAGCAGTGGTCGGGGTTATGAAAAAGTGAATAATACCATAATGGAACAAGAAGTACTCCTTACAAAAATATGCCCTGAATACTTAGAATGACCCCTCCATTCAACTGAATGAGAACGTCTAGTGTACAAATGGCCATGCACGTCAATGTGTAACATTCCCTAACAATGTTTCAAATCTTTACGCCAATTCCTCAATAAATATGTAAAAAGCAAAGACAAAATCAAAATTAAATTACTGCAAAATATGGATACCTGTCCAGTGCGCAAGTACAGAGGACTACAAGGACATTCATTGGCCTGCATTACAGAACCTACTTGTGAAACCACTTTTCATGATATCAAAAGGATATCAACACATCATTCAACTATAAGAAATCTAGTCTATAAACTGTACTATGCTAAAAGTCCTGCTTTAGCACTAGCAAAGTTAAATAACATCCTTCTACATGGTACAGCAAAAGACCTACTTGAAGAAATTCATTATATCCAGAAAAAAATATTTTGGAAGTGAAAGCCATTTACAGAATGAAATAGTTTTAAACCAATTAAGCAACAGTCCTGCATATGGCAACCTTTTGCTAAACAAATACAAAAAAAAAAAACTAAAATTTAAAAGTACATCAGCTGAAGTACCAAACCATGTATGTGTATGTTGCCGTAGAACTTTTTTATAAAAGTAACACAAAAACTGTAGACCTATCATACAAAATAGAAGACAATGAAGATTCTAAATTGTTTGAATTAGCTCTCTACCTTGTAGCAGAAAACAAATACAAAATAACTGAGCCCTTAATACTTTGCAGTTACTGCACTACAAAACTTGACAACAACCAAACTCCTTCACGTGCTATCACAACAAAATTGGAATTATACCCAGTACCAAAACCCCTACAACAACTTAATTTATATGAGAGCATCATAATCCAAACAGTACACCCATTTCAAGCAATAATACGCCTTCAACCAAAAACAGCAAAATTACCTCCCTCTGAATTGGTAAAAGGCATTCGTGGAAAAGTAGTTTATTTACCATTAGATCTAAAAGAAAATGTGCATACTCTAGGAGTGCAATGTCCAATGCAGCAATCTTTAATTATCTTAGTAAATAGAGTATCTACAAAAGACAAAAAAATATGGCAACAGCTGGTAGATTTATATAAAGTTAGACAAACCTTCCAATATCTTAAAGAGAATAATGAATATTACAAAGAAATTAATATTGAAGAAAACTTGAAAGATACAACTGAAATAACTCAAGAAACACAAGAAGCTGGTCAATTTGAGCTACTATATCCTGCTACAATATCAAATACTTTAGACCATTATACAATTCATCCTTTGCACTGTAATGACACCGTAGAAGATGTACTGGAAACTTACCAAATGAGTCAAACAAAAGGATCGCCAATCAGCATATGGGAAAAAAGTATAGAAGCACGTGCTTTTCCTCTACTCTTTCCTACTGGCAAAGGAGGAAGGTATGATGATAGACCTATTCAAATATCAGCTTCAGAATACCGCTCATTACGGATGTATTCTGAAGATCCCAGATTTAGACAAAAGGTGGAATACATATTCCACCAACTCTTTGAAAGTGAACTAGCAACTTTATGTTACGGAGTTGCACACATATTAAAATAAGGATCACACTTTCAAAATATGACAGCTACACAATTATTAGAAAAAGTGCAACAAAAGGATGAGGTTTAACAATCAAATATTACAAATCTATTAGCAAATATGCGTGGTACTAAAGAGTACTAGTTTCGACTTCATGGAGATGTACGTTGTATGATCAGAAACCTTGGCCCACCAACTTGGTTTGTTACATTAAGTTGTGCAGAATATGCATGGGAAGATTTACATGATTTCCTATGCATATCAAATAAAAACAAAACAAACATAGATAAACTAACACCTGGAGAACTTTGTTCTTTGGATCCTGTTAATGTTTCAAGATATTTTCACCATCGCTTCATTGCTATGCTACATTTTATTTGTAATAAAACTGTTCCTCCCCTTGGAGAAGTGCAACACTTCTTTTGGAGAAAAGAATACCAAGCCAGAGGAGCACCACATATCCACATGCTTTTATGGATTAAAGATGCTCCCAAATTTGGTCAAGACAGTGATGCCACTGTTTTACAGTTTATTGAAAAATATGTCACTTGTGAAATTCCATCAGAAGTCACAAATAGTGATCTTCATGCACAAATTTTACAATTTCAAAGACACAAATGTCGAAAATATTGTCGTCACAAATACAAAAACAAAGGGAAATACTACCCCAAATGCTGATTTGGTTTCCCTAGACCAGTTACAAACACAGGTCAAGTGAACAACCTCATGTCTTCAGTTAGACATAGTGTTAAAGGTAAGTCACCTAAAAATACATATTACATAAAAAGGAAAGAAGAAGAAAAATATATCAATGATTATAATGCAATCATTGCCCACTTATGGAATGCAAACATAGATGTGCAGTACATTGCAGACAATTCTACTGCAGTTGCACGATATGTCACAGCATACTTAACTAAAGCAGAAAAGACAGAGCTCCAAGACCTCTGGAATGACCTGTCATCAGATAAAACAGTATCTCAGAAATTATACAGCTTGGGCATAAAAATGCTCACCCATAGAGAATGTGGATCATATGAAGAAGCTGATCGTTTAACTGTTACTGCATTGTATGGTAAATCTGAACATATAGTATGGCTAAGTCTTGGTCCAGCTAAATCTAGAAAAAGAGTCCTAAAATCATATGAAGATATAGAAACAATAGCCAAACATGATCCCAACAGCCAAGACATTTTAAAAAACAATTTATTAGACACATACTACCCAAACAGAAGTAATACTTTGGAAAGCATGTGTCTATACCACATAGCCCAAAACTACACATACAAAAATAATATGAAACCTGATGAAAAAAAAGGTAAATATAGAGTGACAAGCTGTGAAGGCAGCTTAGTTAAACTCACTAAACCAAATTTAATTAATAATATCAAATTGTCATTAAAGACTCCTCAACATAAAGAAGTATATTACATGTCCCTGCTACAACTCTTCAAACCATGGAGAAAAGAAGAACAATTACTAGATAACTATGACTCACATGAGGATGCTTTCAAAGCAAATGAAAGCACTATAACTGAAGTAAACTTTACACAGTACAAATAATGTTGCACAATGAACAGCAACACGAAGAAGAACTCCAAGCCCAACTAGATAAGGACACTCCTGACAGTAGTCAACCTTCTGTAACAGGAAGCCAAGAACCACTGGGAGAACCACTAATAATAAATGAGGCTGAATTAGCTATGATAGAAGTAGAAAACACCATGTGTCAGTATGAAGATAAGGAAGACCTAACTATACTACAATCAAAACTAAACAATGAGCAAAGTAGCATTTTTCAAGAAGTAACAAAACAAATTGCACATGGTGTAAAACATGAAAATAAAGAATGTTCCTGCCATAATTATAAACCTATACTATTGTACGTCAGTGGTGAAGCTGGTTCTGGCAAAACATTCCTAATCAAAATCATTAGTAAGTTCCTTCAACAATTGACAAACAACAAACTGTCAGCTGTTGTCACTGCCCCCACAGGTTTAGCTGCCTACAACATAGGTGGTGTTACATTACACTGATTACTACTATTACCACTAGAACACCAGAACAAATTAGACTATTACAAACCTTCTGCAGAAGCTGCAATGGAATTACGCAGAGTATTGAAACAAATGAAAATGCTACTAATAGATGAAGTGAGCATGGTCTCCAACCTGATGTTAGCTTTGATTCACCTCAGATTACAAGAAGTACTCAAAACAGACTATGAAGAGCTCTTTGCAGGAAAACACATTATTGTTTTTGGAGATCTGCTTCAATTAACACCAGTAAAAGGTGAGCCTATGTTTAAAACATTAGGACACAAACTCTGCCGTAAAACTGTTGGCAGCATTGGAAATGTCAACCTTTGGCAACATTTCCAATACAGAGAATTAACAGAAAACATGCGGCAATCTGCAGATCTCACTTATGCCAACATTTTTAAAAGTATCAGAGTTGGTATACTTTCTAAAGAAGCAGAAGCAATATTAAAAACCCGGCACATTAATGCACTTTATGGCGATAATGCATGTGCTACAGATGTTATGGAACAATTAGCCCACAAAAATGTCAATTGTATGGCCTTAATGTCAACTCTTGCAAGCTGTTTCAAATTCAACGAAATCATGCTAAGTAAAGAAATGCAACCAATCATGGAAATTAGCGCCACAGACAAACTAGATGTACATGGTATGACACTACCCATGTGTGACCAAGCCACAACAAGACTAAATAGTTTAGAAAAATCAATCTCAAACACAGCAGGCTTAGAAAAGATATTAAAATTATCCTTAAATTGCAGAGTAATGCTTAAACATAAACTTGACGTGGACCAAGGACTAGTTAATGGAGCACTGGGTACAGTTGTTGGCTTTCAAACATACCCACGCGACAACAAAATTCAGTTTGTCAATATACTCTTTGACAAACTTTCAGAAGTAAAAAGGATAGGACGCTCAACAGATCGATTCCTTCTCTTCAAAGATATGTATGTACGCAGAGAACAATTTTCTCTAACTCTTGCATACACAGTCACGATTCATAAATCACAAGGTTTTACCCTAGACAAAGCAATGATAGATATTGGTAACACAGTCTTTAAAGAAGGCATGAGCTATGTAGCACTATCACGCTTACCTACACTTGACGGTCTATTTCTAATCAACTTTGATGCAAGTAAAATAAACGCTGATATTCCTTGCATTTTAGAATACAATAGACTTCGCTCACTATACACCCCCCACCTAAACACATATTCTGTTCCACAAAAAGTAAAACGTTATAAAAGAAAAATAAATCAAACTGAAATGCAACAGGATGTAACTGCAAATCCTCCAAAGAGAGTAAAAGAAACTAATACTTCATCAAGTACCACAAGCAAAATAGAATCAATTAGGGAAAATAAACCAAGTACTTCTTTAAAGAAGCAAGACAAACTCCAAAAAAAGCAGTTAGATACAGAGCTACCTGGACCATTTAAATTCTCAAATATAGTTGGTGTAAGTTGCTACCCAAATGTAGCAATGAATATTCTATTTCAATTACCACCAATTGTTGACAACATTTATTTACACAGTACAGACCCATTGTGTTTGCAAATGTTAGTACTTCACAGAAATGCAGCAAACAATCCTGACAACACGTATAATGTTTTTTGGAATAAGACAACAATTGGACTACTGTGCTGGAATGGTGAAATTCACTATAAAGTCACAGGAAGATCCACAAGAATTTCTAATGTACTTACTACAAGTACTGGAAAACAAAAACATACCTATAAATGAAATCTTTCTGATTTCATACATGTGGAAACATACATGCACTCTCTGCAACAATGTGACACAAGAAGAAATCCTCAATGAACGCTTCATATATATATCAATACCAAATTGTGAATCCATTCCATTTCAGTGACTTGTACAAAATGCAAACCATGGTAGATTATGATCTACCTGCAATTCAGATAATCGCTCCACGTTAGTAATACAAACACATAGTAAATGCATAATACTAATGCTTCTACGTTACAATGCAGATGGTACCAAAAACAACTGCACACATGGTCAAATATCACTTGGTAAGAAAACCTTCACAACAATAGGTATAATCTACCACTCAGGAGCCACAACCAATTTAGGGCACTACACTGCATATATAAAAAGAAATGTGGATGGTTTGAATGTAATGATAGTACCATTACTCTAAAGCAGAGATTACCAGGAAATCTTACAAACGCTTATTTGATGTTCTTAAAACCAAAATATGATAACTAAACTGTATTTAAACCCTAAGTAAACATGTGTTAAAAAAATATAAACTGTTAGAATACTCCAAAAGCTATCTAACTGCTCAAAGATTCTACAACAACTAATCAGATAAATGAATACCACTAAATTAGACCAAAAAATACACAGTTAGAATACGCCAATTGGTATCTAACTGTCCCAAAATTTAACAATATCCAAATAGATAAATCAATACCACTAAAATATATCAAAAAAATAGACAGTTAGAATACGCCAATTGGGATCTAACTGCTCCAAAATATTATAATATCAAAACAAATAAATAATATGTTACTGCTCCAAAAAAATACAACAAGCCAAAGTATAAAGCATTAGCCAGAAACAAGTGAACACTGAAAACAAACAAAAAATAAACTGTAGCATAACAGAAAAAGTTTTTTTTTAATCCAACATGGATTTTTTTTTCCCACAGACCCAATGATTTTAGCAACAAATACAGAAACTGAGCAAATTGCACAGTACTCTGATTTGTAATCTACTAAATATGAGGGTCCAAAAAAAAAGTATATTGATTATACAATGTAATAAGTCATTACAAAATACTAATTCTAACATGCTATTTTCTTTTATCACAGAAATGAACAAGAAAAACATGGACTCCCGTTACTAGACCAAACAGTAAGTATACAATAATAAGGAGAACCATAGCAGCATATCACATCCATAGTATCTAATACCTTTGTTCCTTATACATTTGTTTTTCACCCAAGGTTATAAGCAAATATGAATGTGACATGCTGCGGTGGTTGTTTCCAGGGCATAGAGTCATGCACCCAAGACTCTATGCCCTGGCAAAAACCACTGCAGCATATCACATCCAGAGAGTCAAACATTTCAACTATGGTCTATGGAAACCTTTAATGTCCGCGGACATTATGAGTGTTCTTAGAACACTTTCAACTTGCCAGCGAACAATACGGACAGCGTTTTCAGGACACCCCCTATGAACATTTCAGAACAACGCGATAGTTCTTAGAACACTTTCAACTTGACAACGAACAATACGGACAGGACACCCCCATTTTGTTTATTTGCAAACATTTCAGGACACTGCAAGTGTTCTTAGAACACATTCAACTTGCCAGCGAACAATACAGACTACGCCTTCAGGACACCCCCTACGAACATTCCAGGACACTGCGAGTGTTCTTAGAAACGTCTTCAGAACACCCCCATTTTGTTTATTTGCGAACATTTCAGGACACCGCGAGTGTTCTTAGAACACATTCAACTTGACAACGAACAATACGGACAGTGTCCTCAGAACACCCCCATTTTGTTTATTTGCAAACATTTCAGGACACCATGAGTGTTCTAAGAACACATTCAACTTTACAGAGAACAATACGGACAGCGTCCTCAGGACACCCCCTTTTTGTTTATTTGCAAACATTTCAGGACACTGCGAGTGTTCTTAGAACACATTCAACTTGCCAGTGAACAATACAGACTACGCCTTCAGGACACCCCCTACGAACATTCCAGGACACAGGGAGTGTTCTTAGAAACGTCTTCAGAACACCCCCATTTTGTTTATTTGGGAAAATTTCAGGACACTGCGAGTGTTCTTAGAACACATTCAACTTGACAGAGAACAATACGGACAGCGTCCTCAGGACACCCCCTACGAACATTCCCCGGACACCGCGAGTGTTCTTCGAAGCGTCTTCAGAACACCACCATCTTGTTTATTTGCGAACATTTCAGGACAACGCGAGTGTTCTTAGAACACATTCCACTTGACAACGAACAATACGGACAGTGTCCTCAGAACACCCCCATTTTGTTTATTTGCGAACATTTCAGGACACCATGAGTGTTCTAAGAACACATTCAACTTGACAGAGAACAATACGGACACCGTCCTCAGGACATCCCCATTTTGTTTATTTGCGAACATTTCAGGACACTGCGAGTGTTCTTAGAACAGTTTCAGTTTGCTTGCGAACAAAACGGACACATATTGAGTCCTCAGAACACCCCCCATTCAGTTTATTTAGAACATTTCAGAACACACGTGATGTCCGCAGACAAATCGAACACAAAAAGAACGTCTAACTCATAAAACACACAACTTTCATCCTATCTCATACACTCCCACCCTCCCCAAACACTCCTACACACCAACACACTCTACTAAATACGAATCCAAGATGGCGGGCGCTACCAAAAATCTGACACGCTTCACGCTCCACGCCGTCCAATCAGTGAACACGTTGCATGTCCGCGAACATCACACAAGCCGATTGGCCAATCAGGACACTGTCCGCGGAGCGAACAGGGAAGTGTGTCCGCGGACCGAACACAGATATCACACATTTTTTTGGACCTACTTTTTGGTCATTTTAAAAAAAACTACTGGACGGATTTTCACAAAATTTGCAAAAGCACACTTTCGGGACCAAGCCGCTGCTCCTGGTCCAAATTTGGTGAAAATCCGTCCAGCGGTTTGGGCTGTAGGTGTGAGCAAAGTTTTTTCCCATTATGTCTATGAGAAAAAAAAAGTTTTGGCACCCCCCCCTATAACTTTGCCCCCCCTGGACGAATCCTCACCAAACTTTGCAAACATCCAGAGTGACCCAAATACTGTTTTTGCAAAGTTTGGTGAGGATTCGTCCAGGGAGAGCGAAGTTATAAGCCGCCCAAAAAGTGCTCTTCCTATGGAAACACCAACTTACCCATAACTACATGGCCACTACCGTGGCCATGTATTATACATAGATATATATATATTCAGTGTAAAAACTTTGTTAAAGGGACGTTATGGTTAAGTTGCGCTACTAAAAACTATGAAATTCAGTGAAAAAACTTTGTCAAAGGGACGTTATGGTTCCAAGTAAAACCGAAAAACCCTTGAAATTCGCCAGCTTTGAATTTCATAGGTTTTTAGTAGCGCAACTTAACCATAACGTCCCTTTAACAAAGTTTTTTCATTGAATTTCATAGGTTTTTATTAGTGCAACTTAACCATAACGTCCCTGTAACATTATTTTTTTACTAAATTTTAAAGGTTTTTATCAGTGCAACGTCACCATAACATCCTTTTCAATAGATGAAGACCACTAACATCTTATGTCCTCAAAGTGGGAATGCTGGGTGGTAAAGAAAACAAAAAGATTTTCCTTCCTAGGAAGGAAAATCTTTTACCAAGATGGCCACCATGGAAAGGGAAGGCGGGGTGTACAAAAGAACACAAAAGGGCATGAGCGGGCGGTGGGAACAGGGGAAACACATGGGCATGAGCGGGGGATGAGAGGGAACAGGGTACAAACGGGACATGAGCAGGGGTGAGGGTAAAAGGAAGGAAACGCGGGGCATGAACGGTGGTGGGGGAACACGAAAGAGAGACACGGGGCATGAGCTGCGGGTGGGGAGGAACATGAGGGAGACACGGGGTATGAGCGGGGGGTGGGGAGGAACACGAGGGAGACACGGAGCATGAGCGGGGGGGTACAGGGCACACACAGACATGAGCGGGGGTGGGGGGGAAAGGAGAGAGACAAGGGGCATGAGCGGGGGTGGGGGGAACACGAGGGAAACACGGGGCATGAGCAGGGGTGGGGGGTAACACGAGGGAAACAAGGGGCATGAGCGGGGGGTGGGGGGAACACGAGGGAGACACGGGGCATGAGCGGGGGTGGGGGACAACAGGAGAGAGACACGGGGCATGAGCGGAGGCTGGGGAGAACAGGAGACAGACACGGGGCATGAGCGGGGGGTGGGGAGAACAGGAGACAGACACGGGGCATGAGCGGGGGATGGGGGAACAGGCGACAGATACGGGGCATGAGCGGGGGTGGGGGGCAACAGGAGACAGACACGGGGCATGAGCAGGGGGTGGGGAGAACAGGAGACAGACACGGGGCATGAGCAGGGGGGTGGGGAGAACAGGAGACAGACACGGGGCATGAGCGGGGGAATCGGGAACAGGTGACAGACACGGGGCATGAGCGGGGGGGTGGGGAGGTAGAGAGACACACGAGGCATGAGCGGGGGGTGGGCGGGAGGGGGAGAGACACACGGGGCATGAGCGGGGGTGGGTGGGAGGGGAGAGACACACGGGGCATGAGCGGGGGTGGGGGGGACGGAGAGAGACACACGGGCATGAGCGGGGGGAGGGGGGAAGGGGAGAGAGACACGGGGCATGAGCGGGGGTGGGCGGGAGGGGTAGAGACACACGGGGCATGAGTGGGGGTGGGGGGGAGAGAGACACACGGGGCATGAGCGGGGGTGGGTGGGAGGGAGAGAGACACACGGGGCATGAGCGGTGGGTGGGGGGAAGGGGAGAGAGACACACGGGCATGAGCGGGGGGTGGGGGGAGGGAGAGAGACACACAGGGCATGAGCAGGGGTGGAGGGGAGGGAGAGACACACACGGGGCATGAGCGGGGGTGGGAGGGAGGGAGACACACGGGGCATGATCGGGGGGTGGGGGAAGGAGAGAGAGACACACAGAGCATGAGCGGGGGGTGGGGGAGGGAGAGAGCCACACGGGGCATGAGCGGGGGAATTGGGGGGGAGGTTCAAGAGACACATGGCGTTTGTGTGCAGGCGGAAGATCCCGCTCCTCGGCCCTCCGCTGGCCACCGTGTGCCGATGGCGTGAACGGGGGCTGGTGGAACAGGGGAGACACGGAGCATGGGTGGGGGTGGGGGGAAAGAAGGACACACGGTGCATAAACTGGGGTGGGAGGAACAGGAGACAGACATAAGACTTACTGTGCAGGCGGCGAGGAACAAAGATGGCGGACGTCTCTGAAGCCGGACGCACTGCACGCTTTCACTGCATCCAATGAGAGAGCATGTCAGATGTCCGCGGACATCACGCAAGC
Organism: Ambystoma mexicanum; assembly: GCF_040938575.1. Taxonomy (NCBI): domain Eukaryota; kingdom Metazoa; phylum Chordata; class Amphibia; order Caudata; family Ambystomatidae; genus Ambystoma; species Ambystoma mexicanum. The sequence goes on along the minus strand of NC_090929.1, from coordinate 1,211,442,222 downwards.
TGCTTGCCCAATCACTGTCCTGTCCGCAGAGCGAACAGGGAAGTGTGTCCACAAAGCGAACACAGATATCACTAATTTTTTTCACTTACATTTGCTGTCATTTTTTTAAAAACTACTGGACGGATTTACACCAAATAAAGCAAAGCACGCTTTCGGGACCAAGCCACCACCCCTGCCGCAAATTTGGTGTAAATCCGTCCAGCGGTTTGGGCTGTAGGCGTGAGCAAAGATTTTTCCCATTATGTCTATGGGAAAAAAAAAAGTTTTGGGACCCCCCTATAACTTTGCCCCCCCTGGACGAATCCTCATCAAACTTTGCAAAAATCCAGATTGACCCAAATACTGTTTTTGCAAAGTTTGGTGAGGATTCGTCCAGGGAGAGCGAAGTTATAAGCCGCCCAAAAAGTGCTCTTCCTATGGAAACACCAATTTACCCATAACTACATGGCCACTACCGTGGCCATGTATTATACATAGATATATATATATTCAGTGTAAAAACTTTGTTAAAGGGACGTTATGGTTAAGTTGCGCTACTAAAAACTATGAAATTCAGTGAAAAAACTTTGTCAAAGGGACGTTATGGTTCCAAGTAAAACCGAAAAACCCTTGAAATTCGCCAGCTTTGAATTTCATAGGTTTTTAGTAGCGCAACTTAACCATAACGTCCCTTTAACAAAGTTTTTTCATTGAATTTCATAGGTTTTTATTAGTGCAACTTAACCATAACGTCCCTGTAACATTATTTTTTTACTAAATTTTAAAGGTTTTTATTAGTGCAACATCACCATAACATCCTTTTCAATAGATGAAGACCACTAACATCTTATGTCCTCAAAGTGGGAATGCCGGGTGGTAAAGAAAACAAAAAGATTTTCCTTCCTAGGAAGGAAAATCTTTTACCAAGATGGCCACCATGGAAAGGGAAGGCGGGGTGTACAAAAGAACACAACAGGGCATGAGCGGGGGGTGGGAACAGGGGAAACACATGGGCATGAGCGGGGGATGAGAGGGAACAGGGTACAAACGGGACATGAGCAGGGGTGAGGGTAAAAGGAAGGAAACGCGGGGCATGAACGGTGGTGGGGGAACACGAAAGAGAGACACGGGGCATGAGCTGCGGGTGGGGAGGAACATGAGGGAGACACGGGGTATGAGCGGGGGGTGGGGAGGAACACGAGGGAGACACAGAGCATGAGCGGGGGGGTACAGGGCACACCCGGGACATGAGCGGGGGTGGGGGGGAAAGGAGAGAGACAAGGGGCATGAGCGGGGGGTGGGGGGAACACGAGGGAAACACGGGGCATGAGCAGGGGTGGGGGGTAACACGAGGGAAACACGGGGCATGAGCGGGGGGTGGGGGGAACACGAGGGAGACACGGGGCATGAGCGGGGGGTGGGGGGCAACAGGAGAGAGACACGGGGCATGAGCGGGGGCTGGGGAGAACAGGAGACAGACACGGGGCATGAGCGGGGGGGGGTGGGGAGAACAGGAGACAGACACGGGGCATGAGCGGGGGATGGGGGGAACAGGCGACAGATACGGGGCATGAGCGGGGGTGGGGGCAACAGGAGACAGACACGGGGCATGAGCAGGGGGTGGGGAGAACAGGAGACAGACACGGGGCATGAGCAGGGGGGTGGGGAGAACAGGAGACAGACACGGGGCATGAGCGGGGGAATGGGGAACAGGCGACACGGGGCATGAGCGGGGGAATGGGGAACAGGCGACAGACACGGGGCATGAGCGGGGGGGTGGGGGCAACAGGAGAGAGACACGGGGCATGAGCGGGGGGTGGGGGAACAGAAGACAGACATGGGGCATGAGTGGGGGGTGGGGGCAACAGGGGAGAGAGACACGGGGCATGAGCGGGGGGTGGGGGAGGTACAGGAGAGAGACATGGGGCATGAGCGGGGGGGTTGGGGGGTACAGGAGACAGACACGGGGCATGAGCGGGGGGTGGGGGCAACAGGAGAGAGACACAGGGCATGAGCGGGTGGGGGGAACAGGAGACAGACACGGGGCATGAGCGGGGAGGCAACAGGAGAGAGACACGGGGCATGAGCAGGTGGGGGAACAGGAGACAGACACGGGGCATGAGCGGGGGTGGGGTGGTACAGGAGACAGACACGGGGCATGAGCGGGGGGTGGGGGGCAACAGGAGAGAGACACGGGGCATGAGCGGGGGGTGGGGGGAACATGAGACAGACACGGGGCATGAGCAGGAGGTGGGGGCAACAGGAGAGAGACATGGGGCAAGAGCGGGGGGTTGGGGGGGTACAGGAGACAGACACGGGGCATGAGCGGGGGGTGGGGGCAACAGGAGAGAGACATAGGGCATGAGCGGGTGGGGGGAACAGGAGACATTCACGGGGCATGAGCGGGGGCAACAGGAGAGAGACACGGGGCATGAGCGGGTAGGGGGAACAGAAGACAGACATGGGGCATGAGCGGGGGGGTGGTACAGGAGACAGACACGGGGCATGAGCGGGGGGTGGGGGCAACAGGAGAGAGACACGTGGCATGAGCAGGGGGTGGGGGGAACAACAGAGACAGACACGGGGCATGAGCGGGGGGCAACAGGAGACAGACACGGGGCATGAGCGTGGGGTGGGGGGCAACAGGAGACAGACACGGGGCATGAGCAGGGGATGGGGAGCAACAGGAGACAGACACGGGGCATGAGCGGGAGGGAGAGAGACACACGGGGCATGAGTGGGGGGTGGGCGGGAGGGAGAGAGACAAACGGGGCATGAGCGGGGGGTGGGCGGGAGAGAGACACATGGGGCATGAGCGGAGGGTGGGCAGGAGTGCGAGAGACACACGGGGCATGAGCGGGGGTGGGCGGGAGGGGGAGAGACACACGGGGAATGAGCGGGTGTGGGGGGAGGGAGAGAGACACACGGGGCATGAGCGGGGGGTGGGGGAAGGGGAGAGAGACACACGGGGCATGAGCGGGGGTGGGGGGAGGGACAGAGACACACGGGGCATGTGCGGGGGGTGGGCGGGAGGGGGAGAGACACACGGGCCATGAGTGGGGGGTGGGCGGGAGGGGGAGAGACACACGGGGCATGAGCGGGGGGGCGGGAAGGGGAGAGACACACGGGGCATGAGCGGGGATGGGCGGGAGGGGGAGAGACACACGGGGCATGAGCGGCGATGGGCGGGAGGGGGAAAGACACACGGGGCATGAGCGGGGGTGGAGGGGGGGTAGAGAGACACACGAGGCATGAGCGGGGGGTGGGCGGGAGGGGGAGAGACACACGGGGCAAGAGCGGGGGTGGGTGGGAGGGGAGAGACACACGGGGCATGAGCGGGGGTGGGGGGGATGGAGAGAGACACACGGGCATGAGCGGGGAGGGGGGAAGGGGAGAGAGACACGGGGCATGAGCGGGGGTGGGCGGGAGGGGTAGAGACACACGGGCATGAGTGGGGGTGGGGGGAGGGAGAGAGACACACGGGGCATGAGCGGGGGTGGGTGGGAGGGAGAGAGACACACGGGCATGAGCGGGGGTGGGGGGAAGGGGAGAGAGACACACGGGCATGAGCGGGGGGGTGGGGGGAGGGAGAGAGACACACAGGCATGAGCAGGGGTGGAGGGGAGGGAGAGAGACACACGGGGCATGAGCGGGGGTGGGAGGGAGGGAGAGAGACACACGGGGCATGATCGGGGGGTGGGGGAAGGAGAGAGAGACACAGAGCATGAGCGGGGGGTGGGGGGAGGGAGAGAGCCACACGGGGCATGAGCGGGGGGATTGGAGGCGAGGTTCAAGAGACACACGGCGTTCGTGTGCAGGCGGAAGATCCCGCTCCTCGGCCCTCCGCTGGCCACCGTGTGCCGATGGCGTGAACGGGGGCTGGAGGAACAGGGGAGACACGGAGCATGAGTGGGGGTGGGGGGAAAGAAGGACACACAGTGCATAAACTGGGGTGGGAGGAACAGGAGACAGACATAAGACTTACTGTGCAGGCGGCGAGGAACAAAGATGGCGGACGTCTCTGAAGCCGGACGCACTGCACGCTTTCACTGCATCCAATGAGAGAGCATGTCAGATGTCCGCAGACATCACGCAAGCTGCTTGCCCAATCACTGTCCTGTCCGCAGAGCGAACAGGGAAGTGTGTCCGCAAAGCGAACACAGATATCACTAATTTTTTCCACTTACATTTGCTGTCATTTTCTTAAAAACTACTGGACGGATTTACACCAAATAAAGCAAAGCACGCTTTCGGGACCAAGCCGCCACCCCTGTCGCAAATTTGGTGTAAATCCGTCCAGCGGTTTGGGCTGTAGGCGTGAGCAAAGATTTTTCCCATTATGTCTATGGGAAAAAAAAAGTTTGGGACCCCCCTATAACTTTGCCCCCTTTGGACGAATCCTCACCAAACTTTGCAAAAATCCAGATTGACCCAAATACTGTTTTTGCAAAGTTTAGTGAGGATTCGTCCAGGGAGAGCGACGTTATAAGCCGCCCAAAAAGTGGCTCTTCCTACGGAAACACCAACTTAACCATAACTACATGGCCACTACTGTGGCCATGTAATATAGCATCTACAGCCCAAACCGCTGGACGGATTTTCCACCAAATTTGGACCAGGAGCAGCGGCTTGGTCCCGAAAGCGTGCTTTTGCAAATTTGGTGAAAATCCATCCAGTAGTTTCTTTTAAAATGACCAAAAAGTAGGTAAAAAAAAATTAGTGATATCTGTGTTCGGTCCGCAGACGGACTTTCCTGTTCGCTCCGCGGACAGGACAGTGATTGGGCCAGCAGCTTGCGTGATGTCCGCGGACATCTGACGTGCTCTATCATTGGATGCGGTGAAAGCGTGCAGTGCGTCTGGCTTCAGATACGCCCGCCATCTTTCATTCCCGCATGAGAGGCTTTGTCAGGTCAGCAGGAGCGTGTCCCTCCCACCCCCCGCTCATGCCCGAGTCTGCCCCACCCCCCGCTCATGCCCCGTGTGTCCTTTCTGTCCCCCATTCTCCCACTCATGCCCCGTGTGTCCTTCCTGTCCCCCCCACCCCTGCTCATGCTCCGTGTATCCCCTGTTCCTCCAGCCCCCCGCTCACGCCATCGCACACGGTGGCCAGCGGAGGGCCGAGGAGCGGGTTCTGCCGCACGAACTCATGTCCGTGCGGCATGTCCATGTTTTTGTTTGTCCCCCCACCCCCCGCTCATGCCCCGTGTGTCTCTATCCCTCCTGCCCACCCCCCCGCTCATGCCCTGTGTGTCTCTATCCCTCCCGCCCACCCACGCTCATGCCCCGTGTGTCTCTAACCCTCCCACCCACCCCCGCTCATGCCCCGTGTGTCTCTATCCCTCCCACTCACCCCCCGCTCATGCCCCGTGTGTCTCTATCCCTCCCATCCACCCCCCGCTCATGCCCTGTGTGTCTCTCCCCTCACCCCCTACTCATGCCCCGTGTGTTTCTGCCCTCCCACCCACCCTCTGCTAATGCGCCGTGTATCTCTGCCCTCCCACCCAACCCCCGCTCATGCCCCGTGTGTCTGTCCCCGACCACCCACCCCACGCTCATGCACCGTGTATCTTTCCCCTCCCACCCACCCCCTGCTCATGCCCCGTGTGTCTCTCCCCTCCCACCCACCCCCGCTCATGCCCCGTGTGTCTCTCCACCCACAGCCCGCTCTTGCCCTGTGTGTCTCTCCCCTCCCACCCACCCCCCGCTCATGCCCCCTGTCTCTATCCCTCCCACCCACCACCCGCTGATGCCCCGTGTGTACCTATCCCTCCCACCCGCCCCCCCTCATGCCCCATGTGTCTCTATCCCTCCGCTCAATCCCCGCTCATGCCCCGTGTCTCTATCCCTCCCGCCCACCCCCGCTCATGCCCCGTGTCTCTATCCCTCCCGCCCACCCTCCGCTCAAGCCCCATGTGTCCCCCCTCTCATGCCCCGTGTGTGTCTCTCCCCCCACCCCCTGCTCATGCCCTGTGTGTCTCTCCCCTCACCCCCTGCTCATGCCCTGTGTGTCTCTCCCCTCACCCCCTACTCATGCCCCGTGTGTCTCTAGCCCTCCCACCCACACCCCGCTCATGCCCCTAGAACTCCCACCAACCCCCCACTCATGCCCCAAGCGTTCCCCTCCCACCCCCCGCTCATGCCCCTAGAGCTCCCACCCACCCCCCGCTCATGCCCCTAGCCCTCCCACCCACCCCCCGCTCATGCCGCGAGCCCTCTAACCCACCCCCCGCTCATGCCCCGTTTGTCTCTCCCCTCCCACCCACCCCCCACTCATGCCCCGTGTGTCTCTATCCCTCCCACCCACCCCACGCTCAAGCCCCGTGTGTCTCTATCCCTCCCACCCACCCCCCGCTCATGCCCCGTGTGTTTCTATCCCTCCCACCCACCCCCCGCTCATGCCCCGTGTGTCTCTATCCCTCCCACCCATCCCCCGCTCATGCCCCGTGTGTCTCTATCCATCCCACCCACCCCCCGCTCATGCCCCGTGTGTCTCTATCCCTCCCACCCACCCCGCTCATGCCCCGTGTGTCTCTATCCCTCTCGCCCACCCCCCGCTCATGCCCCGTCTGTCTCTATCCCTCCGGCCCACCCCCTGCTCATGCCCTGTGTGTCTTTATCCCTCCCGCCCACCCCCCGCTCATTCCCCGTGTGTCTCTCTCCCTCACCCACCCCTGCTCAGCCCCGTGTGTCTCTCTCCCTCCCCCCACCCCCGCTCATGCCCCATGTGTCTCTCCCCTCCCACCCACCCCCGCTCATGCCCCGTGTCTCTATCCCTCCCACCCACCCCCGCTCATGCCCTGTGTGTCTCTATCCCTCCCACCCACCCCCCGTGTGTCTCTATCCCTCCAACCCACCCCCCGCTCATGCCCCGTGTGTCTCTATCCCTCCCACCCACCCCCCGCTCATGCCCCGTGTGTCTCTCTCCCTCCCCTCAACCCCCGCTCATGCCCCTTGTGTCTCTATCCCTCCCGCCCACCCCCCGCTCATGCCCCGTGTGTCTCTATCCCTCCCGCCCACCCTCCACTCAAGCCCCATGTGTCCCCCCGCTCATGCCCCGTGTGTGTCTCTCCCTCCCCCCACCCCCTGCTCATGCCCCGTGTGTCTCTCCCCTCACCCCCTGCTCATGCCCTGTGTGTCTCTCCCCTCACCCCCTACTCATGCCCCGTGTGTCTCTAGCCCTCCTACCCACACCCCGCTCATGCCCCTAGAACTCCCACCGACCCCCCACTCATGCCCCAAGCGTTCCCCTCCCACCCCCCCGCTCATGCCCCTAGAGCTCCCACCCACCCCCGCTCATGCCTCTAGCACTCCCACCCACCCCCCGCTCATACCCCGAGCCCTCCCACCCACCCCCCGCTCATGCCCCGAGCCCTCTAACCCACCCCCCGCTCATGCCCCGTTTGTCTCTCCCCACCCACCCACCCCCCGCTCATGCCCCGTGTGTCTCTATCCCTCCCACCCACCCCCCGCTCATGTCCCGTGTGTCTCTATCTCTCCCACCCACCCCCGCTCATGCCCTGTGTGTCTCTATCCCTCCAATCCACCCCCCGCTCATGCCCCGTGTGTCTCTATCCCTCCCACCCACCCCCCGATCATGCCCCGTGTGTCTCTATCCCTCCCTCCCACCCACCCCCAGCTCATGCCCCGTGTGTCTCTATCCCTCCCACCTACCCCCGCTCATGCCCCGTGTGTCTCTATCCCTTCCACCCACCCCGCTCATGCCCCGTGTGCTCTATCCCTCTCGCCCACCCCCGGCTCATGCCCCGTCTGTCTCTATCCCTCCCGCCCACCCCCTGCTCATGCCCCGTGTGTCTCTATCCCTCCCGCCCCCCCGCTCATGCCTCGTGTGTCTCTCTCCCTCCCCCCACCCCTGCTCATGCCCCGTGTGTCTCTCTCCCTCCCCCCACCCCCGCTCATGCCCTGTGTGTCTCTCTCCCTCCCCCCCACCCCCGCTCATGCCCCGTGTGTGTCTCTCCCTCCCCCCCACCCCCGCTCATGCCTGTGTGTCTCTCTCCCTCCCGCTCACCCCCCGCTCATGCCCTGTGTGTCTCTTGCCCTCCCCCCACCCTCGCTCATGCCCCGTGTGTCTCTAGCCCTCCCACCCACCCCCCGCTCATGCCCCGTGTGTCTCTATCCCTCCCACCCACCCCCCGCTCATGCCCCGTGTGTCTCTATCTCTCCCACCCACCCCCGCTCATGCCCCGTGTGTCTCTATCCCTCCCACCCACCCCCCGCGCATACCCCGTGTGTCTCTATCTCTCCCACCCACCCCCCGCTCATGCCCCGTGTGTCTCTAAAACTCCCACCCACCCCCACTCATGCCCCGTGTGTCTCTATCCCTCCCACCCACCCCCGCTCATGCCGCGTGTGTCTCTATCCCTCCCACCCACCACCCGCTCATGCCCCGTGTGTCTCTATCCCTCCCACCCACCCCGCTCATGCCCCGTGTGTCTCTATCCCTCTCGCCCACCCCCCGCTCATGCCCCGTCTGTCTCTATCCCTCCTGCCCACCCCCTGCTCATTCCCCGTGTGTCTCTATCCCTCCCGCCCACCCCCCGCTCATGCCCCGTGTGTCTCTATCCCTCCCGCCCACCCCCCTTTCATGCCCCGTGTCTCTCGACCTCCCCCCCACCCCAGCTCATGCCCCGTGTGTCCCTCTCCCTCCCCCCACCACCGCTCATGCCTCGTGTGTCTCTCTCCCTCCCCCCCACCCCCGCTCATGCCCAGTGTGTGTCTCTCCCTCCCCCCACCCCCGCTCATGCCCCGTGTGTCTCTCTCCCTCCCGCTCACCCCCGCTCACCCCGCGCTCATGCCCCATGTGTCTCTAGCCCTCCCCCCACCCCCGCTCATGCCCCGTGTTGTCTCTCCCCTTACCCCCGCTCATGCCTCGTGTGTCACTAGCCCTCCCACCCACCCCCCGCTCATGCCTCCTGTGTCTCTAGCCCTCCCACCCACCCCCCGCTCATGCCTCGTGTGTCTCTAGCCCTCCCACCCACGCCCCGCTCATGCCTCGTGTGTCTCTCTCCCTCCCCCCACCCCACGCAACCCCGCTCATGCCTCGTGCGTCTCTCTCCCTCCCCCCCACCCCCCGCTCATGCCTCGTGTGTCTCTCACCCTCCCCCCCACCCCCCGCTCATGCCCCGTGTGTCTCTAGCCCTCCCACCCACCCCCGCTCATGCCTCGTGTGTCTCTCTCTCCCCCCCACCCCCCGCTCATGCCCCGTGTGTCTCTCTCCCTCCCCCACACCCCCGCTCATGCCCCGTGTGTCTCTCCCTCCCCCCCACCCCCGCTCATGCCCCGTGTGTCTCTCCCTCCCCCCCACCCCCGCTCATGCCCCGTGTGTCTCTCCCTCCCCCCCACCCCCGCTCATGCCCCGTGTGTGTCTCTCCCTCCCCCCCACCCCCACTCATGCCCCGTGTGTCTCTCTCCCTCACCCACCCCTGCTCAGCCCCGTGTGTCTCTCTCCCTCCCCCCACCCCCGCTCATGCCCCATGTGTCTCTCCCCTCCCACCCACCCCCGCTCATGCCCCGTGTCTCTATCCCTCCCACCCACCCCCGCTCATGCCCTGTGTGTCTCTATCCCTCCCACCCACCCCCCCGTGTGTCTCTATCCCTCCAACCCACCCCCCGCTCATGCCCCGTGTGTCTCTATCCCTCCCACCCACCCCCCGCTCATGCCCCGTGTGTCTCTCTCCCTCCCCTCAACCCCCGCTCATGCCCCTTGTGTCTCTATCCCTCCCGCCCACCCCCCGCTCATGCCCCGTGTGTCTCTATCCCTCCCGCCCACCCTCCACTCAAGCCCCATGTGTCCCCCCGCTCATGCCCCGTGTGTGTCTCTCCCTCCCCCCACCCCCTGCTCATGCCCCGTGTGTCTCTCCCCTCACCCCCTGCTCATGCCCTGTGTGTCTCTCCCCTCACCCCCTACTCATGCCCCGTGTGTCTCTAGCCCTCCTACCCACACCCCGCTCATGCCCATAGAACTCCCACCGACCCCCCACTCATGCCCCAAGCGTTCCCCTCCCACCCCCCCGCTCATGCCCCTACAGCTCCCACCCACCCCCGCTCATGCCTCTAGCACTCCCACCCACCCCCCGCTCATACCCCGAGCCCTCCCATCCACCCCCCGCTCATGCCCCGAGCCCTCTAACCCACCCCCCGCTCATGCCCCGTTTGTCTCTCCCCACCCACCCACCCCCCGCTCATGCCCCGTGTGTCTCTATCCCTCCCACCCACCCCCCGCTCATGTCCCGTGTGTCTCTATCTCTCCCACCCACCCCCGCTCATGCCCCGTGTGTCTCTATCCCTCCAATCCACCCCCCGCTCATGCCCCGTGTGTCTCTATCCCTCCCACCCACCCCCCGATCATGCCCCGTGTGTCTCTATCCCTCCCTCCCACCCACCCCCAGCTCATGCCCCGTGTGTCTCTATCCCTCCCACCTACCCCCGCTCATGCCCCGTGTGTCTCTATCCCTTCCACCCACCCCGCTCATGCCCCGTGTGCTCTATCCCTCTCGCCCACCCCCGGCTCATGCCCCGTCTGTCTCTATCCCTCCCGCCCACCCCCTGCTCATGCCCCGTGTGTCTCTATCCCTCCCGCCCCCCCGCTCATGCCTCGTGTGTCTCTCTCCCTCCCCCCACCCCTGCTCATGCCCCGTGTGTCTCTCTCCCTCCCCCCACCCCCGCTCATGCCCTGTGTGTCTCTCTCCCTCCCCCCCACCCCCGCTCATGCCCCGTGTGTGTCTCTCCCTCCCCCCCACCCCCGCTCATGCCTGTGTGTCTCTCTCCCTCCCGCTCACCCCCCGCTCATGCCCTGTGTGTCTCTAGCCCTCCCCCCTCCCTCGCTCATGCCCCGTGTGTCTCTAGCCCTCCCACCCACCCTCCGCTCATGCCCCGTGTGTCTCTATCCCTCCCACCCACCCCGCGCTCATGCCCCGTGTGTCTCTATCTCTCCCACCCACCCCCGCTCATGCCCCGTGTGTCTCTATCCCTCCCACCCACCCCCCGCGCATACCCCGTGTGTCTCTATCTCTCCCACCCACCCCCCGCTCATGCCCCGTGTGTCTCTAAACCTCCCACCCACCCCCACTCATGCCCCGTGTGTCTCTATCCCTCCCACCCACCCCCGCTCATGCCGCGTGTGTCTCTATCCCTCCCACCCACCACCCGCTCATGCCCCGTGTGTCTCTATCCCTCCCACCCACCCCGCTCATGCCCCGTGTGTCTCTATCCCTCTCGCCCACCCCCCGCTCATGCCCCGTCTGTCTCTATCCCTCCTGCCCACCCCCTGCTCATGCCCCGTGTGTCTCTATCCCTCCCGCCCACCCCCCGCTCATGCCCCGTGTGTCTCTATCCCTCCCGCCCACCCCCCTTTCATGCCCCGTGTCTCTCTCCCTCCCCCCCACCCCAGCTCATGCCCCGTGTGTCCCTCTCCCTCCCCCCACCACCGCTCATGCCTCGTGTGTCTCTCTCCCTCCCCCCCACCCCCGCTCATGCCCAGTGTGTGTCTCTCCCTCCCCCCACCCCCGCTCATGCCCCGTGTGTCTCTCTCCCTCCCGCTCACCCCCGCTCACCCCGCGCTCATGCCCCGTGTGTCTCTAGCCCTCCCCCCACCCCCGCTCATGCCCCGTGTTGTCTCTCCCCTTACCCCCGCTCATGCCTCGTGTGTCACTAGCCCTCCCACCCACCCCCCGCTCATGCCTCCTGTGTCTCTAGCCCTCCCACCCACCCCCCGCTCATGCCTCGTGTGTCTCTAGCCCTCCCACCCACGCCCCGCTCATGCCTCGTGTGTCTCTCTCCCTCCCCCCACCCCACGCACCCCCGCTCATGCCTCGTGCGTCTCTCTCCCTCCCCCCCACCCCCCGCTCATGCCTCGTGTGTCTCTCACCCTCCCCCCCACCCCCCGCTCATGCCCCGTGTGTCTCTAGCCCTCCCACCCACCCCCGCTCATGCCTCGTGTGTCTCTCTCTCCCCCCCACCCCCCGCTCATGCCCCGTGTGTCTCTCTCCCTCCCCCACACCCCCGCTCATGCCCCGTGTGTCTCTCCCTCCCCCCCACCCCCGCTCATGCCCCGTGTGTCTCTCCCTCCCCCCCACCCCCGCTCATGCCCCGTGTGTCTCTCCCTCCCCCCCACCCCCGCTCATGCCCCGTGTGTGTCTCTCCCTCCCCCCCACCCCCACTCATGCCCCGTGTGTCTCTAGCCCTCCCACCCACCCCCGCTCATGCCCCGTGTGTCTCTAGCCCTCCCACCCACCCCCGCTCATGCCCCGTGTGTCTCTAGCCCTCCCACCCACCTCCCGCTCACGCCCCGCGTGTCTCTAGCCCTCCCACCCACCTCCCGCTCATGCCCCGCGTGTCTCTAGCCCTCCCACCCCCTCTTCATGCCCCGTGTGTCTCCAGCCCTCCCACCACCCCCTGCTCATGCCCCGTGTGTCTCTCCCCTCCCTGCCACCCCCCGCTCATGCCCCGTGTGTCTCTCCCCTCCCCCTCACCCCCCGCTCATGCCCCGTGTGACTGTCCCCTCCCCGACCCCCCGCTCATGCCCCGTGTGTCTCTCCCCTCCCACCCACCCCTCGCTCATGCCCCGTGTGTCTCTCCCCTCCCACCCACCCCTCGCTCATGCCCCGTGTGTCTCTAACCGCCCACCCACCCCCCACGCATTCCCCATGTGTTTCTCCCCTCCCACCCGCCCCTCGCTCATGCCCCGTGTGTCTCTCCCCTCCCACCCACCCCTCGCTCATGCCCCGTGTGTCTCTAACCGCCCACCCACCCCCCACTCATGCCCCGTGTGTTTCTCCCCTCCCACCTACCCCCCGCTAATGCCCCTAGTGTCTCTCCCCTCCCCCCACCCCCTGCTCATGCCCCGTGTGTCTCTCCCCTCACCCCCTGCTCATGCCCTGTGTGTCTCTCCCCTCACCCCCTATTCATGCCCCATGTGTCTCTAGCCCTCCCACCCACACCCCGCTCATGCTGCTAGAACTCCCACTGACCCCCCACTCATGCCCCAAGCGTTCCCCTCCCACCCCCCCGCTCATGCCCCTAGAGCTCCCACCCACCCCCCGCTCATGCCCCTAGTCCTCCCACCCACCCCCCGCTCATGCCCCTAGCCCTCCCACCCACCCCCCGCTCATGCCCCTAGCCCTCCCACCCACCCCCCGCTCATGCCCTGAGCCCTCTAACCCACCCCCCGCTCATGCCCCGTTTGTCTCTCCCCTCCCACCCACCCCCCGCTCATGCCCCGTGTATCTCTATCCCTCCCACCCACCCCCCGTTCATGCCCCGTGTGTCTCTATCTCTCCCACCCACCCCCGCTCATGCCCCGTGTTTCTCTATCCCTCCCATCCACCCCCCGCTCATGCCCCGTGTGTCTCTATCCCTCCCACCCACCCCCCGCTCATGCCCCGTGTGTCTCTATCCCTCCCACCTACCCCCGCTCATGCCCCGTGTGTCTCTATCCCTCCCACCCACCCCCCGCTCATGCCCCGTGTGTCTCTATCCCTCCCAACCACCCCCCGCTCATGCCCCGTGTGTCTCTATCCCTCCCACCCACCCCGCTCATGCCCCGTGTGTCTCTATCCCTCTCGCCCACCCCCCGCTCATGCCCCGTCTGTCTCTATCCCTCCCGCCCACCCCCTGCTCATGCCCCGTGTGTCTCTATCCCTCACGCCCACCCCCCGCTCATGCCCCGTGTGTCTCGCTACCTCCCCCCACCCCTGCTCATGCCCCGTGTGTCTCTCCCTACCCACCCACCCCCCGCTCATGCCCCGTGTCTCTATCCCTCCCACCCACCCCCGCTCATGACCTGTGTGTCTCTATCCCTCCCACCCACCCCACGTGTGTCTCTACCCCTCCCACCCACCCCCCGCTCATGCCCCGTGTGTCTCTATCCCTCCCACCCACCCCCCGCTCATGCCCCGTGTGTCTCTCTCCCTCCCCTCAACCCCCGCTCATGCCCCTTGTGTCTCTATCCCACCCACCCACCCCCCGCTCATGCGCTATGTGTCTCTCTCCCTCCCACCGACCCCCCACTCATGCCCCAAGCGTTCCCCTCCCACCCCCCGCTCATGCCCCTAGAGCTCCCACCCACCCCCCGCTCATGCCCCTAGCCCTCCCACCCACCCCCCGCTCATGCCCCGAGCCCTCTAATCCACCCCCCGCTCATGCCCCGTTTGTCTCTCCCCTCCCACCCACCCCCCGCTCATGCCCCGTGTGTCTCTATCCCTCCCACCCACCCACCGCTCATGCCCCGTGTGCCTCTATCTCTCCCACCCACCCCCGCTCATGCCCCGTGTGTCTCTATCCCTCCCACCCACCCCCCGCTCATGCCCCGTGTGTCTCTATCCCTCCCACCCACCCCCCGCTCATGCCCCGTGTGTCTCTATCCCTCCCACCCACCCCGCTCATGCCCCGTGTGTCTCTATCCCTCCCACCCACCCCCGCTCATGCCCCGTGTGTCTCTCTCCCTCCCCCCACCCCCGCTCATGCCCCGTGTGTCTCTCTCCCTCCCCCCCACCCCTGCTCATGCCCCATGTGTGTCTCTCCCTCCCCCCCACCCCCGCTCATGCCCCGTGTGTCTCTCTCCCTCCCGCTCACCCCCCGCTCACCCCCCGCTCATGCCCCGTGTGTCTCTAGCCCTCCCCCCACCCCCGCTCATTCCCTGTGTGTCTCTAGCCCTCCCACCCACCCCCGCTCATGCCCCGTGTGTCTCTAGCCCTCCCACCCACCCCCCGCTCATGCCCCGTGTGTCTCTAGTAGCCCTCCCACCAACCCCCCGCTCATGCCCCATGTGTGTCTCTCCCCTTACCCCCCGCTCATGCCTCGTGTGTCACTAGCCCTCCCACCCACCCCCCGCTCATGCCTCGTGTGTCTCTAGCCCTCCCACCCACCCCCCGCTCATGCCTCGTGTGTCTCTAGCCCTCCCACCCAAGCCCCGCTCATGCCTCATGTGTCTCTCCCCCTCCCTCCACCCCCCGCACCCCTGCACATGCCTCGTGTGTCTCTCTCCCTCCCCCCCAACCCCCGTTCATGCCTCGTGTGTCTCTCTCCCTCCCCCCCACCCCCCGCTCATGCCTCGTGTGTCTCTCTCCCTCCCCCCCACCCCCCGCTCATGCCCCGTGTGTCTCTCCTCCTCCACCCACCCCCGCTCATGCCCCATGTGTCTCTCCCTCCCCCCCACCCCCGCTCATGCCCCGTGTGTCTCTCCCTCCCCCCCACCCCCGCTCATGCCCCGTGTGTCTCTCCCTCCCTCCCACCCCCGCTCATGCCCCGTGTGTGTCGCTCCCTCCCCGCCACCCCCGCTCATGCCCCGTGTGTCTCTAGCCCTCCCACCCACCCCCGCTCATGCCCCGTGTGTCTCTAGCCCTCCCACCCCCCGCTCATGCCCTGTGTGTCTCTAGCCCTCCCACCCACCCTCCGTTCACGCCCTGTGTGTCTCTTACCCTCCCACCCACCTCCCGCTCATGCCCCACGTGTCTCTAGCCCTCCCACCCCCTCTTCATGCCCCGTGTGTCTCCAGCCCTCCCACCACCCCCCGCTCACGCCCCGTGTGTCTCTATCCCCTCCCGCCCACCCCCCACTCATGCCCCGTGTGTCTGTCCCCTCCCCCACCCCCCGCTCATGCCCCGTGTGTCTCTCCCCTCCCACCCACCCCTCGCTCATGCCCCGTGTGTCTCTACCCTCCCACCCACCCCCCACTCATGCCCCGTGTGTCTCTACCCTCCCACCCACCCCCCACTCATGCCCCGTGTGTTTCTCCCCGCCCACCTACCCCCCGCTAATGCCCCGTGTGTCTCTCCCCTCCCACCCACCCCCGCTCATGCCCCTTGTGTCTCGAACCTCCCACCCACCCCCGCCCCGTGTGTGTCTCCCCTCCCACCCACCCCCCGCTCATGCCCCGTGTGTCTCTCCCCGACCACCCACCACCCGCTCACGCCCCGTGTGTCTCTCCCCTCCCACCCACCCCCCGCTCATGCCCGGTGTGTCTCTCCCCTCCCACCCACCCCCTGCTCATGCCCCGTGTGTCTCTCCCCTCCCACCCACCCCCTGCTCATGAACAGTGTGTCTCTCCGATCCCACCCACCCCCTGCTCATGCCCCGTGTGTCTCTCCCCTCCCACCCACCCCCCGCTCATGCCCCGTGTGTCTCTCCCCTCCCCCCACCTCCTGCCCATGCCCCGTGTGTCTCTATCCCTCCCACCCACCCCCCGCTCATGCCCCGTGTGTCTCTATCCCTCCCACCCACCCCCCGCTCATTCCCCGTGTGTCTCTATCCCTCCCACCCACGCCCCGCTCATGCCCCGTGTGTCTCTATCCCTCCCATCCACCCCCTGTTCATGCCCCGTGTGTCTCTATCCCTCCCACCCACCCCCCGCTCTTGCTCCGTGTGTCTCTATCCCTCTCCCCCACCCCCCGCTCATGCCCCGTGTGTCTCTATCCCCTCCCGCCCACCCCCCGCTCATGCCCCGTGTCTCTCTATCCCTCCCGCACACTCCCGGTCATGCCCCGTGTGTCTCTATTCCTCCCCCCCACCCCCCGCTCATGCCCGGTGTGTGTCTATCCCCTCCCGTCCACCCCCCGCTCATGCCCTGTGTGTCTCTATCCCTCCCACCCACCCCCCGCTCTTGCTCCGTGTGTCTCTATCCCTCTCCCCCACCCCCCGCTCATGCCCCGTGTGTCTCTATCCCCTCCCGCCCACCCCCCACTCATGCCCCGTGTCTCTCTATCCCTCCCACCCACCCCCCGTTCATGCCCCGTGTGTCTCTATCCCTCCCACCCACCCCCCGCTCTTGCTCCGTGTGTCTCTATCCCTCTCCCCCACCCCCGCTCATGCCCCGTGAGTCTCTATCCCCTCCCGCCCACCCCCCGCTCATGCCCCGTGTCTCTCTATCCCTCCCGCCCACTCCCGGTCATGCCCCGTGTGTCTCTATTCCTCCCCCCCACCCCCTGCTCATGCCCCGTGTGTGTCTATCCCCTCCCGTCCACCCCCCGCTCATGCCCTGTGTGTGTCTATCCCCTCCCGCCCATCCCCCGCTCATGCCCTGTTGTGTTATCCTTATCCACCCCGCCTTCCCTTTCCATGGTGGCCATCTTGGTAAAAGATTTTCCTTCCTGCACCGGGACGCCGGAGGCGTCCCGGTTTGGGAAGAAAAATCTTTTTATTACCACCTGGAGTTCCCACTTTGAGGACCTAACATGCTAGTGGTCTTCATCTATTGAAAAGGATGTTATGGTGACGTTGCACTAATAAAAACCTATGAAATTCAATGAAAAAACTTTGTTAAAGGGACGTTATGGTTAAGTTGCACTAATAAAAACCTATGAAATTCAATGAAAAAACTTTGTTAAAGGGACGTTATGGTTAAGTTGCGCTACTAAAAACCTATGAAATTCAGTGAAACAACTTTGTTAAAGGGACATTATGGTTAAGTTGCGCTACTAAAAACCTATGAAATTCAGTGAAAAAACTTTGTCAAAGGGACGTTATGGTTCCAAGTAAAACCGAAAAACCCTTGAAATTCGCCAGTTATGGTAAGCTAAGCAACCATAACTCGCGCCACCTCCGTGCACTGCTAAGACTAACACCCAGGACATCAAAGATGACATCACAAATGTCATTGATGACATCACTGATGACATCACATGTCTGGCTCGCTCTTTTTTCTTTTGCTGACATGTCTAGTCCACATGGTTTTCTTCAGTAACAGTCAGAAACTAAAAATTTTATTTTATTTGTAGACGTATCCTTCAAGTAGGTTCTTACAGTAATTCCCTTAGAGTCCAGTCACATCATATGAAACATATACATACGGGAAGACACAAGCTTGAAAGACAGCAATCCTTTTTGTGCATAAAGATAACCAATAGACTTATGGGCACTTCCTGATAGTTCTGTTTTTTATGGCTGTACTTTCCCTGTGGGTCCAATCACATCAAGTGATACATATACATAGGGTAAATAGCAGCTTTGAAACCGAGCAATCATTTATTTGCATGAAAATAATCAGTTAAGTTATGAATTGTTTCTGCTACTGCTTGTGCTTTTTTGCTAATTTCACTTTCCCTGTATATACCCATATTGGTATGTGTTCTTGTGTCTTTGTGTTTTGTCTATAGTAATGTAATTATGTAATAGATGTGTTTTATCAGCTACGTATTACATATTTCACAGTACACAAAAATCTATTAAGAAAACAATTATCATTTCATTATTCAACATATTAACATTACGAATATTATACCTTCATCTTGTACGCTGCACACAATGTTATGTTTCTGTATGAGTAGCTTAGTATACCAGATAGAACCCCATAATAGAATGCTATTTATATCAATGCATCGTTCAATGCACTAATTAGGGTATGATATTTATTGCAATGATCCTTGACACTTGTTTTGCAACATTATAATAAGAATCCCTTGTACACATATTTCATGAAAAGTACATACACATGTGATGTCATCAGTGATGTCATCAATGACATTTGTGATGTCATCTTTGATGTCCTGGGTGTTAGTCTTAGCAGTGCACGGTGGTGGCGCGAGTTATGGTTGCTTAGCTTACCATAACTGGCGAATTGCAAGGGTTTTTCAGTTTTACTTGGAACCATAACGTCCCTTTGACAAAGTTTTTTCACTGAATTTCATAGGTTTTTAGTAGGGCAACTTAACCATAACGTCCCTTTAACAAAGTTTTTTCACTGAATATATAGATATATATTTTAATTCAGATGGTTTGGCAATCTTCAGAGTCTGACCAGCAGAATTGCTAACCCCCCACCCACACAGAATACACTCTTCTATCCCCCCCACTGGTTTCCCATCTGTCGGTATACCATATGCTGCCTTCTGAAAAGTCATGTAAAGTTTGGAACGTGTTTTAAAGCCAAAATTATCTTTTCAATGAATGTGACTAAATGACACTTCACTTGCTAACAACTACTGAACTGCAGCAGAGATCAATCACAAGCTACAGATGTTAAGTGTAACCCTGCCAGCTCCCTGTGGCACAGCTCACAGATGTCATCCTATAATTCCTGCTTTTAGAAGAGATTCTTCTCAATGAAAGAGCCGTAAAACCAGCATCAATCGCCATTAGAATGCATGTTCTCCTGTTCTGCGTGCAATAATGCGTCAAATTATTTGTGCCAATCTGGTGGTGATGTTTAATTCATGTTATAGGTAGAAGAAATAGTAAGACATACCTTTAACAAGAGTGGCTGAGTGATAGCTCCAAACACATGAATTAAACCAACATGTTTTAATGCTTTTATATTTCTCCAGATTGTGAACTCACATATTTTAGGAAACATGTTTTAAAATTCTGCTACATCAGCAGCAAAGAAAAAACAACGTAATCGCCCATTAAAAAAAAGAATATAGAGCTTGAATGTTTCAAATAAATAAATGTATTTATCTTTGACACTTATTTATTTTATTTATGTATAGAAATCACAGGAAAGCAATGCATTTTGGCACAAAAACACTCACAAAATGTAACATTGATAACAGAATGAAGGCCATTAGTCCTTGACAATGAGGTGAGAGAATATGACTTGAAGACCAGATGTTGAAGGGGAAGGTGGAAACATAAACCATGGATGAGGGAAGGACAGAATAACATAGGAACGAGATGTTGGAGGAAGTGCTAAAGTAAGGATGAAGGGCTGATCGAAAAGTGTGGCAGGGTTGTCCATCAGGATAGGGAGAGAGGGTAGCAGGGTGATGGAGTGATGTAGAGTATTAGAAAACAGGTTATTCAGAAAGGAGGAGGGCTTTGAGGTTGGATTTAAATAGTGGTAGAGTTGGAATAGTACGGAAAGGGAGTGAAAGTGCATTCCAGAGTAGGGAAGCAAGGAGAGGGAGAGAGCAGAAATGAGAGGGAGCAGAGGGGACAGGAGTAGTGGAAAGGAGGTGAGCTGAGGATGATCATAACAAGTGAGGGCGAGAGTAGGGAGAGGGATGAGCAGATAGGTAAAATGGCGCAAGTCCATGGATGGTTTTGAAGATGATGAGAAGTGTATACTTAGTTCTTTGTTTGATAGATAGACAGCCAATCTTGTGAAGAGGAGGAAGAGGTAAAGCTAGAAAGGTTGAAAAGTACACAGACCACAAAATTGAGGACTTTGTTCAGAGGTGAACATATCATAGTTGGGAAGGCCATTGAGGAAACTGGCACAGTAATCAGATCTAGAAAGAACTAAGGAGATTAGCTTCTTAGAAGTAACCAAAGACAGAAGTCGACAGATTTTTATGATATTGAGGTGGTTGAGTCTGGCTGCAGTGGCAGATTTGTACATGAAGAGCAAGAAGTTGTGAGATATGTCAAAGATGACATCAAGGTTATGAGTGGAAGCAGAGGAAGGAAGGTAGTCGGGAAAGAAGAGAAGAATAATGCGCGAGGAGGAGGGGTCAGTCTGTTTGGCTGGAGAACTTTGCTCTTAGTGGTGGTGAGCATGGGCGAGTGAGACGCCATCTAATATTTGATGGCAGAGAAACAGTTTGACATTTTTTACAACAGATCATCGGATGAGAGGGGAAAGGAGAAGAAGATCTTAGTGTCATTGGCGAAGAGTTGATAGGATAATCTGTAGGAGGAGATTAGGTCGTCAAGAGCTGAATTATGGAGGGTGAAGAGAAGTGTACCAAGGACAGACCCTTGGGGAACTCTAACAGTAAGGTGGGTTTGTGGGTGGTGAGTGGAGAGGAAAGGCTGTTCCAGAACACCTGAAAGTGTCTAGGGGCAAGGTATGAAGAAAACCAGGCAAGGGCCTTATCTCCAGGGCTGTAGGTGGGCTGGGGCTAGCTGGGGAAATGCCCCGGCAGTCTCCAGAAAGGGCTCCCAAGCCGGGATACGTCCGGCGCCCATCCCGACTAGCCCCAGTCATGCGCACACCTCAGACAGTTGTGTAGCCAAAGCGCTACACAGTTACACAGCACTATGAAAGTACTGACATCTGCAAACAGTCAGTGGAACGATGGCTTTGTTTACGTGGCTGCCAGATGATTCTGAACTCCGAAACAAGTGGAGGGCTCAGTCTCTCCTTTTGTTTCCAAGTAAAGAGTGATCATGCAGCACAAAGCCTTTCTCATCAAGTGAAAGCTTGGTTTAAACATACCTTTTTGATGCTTCCACCTGCCTCACCATTGCTACCATTTAAAAAAATATATATTTGCGGCGCACATAACCCATCGGTATCTAGGTGCTAGTTTCATTGAATTGTGGAAGTGAAGGTTATTTAGAGCGTGCTCGTTTTTTAAATTTATAAATCTTTTCAAACGCGGATCCGGTATTTAAACCTGTGTTTGCTCAGCATGATCTTGCGTTCAAGACCTGCGCGTTGCCACAAAGCTATCCTTCCGTCACACCATCTACTGCCATCCTGGAGTAACAGCACTCTTTCCAATGGAATGTATGGTTTTAATCAGTAATATATTTTATTTTATTTTAATGTATTTTATTCAAATACGTAGCTAAAGATCATAGAAAAGCTTTACAATAGGAGATTGCCAGCAATTGGCTTTGCTTTTCTTTTTTTTTTTACAGTAGAGCAGTACTGTTGGTGGAAGAAGAGGGGGAGGGAAGGAGTACTAACTAAATGCAATATGATTATTTTTCTTGGTGACTTTCACAGCTGGCCAGTCCGTACAACCAGCAAGCAAACACTTGATTACTCCAATCTATGTGGCATTCTTAATTTGAAGGTTTGGTCTTCAACCATACTCACATTGGTGGTCATACTCTGGAAGCTACCTGTCTTTGCCTCACTTGAACCTCCCTCATATGACAGTCCCAAATGTCCCCTAGTCTGTCCATTCTCTCCTCAATTCTAGGGTGGTCAGACTGTGACAAATTAACATCTGCCCTGCATGAGTACAAGGAAGAGTAGAAGCGAAACCACCTACTCAGCTTTCACACATCTACAAAACAAGAGAAAACCTCATCATAAAGTTAAAACAGGCACTGTCAAGAGATATACCTCCTTAGACCTTTGTGGGAATGTGGGCAGAGGGAAGGTTATACTCTCCAGACGGTGTGGATGTGGTCCAGTAGCAACCAAAACAGCAAAGTACAGCAGTCCAAAATAAAGGGAATGAACAATCAAGGTTCTATAAATAAATAAATAAATAAATATATATATACTTTAAGTAAACACACCATCCGCAATGTAACTGATTAGAACAACTCTACACAAAGCTTACCCCTGTGGAAAGTGCAGAGAAAATGCAAGGGTAGAAAGTTGTAGCACTCTGGGTAGGGAAACATGTGGAAAAAGACAATAAATAACCACAATGATTTCGAAAAAGTTATGTTCTCGTGTGAAATGGGGTGAATTGGGAACTAGCCTGTCCCTAGGCTCAAAGGTGGACCCAGGAGTCAAATACCAATCAATAGTACATTTAGCTGGTCTTGGCAGCTTGGCAATGGTGAACCAGGTTTTGATGTGCTGTTCGTAATGTTTGAAGCGTCTCGAATGTGGGGGTCGCTGCCCTAGGTGGGGAACAGTGTCGATCAGGGACCGAGCTGAAGTTTATTGTGGTTTGAATCAATGCTTGAAGAAGAGTAGATGGGGCATGACCAGGAGCTGAGCGACGCAGACATGAGGCTCAAGAACTCTGTGCACCATAGAAGAACATCGGCAGATGGGACAAATAAATAGGAGCAGGCAGTGAGACAGTGAATGCACCACAGTGAGCGGGAAGGCAGCCCCCTTGGTGCTGAGAAGGTGGCCTGCTAATGGAGGACTCATCGGGAAAAGTCTTTCGACTCACTGCGTGGATTCCCATGGAAGTCATTCGCCTCCAATTGAGAGGTGCCCCTCAGCAGGACGAACGTCAGAGAAGAGTGAGAGTGAACTCCACGCAGTGAGGGGAGAAGTATTGCAGAGCAGCAGTTTGGTCAGAGAGCCATGTAATCCAGGTCAAGGGGCATCAGCCTCTGTTTAGGCACTGACAGAAGAAGCGGAAGCACAACAAAGGTGGTAGGACTCGGTCCGGCAGAAGTTGAATGGATTACTAGTGCAGAGGATGACTCAGGATGAACCTGGAGCCAGGAACTGAAAATGATGCTCTGCTTGGTGGTGGTGACCTCCGACCAGGGAAGCAGAGAGGCATCTGAACAGTGAGCGGGAGTGAGGAAGGCACCTACAGGAGCGGAGAAGCCGGGATTGTGATTGAGATGGCCGTTTGGTGAGGAGACGTCCCGTCCCTTCTGACACCTAGTGCTGTAATTGTGAGAGCAGATGCCTGGTGTGTGAAGGGATGCTCACATTATCCCCAGACACCTATGGCTTGGTATCTGTAACAATGAAGATGCTGTCAAACAGCTGGACAAAGTTGGGTCCTCACCTGGGACAGACCTTCTCCAGGGCTACAAAGAGAGTGGGAGTCCACAGACAGTGTTTAAGGATTTGACAGGAGTCTGAAGGGCAAGGAGCTGTGGAGAGGGGATCCAGGACCATTGGTGAATGGTTAAGAATCGAGGGGTTCTGGATGTCGCAGAGCAAGGGGATCCCTGCATAGAAGAAACCTGAGAAACTCACATGATAAGGGAGTGGGACAAAAGCGAGCGTTCCCAAAGAAGAGCCATAGGAAGCGGTTAGGGACATGAGAAGGGACTACAATAGTGAAGGGCCAACAGAAAACAGAACAGTATGTTGGCGATAAGTCCAAACAAGGCAAAAATGGAGTGGCGGAGGTGATTGAGGACAATGACATGGTGAGGGGGGTGGAGAGTGTTACGTTGGAAGGCTTCCTGATGGAAATCCATGAATCCACAGCGTCCCTGGAGGGGAAGATTCAAGAAGTAGGTGTGGATGTCTCCTTGGTGTGGGTGGATCTGAGAAACGTGATTGAGAGGTTGACGGTCATGGAACTAGGAGTGAGCGATGGGAAAGATGTGTTGATGCTGTTGAAGAATCACGTGACAAGCCTGGCAGGGGCAACGAGAGCACTGGAAGAAAGGGCGAAAGATGTGGAGAGACGCCAGAAGGACAAGAGGGCCACTGCATGGAGCTGTTTGTAGAGAAGTTGTAGTTGGACACTTTTTATCTAGAGGGCTTATTGAAACTGTTCACAGTGGAGAGTGCCTCCCAGAGCAAATTTAGCAAAACTATTGAACTTTCGTGATAGAGGTGCGATCCTGCAAGAGGCATGACGTAATGGACACTTCCAACCGGGTAATTCCAGGATCCTTACTTTTCCTGATTTTACAAAAGAAATCCAGAAGCAGAGGCTGCCATTTGATGCGGTGAAGAAGCAGCTGAGGAAAGGAAACTAAATTATATCATGTTCTTCCTGGCAAAATGTAAGGTCCTGGCAGATGAGAAGCCACACCTTTTCCTTTTGCATCAGAAGTGTGGAATTGGTTAGAGTTGAGGTGTGAATGAACTGCGAAACAAGAGAAGAGACAGATTGATGATGAGAAGGTGGCGTAGAGGATACAAGGAAGGACTAGATTGATGAGGTCACCTGTGACCGAGAGGGGATGGGAAGGGTTTTGTAACAACAAATTGAGATGTGTTACAAAGGGAGCATGCTGACATGATGTGGCATATTCGGGGTCAAGTCACGTGTGGTGGTCAAGTTACCCCAGACCACAGGTATGTTTGCCTTTTGGGGGAGAACCTGGAAGGGGCCGAAGGGACCCATTGGTCACTGACAGGACATGGAGGAAAATGAACAGCAGGGGACTGCTGCATTGTAAGAGGATGAAAGAATGGTTGCTACATGAGAAATGGGGAAGGTCAAAGTGGTAGGGGGTGGGGAAAAGGAGAGGACAGCTGAGAAATGGAAAACTGTTATATTATATATGGTTCACTATTGGGGGTGAGTGGGTTTGTGGGAAGGGATGCGTGGAGTGGGTGAGGAGTGTGCAGATATTCTTGGGGCAGTTTAATTTTGCAGATGTTGAGTTAACAGTTTTTAAGAGATTGAATCAAAGCATATGGCACAATAAAGGAAAAGGACAGAAGATTGGGGGATGTATAAATATTTCATGTGAGTACCACTGAGTTTAAAATAGGGACTTGGAATGTCCAGGGGTTGGGAAATCGGCGGAAAATAATGAAAGTTGGTAGATTCCTGAACCGCAAAGGAATACAGGTGGCAATACTGCAGGAAAGGCATTTAGTTTATTTAATTTTTTATAATGCTCTTCGTGCCCACAGGCCTCAGAGCGCAGCAATTTACTGAGTCCATATATGGAAAGGGTGTACTGCAAATGTGTGGGGTGGGGGATGTTTGGTTCCACATTTTGGTTGTATGCCAGGTTTTTTTAATCGGGTTAGGAAGGGGGATCCCGATACAAGTAGATAAAACATGGGGAGATTTTGAGGGTCGTACACTGATGGTACGAGGCAGGATAGAGTGGTCGAATATCTGCATAGTAAATTCATATGCACTGAGTGTGGATAATGAGGAGTACTTTCATTCAGTATTAGTAACGGTTGGGAGAGATAGAGCTGATATTTTCGTCTGGGGAGGTGATTTTAATTATTTTTTGGACCCAGAAAGAGACCGATCGAAGAGGGAGTGCCCCATTAAGCAGAAGTCTGCTGGTTCGCTCAACAAAGTAGTGTTGAATTTGGACTTGGTGGAATTGTTGAGAGGGTCTCACAGCACTGACAGAAGGTATTCCTTCTTCTCGCATGTTAACAAATCTTATTCCAGACTTCATTACATATCCATGGGTAGGAAATATGGTCAGCAGTTCACGGACATAGAATATTGGGGACGGATCCAGTCGGATCATGCTCCACTGGTGACATATTTCAGATGATCAAAGAGGAGATTGGCAGTGTCGCTATGGAAATTGCGTGTGGAGGATTTGGAGGACACAGCATTCTGTTACACAATGAGGGAGGAAATCACTAGGTCCTTTGGAGTAAATGAGGTTCGGTGGCAGATGTGTTATGTGGGAGGAATTTAAGGTAACAATGAGGGGGGCGTGTATATCAAGGATGGTAGAGGCACGTAAAACACTGAATGAGTCATTGACAAGGGCTGAGTGGGAGATTCAACAACTCAAAGAGGAGGTTATGAAAAGGCAACATGTAGGAGGCGAGTTAGTGGAAGCACTCCAAAGACAACAGGAGTGTCAGGAGGCATTATGTAAATATGAATACAGCCAAAATGCAGTTCGAATTCATGAAGAGGGAGACAAAGCAGGCTGGCTACTTGCATGGTTGATACAAAGGGAATCGCCAAGATCAGCAATAATGCAGAACTATGATCAAGGGAGACATGTAATAACCTTGCCAGGGGAAATTAATGAGGTGTTCCAAAACTATTATAGGTACATATTCAGTTGGGGAAGCAGCAGACCTACTAGATGTAATGCAGTTACTACATCTGTCTGGTGGCCATTTCACCAATTTACATGCACGACTGGAGGAGGAGGAGGAGGAGGAGGAGGAGGAGATATGGCACGTATTGATATTTATGCAGAGGAATACATCACTGGGGATAGATGTGTTTCACATCGAGTATTGCCATATGTACGCAGATTGTTTAATTCTCCATCTGAAATGGGTGCATGATGAGGCATATGATAGAGGGAATCTTCTGGACAGCATGTGAGAGACACCAATCATGGTGCTATTGAAAGCATGGATGGATCCAAATCATTGTGAGTCATACAGGCCGTTAACTCTGATCAGCGTTGATGCAAAGATCCTGGGGAAGGTCATAGTGCTGAGATGATCTAAAGTGATAGCAGGTTGGTACACCCAGACCAATGTGGCTTTGTGGGAGGTAGGAGCAGTATGATGAACCTCCCTCATTCACACTATGTCATAGAGATGGTGGGATCTGGTCTGGAAGAACTGGTACAGTAGCCATATATGCAGTCAAGGCTTTTGACTCATTAGAATGGGGATGGCTCGTCAAGGTGTTGGAAGCATTTGGTTTGGGACTGGGCATTATGCAATGGATTAAGCTGTTGCGTAAGGACTTGATGGTGAGGGTGAAGACAGGTGGTTGGGTTTGTATGCGAATGATGTCTTGTTATATCTAAGCAACCCTCATGAGAATGTCCCGATTAGATTGGAGGTACTGGGCAACTTTCGAACACTATCTGGGTTCCTGGTGAACACAGAATAATCTCTTCTGTTTCCGCTGGTAGCCTTTTGGAAAAACAGAAGGATATGTTTCCAGAATGGGAAGTAAATAGGGGATTTGGGTCTTTTATGTATCTGGGACTACCGATATTTCATGACATGCAAGAAACCTTTGTGTACAATATGGGTAGTGCACTGGCACACATTAGGGATGCAGTGGATTTCTGGAACCTGCTATCATTATCACTAATGGGGAGAATATCTCTATGTAAGATGCTGGTCCTCACTAGTTATTATATTATTTTGTAGCATCCCATACATGATAAAAAAGGGTATTTTTTTAGAGATGCTAGACATGAAAACAGGGGTATTAGTGTGGGGCACTGGGAGACAGAGAGTGGCTCTGGAAACGCTCCAACAATCATATCAGGAGGTAGGGCTATCCCCCAGAAACTTCGAATGAATTGTACTTTATGGTGGCCTGAGTGCAGGCAGTGGTGTAGTGGGATGACTCCTCAGAGGAAGATTTGGGAAGGTGGTTGGTCACTCTTCCGTGGCACAGGCAGGGAATTGGGCTGCTATGGGGCCCGATAGGATCTATTGAGATGGCAAACATATATAGGGTCACGCGTGAGGTGTGGAAATAAACTACTGCACAAGCTACATATCGAGGGAATGTATAGCAGAGATATTCCTTTAGGGTTTGATGAGACACTTTGGAATGCTTTGGGGAGTATGTATTTGTCGAGATTGTGAGGTCAGGGGTGCCTGAGGATTTGGGAATTTTTTTGGGAAGGAAGAATGCTTACTTTTGAACAATGGAGAGACGAGTATGACATGCTGAAGGGCTCTTTCATGACATATGCATGGGTGGTAAAGAGGTTAGCCGAATTGTGAGAAGGTATCTCAGAGGAGCCAGATACGGACCCAGTATTACAGATCGTACTGATGTTGAACAAGGAAAAATTGATTTTTTTTGCTACTGTATAAAGGGCTCCAGGAAAGACAGCCATGAAGGGAGTGAGGAATTAAGGCCAAGTGGGAGAGGGATATGGGGTTTACAATATCAGAAGAAAAATGGCTTCACATATGGGAACAGGTTAAATAGGTATCGAGGAATGCTACGTTCCGACTGATCCAATTTAATTTCATACAAAGGGTATACATGACTCCATCAAGACTACATGCTATCAATCCACTAGTATCTCACTGCTGTCCTCAGGGTGGGGGGAGTATTTGTATTTGTATTTATTGTGTTTATATAGCGCTTTAATCCAAAACGCTTTACATTTTAACAACAGAATACATATAACATTATAACAGTAGAAGTAATTTACAATCATGAATCAAACCAACAAAACAGTAAGTAGAGTATGGCCAGATTCTGTCATATGTTATGGGAATCCCCAGTTATAACGACCTACTGGGAAGCAGTGATTGCTATGATTAATTCTCTAGTGCATGGGTCTTACGAATGTACGCCAACTGTGTGTTTATGGGGATTGGTACCCGGAAGGAAAAGGGACAGAACCCGGAAAAAGATGGTACAATTTATGCTGATCCTGGCCAAGAGGCGGATCGCAATCTCATGGAATTGCCGAAGTGCCCAGCGTTATCACTTTGGGTAAGGGCTATTCAACGGTGGGGTCTGGCCAAGATTGACATTGTACGCAAACAGGGAATGACGAAAGAGGAGAACGGAGGAGAGATGAATTGGGGTCTGATGTTGAATGAGTTGATGTCATCACCAGATTTAAGACCACCCTGAGGGGAGGGCATCCAGAAGGGGTAAGGGAAAAAGGGTGGATGGAGAAAGGTGGGGAGTGAAGATAATATTGGGTGGATGCAAAAGAAGGTAAATTATCATATTGAATGTGAAAAGAGACCAGGAGGGGAGTGGGAAGAGGAGGGAGAGGTGTAAAGTTGGGAAAGGATTGCAGAATGTGCGGCCGAACCTTTTGTTACAGAGAATACGTCTATAAAGGTAGTAAATGATTGCATGTGGTGATAAAACTGTGACCAATTTGTTGTTTTTATCATATTGAAAATAATACAATAAAATAAAAAATTTTAAAAGGAGAGCAGTTCATGAAGGCCATCAGTGTCGGTTCAAAGACAAAGATGCTGGTGACTGGATGCGCTGTTTTATGCGGTCTGTTCTAAGAGGCGTTGGAGGAAGTGCAGATTGTGAAGGCCCAGAGGGGCAGTTTGACAGGCAGTTTGACAGCGAAGATGCTGGTGACTACGTCGCAGTAAAAGTCGGGTGGTTGGAGGCAGCGTTCCATGGTTGCTGTTCGGAGAAGCCACCAGAGTTGGTTTGTTAGGGGGTGGTGTAGGTAGACAGCAAAGATGATGGTGGTTCAAAATATGATTCGAATGCAGCTGATTCCATGTTGGACTTCAAGTTCGAGTCGCAGCACTGATGCACTCAACTGGTGTGGTGCGGTGGTGAACTGGTACTATTGCATGATATAGCGGATAAAAGATCGGGTGAGGGCCAAAGGCATCTTGAGAGGGTCCTGTTGGTTTGAACAGGGTCACATGAGATTGAATCACGGGTTGAATAGGTTTGATGTTGAAAAGACAGGAATCCTTGCTATCTTGGCATGGTCTGTCAGGGCTATTTGCCAATAGCCTGACATTAGGTGAGATGCGCTGAGGTACTTGGCTACACCAGGTTTGTCCACCAGCTCATCTGTCCTAGGTAAAGGATGGGCATCAGTCGTGGTGACTGCATTCAGAGCTCTATAGTCCATGCAGAATCTCAACTCCTTGGATCCTTCCTTTGGTACAAGCACAACTGAGCTAGACCATGGGCTAGTAGAGGGCTCAATAATCCCGAGATCAAGCATCTTGTTGACCTCATTCCTTATATGGGTTCTTACATTGTCAGACATTCTGTAACCTCTGCTTTCGACAGGCAAACAGTCACCAGTGAGTATATCATAATGGCCCCAAGGGGTTAAGCCTGGTGAAAGTGAGAACAGGGAGACAAACTGATTTAACAGTAACTTGCGCTCATCCTGTTGGTCCAATGTGAGACTGGAAGAGAGATTAACTCCTTCCACTTGCTCATCTAAACGTAAGCTTCTGAGGAGGTCAGGCAGAGGTTCACTCTCCTCCTCCTCTTGAGCTGAATCTAGAAGCAAAGCTCCTATGTCAGGTCGAGAGACATATGCCTTCAAACGGTTGGTGTGAAAGACTCTGGGAGCCTCCTTAAGTTTGTCTAAGTCCACCAGATAGTTCACCTCTCCAAGTTTACCCACAACCTTGAAGGGTCCTATACATTTGTCCTGCAAGGCCCTCTGCCTTGTGGGGACCATAACAAGAACAAGCTGGTCTTGAATAAACTCAACAATGTTAGCCTTCTGGTCATGCCAATGTTTGACCAGAGTTTGACCAGCCTTCAAGTTATCAGTTGCCTCTACCGTCATGTGTGACATTCTCCTCCGGAGACCTATCACATAGTCAGTCACTCTGACTGGCTTGGGGGAAGGAGCACTCCCCAACCCCTCCTTAATCAGGGCCAATGGACCTCTGACTGGATGGCCATAAAGAAGTTTCGAAGGGACTAAATCCTACTCCCTCCTGAAGGACTTCTCTATATGCAAAGAGAAGGCATGGCAGTAGAAGGTCCTACTTTCTCTTAAGGGGTTCTTCTAAAGCACCTATCATGCTCTTCATAGTTCTGTTAAACCTATCTACCAATCCATTGGTTTGAGGATGGTAGGCAGTTGAGATCTTGTAGGTTACTCTACAGGTTTTCCACGTGGCTTGCATGTAGTTAGACGTACAATTTGATCCCCTGTCGGATATCACCTCCTTAGGAAAACCTACTCTGGTAAAAATACCAAGTAGGGCCTTAGCCACAACTGGAGCCGTAACAGTCCTCATAGGTATAGCTTCAGGCAATCTAGTGGCATGATCCACTACAACCAGGAT
Organism: Ambystoma mexicanum; assembly: GCF_040938575.1. Classification (NCBI taxonomy): domain Eukaryota; kingdom Metazoa; phylum Chordata; class Amphibia; order Caudata; family Ambystomatidae; genus Ambystoma; species Ambystoma mexicanum. The sequence continues at coordinate 1,211,411,250 of NC_090929.1, read as the reverse complement.
AAACCTGTTGCCTGAAGATGTGGGAGGATCAAGAGGACCAACAATGTCAATCCCGACCCTCTCAAAAGGAACTCCCACTACTGGGAGAGGCACTAAGGGTGCCACATTCTTGGATCCACTCTTGCCAGAAGTTTGGCAAGTGTGACAGCTTCTGCAGAATGTGTCTACTTCTGAACCCATCTTAGGCAAATAGAAGTAAAGAGAGAGCCTTTCCTTGGTCTTCTTAAAACTTAAGTGACCAGCCAAAGGTATCGCCTGGGCTAACTACAGAAACGGGAGTCGGTTCACAAGAGATACTACAAGTCTTTTGCAGTCTCCAGGGGTTGAATCAGTTGGTTCACTGTACAAGGGGCCATCTTACCAGTGCAACCTGTACTTCCCAGGCTCAGTCCCATTGAGCTGAGAAGATGCCTGTTGGCGAAGACCTTTCAAGGTAGGACATTCCCTTTGTCCCTTGCTGTAATCTTCTCTTTGGGGTCCACCTTCTGCCAGTAACGACTGGAGCTCAGGATGGTCAACAGGGTCCAGATCTCCTACCAAGGTAAGATCCTCCTCTAGATCTGATTCCTCAGTATCTAGTTTGACCATACAGGGTTGAACCTCACACTCAGCCTCAGCTGGTGTGGGAGTCACAGATGTGACTTTGGGCAGTCTTGTAGATGTCCTTCTGGGCACAGGAGTGCTTGCTGGTTTCTTGCTGGCAGACTTGGGTTTCCCCTTTGTCTTGTCTTGTCCTGCAATGGCAGTAAGTAAGTCGTGTGGACTTGGGGTGATAGCTTCCTCTATCATGTCCCCAGGAGAGCCTCTCAAGGTTCTATCCCTTGCAGACCTTGTGAGCTCCTGCTTCCTTCTGCTGGTGGACCTGGGGGTACTTGTAAGAGAATTCAATTCAACACTACAGCTAAGTCAACGCCTAGTCTATAATACTGAATGAAAACCCTTATTGATATATCTTTATGTCCAGTTCATGCGTTCTGGATGACTACCCCTATATAACACCCCTCTCTTGGAATCCCCCTGACCCCACTGAGCCAAGAAGTAGTTCTGTTTTGCAAGTTTAAAAGGTTTATTTGATAATTTAAAATATATATATCACACTTTATAATAAATGAATAATTGAATAGCACACTTAATCTGATATGATAAAGATCAACAACGGAGAATCTGGCACTAGCACGCTTCTTATAATCACTAATGAGTTGACATGAAATGGATAAGGTAGCACACTGGTAAATAGGAACAAAAGTATAATGTGGTAGAGGATGCTTTATGTAAGCTCAGGTGGATGCAATATTCAATGAATGCAGTACAGAAAATACTCAATATGATTTCAACCAAACAATGTAATCACTTTTCTCTGGCAATCCCCTCCCCCCCTCTTTATGCAATGCAAGGAAATGGAAGGAAAACACACAATTCTCAGAAATGCAATCAATGTAAATCAGTTCACCCCAGCAAGCTTACACTACAGAAGTTTGAAAACACAGGCCCAAATTGCTTTGATATGTGCTGGCAATGAATTAAAAATATGCTAAAAATGCTTTTAATTCCCTTTCAGAGGTTCAGGGTGAGTGGTATCTAGTTAATATTAGTCCAGGCTCACACTAGCAATGATGCAGGGATAGTTAGCAGGTTAAACGAATTTCTGGCAAATGGAAGGCAAGCAGCAGCAGTTTTTACATGTGAAGAAATTTGCAAATCGCGGCAAAATTCGCGGATGCGTGTTCCGCGATTGCGGTAAAACTATAAGGGGTAGGAAGGTGGTTCTTGGTGCGATTCAAAGCTAAGATTCTAAGCTTTCAAATAAAAGTTACTGCAAGTCTCTAGCACAAACGGTTGCGGAGATATGAGCGATTAAATAAAGGTCGTTTTTCAGATTTGAAATTTTAAAGTTCAAAAAGACACGTGCAGCTTTTGCAGCTAGAATGACAGGTGACAGATTTGGATCTATCAGGCAGTTCTACTTAGGTTAATAGATTGAATTATATTATTTTAACTAGGAGATTGGATCTACACAGTTCTGCTGGGTACTCACACTATATTCTTGAGTGAAATGGGCCTCGTCACGGATCTGGTCAGGGTTTTAAACTGGACTCTGGTCTGGTCTGGTCTGGCCTCTGCACTTCACAGTGATCTGGGTCAGCTCTCTCTGCTGGTCTGGGTCTCTCTGGGTACAGCACTGCTTTCTCTCTGGTCTGGTCTCTTAGTTCTGGATAGATTGAAGTCTCTAGTTTGGCTTTCTGGAGGTTGATGGAGGTAAGTATGGATTTTTCCGGCAGAGCGTCCCGCTGCAGATGGAATTGAAGGTCCCTATCTGTCCTGTCTGTCTGCTTTTATGTGTTTAGAATGTGGGTGTGTTCTAGCATCACTGACCCTACCTCTCTCTCAGCTTCTAATTGGTCAAACTTCCATTTATCATTTGATTGGGGAATGAACTGTGAGTCAGAGGGATGTCATTTTATGGCTTGCAGATAGGACACTCCTCTGTCAGATTGCACACATTCTATATTTGATAATAAAAGACATATTTCACAGTAACACAGTTGCTTGAAATTACATATACATGGTGTGGCTGAATTTAGCCATGTCTCTGTCCAAATCTGCTGTTTCTAAGAGCTTGCATTCAGAAATGGCACATAATTGACTTTTTAACTGATTTTTCAATTTCTGACATTGACCCAACTTTACATACATGTGCGCAGGGAGTATGGACATTAACTGATGAAGTTTCAGACTTTTAACATGCATACATTTAGAGTAATATCCACTTTTCCGCTAACACCCCCCTGAACATACCACCGGTTCTAAAAACCTCTTAAACTGTGGGCAGAAAAATCACAAGAATTATGGTATCATTTATAAAATTTTCACATGTCCGCTCTATGAGTTATTCATCTTTTTAAAGTTATGTTCTGGCTCCAAAGGGGTGTGGTTTCCTCTCAGCACAAGGTAGAAATACTGGTTTTTCCAGTTCTGCCAAGCCAGCTTGCTCTCACAGGCAGTGCCCCTCCCCTTTCCTCAGGAGGAAGCCACTTTTTACGACCATTTACGACTCCTGCCAATAAAACCTTTGCCTGAGCCAGGACAGGGCTTTGTTCACTTTCCTGCAGAGCACAGGTAATTCAATTATCAGATAGATGGCATATCCTTAGTGTGAGCAGCAAAAGGGCAGCTAGGCCTGGGAACACAGCTGTGACTCAAGTTTCACTCCTGATGGGGGTAGTTGCCAGGCAGAATTGGAATCTCTTTAAGCCAGTTTCAGATAAAATGTCACTTTTTGTTCCCCAGTTCCTGCATTCAAATAAAACTAAACATTTTTACATATGCAGCTAGAATGCTGATTCTAAGTTTAAACTATAACATTTAAACAATTGCAAAGGCATGTGACACCAAACATAGGTCACTCATTTAATCTAAACATTTTCGATTTTAGTGTCTTTAAATCCAGTGCAACTTAAACTGCTGACTCCATAGCAGTTTTGTTATAAGCACTGTTTTGGGCTCTTCATTTCCCAGATTTTGTAAGCACACAAAACCTCATTCTGCCAAATGTCTGCTGGTGTTCAGTGAATATTTTGCACATGTTGCAATGTTTAAAATAGACACTTTGGCTTGCCTTCAGAGGAACACAGGGTGGTTTTAAAACACCGGCTTTTGGATAGTGGTGAGGACTGGTACTGCACCCATTTTTGGGATTTAAGAATGAATTCCCCACAATTCTAGTTGCATTTGGCAATCAGCATTGCCATTCCCAATGGTTTCAGACTACTGTGCGGGTAGTCCAATGGTGGTTTTAGGCAGTGTCCTTCTGTGCCCATAACATCGGCAAAAATGGGTGGCAGCCTATTCTTCCTGCATTTCCCTGTGCATTTTCTGGGAAGCTCTGGCCATCATGATGTTTTCATGTCAGTACTGCACAGTTTTGAGGTAGGGCTCGGATGCGTGGGTAAATACATCCCACAAGCCCCCCTCTTGCGATGGCCATTCGGTTTCACTGATGGGACTCGCAAGATCTGGGATGTTTCCTCATCTTCTTCCAATAGATGGCACAGTTCAGCATCTTTTCCTCCATCCGGTCGGATCGATCGGTTCTCCTCGCCGGTCCTGATGGGAATATTGGGCGGTACCCCGAGCCCGTTGCGTCTCAGCTCCCGGTCTCCGGATCGTCCTCCTTAGCCCGTCTCAAGGTTTTCTTTCTCCTAGGACGACAAAGGAAGAGCGGCAATACCTATTCATAGACGTTTTTCCACCACCGTTGAGATAGTGGGGCAGCATATGCATTTCATCATCACGAAACATTACATTCTTATTTTGAAAAAAAAACAGTATAACTAAGAGACAGTTTCATGCAAATCACAATGTTTTAGAGACTAGATGTGGTATGTTTTATGATTGGAACAGAATTAGTCTGAGACAGTACCCGCTAGGATTCCAGAGGATTCCTCCAGTTGTTGCAGAGTGTGCCTGGGATGCCAACATTTCAACTGGTTTATGTGGACCCACTTGTCTTCCCCCGCTGCCAAAGGACCTTTGGGGATGTGGATTTTGTAGGCCACAGGGGAGATCTTGTCGATGATCTCAAAGGGTCCCTTCCATGTAGGCAAAAATTTGCGCTGCTTGGCCTGGTTCCTTTGGAAGTTGTATAGATAGACCCGGTCTCCCACCTGATATTCCTTCCTGGAAGTTTTCAGGTCATAATGGGTCTTCATGCTATCAGCTGATCTTTCTAGATTCCGCTGAGCATACGCAAAAGCATGTTGGAGGTGTTTCCTTAAATTCTCTACATACTCATGAGTTGTGGAGGCATTTATCAGTGTCTGCTCTTGGGTCCTATAGAGCAAATGCTGAGGAAGCACCATCTTGCGCCCAGTCATCAACTCAAATGGTGACATTTTGGTTGCAGATGAAGGGGTAGATCTGATAGCCATTAGGACCAGAGGTAATCGGATATCCCAACTTGGCCCAGAATCTGCCACAAACTTCTTTAATATGCTCACAATGGTTCGGTTATATCTCTCTACTGCCCCAGAAGAAGCTGGTCTATAAGCAATATGCAGCTTTCTCTTGACCCCCAGTATCTCCCACATCTTTGTCATTACTTCACTGGTGAAGTGGCTACCTCTGTCTGACTCAATCCTTTGAGGTAGACCAAAACGGGAAAAGATGTGGTTAATCATCAAGGCAGCTGCCGTTTCTGCCTTGCAGTTTGGGGCTGGGAGACATTCCACCCACTTGGTAAACAAGCATGTCACAGTCAACATGTACTTATTCCCCCTAGCCGAGCGAATCACAGGGCCTACAAAGTCGATTTGTAAATCTGACCATGGCAGTGTCATCCCCCTCTTTTGTAAAGGCGCGCGGTGCGTGAGGGATGATGGCTGAAATTGTGCACACACAAGACACCCCTTCAAATATTGGTCGAGGTCCTGCCCCATGTGTGGCCAGTATGCAACCTCTCTTAAGATTTCCAATGTTGTGTGAAACCCCCTATGACCGGCGGTGGCCGCATCATGGGCGTGACTTAACATCAGGCTTCGGAATGAGGTAGGAACCACCCACTGATCGTGGCCAGCTTTGGATTTCCTTACCAACAAACCGTCTTGGATCCGGAACATTTTTGGACATTTCATCAACACTCTTAGGTCCTCTTTCCCAATGTAATCGGTATCCGTCAGGGGAAAGTTCTCAGGGTCCTCAAGGTGCTGGTAAAATTTACCAATTATTGGATCCCCCTTCTGAGCGGTAATCAAATCAGCATCAGGGGTCTCCTTACTCCATTGTGCAATTGAAAGGTCGTTGTGAGCATTTGTCTGGGACCTAGTGATGGCAGTGACCTGGATTTCCCCCAACAGGGACTCAATCTCAATTAGATCCCCTTGGATGGCCCCGGTTTTGGCCAGCTGATCAGCTAAGTCATTTCCAGTTTTGTCTGGTCCCTCTACTTTGGAATGACCCTTGATCTTTTTCCAGTAGATGGTCATCCCATTCGATGTGACCAGATCATCAATGTTTTGGATCAACTTCCCATGTTTCAAGGGTTTGTTGTTAGCACATAACATGCCTCTGGTTTTCCAATTAACCAGGTGCTCCACGAACCCGTTCCGTACATAATCCGAATCTGTGATTATGACCAGTTCGTGGAGTTGATGCTGGACAGCAGTGAGGATGGCCTGATGCACAGCCATCAATTCTGCCACCTGACTACTTCGGGGACCAATTTTGTATCCAGCGGAGGGTTCTGGGGACTCATTCACCCATGCATTCCCTACGCCGGCCACCAGTTCTTTCGCCCCGTTGTTGTCAACATGGTAAGAGCATCCATCCACATATACAGTGGGCATTCCCTCACACTTGTCTTCTTCAAAGACTTTGTGTGGGGAATTAAGGTATGCCTCCATGTTGTCCTTGATTTTCAGACTTTCGTCCTCGAGACAGTTTTCTCTGGCACAATCATGCAAGTCAGCCAGACCTTGCGCGAGGGGACTCTTCTTGTTTTGGCCATATCGGACCTCCACAGGAAAGCCTTGCATTGACAGAATCCAGGAAGTAATTCGGGAATTACTCACATTTCCAGCCCGGATTCTGTCACTTTGGAGATATTGCAGAGGCTGGTGTGGAGTCTCCACTATGATGTGTTCCCCCTGGATAAACGGGCGGTAATTCTTCAATGCCCACACCGTTGCCAGGAGTGCCTTCTCACAATCGTTGAATTTTTCCTCCACAGAGGATAAAGTTTTGCTCGCATAGGAGATTACTTTATTGACCTTGTCATGCTTTTGGTATAATACTGCCGTCAAGCACGTATCAGAGAACCCCGTCTCCAGGAAGAACTCCTTGTTTCTGACAGGGTAAGCTAGGCAAGGCGCTTGTGAGAGGCTTCTTTTGAGTTGTTTTACCGCCTCGGCTTGTTCTGGACCCCATTCCCACTTGACCCCCCCCTTCAGGAGATGAATCAGGGGTCTGGTGATCTCTGCGTAGCCCTCAATGAACTTTTTGCTGTAATTAGTCAGTCCAAGGAGGCTCCTTAGTTCTCGCAGAGTTGTGGGGTCTTTCAGTTTCTGAAGTGCTTCCACTTTCTTTTCCTGGGGACAGAGACCCTGAGGAGTAATCTCATGCCCCAAGAAATTAACACGGGTTCTACACCACTGTGCTTTCTGAAAGGAAAGTTTTGCTCCGGCGGCCCTCAACTGTGTCAGAACATAACGGATCTCCGCTATGTGTTCCTCCACAGATGAACTTTTGATGAGGACATCATCTACATAAGCCAGGTTACCCCTTGCACCCAAGTCAGGCATGGCCTTGTGTAGAAAAATGTTGAATTCATTGCCGGAGTTGAGGTCTCCGAAGGGAGTCCGGGTCCAGGTATACTGCTGGCCCCCAAAGGTAAAAGCCAGCTTGTATTGGTCCTCCCTACTGACAGGCACGGTCCAGTATCCATTGGTCAGGTCTATTGCAGTGAATACCTGTGACCCCTGAATCTGGGCCAGCCCTTGGTCAATGTAGGGCAGAGGCCATCGGGAAGTATGGACCCGTTTGTTGAGCTCCCTGAGGTCGGCGCAGAGTCTCCACTGGCCGTTCGGCTTCAATATTCCCAGCACCGGATTATTGAAGGTGCTGTGGACTGGACGGATTATTCCCCGGGACTCAAGGCTCTTAATTATTTCAGTAAGGGACTCCATTGATGCGAGAGGCAAGCGATATTGCTTCACAAACACAGGAGTCATGCCAGGGTCCGTGGGGATTGTTGTTGTGTGGATGTCAGTGCGACCACAGTCATATGAGTCTACCGCAAAGAGATCTTGGAAATCCAAGAAAACTTGTTTCAACTTTTGCTTTTGTTCCAGAGTCACACAGGCATCAGCTAGGTTGACTCTCTCTTCCACCATCTGCCTGAAGCCTGGAAAGACTTCTGGTTTGGCTATTTCCGCGGCCTCCTCCAGCTGGGTGGAGAAGTCCCTGGTCAGAGTGCTGATTTGGACCGGAGGCTTCAGGTGGGAAAGGCAGCCCTCATGGACCTGGAAAATCACCTCATCCATCCTGAAGTCACAAGTCATATCTTCCTTACCATAGGGGCAGGAAGTGTACACCAGGAAATTCCCCCCATGCCGGGTAAAAATCCTGTCTGGTGTTGTATTGTCATCACTGTCACTGTCAAAACAGTCCTTGGGGATTGGTCCTAACAGTTCATTTACTAAGTCGATGGAAAAATGTCGGTCATCAACCGCCATTCCAATAATGGTGCCTGCGGCTAGAGTAATACTCTTTAAGTCGCTGTTATCCACCTCTATTAGAATGGTGTCATGTTCTATGTTGACTAATGGAGTTGGGTTTACCCCCAACCCTTGCTGTTGGAAAGAAGCATTTAGATGTATGTAAGCATCAGGGTTTTTCAACTCTTGTCCCCTTTTAACTTTCACTTCCAGGGAGAATTGTCGGGTCCTTTCTGGGATGGTGACTTCCTCTTTAACCTGAATTTCAACTGCATAAGGTAGCAATTGAGCTGACCTAAATGCTTTTTCTGGATCATCAAAGCCCATGGGATTATCCGCTAATCGGGACCAAGCTTTGAAGTTTATTAGGTCCAAACTAATGGCAAAGCGATTGAGAATGTCACTGCCTAAGTAAAAGGCGGCAGTGACGTCTCGCACGACCCAACAATTATGGACTATGCTCTTGTTGCCAATGGAGATTTTGAGCATACACCTGCTTGGCAGGAGATGTTTGGAATTAGGTGCTTCCAGGTCCATTTCCCATTTGTCTATCAGTTTGAAGGTGGGAATGGCTGGATCTTTTGGGAGTTGGCGAAACATGGCTTCGCTGATGAAGCTCTTACCGTTGTTCACACACACTCGAGCGAGAACAGAGTCCTTCCCATCATTTAACTGAACAGGGATGAACAACTGCTCTCCAATTTGCTGAATCTCAGCCAGGCTCTGAGCTGATTTCACATCTTTCTGGACTATAGGAGTGGGAGTTTCAGATTGTGGATTGGTATAGGATTTCAAAGTGTTTCCTTCCAGCGTGGAATACCACTTTAGACTGGAAGGAAGGTTGATTTTCAGAAATAGAGAGGACCCCCCATCACCAGTCTGTTGTCCTACTGCTATTACTGTCACGTCTGGAATCTGGTTGTTCTGGAAGTGAAATTCTACTTGGTCAGATTTTTGTTCAACCATGTGGCATGTGCCGTTTAAACTAACATGGTTGACACTCTGTTTTAATTTTATTGGTCGACTAGTCTGGGTCCAGAGGACCTTGTTTACACAATCTATTAGGGGTGACAACCTTCTCAGGAGGTCATTCCCTAGTAAACAAGGGGTGCCCTCCGGGGTCACAACTATGACCGGGTGTTTCAACTTATGTCGCCCAATTTTAATGTCCAAATCTGCCGTCCCCTCGACGGGAATTTCCTTCCCGTCAAAGTTCTGTAGTTGTCCAGGAAGAGAGGTGAGAGGAATTTGGTAATTCTCTCCCCTTCCTGCATTCAGTTCGTCAAAGGCCCTTCTGGACAGAAGGGTAGCTTGAGATCCAGTGTCCACCAGTGCCGAGATTGTACCCTGCCCCTGTACTTGTACCGGGGCATAATATCTTCCCTCCTTCTCCTCAAGGGGGCACAGATAATGTACATTTTTGGACAACTGGTGGGCTAATTTTCTGGTTTTGGACATTGCTAGCGAAGAGATTTGGGCAGAATTCTGTGGAGAGTCTTGGGAATCTGAAAGAAAAATTTGGCAACTGGAGATCAGAGCCATTGTGGGTTCCCCTGGTTCCAGTTCTGGGCCGCCCCCCCCTTTTTGGAGGCAGTCCCCAGTATGGGTTTGAACCCGGGGATTTTCTTGCTGTTGGTTCTGGGATGAGATGGTGGGCGGCGGTAGCTCAGTCTCCACATCTCCCCAGTCTGGATTTGCATTCCTAGGGACCCATTTTTCTTTGGGAGGAGTTCCCCCCTCTCTGAAGGAGAAGATCCTTTTCTCAGGATCCTCTGAGGATCCCTCTCCCTCAAATTGGAAGATCTGTACCTCCTCCTCAAACTGAGTCTGTTTGGGTCTTTTGTTTCTCCTACCCCCCCTCTGCTCCTTAGGAGGCAGACTTTCAGGGGCAAGAGATTTTGTTTCCGGTTCCTGGGTTTCCAGGGGCTGTTTACAAGTGAGGAAGGAAGCTTCCTCCAAGGCTTTACACCCCCCTTCCCTTTGTGCCTCCTCCCTGGGAACCGGTGAGTTATCGGGGTGCTGCCCCCGTCATTGTTCTGGAGCACCAGGTCCAGAGTTGGGTGCGTTCTGCGCCGGCACGCCCATCTGAGGGTTCTGCTGAGCCCTCAGTATGTGACCCAGATCCCGCGACATGTTTTGAACCTGGCGCTCTAACTGGGAAACCCGCTCAGGCTGATACGGGGCCCTGTTTTCTCCCCTGGGCTGATCCCGGGAAGGGTAGCTGTCCCTTCTTTGGTAGTACCCCTGGTTGGGAAGATTTGGGTACCCCTCCACCCTTGGCCTCCCCTCTCCCGGATTCAGTGGTCTGGGCTCAGGGAATTGGGGAAAGAAGGATGGATGGTTTTGGGGCTGAAAGTCGGGAGGATACCTGGGGAAAAAGTTCTGCCCAGGATTTGGAGAGTTTCTGCCCTCCGGTGGGAAGTTAGGAGGGAAGTTCCCTGGGTTAGGTGCTTGGCTGGATCCCCCCCCTTGGGCTGGAGGAGTCCACACATAACCCAGGATGGGTCTGTTTCCCTTGTAACGGGGACTTACATAATCAGGAGAGCGAGGGACCCCATTTGTGGGGCTGCCTCCCTGGCTCCCTGTCTGTGACTGGCCCGAGGACCTTCTGGGCCTAGCATTATTAGGTGCAGGTAGGTTTTTAGGCCCCCCCATCTCCAAATCTAAAACGGGGGTGACCTTTACCTCTGCCACCTTGGCAGCAGCAGGGGTGGTGTTGGCTTTGGGGTTTTTCTGGGCATTACTTTTGCTATCTATCGGTTTCTGCACCTCATAGATCCGGGTAGCCTGTTCAATGACCCAATCTAAGGATCTTTTCTCGTGAAAATCCCTCACGAGCTGGGTCATGATGTATTTGGGCAAGGCATGGAAAAACGTATTTATGAACTCTCTACTATCTGTGCGCACCCTTCTTGTGGTCTGTGCAAAAGCACGCTTTAACTCCTGCACAAATTCTTGTGGGGCCTGATCCTCCCCACATTGCAAATTGTAGGCTGCCTTGCGAGCCTCTTGAGGATTTCTGTGAACAGAAAAATGTTTCAAGATGGCCGCCTTATAGGTGGACCATCTTAAATGATTTTGGTCCTCCAGCCCCGCAAAGAAACTGGAGTATTCCGGGGAGAAGGTCCACTTTACATATTGAATACAGCTTTGGCTGTCCTTCAAATGGAAAGTCTCCATCATTTGTTCAAACAACTCTAAGTGCTCCCAAACAGAATACTTAGCGTTCTTATGGTAAGGGGTGATGACGCTCCTGATCGCCTTAATCTGCTTTAAGGGGTCCTTAAGCAAGGCCCTTTTTGCCTTATTGGCCTTTTTGGTTCGGGTAACCCTTGTCCATTCATCCTCGGACTCGGAGGCACTGCTCCCAGAGGTTCCCGTCTGTTCTTCCAGGTTTTCCCGGATTCTGCGAGCCTGGGAATGGCTGGCAGAATGTGGGGACCTGGTCTCCTGTGTCCTGCGCAGTTCAGAGGAGTCTTCAGATTCCTCCTTGCTGCCAGGATTTGATGGGTACCCCCTCCACTGACCTAACTGGGCAGAGGTTTTCAGGATGCCCTTAATGGGCCTACTCTCCTGGGGTTCCCCATTGAACTGTACTGTACTTGGGTGCCCATACCCGGATGCCCACCCCTCCATTCCTGAGTGGTACTGGCCTATGAGCCCCATACTCTTAGCTGGATAGTAATCTGCCATCCCTGTGGCCCTGTGCTCATGTGCGCCAGGGGACATGGGGGTGGTAGAGTCCAGGGACTGGGGGAGATGAAGGCCCCTGGTGTTAGGGCTCCTGCGGTTATGGTCAGGAGTCTCTCTTTCCCAGCGGACCTCATCTCTATCCGCCCCTGCTCCCTGTTGCAATGCAAGAGCCTGCATTTGTGCTTTCAGTTCCTCTGTTAAGGCCTTACTCGACTCTATCAGTTTCTCCTGCATCGCTACCTGTTGCTGGAGCCTATCATTGTGTTGACAGAGGGCCTCATTCTCCCTCTGTGCTTCCTGGTTGGTCCTGGAGAACTGGGCCAGTCTTTGCTGCAGGAGGTTTACCTCCTGGGCAATGTCCCTATTGGCCTGCTCCTTTCTTGCTAGAGCATCTTCCACCCTTCTGGTGTGCTCTACCAAGTTCTGGTTTTCTTTTTGGAGATCACCCAGCCCCTGGAGGGCCAGGTGATTTTCTTCAATTTCCTTTTTTAAGTGGCAGACTTCCTGGCCTATGGCGTCTCTTTCCTGACTAAGAGCCTGCATTTGTGCCGCCAGGTCGTCCCTTTGCCGTTGAAGGGCACCAGCTTTTTGGCGCTCCTCATCAAACTCTGCCTGGGTATCCAGGTCTTTCAAGATCAGCTTGTTGCTCTCTACCTTCACTCTATCTAGATGACTTTGCAGGGTGGCTACCTGCTCCGTGCATGCCCTGTTAAAGTCTAATTGTTGCTCCAGCTTTTTCTGGCTCTGCAGTAAGGAGTCCAAACTGTCTTGGTGCTCCTTCTGCAGGGCCAGAAATCTAGTATCCTGTTCTACCTTTTCCTGTTGCAGCACATCCAAATCCTTCTTTATTTTAATGATGTGCTGCCTACTATCATCTTCTGACTCCTGGCTCCTCTGCAGCCTCTGCTCAGAAGAGACCAGGTCAGATTGGGCCTTCTCTAACACCATCTGTTGCCTATTTGCCAGATTTTGGCTTTCAGCACATCTATCCTGCATGTCTCCCATATATAGGTACAGGTATGCTGCTATCCTGGCAATCTTATTGTGTTCCTCTTTGGCTTTAGGAGCCATATATAGTTCACTCAGGGCCACATGTAAGGGACCCTGATCTCTATATATGTCTGACCCTGTTTCAGTGACCTGTTGTGTGATGGCCTGCAACCACACATCCTGGCCCTGTTCGGTCCATTCACCTCTCACAAATAGCTTATGCAAGAGGTGCTCTCTGGCTATTTTCATGTCTACTAAGGTCGTCATTCTAGAGATTGGTCTCTGTCCTGACTTACAGAAGTTAGTATTTTATTTTTGCAGAACAGAACTTTTCTTGGAGTGTCCCTTTTGAGGAATGCTTCACAGCGTAATGCAGCGTGGTGATCCGACTGGATGTATGTATCCCGTCAGTTAGCACACTGTATTAAGCTGCACAAGTGGTATTCTAACCCAAACGTCCGGCTCGAGCCCCCAATTTGTAAGAGGATTCAATTCAACACTACAGCTAAGTCAACGCCTAGTCTATAATACTGAATGAAAACCCTTATTGATATATCTTTATGTCCAGTTCATGCGTTCTGGATGACTACCCCTATATAACACCCCTCTCTTGGAATCCCCCTGACCCCACTGAGCCAAGAAGTAGTTCTGTTTTGCAAGTTTAAAAGGTTTATTTGATAATTTAAAATATATATATCACACTTTATAATAAATGAATAATTGAATAGCGCACTTAATCTGATATGATAAAGATCAACAATGGAGAATCTGGCACTAGCACACTTCTTATAATCACTAATGAGTTGACATGAAATGGATAAGGTAGCACACTGGTAAATAGGAACAAAAGTATAATGTGGTAGAGGATGCTTTATGTAAGCTCAGGTGGATGCAATATTCAATGAATGCAGTACAGAAAATACTCAATATGATTTCAACCAAACAATGTAATCACTTTTCTCTGGCAATCCCCTCCCCCCCTCTTAATGCAATGCAAGGAAATGGAAGGAAAACACACAGTTCTCAGAAATGCAATCAATGTAAATCAGTTCACCCCAGCAAGCTTACACTACAGAAGTTTGAAAACACAGGCCCAAATTGCTTTGATATGTGCTGGCAATGAATTAAAAATATGCTAAAAATGCTTTTAATTCCCTTTCAGAGGTTCAGGGTGAGTGGTATCTAGTTAATATTAGTCCAGGCTCACACTAGCAATGATGCAGGGATAGTTAGCAGGTTAAACGAATTTCTGGCAAATGGAAGGCAAGCAGCAGCAGTTTTTATGCGTGTTCCGCGATTGCGTAGGAAGGTGGTTCTTGGTGCGATTCAAAGCTAAGATTCTAAGCTTTCAAATAAAAGTTACTGCAAGTCTCTAGCACAAACGGTTGCGGAGATATGAGCGATTAAATAAAGGTCGTTTTTCAGATTTGAAATTTTAAAGTTCAAAAAGACACGTGCAGCTTTTGCAGCTAGAATGACAGGTGACAGATTTGGATCTATCAGGCAGTTCTACTTAGGTTAATAGATTGAATTATATTATTTTAACTAGGAGATTGGATCTACACAGTTCTGCTGGGTACTCACACTATATTCTTGAGTGAAATGGGCCTCGTCACGGATCTGGTCAGGGTTTTAAACTGGACTCTGGTCTGGTCTGGTCTGGCCTCTGCACTTCACAGTGATCTGGGTCAGCTCTCTCTGCTGGTCTGGGTCTCTCTGGGTACAGCACTGCTTTCTCTCTGGTCTGGTCTCTTAGTTCTGGATAGATTGAAGTCTCTAGTTTGGCTTTCTGGAGGTTGATGGAGGTAAGTATGGATTTTTCCGGCAGAGCGTCCCGCTGCAGATGGAATTGAAGGTCCCTATCTGTCCTGTCTGTCTGCTTTTATGTGTTTAGAATGTGGGTGTGTTCTAGCATCACTGACCCTACCTCTCTCTCAGCTTCTAATTGGTCAAACTTCCATTTATCATTTGATTGGGGAATGAACTGTGAGTCAGAGGGATGTCATTTTATGGCTTGCAGATAGGACACTCCTCTGTCAGATTGCACACATTCTATATTTGATAATAAAAGACATATTTCACAGTAACACAGTTGCTTGAAATTACATATACATGGTGTGGCTGAATTTAGCCATGTCTCTGTCCAAATCTGCTGTTTCTAAGAGCTTGCATTCAGAAATGGCACATAATTGACTTTTTAACTGATTTTTCAATTTCTGACATTGACCCAACTTTACATACATGTGCGCAGGGAGTATGGACATTAACTGATGAAGTTTCAGACTTTTAACATGCATACATTTAGAGTAATATCCACTTTTCCGCTAACACCCCCCTTGTTCTGACTTGAGTGTCGTGTAGACCGATGAGACCTCCGTCCCCAAGTGACGCACAGGGGAACGAAATAGAAACCCGCTGTGCGACCCTTGAGGCCACAGGTGAGAGATGTCTTCCCAGATCCACGGAGCCTCTGGAACACCGATGCTGCTGTCAAGAAGGAAGGAGGTTAAGCACCAGGCAATCACAATACAGGCAGGTAAACAAAAGAATCTAAAGTGTCTTACCTATCTGGTGTAAGGGAGACCCAGGTAACCTAGTAGGGAGGTTCGAGGCTCATTAGATGCGGCGGTCCCTGGAATAGTAGAACCGCAGGTTAGCGTGGATGAAGGGTAGCCACCTGTGGGAGACAGGGCTTGACTTGAATCCCCAGTAGGGAAAAGGCGTAGAAGATCAGCAAGGTACCAAGGGATGATCCAAAGACAAGTCGAGGTGCAGTCCAAATATCCGGCAACAGGTAAACAGTTCCAAGCAAAAGTACCAAGGGGTGTCCAAGGGAGTCCGAGATAGAGTTCCGTGATCAAGGTAACAAGGAGCAAGATGTAACGCCAAACAGTGTCCGAAGCCAGCTGAGAAGCAATGAGCGTTCTGTCTCTCAGACCTTTATACTGATCGCCCCTGGGTCACGTGACTTCTCTGGATCATGTGACGTCCACCAAGATCACATGGGGAACGCCATAGCGTATCACGTGACCGGCGTGGAGACGTAAGGCCGCCCTTTCTGCAATACGTTCTCCAAGGCAGTTGCCAATGCAGAAAGGGTTGCAATCGAGCCCGTACAACGGTACGGAGCTTTCGGTTCTGTGGCTTCACCGAATCACTTGAGCCTCGAAGCTTGGGAGGAGATGTTGGGGGAATGTGAGCAGTGTTCTGATGTGTCGTGGCCTGGTGTGCAGAGGATCGCCTAACATAGCCCCCCCCCAACGGCCCACGACCCCGTGGGCAGGACGGATGATCCCTATGGAAGCGGGCTACCAACCGCGGGGCGTTCACATCAGATGCGGAAACCCACGAACGCTCCTCCGGGCCGTAACCCGTCCAATCCACCAGATACTGGAGCCTACCCCTAAACCATCTAGAACCCAAAATGGCCGATACCTCAAAAACATCAGGAGAGGTCAAGGACACTGGCGCAACAGGGGTACGAAGACGGACTGAGTCAGGACAGGGTTTGAGGAGGGAGACATGAAACACAGGATGGATACGCCAAGAGCTGGGGAGGACTAGACGGAAAGCCACCGGATTAACAACCTGTGAGATCACATAAGGCCCGACAAAGCGAGGCAGCAATTTCCGGCAACCCACTAGGCGAAGATGTCGGGAAGATAACCAGACCCTAGAACCCACCACCAGAGGGGGAGCAGCACGACGTTTGCCATCCACACGGGCCTTCATAGAGGCCTTTGCTTCAGTGAGATGAACCACTGTACTCGCATGAACAGCAGAAAGATCCCTAAGACATGTCGTGGCCGCAGGATTCGAAGAACCAGAGGCAACAGGGACCGGCAAAACCTTGGGATGTTGACCATAGAGGGCGTAAAAAGGAGAATAACCAGTAGCTGAATGAGCCGCATTGTTATACGCAAACTCCGCAAGCCGCAAAACGGCCAACCAAGAGGACTGGTGTTGCAATATGAGGCAACGAAGGTACTGTTCCATCGATTGATTCGTCCTTTCGGTCTGACCATCGGTCTCCGGATGGTAGGCCGAAGAATACCTCGTATCAATGCCCAATAGTTTCGTCAAGGATCTCCAAAACCGAGAGGTGAACTGTGAACCTCGATCGGAAACAATGACCGAAGGGAGGCCGAATAGCATAAACACATGTTCAAAAAACAAGTCCGCCAAGACAGGGGCCGAAGGGACACCTTTGCAAGGGACAAAACGGGCCATTTTTGTGAACGTGTCCACCACTACCCAGATGGTATCGTAGCCTTTCGACTTGGGGAGATCGGTAACGAAATCCATCGTTAATGTATGCCAGGGCTTGGGAGGTACCGGAAGCGGAAGCAACAACCCAATCGGTCGACCCCTTTGATGTTTAGCCTGAGCACATACCGCACAAGACCTGACGTAACACTCCACATCGCGCTTCATAGAAGGCCACCAACACCAACGCTTGAGAAGGTCTAAAGTGCGCTCTTGTCCGGGATGGGCATTAAAGGGGGCGTCATGAGACCACTCAAGGGCAAGATTACGTGTATCAGGTGTAGGAAGGAACAGGCGTTCATGTACGAAAGGTAAACCATCAGAATATACCGGATCCCATTCACGCAACTGGTCAGAATGATCGCTAGTCCAGGATCGAACCGAGTCTATCAGTGACAATGAGGGTGTACAGAGACAAATCACATGACTCTTTTCGAGAACAGTGTCGGGGAAAATAGGCAATTGGACCCCCCCCGGGGAACGTGACAAGGCATCCGCCTTCCCATGCGCCGTTCCAGGACGGTGCATAATACGGAAGTCGAAGGAGGAAAAGAAAAGATGCCATCGGACCTGTCTGCTATTAATGCATTTCAGGGAGGCCAAATCCTGTAGGTTCCGATGATCGGAGTATACTGTGACAGGATACTTAGCCCCCAGAAGATGATGACGCCAAACACGGAACGCGTCCATGACCGCCAAGAGTTCTTTTTCCGTAACGGTATAATGAGACTCAGTACTGGAAAACTTACGGGAGTGGAATGCCACTGGATGTAACTTGCCGGTATTAGGACACGTTTGTGACAGCACCGCCCCGAGGGCAAAGGAAGAGGCATCTGCCTCGACTATGAACGGAAGATCCGGATTGGGATGTTGGAGTACCGGTGCGGTAGTAAAGGCGGTTTTCAGAGTCTCAAAAGCCTCCTGCTGTTCTCTCTGCCACTGATATGGCACCCGAGGACTAGTCAGGGCCGTGAGTGGGGCTACAATCGTGGAAAAGGAAGAGATGAAACGCCTATAAAAGTTGGCGAATCCTAAAAAGGCCTGCAAGGACTTGAGTGTTTGAGGCACTGGCCAATCTAAGACTGCTTTGACCTTAGACTCGTTCATGGATACCGCCCCAGGGGTGATGTGGAAACCCAAAAACTCAACCGAGGTCTTATGGAACTGACATTTCTCAGGTTTGGCAAATAAGGAATGTTTGCTTAAACGGGTTAATACTTCTCGGACGTGTTTTACATGATTATCCAGGTCACGAGAGAAGATCAGGATGTCGTCCAAATATACAACCATGTACACATCCAGAATATCCCTGAAAATGTCATTCATGAACCGTTGGAACGTGGCCGGGGCGTTACATAAGCCAAAGGGCATGACAAGATATTCGTACAGCCCGTAACGTGTACAGAAAGCAGTTTTCCACTCGTCTCCCTCACGGACGCGTACCAAATTGTATGCGCCGCGTAGATCAAGTTTGGTAAAAACGGTAGCATGTGTTAAATGATCTAAAAGTGGAGTGATTAACGGGATGGGATATCTATCCTTCTTGGTGATCGCGTTAAGACGCCGATAATCCACACAAGGACGTAAATCCCCCTCCTTCTTAGGTACAAAGAAGATAGGACTTGCCGCTGGTGAAGTGGAGGGGCGGATGTGTCCTAAACGCAGGGCATTCTGTACATATTCTTTTAACACCAGTTCCTCCGAAGGAGACAAAGAGTAGATCCTGCCCGAAGGAACGGTGGAATCAGGAAGCAATTCGATTGGGCAGTCATAAGGTCTATGTGGAGGAAGTACCTCAGACGAGCCTCGATCGAAAACAGATTTGAAAGCCAGATATTCTGGCGGGATCCCAGACACCAACCCCCCAACAGTATGGGACTGTATGACTTCTGGATCGTCAACCGTCAGTGTGAGTTGTGCTAGGGCTCCCAAGACCCGAGAGGGTGTGTCAGGGGCTTGATGGATCGGAAGACAATAATTCTGACAAATATCGGACTCAAAGAGTACAGTGCCTGCTTGCCAATTGATCAATGGATTATGTTCACGTAACCAAGGTATCCCTA
Source organism: Ambystoma mexicanum (assembly GCF_040938575.1). Lineage (NCBI taxonomy): Eukaryota > Metazoa > Chordata > Amphibia > Caudata > Ambystomatidae > Ambystoma > Ambystoma mexicanum. The sequence continues at coordinate 1,211,392,028 of NC_090929.1, read as the reverse complement.
GTATGATACCGAATTGAGGTGCGGTGATCAAATCAAAACTCAAGGTTTCTGTGTGTATGTCCTGTATGTTCAACAAGAGGGGTGCGGTTTGATGTCTAACAGGACCAGAAATCAATGCGGAGCCGTCTACGGCTTGGACAGGTTCCGGTCGTGTTTTTACCACTAAAGGTAGATTGAGGGAATGGGCCAAATCAATATCTATGTAATTACCAGTGGCACCAGAATCAATAACGATATTGACTGCATGCAGAAGGCCAGTAGAGGGACATAGAGTAGCCTTTACAGAGATAGGTTGAACACGAGCAAAGGTAAGAGGGGTTCCCGGAGAAGAAGATGGGACACTCGACCTGGTCTCCGGTTCTAAGGTCGAGCCCTCCGAAAAACCTGACTCTTCTTGGGACGTCGAGGACACTCTTTCACGAGATGTCCAGTGGTGCCACAGTAAAAGCACGCATTATCAACCCTTCTTCGTTCCCTCTCGGATGTTGTAATAGGACTGCGTACCCCTCCCACTTGCATAGGTTCTTCAGTAACGGACACGGGAGTATTAACAAGAGGAGGAGAGGAGGAGGCCCCCGATTCAGCTCTACGCTCCGCTCGGCGTGCATCTACCTGCAGGACGAGATCAACCAATTCCTGGTACTGAGTAGGCATAGAAGGGATTACTGCTAAAGCGTCTTTCATGGTGTTACTCAACCCCCTGTAAAAGACCACCGCCCGCTTATTTTCTGGCCATGATGTTTCCGCAACTAGCTGATTAAACCTGGTGATGTAATCTATCAGCATTCTTTTGCCCTGAGTCAATTCCAACAACTCCAAATCCCTAGACTGTGCCTTGTGCCGAGTATCGAATACTCGGGACATTTCTAGGACCAACAAATCAAAGTCATAAAGAACCGGGCTATTGTTTTCTAACAGGGGATTAGCCCAAGCGGCAGCTGTTCCAGCTAAATGGGAAAGGGCGAAGGCGGCCTTAGCAGTGGACGTGGGAAAAGCCAAAGGCCTGCATAAGAAATGTAACTTGCACTGGTTAACAAAGGTTCTGAATGTCTTGGGATCACCCTGGTAACATTCAGGAGCAGCCAGGGGGGAAGGAGTTGGGAGGACTATTGGAGTCGGTACTGGCGGTGTAGGGGAGGAGCTGCCCTCTCCAAACTCCGGGTCTGCAGGAAGGGGATGCTGAACGCTCTGTATGGTATCCAGCCTTTGGTGGATCACTGTGTTCGCGGCGGCCATGTCTGCCCTTAGTATTGTAATTGCCTGAACTAAAGCAGTTATGGGTTCGTCCGTGGATCCCTGCATCGTCTAACACGACTATACGGCTTCTCAGTCTGTTCTGACTTGAGTGTCGTGTAGACCGATGAGACCTCCGTCCCCAAGTGACGCACAGGGGAACGAAATAGAAACCCGCTGTGCGACCCTTGAGGCCACAGGTGAGAGATGTCTTCCCAGATCCACGGAGCCTCTGGAACACCGATGCTGCTGTCAAGAAGGAAGGAGGTTAAGCACCAGGCAATCACAATACAGGCAGGTAAACAAAAGAATCTAAAGTGTCTTACCTATCTGGTGTAAGGGAGACCCAGGTAACCTAGTAGGGAGGTTCGAGGCTCATTAGATGCGGCGGTCCCTGGAATAGTAGAACCGCAGGTTAGCGTGGATGAAGGGTAGCCACCTGTGGGAGACAGGGCTTGACTTGAATCCCCAGTAGGGAAAAGGCGTAGAAGATCAGCAAGGTACCAAGGGATGATTCAAAGACAAGTCGAGGTGCAGTCCAAATATCCGGCAACAGGTAAACAGTTCCAAGCAAAAGTACCAAGGGGTGTCCAAGGGAGTCCGAGATAGAGTTCCGTGATCAAGGTAACAAGGAGCAAGATGTAACGCCAAACAGTGTCCGAAGCCAGCTGAGAAGCAATGAGCGTTCTGTCTCTCAGACCTTTATACTGATCGCCCCTGGGTCACGTGACTTCTCTGGATCATGTGACGTCCACCAAGATCACATGGGGAACGCCATAGCGTATCACGTGACCGGCGTGGAGACGTAAGGCTGCCCTTTCTGCAATACGTTCTCCAAGGCAGTTGCCAATGCAGAAAGGGTTGCAATCGAGCCCGTACAACGGTACGGAGCTTTCGGTTCTGTGGCTTCACCGAATCACTTGAGCCTCGAAGCTTGGGAGGAGATGTTGGGGGAATGTGAGCAGTGTTCTGATGTGTCGTGGCCTGGTGTGCAGAGGATCGCCTAACACCCCTGAACATACCACCGGTTCTAAAAACCTCTTAAACTGTGGGCAGAAAAATCACAAGAATTATGGTATCATTTATAAAATTTTCACATGTCCGCTCTATGAGTTATTCATCTTTTTAAAGTTATGTTCTGGCTCCAAAGGGGTGTGGTTTCCTCTCAGCACAAGGTAGAAATACTGGTTTTTCCAGTTCTGCCAAGCCAGCTTGCTCTCACAGGCAGTGCCCCTCCCCTTTCCTCAGGAGGAAGCCACTTTTTACGACCATTTACGACTCCTGCCAATAAAACCTTTGCCTGAGCCAGGACAGGGCTTTGTTCACTTTCCTGCAGAGCACAGGTAATTCAATTATCAGATAGATGGCATATCCTTAGTGTGAGCAGCAAAAGGGCAGCTAGGCCTGGGAACACAGCTGTGACTCAAGTTTCACTCCTGATGGGGGTAGTTGCCAGGCAGAATTGGAATCTCTTTAAGCCAGTTTCAGATAAAATGTCACTTTTTGTTCCCCAGTTCCTGCATTCAAATAAAACTAAACATTTTTACATATGCAGCTAGAATGCTGATTCTAAGTTTAAACTATAACATTTAAACAATTGCAAAGGCATGTGACACCAAACATAGGTCACTCATTTAATCTAAACATTTTCGATTTTAGTGTCTTTAAATCCAGTGCAACTTAAACTGCTGACTCCATAGCAGTTTTGTTATAAGCACTGTTTTGGGCTCTTCATTTCCCAGATTTTGTAAGCACACAAAACCTCATTCTGCCAAATGTCTGCTGGTGTTCAGTGAATATTTTGCACATGTTGCAATGTTTAAAATAGACACTTTGGCTTGCCTTCAGAGGAACACAGGGTGGTTTTAAAACACCGGCTTTTGGATAGTGGTGAGTACTGGTACTGCACCCATTTTTGGGATTTAAGAATGAATTCCCCACAATTCTAGTTGCATTTGGCAATCAGCATTGCCATTCCCAATGGTTTCAGACTACTGTGCGGGTAGTCCAATGGTGGTTTTAGGCAGTGTCCTTCTGTGCCCATAACATCGGCAAAAATGGGTGGCAGCCTATTCTTCCTGCATTTCCCTGTGCATTTTCTGGGAAGCTCTGGCCATCATGATGTTTTCATGTCAGTACTGCACAGTTTTGAGGTAGGGCTCGGATGCGTGGGTAAATACATCCCACATACTAGACACAACTCCAAGAGTTTTAAGGTCATTACCCAGCAGGACCCTCCCAGGCACGTTATTTTGCACACTTACAGGTATCCTGACAGTCAGGTCATTACACTGGATGAGAGCTGGTAACTTGGGAACCATTTGCACAGGGCCTCCAGCTAACTTGGTTAAGTGTTTGGGTGCCTTAGCAACATCCTCCACTTTGAAAAAACATTCATCAACCACAGTTATGCTGGCTCCAGTGTCTCGGATGGCATTGGTCTCCTGTCCATTCACAAGAACACTATCTTTGTAATACTCTTTAGTATTATCTGGGATTGAGTTATAGACATCTAAGTTATGTTGTTCCCAAAGACCCAAGGACACTAAAGAAACACTAGCTGAGACTCTCATGGGCTCATCAGCTAGTAACTGAAAGTTTCCACTGGTCATAGGTACTTCATCCACCTGGGTAATGGCTAAGGAGACAGTGTTGACCCCGGAAGGTTTACCTTTACATCTGAGATCTCCTTTCACATGGTCAGGTAGCCCACAAACAAAGCATTTCCCAAATGCTCTTTGGCATGGGGGTTTACTCTGACCTCCATCTGGTTTGGGACCAGATGGTACACTAGCCTGATTCGGTTTCCCTTGTGGCTTACCCTGGTTATGTTTGGGGCCCTCTTTTGGATTGGAATTACTGGAATTCTCTTTGTTGTCTTTCTTTGGCTGCTTTCCCTCATCCTTCTTCTAAGATGCCCCAGAATCCTTGTGAGTAGCCATGTTGGCAACTCACAAGTCAGCAGCCTTAGCTAGCTTCTTAGGATCTATCTCCTTTGAATCATCCAAGTGCTGTCTAAGCTCAGGGGAACAGACATCAAAAATAGACTCCAAGATTACAAGATTCCTCAAACCTTCATAAGTGTTCACCTTGTAACCCTTAACCCAACCATCTAAGTTTTTCAAACATTCACACACCCAGGTAGCCAAAGGGGTACCATCATGCATTTTGAGGGTTCTAAACCTCTTAAGTTACTGGAAAGAGGTCTTCCCAAATCTAGCTATTAATGCTAGCTTCACACACTCATAATCCTGTTTATCCTCCTGCCCCAACTCCATTACAGCATCACTTGCAACAGGGGGAAGCCTAGAGAAAAGCCAGGGAATCAACTGATTCCCTGAAATACCTTGAATCCCATGATTGTACTCAAACATTGCTAACCAATCCAAAACATCAAGTTTAGTCTCATACAAACCAATCATCTCCTTTGGCATACAGGGTCTCTTAGGGCTGGCAGACCTAGAAGACTCAGGGAGAGAAGCATTTTCTACAGACAACTTTTTTATCTCTAGTTCATGATTCAGTTCCATTTCTCTGAGCCTTAACTCTTGATGTTTCATGGCAGTTTGTACATCAATACGTTTCACTTCTAATTCAAGTCTCATGTTTTCAAGTGCAATACATTCAGGAGTAAATGTAGGACCCGTGGGGGTCCCAGTGAACAGAGGTTGTCCTTTCTGAGCAGGCAAAGGAGTTGTAGGGTTACCTAACAAGGACTCATCTACTTCTTCCAAATCAATACTCTCAGAATCCAAAACATCAGTATCCACATTTGCTGGAGGGGTAGGCCCTTCTGACCCACTCTCCAGACTTTGCTTTCCTATTAACTTTGCAATCAATTCAGATTTCTTTCCTTCACCAGAGAGGCTCCTCTCTCTACACATGGTTCTCAAAACCTCAGCAATGTAGTTCAAGATACTCTCTTCAGTGTAGCTTTCCATATTTGACATGATTTCTCAGAAAAATAGAACTAGTGGTGTTAACCTTGTGGTTAGTTGAACCCAAGCAATAGCAGCACTCTAAGTGTAATCACTCTACTTCCAAATCCTCACCGCTGTACACCAGTGTTAGGCAGAATCATGTGCAGTGCCCTTAGGGACCACTCCACACAATTAAGACTACAGGTGGCAATACAAGTTTTACCTTTGGTACAAGCCTGTACTACTAGGTTATAATGGTAGCAGTAGCGGAGCAGCCAGGCTTATCTCAAGAGTATATGAGCAGGAGCAGAGATTACACAAAGGTACACAATTACTGTGGCTCAAGCAAACACTGACTCAAGGTTTCAGGTAAAAAATATAAGTACATTTATTTTTAAAACATTTGATATTAACTCAAAACTTCTATTAAAATTTAAAACCACAGGTTAAATACACTACACCTGACCAATTCACTTTGTACGCTATAAATCAAGGTAATGTCATGATTCCTGCCCCTCATGTCCCCAGCCCTCCAAGATGTCAGGCTGGAGCCAGGCCACAATCACCTACATGGCCCTCAAGGGCCTCTCCATCCCTCCAAAGACCCACTTGGAGTGAGACTTGGCGCTTGTGGCACCAGACTCACTCACTCCCATAGGATAACATTGGGGATTGGACTTGTAGTGCATTGATGGGGACAAGATGGATGCCCCTACATATTTTGGTTCCCAGAACTGCATGTGCATTCTAGTCTTTTGGGTGTGGTTCAGCCCAGAGACACCTGGGATACCCAGAGACTATTTAAGCCATGCCCAGGCTGAGAAACATGCTTTGTGTTTTCTGCACCTGCAGCGTGTCACTCACCGTGTTCGGATTGGTCTCCAATAGGCCTGCATCTTTCTTCTGCGCTCAGCTCCTGCAAGAACAAGAACACTGTTAGGAACAGCCTTACCTTGCGGCGCTTCTGCCCATCATTCATCGCTTCTTCTGTTCTGCGGGCATCTTCGGTGGTATCATTCCCATCCCAGCACGCCGCTACCTAAGGAAAAGGGAAAAGAACAGAAAAAAAGGCATTAGTAAGCATTCAGCAAATCTTCGCTTATTCTTAAAGACTGTACAAGCTTCAAATGCTTACCTGAATCCCAGCCGCTCTGGGTGAACTCTGTCTCTGGATTTTCTCATCCATCTGCAAGAGGGAAAAGACACTCCAGGTAAGCGTGGAAACATCTAGAGGCGCTGCCTACCATGCTTACTCACCGCATTTCTTCTTCATAACCGGCATCCACACTGAAAATGTTGTGGCACCTAAAAGACACAGAAAAAGAACTCAGTTCAATACAAATACGAAAGGGTTGCATCGCGCATCGTGCTCTCACTCACCTTCAGCACTACTCATCTCAGCAGCACGTCGCCATCCCCGGACGCCGGCCATCATCTAAGGAAGGAAAGGAACGAAGTTAGAGAACTGTTCAAAAGACTCATTATACTTACCTGTCGGACTCTTGCCAGTGAAGTAACTAGGCAGCAACAAGCCCGCATCAATCAACGCGCCCCTGCGCTGAAAGCAGGACAGAGAGCACACTTTCAAAGAAAACAATGTGAGCTGTGGATCAAAGGGAAGGGTTGGACCCCAGGGAAGAAGGGATTCAAGCACACAGAGACAATAGGGAGTTAAACTCTACCAATCCTGTGTTTCGGCCCAGTCTCCAGTCAAGTAGACTCCAGGGAAGGGTTTGAGGTCATAAGAGGTCAGAACAGGCTGAGTGACGTCCCCGTGGATACCAGGTGAGCGTTACAGAACACAAAATCCACCTGGGCGTCATGGAAACGTCAGAAACCAACCAGTTAGCCCACATGTTGGGGCAGCTACGTTTCCGAAGTACATGCAGCCAGGCAGGAGACCAACACCCTGAGGAGAGAGCTGATAGTAGCCAAAGAACGCACTGATGATTTAAGCCGGCAACTTCTCCAGTCACAAGCAGGGCATGCACCATTGCTGGGAAGCGTGCCCTCGATGCCAGCACCATCAGCCAATCCCGTTCAGATAACCCTTCCTGGGGCAGTTTCCTTGGCCCCACCCAAACGATTTACGGGGATCCCAAGTGGTTTGCAGCGTTCATGAACCAGTGCCGCCTGCACTTCCTTTGTAGACCAGGAGCCGTTCCGAATGACCAATCACAGATCATTTTTGTGCTATCCTACCCGAGTGGGAGCGCCACGGACTGGTCTGTACCGTTTGTGGCCCAAGACGATCCTTTGCTGCATGACTTGAGGGGCTTTCAGCAGGAGATGGAAAAGCTATATGCCCGTCGTACTCATGGGCAGGCACTAGACAACGAACTTCTGTCCCTACGCCAAGGGAATCAAGACCTATTAACATAAATAGCCACATTCAATAGACTCGTAGTTGAAGCAGAATGGCCAGTGGAGAAGAGAACCACTTTATTTCATATGGGGTTGCGGGGGGAGCTCAAGGATGTTCTCGCACAAGTAGTGAACCCCGCAAAAGACTGCTCAGAATTCATTGACATTGTTGTTCAACTGGATCATAGGTTGCAGGACCAAAGAGCAGATCAAACCAGACGGACCCTCGCCCTAAGTATGTACATTCAAAGGACAATATTGCCCGCACAACGGAAGGTTTAGGAGAACCAATGCAAATCGTGGGGGGTCAGATCCCCCTTGACTAATGCGGAAAGGGATACAAGGAGACAGCAGCAGTTATGTCTGTACTGTGGAAGGTCAGGTCATTTCCTTAAAGAGTGCCCTGTGAAGCCACAGAGGAGGACGGTAGGGGCCACGGACAAGGAAGATCCCATCAAGGAATCATAAAACTCCCCAGCCCGCAAGTGTAGGGGTCCACTTGTCGAGCGAAGAAAGTGAACTACAGACCTCCCATTTTGCACTATCTGTGGTCTTGATCAATCACCAACAACCATCTCGGATAGCATGCAGTAAGAGCGTACATTGACAGTGGAGCCGTTGGGAATTACATCGACCAGGATCTTACGGCAAAGATGGGGCTTCCGTTACACCCTAAATCAACCACTGACACTGTTACCTCTGTCGACGGCACGGTAATAGCTTCTGGTCCAGTATCCCAATGCACTGCAGCTTTAACGCTTCCGTGCCAGGATGGACACCAAGAATCTATCGTTTTCGACCTCATTAAGGCACCACAATTCCGGTTGATTTTGGGAATGCCATGGTTGGTAGCTCACAATCCTCGAATCGATTGGTGAGCAAAAGAATTGGCCTTTACCGAGACTTGCGCCCACACATGTTATCGCCAAGAGAAACAACCAATAGACACCAGAACCTTCACGCTTGCGACTGTGACAATTGGCACCCTACAAAGTGAATAGCAGGACTTTCAAGATGTCTTTCAGAAAGAACAGGCTAATACCCTGCCACCGCATAGACCATACGATTGCCAAATCGACCTGATACCCGGCACACAAATCCCTTGTGGGCGAATTTACGCACTCACGGAACCAGAAAACCAGCACCCGAAGGACTATCTTGACCAATACCTGGCCAACGGGTTCATCCGTCCCTCGAAGTCTCCAGCAGCCAGTCCTCTATTCTTCGTACTGAAAAAGGAGGGTGACTTGAGAACGTGCATCGACTATCGCTCACTGAACCAGATTACCGTAAAAAATTGCTACTCCCTGCCACTGATCCCTGAATTGCTTGATCAAATCAAAGATGCCCAAATCTACACAAAACTAGACCTCAGGGGGGCATATCACCTTGTTCGTGTAATACAGGGGGACAAATGGAAAACCGCTTTTCGCACCAAATGCGGCTTGTACGAATATCAAGTAATGCCTTTTGGCCTTTGCAACGCACCTGCAGCATTTCAATACTTCATAAACGATGTCCTACGGGAATTGATTGATGTCTTTGCTCTAGTGTACCTCGACGATATTCTAGTATATTCCACATCAAAGCAGGACCACGTTAAACATGTTCGAATCGTATTGGAGAAACTCTGTCAACACCAGCTCTACGCCAAGCTCAAAAAGTGCTCATTCCACTTCTCCGAGGTGGAATTCCTGGGCTTAATTCTCAGCCCGAATGAAATCCGAATGGATGTACACAAGGTAGATGCTATCCTGAACTGGCCATCCCCAAATTCATTCAAGGGGGTTCAAAGTATGCTGGGTTTTGCAAACTTCTACCGCCGGTTCATACCAGGATTTTCGCAAATCGTACATCCCATCACGTCATTGCTAAGGAAAAGCAACAAAAAGTTCCAGTGGACAACAGAAGCCGAGGAAGCTTTCCAGGAACTCAAAGCAAGATTCACATCGGCCCCAATCTTACGCCACCCTCGCCCTGATCTCCCATACCTGGTGGAAATGGACGCTTCAAGCATGGCTATGGGAGCTGTCCTCTCACAAAAGGACCCCGAAACGGGCCAGTTACACCCTGTTGCCTTCTGGTCGCGTAAATTCACACCCCCTGAACTCAATAACGCCATCACGGACAAAGATCTCCTGGCCATTAAGTCAGCCTTTAAGGCAAGGCGGCACAAGCTCTTGGGCGCCAGACACACAATCACTGTAATAACTGACCGCCGGAACCTCCAGTACCTAAAAACGGCAGAGGCCAAATCCTCACGACAACTACGTTGGGCTCTTTTTTTTGCTGAATATGACTACTTGATTACATTTCAACCAGGGGTGAAAAACGGGACTCTTGCCAGTGAAGTAACTAGGCAGCAACAAGCCTGCATCACTCAACGCGCCCCTGAGCTGAAAGCAGGATGGAGAACACACTTTCCAAGAAAACAAGGTGAGCTGTGGATCAAAGGGACGGGTTGGACTGTGGGGAAGAAGAGGTTCAAGCACACAGAGACAATAGGGAGTTAAACTCTACCAGTCCTGTGTTTCAGGCCCAGTCTCCAGTCGAGTAGACTCCAGGGAAGGGTTCAAGGTCATAAGAGGTCAGAACAGGCTGAGTGATGTCCCCGTGGATACCAGGTGAGCGTTACACGTAAGTACCCTGTGTTTGAGAGAACCGGTGTTACGAAACAATACACGTTACCGTGAATACGATTGCGATCACTTTTTGACAGTTCGGTCTACTAAATAAACGCGTATCCGCAGCAAGAATTGCTACCGGGGCAAAAGCACACTTAACACCTGAGATACCCAGAGAGAGTTGGGGGCAAAAATCATAGGCAATATGTTAGCTAGAAAGACAGAATCGAAGAACACTCATAGACAGAAATACAAGAGTCAAGAGGCCGGAGCCAGTGTCAATTGGAACCGGGTTCCTGTGTTGAGGATCACACGTCGGATAGCTCGGGATTCAAAGTTGCCAAGAGTACTTTAGATATTGTCAAATGATAGAAAGCAAACGTTATAAGAAGGAGGGAAAAATAAGGGCAAGCCTTATAAGCGCACACTACATTATCGCGCATGCGCTGGCACACCGCTAGCACATGCGTACTAAACACGCCAAGCGAACGCTACACTATCGCGCATGCGCTGGGGTCCACACCACGGGACGCAGCGCATGCGCGATGAAATAAATTAGTATGGCGGCGCCCAGCATCACAACAGGAGCCGCATAGAGCACCCAGGACGCTCTCCACTGACTCCAGGGCCCAACATGAGCCAAGACAGCCTTCAAACAACGGAACCAGGACCCCAATGAGGGCTCACAGCAATTTCACACATGCCTTGAGAAAGACCCCCAGGGTCGAAACACGTGTTAGCTGACCGAATAGGTACATAAGTCCTAACAGTGTTTCGGAAACACTAACAATTGTACTAACAAAAGCCACCCAAGAAAATCACCAATAAAAAACGAATTGTTTCGTATCTACAAGAGTGTTTGAACTAATCATTACAGCAGATCCAAGCTAGATATCCAGGAGAAAAAACTCTTCTTCTATCAACCAAACTGGGGTCCAGGCTAAACCCCAAACCACTCCTGTGATCTTGCAAAACTCCCAAAACCTTAAAATTAAATGGGGCTTAGCACAGGCAGGTTCCACTCCTAGAGCCTAACCTCACCCTATCTTAAATAATGTGCTTGCATATTGAGACATTACCTAGTACCAGCGTAGGCTATACAATGTGCATGTTCAGACAAATAGCCATGTTTTGATAGCTTTTCAAAAGGCGAGGTTTGATGGTTCTGCTCTAAGAGAGGGCGCCAGGGAGTTCCAATGCCTAGCGGCAATGAAAGGGAAGCTTGTGCTGCCCCTTCTAGCTCGTTTCACTTTGGGAACTATAATTCGGTTTGCGTAGGGTGTTCTTATAGGTCTGGAAGCGAAGGAACTGTTCACTTTCTGCTTGAGGTAGGGTGGGGGGGTGTGTGGTTGATGCACTTGTGGGTTAATGCAAGTGTTAGGCAATAATGCTTACCTTTATTGCTTTATAGTGCGCTATGTGGGAAAGGTTAGCATCACTAATGTTGTTGGTCAGGGCATGTGCCCACTATTTGGGGCACTTGCTCCTGTTTGGGGTTGGAGAAAATGGGATTGTGCATTTTTTGTTGCAAGTCAGGTGCCCACCTCTTGTGAAGTTGATTATTGGTGCATTTTTGCCCAATTATGGTGGGCTCTCACCTCATGCATGCCTAATCTGGATTCTTTCTCAGATTTGTGTTCATAAGTGAATCAAAGAAGGAGTGGGCGACCCCTTCTTTTAAAGGCAAAGGTCCACAGGTGATTGGACTAAAGCAAGCTTGCTTTAAGAGGTCAAATTCATGTGATTGGGACAAGCACTCTTTGCCTTCTGAAATCATACTAAAAGTGTTTTGGGTTCAAGGAAGATGAGAGCGTAGGAAGGAAAGAAAGATAGAGATGGAGAGAGACAAGTTGGTGAACATTGCCTTGCACTATGTTGAGTTCCTTCTGTTTACACTGACTCCACCCCCTACCCTTGACAATAGCATCAAGGTGTCAGAATTATGGGTTTCCACTTCACTTATACAATCAGGGTTTATATCTTTATGGCTCACCTGTTTGGCCTTGGAGACCTTCTTAATGGTGTTGGTGGGCTTTTCCTTCTTCTTCGTTGTACGGGTATCGAAGAGGAATGGCCAAGCTTTCCCTGACGCCAGTCTGCACTTCTTGAAGGAGACAGGTAAGCTCTAGCGGAACTGCCCAGAGTGGATCTGTCAGCACGGGTCCTTTCGAGTACTGCGATCGAATACCAGGGTGGATTCCAGGATGGAGACCAGGAAGGGTACTGGACGGTAGTCCGGGCTTCCGAAGGTAATGGAAGAAGGTACCAGGATCGAACTCGCCGCCACGAGTATGTAGCAGGACGAGCGACTACCGGAATGCAAGGAAGGAAACACGCGGGTAGTCACGCTAGGACTAGGAAGGAAGGTAGACGAAGGAAAGGGCACGAGGAAATTCAGAAAGAGTTTCAAGAAACAAGCAAGCTACGCTGAGCACCGATACACGGAGCATTGAGACGCGTAGTCTAACGCAGGGGCGGGATCTTTCAAGGCTCGCCGTGTACAGGTCCAGGAGGCTGGACCACTGGAATCAGATTACTGCCTATGGTGGCCATGTTGGAGAAAAAATGCCGCAACGTGCTGGCGAAGTGACCAGGACATCCAGAAGGGATGGAACCGACAGTTCATGACAGCATGTCTCCTTCTAAACTCCGTTCCTCCGGGTTTGCCTGGATGTAGTCTATGGAATTTTTTGAGCAAATGAGGAGAGTTAATATTGGTCCTGGGTTCCCATGATCGTTCACTGGGTGGATAGCCTTTCCAATCAATCAGATATTCTAGACGTCCTCGCTCGTAACGTGAGTCACATGAACTAGCGACTTCGTATTCTATCTGGTCATTAACCAGGATTGGAGGGGGGCAAGGTGTAGTTTTCGTGGATTTCTGATAGAGTTTCAACAGTGAGGAATGAAAGAGTGGATGTATTCTCTTCCAGGTTGTAGGCAGACGCAGTCGGAAGGCTATGGGATTGATGATCTTGGTTACAGAAAATGGACCATAGAAACGTGGTGCTGGTTTATTGGGTCTCAGGTGTCTGGGCAAATGATAAGAAGACAATCAGACCTTGTCCCCAACTGCATAAGTGGGAGCTGCGCGGTGCCTGGCATCAGCATATCTCTTAGTATCGACCCTGGCTTTCTGTACATTTTCCATGACACCTTTGTGTACTTCCACTAGGTCTGTTATCCATGCATCCACTGATGGAACAGGGGTTGAGGACGGATTACTCATGGGCAATACCGAAGGATGAAAACCGAGGTGCAGTAAAAAGGGCTGGTTTTTGTTGAAGAATGTTCTGAATTATTGTAAGCAAATTCTCCAACTGGAATCAATACAGACCAATCATCCTGTACCTGTGAGGAAAAACTGCGAAGATACTGTTCAAGAATTTGGTTGACTCTTTCAGTAATTCCATTAGTCTGGGGGTGGTACCCAGAAGATAAGGTGTGTTCTACACCTAATAGTTTAAATAAATACATCCAGAATTTGGAGGTGTATTGGCTGCCACGGTCGGAGATGATCTTGGAAGGAGGTCCGTGCAATCGGAAGATTTCTGATAGGAAAATCCTCGCCATCTCTGCTGCAGATGGAAGCTTAGTCAACGGAATAAAATGCGCCATATTTGAAAAAAGATCGATAGTGACCATGATGGTTGTGCACCCCCTCGATGGTGGAAGGTCTACTATAAAATCTGTGGCAATAATCTCCCAGGGACGAGAAGGTAGCTCTGGTTGGAGTGATAGGCCAGCAGGTTTTCTACAGTTGACCTTGTTTTGGTTGCAATTAGCACATGCCTGGACTTATTTTCGAACGCCTGACTGCATCTTTAACCACCAAAAATGCCTTTTGAGGTTTTGAAGAATGGCTTTGATTCCACGGTGGCCTGAATAGAGGATGTCATGACAGAGGTATAATACCTTCTCTCTCAAACCCTGCATAGGGATTACCAGGGTCGAGTCTTTGAAGAGACATCCGTGTTTGGTGGTTAGGGCCCAGTGGTTGTTCCCTCTGAATTCTGTCCAAAGATCTGAGGTAGGAGTGTTCGATCTAACCTCATCCAGGAAGGAGTCGATTTGAGCTATAATCACCTTGTCGGTGGAACATCTTGGGAAAAGGCAATCTTATGTCAGTTGCATAATCCGGTTGGCTGGACAGGGCATCGGCAATGGTATTGGAGGAGCCGGATATGTGTACTATATGAAACTAGAATTGAGCAAAGAAATATGCCCATCGGACCTGTCGGCTGTTTCAGCATTCCAAGGATTTTAGTACCTGAAGATTTCTATGGTCAGTCTGTACCTGTACTGTGTGTTAGGTGCCTAGGAGCAAATGCCGCCATTTGATGAAGGCCTGGCATATGGCTAAGAGCTCTTTTTCAAGGACCGAATAATGTTTTTCACTAGGGTTCAGAGTCCAGGAAAGATAAGCCACTGGGTTTTCCAATCCATCTTCTTGTTCTTGTTTTAAAACCGCTCCCAAGGCATTATCACTGGCGTCCGTTTCCACGACGTTTAGAAACGTCCGGTTGGGCCAGAACGGGTTGCTTGGTAAACATGTCCTTCAGTTGTTGAAAGGCTGATTCTTGAGCTGGAGACCACAGAAAGGGTGTGTCTTTTTTCACCAAGGACACAATCGGCTGTACCATAGAGGAGAAAGCTGGAATGAACTTCCTATAAAAGTTAGCCAGGCCCAGGAAGGATTGTATCTGTTTAGTGGACAATGGGTTAGGCCAGGAGGTGATGGCCTGTACCTTGGCCGGGTCCATTGCCACACCTTGGGGGCTTAAAACAAAATGTACGTACCGTACTGTGGAGACTTGAAATATGCACTTTTCTGGTTTAGCAAATAGATGGCGTTCCCTCAAGCGTTGCAAGACCGAGGAGACGTGATCCTGGTGGAAATCTGGATTGGTTGAGTACACTAGTATGTCATCTAGGTAAATGATCACAGATTGGAACAGCATATCAGAAAACACTCTGTCTATGAAACGCTAGAACACAGCAGGGGCATTGGAAAGACAAAACGGCATAACCAGATATTCGAAATGTCCTAAGAGGGTACGGAAGGCGGTCTTCCATTCAGATCCTTCTCGTATGGGAATCAGGTGATAAGCTCCCCTTAAATCCAATTTGGTGAATACCACCACTCCTCGCAGGGCTTCCAAGATATCAGCGATACGAGATAAGGGATAACAGTCTTTTATGGTACACTGATTGAGGCCTCTGTGATCCAGACAAGGGCGGAGCTCTTGTGTATCCTTTTTGGAAACGGAAAACAAGGAAGCCCCCACTGGAGACTTGGAGGGACGTATGGTTCCATTAGTGAAGTTTGCATCCAGATATTCACAAAGGGCTTTCTATTCAGGTTCTGAAAGAATGAACATACAACCGAAGGGAATAACTGCGTCCTTGATGGTTTCTATGGCGCAATCTTTGGGTCTATGCTGAGGTAATGCCTGGACTATGGTTGTAGAAATATTTGTGGTAGATTTCTGGAACCTGATTGATGTTTGAGACTGTGAATGTGTGGAGACACTGCTGACCATGGTTGGTAGGCACGACGAGTTGTGTTTTCTGGGAGAGGCAATGTGTAATGCAGTATTCAGAACCCAAGAACAGCGAGCCAGCTGCTCAGTTGATGTAGGGATTGTGCTGTTGTAACCACAGCATGCCTAAAACCATTGGGTAATATGCCGCCTTGATGATATCAAACTGCAATACTTCTTGGTGGTTGGTAATTTCAAGTAAAAGTTCTGTTGTTTGTTGTGTAACGGGTCTAGAGGATAAGGGGCGTCCATCTATCCCCTCCACTGCCTATATGTTGGTCTTGACATCCTGGGTAGCTGATGTTGACGGGCCCATTCGTCATCTACAAAAATGCCCATGGCACCACAATCCACTAGTGCCAGACCCGGATATCTCTGTCTGGGATTAGAGGACAAGGAAACCTGAAGGATGACCAGGTTTGGGGTGGCGGTAGGACTCATAGAAGCAGAAAGGGTGGAGCTTGAGTGTAACTCCCGAAACTGGTCTCCATTCAGGAACGGGAGCTGGCGTTTCCCGAGCGCCTTGGAGGTGCGATGGGACAATTTCGGACCAAACGTTTGTCGGATGCACAGTACATACAGAAACCGTTGCTTATTCGTCGGGTATTTTCTTGTGAAGGTAAGGTTCCACGGAGAGCAACCAGTTGCATGGGTTTGGACTCTGACTGTGATAACTCAGAAGGCTCCCTAGGGCTTGAAAATGCTGGTGGCGATTTCTGTTGAAGGTTACAGACTTTTCTTTTCTCTGCCTTGCTCTCCTGTATTCGAAAGTCAATCTGTAAGGACAGATCTAGGAGTGCCTGGAAGGAACCTGGGTGGGCTACCCAGTTCGTATTTAATTTCCTCATTCAGACCCCGGTGGAACAGGGTAAAACAAACTTCTTGAGACCAATCAGCTTCTTTGGCCAGTTGTTTAACGTAAGTTAACATATCTTGGCTTTCTTGTTGAAATTCTAATAGTTTCTCCTGGGCAGAATACACTTGTTCAGGGAGGTCAAACATGGTTTTGAAGGCTGCAAGGAATCCATCATAATTGTTCAGTAGGGAATCACCTCCGGAAACCAAGAGAGAAGCCCAGGCTAAGGCGTTGCCCGTGAGATGAGCTATTACAAAGCCTATTTTGGCTCTGATGGTGGAAAAGCAATAGGGTTTAAGGGTAAAGTGCACCATACAAGAGTCAAGGAATGAGCGCAGGGTCTTTGGTCAACCGTCATACTTGTCTACTATGCCGCCCATGGCCGAAGATTCCTGGAACGCGGAGTCTCTGGACAAGACAAGCTGCCTAAAGACCGTGGTTTCTGCCTTAAAGTTCTGTACTTATGTGGATAATTATTGCATGCCTCGCAAGAGGTCCTGTAGTGTGGATTCCATCTTGGAGGTTATAGCAATACTTTGGCGTCTCAAACTGTCAGAATTATGGGTTACCACTTCACTTATACAATCAGGGTTTATATCTTTATGGCTCACCTGTTTGGCCTTTGAGACCTTCTTAATGGTGTTGGTGGGTTTTTCCTTCTTCGTTGTACGGGTATCAAAGAGGAATGGCCGAGCTTTCCCTGACGCCAGCCTGCACTTCTAGAAGGAGATAGGTACACTCTAGCGGAACTGCCCAGAGTGGATCTGTCAGCACGGGTCCTTTCGAGTACTGCGTTCGAATATCAGGGTGGATTCCAGGATGGAGACCAGGAAGGGTACTGGACGGTAGTCCGGGCTTCCGTAGATAATGGAAGAAGGTACCAGGATCGAACTCGCCACCACAAGGATGTAGCAGGACGAGCGGCTACCGAAATGCAAGGAAGGAAACGTGGGTGGACACGCTAGGACTAGGAAGGAAGGTAGACGAAGGAAAGAGCATGAGGAAATTCAGAAAGAGTTTCAAGAAACAAGCAAGTTGCGCTGAGCACCGATACACAGAGCATTGAGACACGTAGTCTATCGCAGGGGCAGGACCTTTCAAGGCACGCCGTGTACAGGTCCAGGAGGCTGGACCGCTGAAATCAGGTTACTGCCTAAGGTGGCCAAGTTGGAGGAAAAAATGGTGGCGAAGTGACCAGGACGTCCAGAAGGGGTGGAACCGACTGTTCATGACATAAGGGTCCGTTTTGAATGCAGCACCCCGGTTTGAGGCTAGTCCTTTTAGGACCGGTGTACCAATTGATGCCTGTTTCCCAGGGCAGCTCCTTCTGGGAGGCTGTCCTGCTAGACAGAGGTGTTACCAGACCTCATAAAGGATCAAAGGTGTACCAGAATAGACATAACCCTTCCACAGCTAAGCTGAACTTAAAGGGCTGACACATGTGTAATATCAATTTGATGTGTCTTTAATGTGTATGAGAGAGATACTAACCACCAAACCTTAAACTCAAGTATGGCTTAAATGTAATGTATACAACTGCAACCAGGATACTAACTCTCATACTAATGTAGTTTTGAAAACAGGGGTGCATAACTTAATTGCAGCCCCTGTGATGCAATGGCTTGGCTGTCACAGCAGCTGTCAGAGGGTACCTGTGCTCACTGAACCGGGTCCGTGCCACTGGAGAGCAGGCGCTGCAGATCAGGATACTGATTCAGCAGGGCCCAGGTCAACAGTATGATTTGGCATGGAATTGCCTGAAAGGGAGGTCTGCTCAGCAGACCACCCTTTCCGAGAGAGAAGTACCTGCATCATTTTATTAAATAAAAAAGCTAGGGCTTTTACACCCTTAGCAGATGGCAATCCTACACACAGACCTAAGAGAATGCTTCTGAATAACATGTGAATCTAGGTTGTACAGAAGTGTGAGCAAAGTGACGCCTTATTTTTTCTCTGCAATTTTCTCCAACTGACCAGTGGCCACAAGATCACCTGATGCCATATTGGAATATCCTGATGCCATATTGGAGGTACTTCTATTCGAACATAAAACAGAGTCAGATCTTTGCACTCCTGTTATAAAACAAATCTCAAGCCTCCTCCCAAAGCCAACCAGTCAACAAAAAGTGAATAGAGCACTCAGAGCTATTGGCAAACATCAAAAGAGTCTGATGACAAAAATGTGTGTCTGTGATGCTAGAAGGATACCATGTTACTAACCTCCAGAAGAAAATGGCCTAATTGCATGGCAGAATTTCATTGGCCGCTAACTCTTCAGTTCTCCCTGATTAGTTGCTTCTCAAGCTTTATCTGATGACCACTGCTCTTTCTTTGCGTAAATAATTTATATCATCAATATGACCATCTCTAGACTACCTTAATCAATAGTTCCCCTTGTTCCTTATTCAGACCTGATCTCTTATCACTGATAAATAACTTGAAAGCTTCCTCTGAGAAAGTTGTGCCATGTCCTTCCATGACCATTACAGAGAAAATGCTGATGGTGCTAGTTCCATCAACCTATTGAACAGATCCCTGAAATCTAGCACCTTCCCTCAAAGCTTAAGGAAAACCTGTGTAACATCTCAAATACTGAAACAGGTTCTTACAAGTGAACTGTAACAATGTGCAGAATCTCAAGGCGTATTGCATGATTATAAGTCAGGCTTTCAACCGGTGAGAAACACAGAAACTGTTCTTCTTTTCATGTGAGATGAGATTTTGTCCTATCCTGATGCCATTTGCACCTCTGTCCTTATTCTTTTTGACTTCTGAGCTACATTTCACACTGTCAGCCACTAGTCTTTCCTTCATGACCCCGAGACATCATTTGCCATTTCTGGCTCTGCTCTCTGCCTGCTATCTTACTTGTTGTCTAAGAGGGAAAATTAGGTCAGGTCGGGTCCTTTTCTCTCTAAAGCTATCATTCAACACTGTTGAGTCCCTCAAGACCCTTCAATGCCTATTTGAGACCTCTGGCTGACCTCATCTATCTGCTTACTCCCAAGATTCAAACTTCCACAGCGGACAGCTTTCAGACTTCAGGAGTCAAACCTCTGTCAGATCTTGCAGAGCTTGTGCCAGAATCAGGAATGGATGTTAGACAACAACCTCTACCTGAACGCTGTAAAGGTAGAGATTGTCTACTTTGGCAACTCCACTCCCTCTTCTCTCCTGTTTGCTTGGTCACTCACCCGTGTTGCCTCATGCAAATATCTTGAAATCATTTTGATAACCTACTGTCCTTTACCCCAAGACTCATTAACTCACTAAGAAACCTAATCTCCAGTTACATGTGCCGAAGCATATCCTTATGATTTTTAACATGTCTCAAAAATACAGAAAATGTCTTCCTTGGTTCTCTCACCCCATGGCTATTGCAGAAGTGTCCTTTCTGGGCTCTCTGATTACCTCAAACATCAACTACGGGTGATCCAGAATAAAGCATCAAGACTCATCCTGGGCCTCCTGGGCTTCAAACCAAGTGGCCACATTATGCCGGCACTACAATCACTGCACTGGCTCCCTGTTGGGGTCCTCAAGCATATTCAGAGAGCTTATTGAAACAAAGGAATTTTATTTTATAGGCACCCAGTGAAAGGAAATTCCTCCCTGTAAGACACCTGCAATCTTCAAATTCTAAAACATTCATTTCTGCTGCTTTCAGGAAAAAGAAAATGGGTGGCAGGTGGCTGTATAGCAGGATCTTGGCTTTAGAACAGCTTGCAAGTTGCCATCAGAAAAGTAGTGAGTCATTGCCTATTCCACAAAAGACTAAACCATAATAAGACTATTGCCATAAATCCTTGCACTAAATTTAACCACATGACTGAGTCACGTGACACATGTTTAGGTTCTTTTCTCTAAACACATGGAAGGAATGAACTGCACAACACTGATTTCGTGAAGCGTTTGGACTCTGACCACAGTGGGGAACCAGCCCCTGAATTTACAGGTATGGGCTTGACAGTACTTTCAGAGTATCTCACTGTTAGACTGATTCTTACAAATATTTATGTTATTCGACCTACCTGCGGAATTGGGTTTTGATGCATTGTCTTTTTTTGGCAGTTCCAACGTTTGAACAAACTCCCATGTTCTGGGAATGTACCACAATGTATCAGTAACAGAGACTGCTTCAGGTATCACTGTCCATTATTTTTACGCATTTGGATATTTTTGACAACACATTTAAGTCATATGTCGATCTCTTGTCAAGACAACTCATGTCTTGGGTTTCTTTGTTTACGTATTTTTCAGTTATTTGCCGTTTATATTCTTGAGGAGAATCAACTACTTTAGAATTGGCCCATATATATGCCCCTAAGGAGGGCTTGGGTTTTCTAACTACGTTTGAATAACATACGGTAAAACATGTATTCATTTTAACATTTATATCACAC
This sequence comes from Ambystoma mexicanum, assembly GCF_040938575.1. Classification (NCBI taxonomy): domain Eukaryota; kingdom Metazoa; phylum Chordata; class Amphibia; order Caudata; family Ambystomatidae; genus Ambystoma; species Ambystoma mexicanum. The sequence goes on along the minus strand of NC_090929.1, from coordinate 1,211,371,085 downwards.
ACGGGTGACAATGTAATAATACATTTTACCACCATGAGGCGCATGAGGGATGAGCATTTTGATCCTTGGCACAATAATCTGTTACCTTTGCACTATGCGTGTACATGGGATTAATAAATTGTTAAAATGTATCAGTTGTTTATTCACTTAGGATTCAGGTTTATGGTGTTTTCTCTCTTTTTTACATATTATTTTGTTTTCATTATATGGACATTCACATATGGACACTTCGACCGCGATTTTTGGCTCGACAACATATGGTAACAAATCAAATGTTTTTTATTTACTCCTTATTTACTTGGAATATGTTTCACATTGAAATGGTTGCTTTGCTCTTTGACATGATGTAATGCCCATATGGGCTTTTTTCTTTCTTGGTTGCATTTCTCTTCTTTAACTCTGGCCCCCTCTTCTTCCTCTGCTGGTTAATTTTGTTTATATTTCAAATGTTCTTATCCTTATGGCATGATTATACAATATTTTGCTGTATTGGAATGTATATGAATCATACCAACACCACAGTCTTGCCTTGAAAAGGACCCGTTGTTTTGGGTCGAAACACATGTCGGCAGTCTTGTTTTTGCATCAACTCATAAAATCTGTTTCAACAGCGTTTTTTTGACTGAAGAATCTATTGCTTTGGACTCTTTGTTTCACTGTATTTGTTGTCCAGTTACACATTCAATATGAATAGGATATTTACCATTCGCTTAGGGCTGCGCAATCATTTAGAGGTGACATTTTTCAAGTGTTTGTTTTAAACAACTCTGCAGGTGTTTGTCCCCTTACAAAAAAAACTATAAATGTACCAGTATTATAGCTTTAGGGGTACTAATTCACTATTGTAAATCATATTCCTGGCCATTTTATTTTGGGCTATCCCTTTATCTGCAGGGACTATGAAGCCGGGCCAAAAGGACCCTTTTGGAAACTGTAGCTGCCCTTGAGCCCAGACCTTTTGGTTGGAATCCTTCATCCTCCTGTTGCCTTCCTCATCACTGCTTCAACATCTGTTCAGAAGGTCATTGGCTTGGATACATTGATTATTCGTCCTGTCACTCATCTGGGTCATCAAAAGTCCAGGGTTCAAGGCCCTCAGTACAGGATCCTGTCTCCTGCCCTGTGGGATTAGCCGTGTTCTTTCCAGGTTCTCCTGCCTCTTCCAAACCAAATACTTTGTGACTGGCATTGCGAGTACCTCCCCTCAGCTCAGGGGCCCTGAGTTGTTTTTAAGAATCCTCTTCGAAGGTCCCCGGGTCCTGGAGTGGAGGGGATTTGCAGGCTCGCCTCTAATGCCAGAATCCTGCTCTGCTTCCACCATTCTCTAGTTGGCTAAGTCTTGAACATGTGTATGGACCTCTACTAGGGGAGCCTTCTCTGGCATCCCCTCAGGTTATTTGCTTCCTTGTCTGAACCTGTGAGTTGGAACAAGTACTTACCTGGCTTTATCCTATAACCACAGCTTGCTAAGGGATATTGGTCCTTTGATTCCTATTGGAAACTTCTTCAAACTTTACATTTCTACCAAGAGTGACTACGAAGGGTACATACACAAACATTTGTTGTGGGTCCACTTGGGTCACTGGAGTCTTTAACCAAAGAAATATAATCTTTAACTATGATTTACCACCTATTTATATACCTTCGCTGCACTCCTGCCACAGAAATGTATTAGGAGACTGTCTCTAACTGTGGTTAAATTGCATTTATCACTTACTTGGAGTTTAATGAAACCATCTAGGTTTGGTAATGTTTGGCTAAGTGTAGTCTGACTTTTGGTGGCTGTGTGGGGTATGGTTTAGGAGTGTTAGCCCCTTTTCTCATTCTATGTTTATTGTACATATATGGTTTACCTGTCTGCAACCTGTTTTTACTGTATTATATAGATTGTGAGGAACCCTTGGACTGGTCATTATATTGGCATTGTGGTTTCTGAGCATGACTACATAGTATGTGTTGATTGTCCATAGGGATACCCCACCTTTGCATTATAATTTTCTGAGTTTACTACCAGGTAGAGGTCATACATATAGCCATAAGAGCATGGGTGGTCTGCCTAGGTTCTGTACTGTTTTTATGTGTACTGAAACTCATGTACTAATGTGAACGTTGTGTGTCTTTATATGTAATCCTATACAACTATATGTTGCTCAGTATAACTGTGCAGTGTATTCTCTTTGGATGTCTATATTGAGGCTGAATAAACATCAGCATTCTTTCCTCTCTTGAGAGAACCCTGATTGCTGTGCCATTGCTACCTATAAAGAGTATGTATTCTAACTTTTGGTGAGAATCCTGTGGACCCTTAGGTCAGATGGTTTCAGACCCCTTACCAGAGGGCTGTGGAAAAATCTCCCCAATTAATTAATCTTAATTAATTAACCTTTTATAACGTGCTTAATACCAGAGACCAGTCTCTAAGTGCCAGACTAGGATTCAACCCTGTGTTACTCTGCGTTATCTTGCTTCCAAGAAAGGTTCCCCAACATGCCTCATCTCTCATTCCACTCCATTGCTCAGAAATGAGATCCCACTTTACAACTGATTTGGCTGTTGCTTACCCTTCCTTCCAGGAACTGCCTCCCTTTGCCCCTCTCCTTTTAATCTGGGGGGCAATTTCACACAATGCCCACCTTTGAACCTCTGACTTGCATGCAGCGGTACCCTCCACCTGATCAGGCCACCATATCTTTGCTCCCACTCACCCACAACCATCTGCATGACCCCTGGTTTCCTTTGTTCTTCTGTACTCAATGAACTTGCTGTTTACTTCCAGACTGCCCCCAGCCCTCCCACTCACCTTTACTCTATGTCGCCAGTGCCAGTCACCTAGGCATCTCATTTGCATGTTAATTTGTAGTCCTGGAGGAACTTCTCTTATGCCACAGCTCTCTTATCCACCTTCATTTGTTCCAGCTCACCAGCAGATCACAAAAAAAGAATAAGAGCTTCACATTTGTACTCCAATTAATCCTGCATGCATCACCTTTACACTGATGGATATAGTACAGGGGCCATGCTCCTCTAGAAGTCACCCCATACAAAAGCAGAGTATACCTGGGCCCATCAGAAACTCCCAGCCACAAGAACGGAGGCCATAGGAACACATTACTGCTGTTTATTATCAGCAAAGTTTGTCCAGAGCTCTCAGCTTCCAAGCATGAGTCACCTGCTTTTGTTACAGTGTGATGTCACAAACACAGGTTCCCTCCTGGAAACCTATCGAACGATGTGGATTGGACGGTCTGGGAAAGATACATACAGAAAATAAATCAGTTAGTTTAGAGATTGACTGGGCATGTCCAGTGGCCCTTCCTATGACCATCTCTAAGAGCACCCATCTACAATGTTTCAGGGTTGCAGAAAGACCATTGCCCCTTGGAAAAATGATATCCCTGTTATATCCCCATGCTAAAGGCGAATCCCTCCAACCCTGCGAGCCCAGACAGTTCTCAAGCTGAATGTACCTCTTCAAAGTGAGAAAGAACATGGAGGTGCAAAGCCTTCTCTAATGTCGCTATTCTCTGATCGCACAAGCCTTTGAGAGTGCAGTCAGTTTACAAAACATACAAAACATAGGCAACACTTGTATCTTCTTTCCTCTGGTTCTCTGGTATGATATGATAAGTAATTTATTAGGCACCTGTACACAAGTGTTACTAGGTGCGACAAGGCAAAAAGGGAGGGACAGAGGGAGGACAAAACAATGATCTTACTAGGCCTTATGTCATTCAAATCGTGCAAGTGCAGGAAGAAGGGAGGGGCAGCAGTCCCGGGGGAGGGAGGGGACAGAGCAGGAAACTCAGTAAGTGCTGTCGGAGGATGGCTCATACGTGCAGATAGACAGGGGATTGTAGGGTTGCAGATACAGACCCTTAAGTGCTAAAGGAGCCTGGATGCAGTGTGAGGACAACTGGACATGCAGGAGCCTGGGCCTGAGTTTCAATGGGTGACCAGGTGACCAGTGTGCGGAGCAATCAGGGACATCAGCATCTAAAAGCCCTCACAGGACAAGTCTGTGGTGTTGAGCGACACATGTGCGCAGGAGACGCTGCCCGACGAAACGTAGCACGTTTGCTACATCCACGCTTCTGAGCATATATAATCTGAGGTTCTGACCCTCTATGCCAAAGCCCTCGAAGGACAAGTCTGCAGTGTTGAGCGATGCAGGTGTGCAGGAGATGCTGCCCGACATTACGTAGCACGTTTGCTACATTCTAACCCTCTCTTGCAAAGTCTTCACAGGACAAGTCTGCAGTGTTGAGCGATGCAGGTACGCAGGAGATGCTGCCCAACGAAACATAGCATGTTTGCTACGTCCACGTTTCCGAGCCTATATAATCTGAGTTTTGCACCACCTGCAGAAAAGCCCTTGCAGGACTAGTCCGCGGTGTTGAGCGACAAAGGTGTGCAAGAGACGCTGCCCGACAAAACATAGCACGTTTGCTGCGTCCACGCTTCCGAGTCTATATAATCCGAGGTTTGGACTCTCTACAGTAAAGCCCTCGCATGAAAAGTCCACAGAGTTGAGCGACACGGGTGCACAGGGGATGCTGCCCAATGAAATGAGCACATTTGCTACGTCTATGCTTCCATGCCTGTATAATCCGAGGTTCCGACCCTCTGCAGCAAAGTCCTTGCAGGACAAGTCTGCGGTGTTGATCATTGATTGCGTGTGCTCCGCACCCCTTCTGTCCCTGGCTATATTCGCACCTGTGCGTCCTTTGCCCACTTGGTTCCCTGGCAATCCTGGATCACGTGTGTTCCGTGTCCCTTCCATCCTTGTCTATGCTCACGCCTGCGAGTCCTCTGCCCACATGGTTCCCCTGCAATCCTTGTTGGGGGCGTTTCATGCCCCTTCTATCATTAGTTAGTTTGCACCTCCGCATCCTCTATGCATCCCCTGCTTTCCCTGTAGGCCCCTTCCCCCTGCCCTTTTCCCCATCACAGCCCCTGTTGCTACTCTGTGCTGCTGCTTTTTTCTTCTTCTAGGACCTTTTTTGCTTGATTGCACTGTTCTTGTGTCTGCTCTCTTTGACTGTTGTATACTTGTACTGCCTACTTCTGTATGTTTTTCACTCTTCTCCTTAGGTTCCCTTGATCCCTGTTCTGTTACTTAGCCCTCGCTCTGCCTCGTTGTTCCCTGTTGTGATCCTTTATCTTTCAGGTTCCCTCGTTCTTACTCTGTTAACTGCTTTGTTCGGCATCTTTGACTGAGTATACCTGACTGCCTACTTCTGTATTGTTTTCACTCTTCTCCTTAGGTTCCCTTGATCTCTGTTCGCCTTCTCAGCCCTTGCTCTGCCTGGTTGTTCCCTGTTGTGTTCTTTTTTCTTTCAGGTTCTCTCGTTCTTACTCTGTTAACTGTTTTGTTTTTCTCAACTACATGAATGCTCTTCTTTTTTGTCTCATCAAGCCAATCGTGTATTTTATTAATTTGTTCTTGTCTCATTCTTGTCTCATCTTGTTGCACCCTGACTATTGTGCCCGCCCCTGGTGTCTCCTCCCCCTTTAGCTTGTTCCCCCACCCGTCACCTCCTCCTCCACCACCTTCCTCCCCTCTTCCCTCCCTCTGCATCCTCTATGGTGCTCTCTGTCTCTCCTCTGTTCTCTAACTGCTTCTCTTATGACTATCCTGTCCTTCTTACCATGTTCGTTAGGAAGAAGTTCAAAAGAAATATCCTGGTCTCCAACCCAGGCCTCCCTATAGCTGATACCTACATCAGCGCTTCCTCCAGACAGACCCTCAATGACATCCTCTTTGTCATTCCTTCGCCAGACCTATGGACTCCACATTCGGTCTCTGTGCTCTCTCCTTTTTCCTCCTCTCCCATTAATAGTGGCACCCGGTGGGAGGCCCTCCTAGCCCGATTCAACTACTCTAAGACCATCATTAATGCTTACCTAGAAGGCACCGTCTTTGTCCAAGGCCCTCAGGCCAACCTCCTCCTCTTTGATAGACACTTCCTGAACCTCATCAGCTTCCTTTCTTCTCCTGGGTTTATGGTCTTTGCAATGAAAACATTGCATCGAAAACGAAAACCATCAAATGAAATGCATCAAATTTAAATGCATCTAATTGCTATCTTTTACATGTAAAAGGACATATCCATCAAACGTGTCCGTCTAATATACAAATGGACACATTTTGATGGCTATGTACTTTTAAATGTAAAAGATAGCATTTCTATGCATTTATTTCACACGTTAAAACCATCAATGGAGCTGTCCAGTGCTGAAAACTTCAAAGTATTTCGGCACTGGCCACCTTCATTTAAAGTTTTAGTGTTAATTGTTTAATGGGGGGGTTCCCCCATAACCCTCCCAACCCCCAAGGGCACCCTCCTAAACCTAACCCTAACCCAAACCCAAACCCTAACCCTAACCCTAACCCAAACCCTAACTCAAACCCTAACCCTAACCCAACCCTAACCCAACCCTAACCCTATCCCTAACCCTTGCCCTAACCCTAATTCTAACCCTTGCCCTAACCTTAACCCTATTCCTAACCCTTGCCCTAACCTTAACCTTAACCCTAATTCTAACCCTGCCCTAACCTTAACCGTAAGCCTAAAATCCATCCAAATCCATCGAATTTCATTCAATGAAAATGCTTTTCAAAGGAAAGCATTTTCAATGAATACAATTCGATGGAAATGGATTAGATGAATCAATTTTCAATGGAAAGTCTATATAACCTTCTCCTGCTGTCCCTTCTTTCCTTTCTCTGGCTACTCTGCCTCCACCCTATGCCACATCTCTGGCTTTCCCTACTTCTTCTTCAACTGCCCTCTTGCCTCCCTCCTCTGACACCTCTCTGACGCCTTTATCCTCCCCCTTGCCTACATTGCCCTCTCCTCCTTCCTCTTCTACCCACCCTTGGGCTCCTTCTACACTTCCACAGGGTGCACCTCTGAACTATACCCCTCCACGGAAGTCTTTCAAGGGTGTAAACCTTCTCCACGTTGCCACCCCCAACTATCGCTCAGCTGTCAAACACTCCTCTGGCATCTGCCGTCTCCTGGAAGAACTCAACCTTGATATTTGCGGTTTTACCAAGACATGGTTCACAGCCAGATCTGTCACAAGCCTTGACACTCTCCTCCCTGATGGCTACAAGATCCTCTTTGCGCCCAGACCCAACCGTCCCAGTGGGGATGTAGCCTTGATCTTCCCAGAGTGGATCCCTGCCTCTATCATTCTTATGCAGGGCTACTCCTCCTTAGAATGCCTGGTCTGCAGGCTCTCTCTCTCCTAGCCACTCAGTGTGGCTACTATCTACTGGCCACCCGGTCAGGTATGCTCCTTACTCTCTGAGTGGGCTGACCTCTCCTCCTGGTCTCAACGACTCCACTTCTCCTTCTCCTCGGAGACCTCAACATCCGCTTGGATGCTTCCTGTCCCTCCTCTGGACTCTTTCGCAACCTCTGCGATTCTCTTTCTCTGTCTATTCTTCCCTGGGCCCGACTCACTCTACACACCCTGGATGTTCTGACCTCCTCAGACCTCCCCCTTTCTAAGCCTCTCACAACTCTGCCCTCTCTTGGAGTTAACACTTTCTCCTCTCATCTCTCTCTCTACCCCTCAGGCCAAGCCAACCCCTGCACTGCCAACCACCTCCTTAGTCATCCGACCCCTGAAGCGTGTGTCAGCTGAGGCTTTCGCCACCACTTTCTCTCCCCCTCCTGCACCACTGGCTGACTCACATCCTGGCTCGGCCCTTTCCAACCTCCATTCTTCTATCTCTGACACTCTTGATGTACTTGCCCCTTTCATGAGGATCTGCTTGAAGCCCAAAGCTAAGTGCAACTCCTGGCCAGAAGCATGGAAACTGTTCTCATGAACATCCATGAAGTTCGCTCTCAAACCTTGATACTAACCACGGATTGAGCAGGATGGCATGATTGACCGTATCAAAAGCAGAAGAGAGGTCGAATAGGATGAGTACAGAAGGGTGGTTCGATAGTAGCCAGGTGACCAGTGCATGTATCAGACAGGAGATCAGCAGGGGAGAGAAAGAGAGAAAGCCGAAGCGAAAAGGAAGGTTTTGATTTGCTTCTGAAACTGGAGGTGGTTCTGCTCAAGTTTAAGAAGCAGGGAGGTTGTTCCAGAGGGAGGTGGATGAGCAGAGGGCTAAATAAGGAAGATGTTTAGGAAGGGAAAGTTGAAGGTAGTGCTAACCCAGGCCTCAGAAGGCCTTGTGGATGATGCAGAGGTTTTTGAACTTGATCCTTGTAGCCACAGAGAGCCAGTGGAGAGATCTCTGAGCTGGAGAGATACAATCCCTGGGCTTGAGGCCAAGGACAAGTCTTGCAGTCCTGTTATGGATAGGTTGTAATGGTCAAAGAGTAGAGGTGGGCAGATTTAGAAAGAAGCTGTTGCAATAGTCCATCCTAAAGAGGACCAGGCTCTGAAGGAAGTGAGAAAAGGCAGAATACCTCTGAGGAGGTGCAGCTGATAGTGAGACTTCTTGGAGACATTAGAGATGTGAGGAGAGAAGAAGAGGGTGGAGCCGAAGGTGACACCAAGATTCTTGATCTCACAGGAAGGAGCAGGAAGAGGGCCCATGGTGGGCGGCCAGAGAGAGAGAGAGTAAAGGAGGGAGCAGGTGTCCCAATGAGGAGGATCCCAGGCTTACTGGCATTAAAGCAGAGATCATTGGCGGCACACCATTCCTGAATTGCTGCAGACAGTCTGGAATGAGAGAAGGAGAAGAGGAGAGACTGAAGAAGGGCTGGGTGTCACCTGCATAACACTGAAAGTTGGAGCAGAATTCAACAATATGGTGGGCAAGAGGTGCAAGGTAGTGTTTGAAAAGCCAGGGAGAAAGGTTAGAACCCTGGGGAACACTAAAAGTAGAAAGAGAGATAAAAGAGAGGAAAGACCCAGGAAAGACCTGGGAGCAGTCTTCTCTGTCCGGGTCATGTGTGTCAAGATCACGAAATGAATCTCTCTCGTCTGTAATTATGAGTATTTTAGCTTGAATTTCTACAGATGGCACAATATCTTGGTAGTTTGAATTTTCCTGCGACCCCTTCGTCCTTGGCTGGGTGTCCTGGTTCTGCTCACTTCGAGCTGCGGAGATTATGTCAGCTTGTTTGTGTTTCGTGAACATGTCTCTTTTCTTGCTAGGCCTATAACTTCCATAGCATCCCTTATGGCTTCTCCATGTTAGTAGCAATTTAGGCATATGCAAGCTATATGTATACGAATTCTGCTGCGTCTTTCGGTTTCAGCTTTGGCCAAAGATATGAATATAAAAACATGCATGTGTATTCGTTATCTGCCTAAGTGGGTCATAAGCATGTGCGTCGCACCTATATGCAATAAACTAGTATAAGTCCATGTAGCTTCATGAATGGATGGATATGTACTTCATGTATAAGCACGGCTATGTCGTGATGTCATTGATTTCTGGTCCTCCAGTCATTCGACCTGATCAAGCGAAGTTGATTCCATGTCATCAAAATCATTAATTGAGTATGGTCTGAATGGTTGACAATTTTTCACACCTGCGATACATCGATGTGGTGAGGGGCATAAAAGCGAGGCGCATCTATCGTTTCTCTGTCTTCATGTAGAGAGTTGTGAGGAGGGCATGAGGGTGAGAATTGGCCCCTCGTCTACAATATTCTTATCAGTGAGTTCACCAGATGCCAAGACCTGTTGCTTTTTTATGTTGTTCATTTTTTACAGAAGGAAGCACTAATATGTGTCATTTTGTTTTGTTTCTACTCATATTTTGTACATATTTACGAGAAATGAATCATATCACAAATGTTACTATTCTGTTCCCGGTGAACAAAGGCTGGAGAGAAAGCTTTTTCCAAAACATTGTCAATTGTTTGGCCAAATGTACATTGGATTATAGATTAGATGTTATTGTAGAGCACAACATATGCTATAGATAAGGTGGGTTGATGCAGAAGAGCGAGTCAGTCAAAGATGATGCAAACATTGTCCTGATGAAGCTCACTGTGGGAAGAGCAGTGTCTTGACTGCAGCATTGAACAGAACATGATTTCTGGATTCTCACTGTGAGTGGTACTATGGAGGTTAAAGTTGAGATGACCCACCGCACTTTTGTGACTTTTGGAATGTTACGATCCTTACGAGATGGATGCTGGAGAAGTGGAGGATGTGTATATGCTGGTAGTAGCACCACTTTCCTTGCAGTGGGGCTGATCCCATTTTTATAATATTTTAGTGAGCAAAACAATTGACAGAAAATCCAGCATCTGAGACGAGCGCAGATAATGCACTTTTTCAGATGCCTTATCTCCAGAAATGTGTAAGTGGCCTATTAATTCCAGTGACCTATGCATTTCTTGAGGTCCATAGTCCAGCTAAAGTGATGTGCTGATAAGGCCGCAGAATATGAGACGGATGTATCATATTCTCCCAGAAAACAATTAGGGGCTGCTAATTACATTTCACCAGGACGGATCCCTAAAGGGCCTATCATCAAGAAATGTAAAAAGTGAGAGATTTTGCAGAGTGTCATTTCACCTGATGTGGATGTGGGTGGGGAACAAAGCAGTTCCTTCCGCATTTTACTTTAGTGCAATGCTTTCGGGGGAGGGGAGGGTTGCAGCTTTCCGAGCCCTTTTAGCTTCCATCTATTCTCTGCTTCCTTTCCCTGTGCACAATTACTACCTGAGAATAGGCAGTCTCTCCTTTGGAATAGAGAAGTGTGGATCCTCAAGAATTCAATATCACTGAAGTACTCACAAATGAAGCCTCCCACCACTCCTTTTGCAGAGACACCCACAAAAACAGCATGCATCTACACATTCAACTGGAAGATTGGGGTCTTTTTCATAACTGTTACCCGCTGTATTCAGTGCACATCTGGGACCACAGATAGTACCTAAGGTTGCTTTTGGAAACACCATCTGTTGGAATATTCTTTTTTTTTATTGTTTATGGTTAAATAACCTTTACAAAATGTCCTCATAAATAAGCAAACAAGATGAATTAACCAAAATAGCAATAATAAAAAATGAACACAGACAAATATATGTAACGTTAAGCCACTCAGACCAATGAGGCCGTGTCATGCAAGAATTTCTTTATTGTGCAATAGATTCAAACGCACTTGCATAAATGTTTGCCTATGGTGTTTGTCGGGGAATTTAACAAGGTATCGAGCAATCTCCCCTCGTTTTTTATATTCATGGTTTACATGCAATATGGAGGGGGAACTATGCAATTTTTCCAAATTTTCGATCAATCAAAATCCAATAATTTGTATTTAACTTTATTTGGATGTGAGATTAAGGCCTCGATATTCAAGTTGATTTGACTAAGAATTTGTGCACAATGTGTCTCAATTGACTTTACAACATTAGGTGTTTTTTCTTAGCATGGTTTCCTGTAAATTCACATACAAAGAATCTCTGGAAGATAGAGTATTTTTCTGAAAAAAGAAAGCAAGTTCCACTCCACTCTGACGGCAATGGAAGATAAACCCAATTCAAATCTCACTGCCACAAGCGGCACACAATTAGGGACTCCTAATACCAACCTCCATAACTTAGCTTCCCATACGTCTAAGCATTTCAGTTTCCAATTTTAGAACAGTTCCTGGCCATAGATCAGTTTTGTAGCAGCCTTGCCTAGATAAATTGTAGAGCATGTAGAATTGAATAAGAACCATATTTTTTTTTTACTATTGTCAATGCCTGGGAGGCTAGCATTGTCACCTCTGATATATTGTATTATTCACGTTCACAATACCGGGGGGCGGGGTGGTTGCTGATATCATATATTCATATATTCCAGGTACGTCATACGAAAAAATGGGATTATGCATGTATGTTAGAATTATATGCAGTACCCTTTGGGAACAGCACACACAATTAAGACTACAAGTGACAGAACAAATTCACCTTTGGTACAAGCCTGTACTACACAGTGAAGTGGTAGTGATGGCTGAGCAGCCAGACTTATCTCAAGAGTAAAATGAGCAGTAGCAACAGTTACACAAAGGATAGCAATTACTATGGTTCAAACAAAAACTGACTCAAGGTGTCTGAGTAAAAGAATACAAATTTATTTACACATCAGTTATAAAACATTTCACTAAAGTAAAGCAGTAGAAAAATCACAGTCTAAATACACTACACCACACTCAATAGATTCTGGACAAGTTAAGCTCAAAATGAAGTGTGAGCAAAATAGCACTCCAGCAATTTAAAAGAGAGGGAAAAACAAAGTTAGACAAAAGTTGAGTGGCACCAACAAGTAAGCAGGGCAATCTAGAAAAAGGAACTACAGTGAGGAAATCAAATCAAGGGCCCTGGGCCAAAGTCAATGGACCAAAGTCTATGCAGAGGATCACACAGTTCAGGGTGGTTCACAGTTAAGTCTTTGCCAAGAGGTCAGAATGAAGTTGGTCAGGTGAAAAGTTACTTTAAAGAATAGAGAAGGACAAGCCCTCGGATTGGCAAAAGATTTCAGACACTTTTACCGGGGTCGGACGGAAGGAGCGACCGGATTTGAACAGTACCTTAAATGAAGAACAAGGCTGTAGCTGAGGTAGGTAGACGTTCCTGGCAGGTCCTGCAGGCTCACGGTTCCTGAAGCGACTGTTAGACTGACACAAAGTAGGAAGACTGAAGGGTCCTGCACTGCCCAGGGAAGAAACCAGCAGCAGAGCAAAGCAACAAATAAAAGGTGCACTCCTTAAAACCCAAGCAGGGTCCGGTCCTCCTGGCTATCCGGTTCACTGAAGCTGTGCACAGCAAATTCGACCAGAGAAGGGAGGACTGGCTTGCAGTTTGGCAAACTGGTTGTTCCCACCAGCTCAAGCGGGGAAGATTCCTTGAAGATCTTCCCTGTCGTCGAAGTTTGAAGATTTGCACCCGCAGTAGGGCTTCACCGGGAGGTTTCAATCGTGGTAGAGGTCGTCTTCTGTCAGCTTCTCTTCGGTTCTCTCGATCCAGTGGTGACTCTACCTTCTCAGTCCCAAAGACCTGCTTTTTATGCAGTTTTCCCCCAATCACAGAGCCTGGCTGTCAATCACGCAGCAGGGTGGCTGTCCTGGTGGGAAAGTCACCTAGCCAATCAAACAGGAGTGCGACTTTGGTTACCAAGGGAACCCATGGCAGGCGTCCTAAAACCCCCCCTCACAACCTGCCTAACCAGACTTTCAGGCGCCTAAGGAGGGCTTCTGTGCAGAAGCCCGTCAAAGGACGGTGAACAAAGGAACCAAACCTGGTTTGGCGCGCAGAGTAAAACACGAGAAAGACCTTTACAAAAACAAATGGCGAATAAACCCAGCCGGAACCAAATAAAAGTAAATGTGTTCCAGCGGGTTTAAATTCGAGGCTACTAAGATTGCCTAAAACATTACCAAGGCTATTTAAAATGACCGCAGTAGGAAAAATTGGGTAGTTACCACTGCCACCAGCCAAATCTTAATGAAAAGGGAACAAAACAATGTTCCATGAGAAACAGACAAAAAGGGAAAGCTATTAACCCTTTCCAGAACTCTTTGTAAGATAGTTTGTACTGGTTCTGTGATTTTAAAAAGACTAATAAAGTCAATGGCAACTTTACATGTTTCTGGGAGACAGTAGTCAGTCCCAGAAAATGGAGTCTGAGTTGGGAAGTCTGAAAAAGACAACCCTGTGTCACTGCACTGAAGGTGCTGTGTAACCCACAGTAAAAAGATGATGCCTATGGAGTAGGTGAGTCGCCACAGTCTATGAACAAAAAAATGTTAAACACACACAGCAAAACACATGTAAGAGTGGGAAAAAAGGCTCACACTCTTACCAGGTGAAAAAAATTAATCCTAGAAATCCAGCAAAACTGCTGAGGAACTCAGTAGGTAAGGGAAATTAGCCATTTTGTTGAATTCTCCCTAACAATGTATTATCCCATAACCGTGTTTGACGTCGCTTTTTCTGGCTTCTTGAAACTACCAAAATTCTTGGGTTTTTTAGAATTGATCTTAAGCCAGTTATCCAAGGCAAATGTGGAAAAAGATATTAATAGGCGTCTCAAGCCGACACATGATTTGTCAAATAAGAGGAAATTGTCCGCAAATGCGATCCAGGACAGGTGTTGAAAGCCGACCTTCGGAGTTATTAATGCAACACAGGTTAGGTAATCACTAGCATCAGACACATATAAATTAAATAAACATGCCACTAGTGTAACCCCTGTCGAAGTCCTGGCTCGGTTGGAATGCTTCGGGACATTATCCTATCTTTATTTAACCTTATCTTTACAGGGGAATTGGTATGAAGGCCTATAATTAGATCTAAAAAGGTGTTTGGAATCCCCCAACTCCTAAGGTTACTCCACAGCCTTGTATGTTTGACGCAGTCAAATGCGACCAATAGATCAATTGGTGCCACGTAGGTGCATGAGTCGGGGGTATCCCAGGTAGACTGTTGAATGTGTCTAAGAATAAGGCCATTAAGCAATGTAGAGTACCCTTTACTAAATCCATTCTGAAATTTGGATATTCTGGCAGATGGCGCAGCCCAACTCTCCAGGTGTTGAAGGAGAATTGCAGAAAAGATCTTGCTATCGTTGTTGAGTAGCAAGATTGGACGATAATTAGAGGGTTCTGTTCTCAGACTCCTTTTGAAAATTGGTACAATATATGCTTTTTGACAAGAGATCGGGAAAGTCTTGGAAGCTGTTACACTTTGAAATAAGATGGTCAGGACATTGGACCAGTGTCTTGATTCCGATTTAAGAATGGCGTTAGACACCCCATTGGGTCCAGCCGATCTTGAAAGTTTACTTTTTTAATCAGATTGTAGACATCCTCTCTGCAGATTGGGAGGGATCCGAATCTGAAGGTATTCCACATTGCTTAGATGGCTCAACAAATGGTTTAACAGGACTCGCTGCATATGTATTCGAGAAATACTCTGCCCATATTGCTTCAGAAACAGCATTTATCTGTGCAATGCAAGTAGAAACTTTGAGGCTATTTATTAGAGTCCCAATAAATCTGCTGTCTTTTTTAGACACAGATTGAAGAACCAATTCAGCGTCTTGCTGGAGCAACGCTGCATGCAGTTGTTTACAGAATTGTCTGTATTTTTGTTTGACTAGTTTACTCGAAGTGATTTTCAAATTGGTTGAGATAGATTAGTATTTTATATCTCGTAGAATTCTCCTCATTAGGGTTTTAGTTTGTGCCAGCTGTGGATCGCACACATAAAGATGTTTCTTATGTTTGGATCTGGGACCATAGGGCATAGTGTCCCTTGCTCCTGAGCTTAAGAAGATAATAAAGCATTTGTAGTTAGTAACATTGAACGTACGTAACGTCCATTCACATGTGGTGCTGATTATTGCTTCATGCAATAATCGTCCAGCTTTGTTGATGTTCATAGTGAAAGTGAGTGTCCCCCGAAAAGGCATTTACACCTCCCCAATGAGAGTCAATGATGGACACACCCCAGCTGGGAATGAGACCAAGACCAAGTGCAGGTGAAGTTAAAAGTAAAACATTATATAAATCAATATAGGGCAAGCAGAGGACTCTGCAAACTCTGAGAGCACTCTGGTTCAAAATCAGCAAACACTCACATGTATTACAAGGTTGCATTGCAATGACATAAGCTATAGGGGGCACATAGTTGTGGGGATTGGGTGGTGAAGACTATTTGTTCTAAGGTCCTTATGCTCGGTCCACTGGGATTGGCGGAGGTCCACGTGTTGCCAGGGCAATGCTTGTAGGTCAGCTGAACTCCTCAGGGCGGAGCTTTTAGTCCAATGATGGTTGATTGATGCATCTTCATCTATGATAACATTTGTGTTACGCTCACCTGGTTCCCACGGGGGCGTCGACCGGAACTGGGCCGCTGTTATTTCCACCAGCATGACGTGTAGCGCCGAGATGACTGACTGGACTGGCCCGCTCAGCCTAGTTTGTCTGGCTCGCAAGAATATTCTTCTGCAAAGGAGAAGAGGAATTAACCACCCGTGGAATTGAGTAACAACCCACCTTCCCCACTCCCGTTGTCTTCCCACTGATCACTCTTGATGTCCCCTCCTTAGTCTCACATGATGGTTTGGAAGGATAAGCTCTCCATCCTGCGTCGACCGCAGGGGCGCGTTGATGACCAGTTACTTCACTGGCGTAGAGGAATTGGTGAGTTCCAGTATTGACTCTAAAGTCCAATTGTTCATAAGAGTTCAAATGTCTGCTCTTCACTCTGTCCGATTCCTTGCAGGTTGCTGATTAATCCACTCGAAGATTTCCAAATGGCACTTGGTAAGATTTAGGTAAGTCTATTGTGTTTTTCCCCTTAGGGGCCGGGGTACGGCGATGAAGCAGAGTTGACTGTGCCGACCCGAGATGAGGTGAGACCCCCGTGGTAAATCAGGTAAGTTTTGTGGGGGGTAACTGGTATTGTCCTTGCTTTCTCCCCTTAGGGGCCGGGGTACAGCGATGAAGCAGAGTTGACTGCGCCGACCCGAAATGAGGTAAGTACCTCCCGTGGTAAATCAGGTAAGACCTTGGGGGTAGCTTGTATGGCCTTAGAGAGTCCCCTTGCTCACCTTGCTGTCTTTGTCTCCTTAGGTGTCGGAGGGCGGCCGCGAGATGGAGAGAGCGTGAAGGAATGCTGAAGTACCGCCAAGCAGGTGAGTTCAGCGCGGCACCATAGAAATGCGAAGCGATGCTTCAAAGACTTCTGTCTTTCAGTTCCTTGGTGAAATGGATTAGGATTCAGGTAAGGATTTAAGTTAAAACTCCTGTTCTAACCTTTATCCTTTTTGTCTTCTTGTTTCAGGAGTCCCAGGACTGAAGCGGGCGTGGCTGAAGACTGGAGCTGCTGAAAACACGGTGAGCGTTACACTGCAGCAAGCAGAATAACGCGAAGCACGTGTGGCTGTCCGGGCGTGGTTTAAATAGCCTTGGAAGAAGATCCAGGTAAGTATTCCTCCACAGCCCCACCCAAGTAACAAAATAGTCCCTTCAGTAAAATAGTCCCTCCTAAGCCTCATTTGGCTTGAGTCTTCATGCAGCATGGTCTGCCTCAGGTGAGTATGCAGCATGGTCTGCTTAAGGTAAGTTATCAATAATGCGCCTGGCACTCATGGCGCTAGGACTGACTATCTTTATGAGCCTGGCGCCATAGGCGCCAGGACTGTACCCCAACAGCCCCTAACTGGGGCTTTTGGGCATGCTCCAAGTGGCATGATGCCTGCTTCCGGGGCTGCTGGGCCTGGTCTGGTGTTCCGGAGGCAGGCATCATGACAGCACTCCCCCTGAAGGCCCCTCCTAAAGTCGTTCTCCCCCTTGGCCGTGGTTTGTCTGGAAATTCCCGATGGAACCTCTTCACTAAACGAGGAGCATGCACGTGGTCACTAGGTTCCCAAGACCTTTCCTGTGGACCATAACCTTTCCAGTCAATTAGGTAAAAGAGTTTTGATCTCACTCTTTTTGAGTCCAAAATATTCTTGACTTCGAACTCAGGCTCCCCGTCTATGAGGATAGGTTCAGGTGGAGTTGTTAGCCTTGTTCCTGGTTGCACTGGCTTCAAAAGAGACACGTGGAAAACGGGATGGATTCGCATATGAGCAGGTAGGTCCAACTTGACAGCCACTGGGTTAATAATTGCCTTGACAGAAAAAGGTCCCAAATACCTGGGGTTAAAGGTCCGAGTCCCCTTGAGTGGTAAGTGCTTAGTGGCTAACCATACTTGGTCCCCTATTTGGTATTGAGGAGCTTCACTTCTGTGCTGATCCGCATCCTTTTTGTATTTTTCCTTAGCCTTTTGCAAATGGATGGTTGCTTCTTTAAAGGCTTGTGTAATAACAGCGTGGAGATGGTCCACTGCGGGCATCTCTAAATGCTGGGGTGAGTCCAAATCCGAGGTTTGAGGATGGTGCCCATAGTTGGTAAAAAAAGGACTTTGTCCAGTTCCTGAGTGTACGGAATTATTGTACGCATACTCTGCGATCCACAGAATGTCTTTCCAATTCCCCTCAGACTGATGTAGCATACAACGGAGGTACTGTTCAAGAGTCTGGTTGGTCCTCTCCATTTGACCGTCGGTCTGAAGGTGGTGACTGGTCGAAAGCCTAACATCAATTTGTGCCAGTTGGCAGCATTTCCTCCAAAAATGTGAAATGAATTGACTGCCCCGATCTGAAATTAACACTGAAGGAAAGCCATGCAGGCGGACAACATTTTCAAGGAATTCCTTGGCCAGGATTGAAGCTGAAGGTATCCCTTTTAAAGGAATGAAGTGGGCCATTTTAGAAAAAAGAACTACAATAACTAGAATGGTATTGTAACCTTGGTACGGGGTAAATCCGTGATGAAGTCTAATGACAAGGTATGCCAAGGGGTAGGTGGTATGTCTAATGGTTGCAATAATCCAGCAGGTTTTTTCTTTTGCCCTTTATTTTGTGCGCAAATGCCACAAGACATGACAAATGACTTGACATCCTTTCACCAGGTAGGCCACCAAAATTGCTTCCTAATTTTAGCTTCGGTTTTTGCAATACCCGGATGCCCTTCTATTAAGGTGTCATGGTAATGGGAAATGACAAGTTCCTGTAGTTCCTTTTGCGGTAAAAATAGCCGGCCTTGGTAATAAGGTAAATCATCGATGACAGAGTACTCTGGACCTTTCTTTGCCCAGTCCTGTAGGGCAGCGGAATCAAAGAGTTTGTGGATCTTGTTTTGAATGTTCTCCAGTGTCTGTATGGATGTCAGGCCAAGGATTCTCTGTTCCGGAATTATGGGTACGGGTTCTAAAGTTATTTCTGCTTGTCCCATTCCAATCCGGGACAAGGCGTCTGCTTTACCATTCTTACAACCTGGTCAATAGGTTATTACAAAATCAAACTCGGCAAAGAACAATGCCCAACGGAGTTGGAGCGAAGATTGCGCTTTGGCTGTCTTTAGGTATTGTAAGTTGCGCTGATCGGTGATGACCGTGATGGTATGTCTGGCACCCAGTAGATAGTGCCGCCAAGCCTTGAAGGCGGACTTGATGGCCAGCAGCTCCTTGTCGGTTATGGCATAGTTTAATTCGGGGGCTGAACATTTTCTTGACCAAAACGCCACTGGGTGAAGCTGGTTAGTTTCGGGATCCTTTTGGGAAAGGACTGCTCCCATGGATGAACTGGATGCATCTGTTTCCACTATGTAGGGAAGCTCGGGGCGCTTCCCTACATAGGAAGCAGGGGTGTCTTAATATGGGAGCAGATGTGAATTTAGCTTTTAACTCCTGGAAGGCGTTCTCGCATTCCTCTGTCCACACAAAGCGTTTGTTTTTTCGCAATAGCGTTGTGATGGGATGTACAATGTGCGCGAAGTCCGGGATAAACCTGCGGTAGAAATTGGCAAAGCCAAGCATGCTTTGAACTCCTTTGATTGAACTCGGCGAAGGCCAATTAAGAATGGCATCCACTTTTCGTGTATCCATCTGGATTCCTCTAGGGGTCAGAATAAATCCAAGGAATTCCACTTCCGTAGTGTGGAAGATGCATTTTTCCAGTTTAGCATATAATTTATGCTGGCGTAACTTCTCTAGGACTGCTCGGACGTGTTTTACATGCTCAGATTCTGATAAAGAGTATACTAAAATGTCGTCGATGTAAACGACCACACAAACGTCGATAAGCTCTCGGAGGACATCGTTCATGAAGAACTGGAAGGCTGCTGGTGCATTGCATAGTCCGAAGGGCATCACCTGGTACTCAAATAGTCCGTACTTGGTGCAAAAAGCAGTCTTCCATTCGTCACCCTCTTTGACACGTACCAGATGATATGCCCCCCGAAGGTCTAGTTTCGTGTATATGCAAGCGTCCTTCACCTGGTCTAGTAGTTCTGGGATCAAAGGCAGTGGGTATCGATTCTTGATGGTTATCTGATTCAGTGTGCGGTAGTCTATACATGTTCTAAGGTTGCCTTCCTTTTTCGGTACGAAGAACAAAGCTGAAGATGCAGGGGATTTGGACGGGCGAATGAAGCCATTAGCAAGGTACTGGTCTAGGTACTGGCGCAAATGAAGATTTTCGGGTTCCGTAAGGTCATAGATTCTGCTGCAAGGTTGTTGTGCTCCAGGTACAAGATCTATTTGACAATCATACGATCTGTGAGGTGGTAAGGTGTTTGCCTGTTCCTTTTGGAAGACATCCTGAAAGTCTTGGTATTCAACAGGTAATTGCATGGCTACTGGAATCACTGGGGCCAGGACTGAGTTTTGAGTTTTCCTTGGGTAGCAGGTGTGAGCACATTCTGGGAAGGTTAGTCTCTTCTCTCGCCAATCAATACAGGGATTATGTTTTTCCAACCAAGATATCCCCAGTAGCAGCTGAAACTGTGGGGCCTTGATTAAGTCAAACATCATAGCCTCTCGATGCCCATCTTGACTCAGCAATGTCATCTCTGCAGTGGAATGAGTTACGGGTCCAGAGGCAATTTCCGTTCCATCTACAGTGGTGACAACATCAGCCGTGGTCTTGCGGGTGAGAGATAGATTCATCCTGGTAGCCAATTCCCAGTCCAAGTAATTTCCTATGGCTCCACTGTCTATGTACGCCTTTACCGCGTGCATGCGTGATGGCTGCTCTGGATCTACAAGGACCATGGGTATGGTGAAATGCGAGGTCAGAGTGTCCTTCTTTAAGCTCAGCAAGCGGACCTCTACGCTTGCCGGGCGTGGTCGTTTCCCGAGTCAGATTTCACATGGTTTTCGTCTGCTGCTCCTATAACTTTCTTGGGTGGTCTTACAGGGCAGTTCCGAAGAAAAAGACCAGTAGTTCCGCAATATAAACGTAATTGCAGTTGCCGTCTTCTATCTCTCTCCTTTTGGGTTAGGGGTCCTTCAACCCCCCCGATTTGCATTGGGTCTGAGACATCTACTCCCTTGAAGCTTACGTGGGTTTTAACCAACACCCTGTTCTCAAACTTGGTTCGGTCAGCCTTCCTGGTTTGAAGTCTGTGATCGAGCTGGACCACTAGATTTATATATTCAGCACAGTCTTGAGGCGGGTTCACGATTTGGGCCAAAACATCTTTGAGTTCTCCTCGAACTCCTCGATGGAATAATGTGATTCGCTTGGCTTCAGGCCATTCGGTTTCCACTACTAATCTATTGAAAGTTGTATTGTAAGATAAAAGATCCTGGTTACCTTGACGTAGGGATAAAAGTTTGTTGTCCAAAGCCTGTCCTCGGGAGTGTCGGGCGAATAGTCTTTCCATGCTTGTTCGAAAACCCTGGAAATCTCGAAGAATCGGGTCATCCTGGTTAGCTAGCAGAATGGACCAATCCGCCGCACTGCCGCTGAGATATGACAGTACAAAGGCTACCTTGGCCTGATCGTTTGGGAAAGCTCCAGGTCTACATAAAAAGTGCAAGCGGCATTGATTCATGAATGTTGCAAACCCTTTTGGGTCTCCGGCAAAACGTTCAGGCCGAGCCAAAGGAACGGCTCCAGGTAAATTTATCTGCACCGGGTTACTCGATGGTACAGGAGCTGGACTTGCCCCAAGTCCTGGTAGAGGTGTTTGTCCAGCCTGGCTCTGTAATAGTTGTCTGGCCAACTCATCAGTTTGTTCTTTTGACACTATCAGTTCCCTCCTGAGGGCATTGGTTTCTTGGCGGGCGGAATGCACTTCGGCCCTTAATTCCCCTAATAATTGGGCCAACTGATCAGTTTCCGAGGTCTCCATGACGCCCAGGTGGGTATTTGTGGGTTGGCTTCGCGTTCTGTTACGCTCACCTGGTTCCCACGGGGGCGTCGACCGGAACTGGGCAGCTGTTATTTCCACCAGCGTGACGTGTAGCGCTGAGATGACTGACTGGACTGGCCCGCTCAGCCTAGTTAGTCTGGCTCGCAAGAATATTCTTCTGCAAAAGAGAAGAGGAATTAACCACACGTGGAATTGAGTGACAACCCACCTTCCCCACTCCCGTTGTCTTCCCACTGATCACTCTTGATGTCCCCTCCTTAGTCTCACCTGATGGTTTGGAAGGATGAGCTCTCCACCCTGCGTCAACCGCAGGGGCGCGTTGATGACCAGTTACTTCACTGGCGTAGAGGAATTGGTGAGTTCCAGTATTGACTCTAAAGTCCAATTGTTCATAAGAGTTCAAATGTCTGCTTTCACTCTGTCCGATTCCTTGCAGGTTGTCGATTAATCCACTCGAAGATTTCCAAATGGCACTCGGTAAGATTCAGGTAAGTCTATTGTGTTTTTCCCCTTAGGGGCCGGGGTACGGCGATGAAGCAGAGTTGACTGTGCCGACCCGAGATGAGGTGAGACCCCCGTGGTAAATCAGGTAAGTTTTGTGGGGGGTAACTGGTATTGTCCTTGCTTTCTCCCCTTAGGGGCCGGGGTACGGCGATGAAGCAGAGTTGACTACGGCGACCCGAAATGAGGTGAGTACCTCCTGTGGTAATTCAGGTAAGTCCTTGGGAGTAGCTTATATGGCCTTAGAGAGTCCCCTTGCTCACCTTGCTGTCTTTGTCTCCTTAGGTGTCGGAGGGCGGCCGCGAGATGGAGAGAGCGTGATGGAATGCTGAAGTACCGCCAAGCAGGTGAGTTCAGCGCGGCGCCGTAGAAATGCGAAGCGATGCTTCAAAGACTTCTGTCTTTCAGTTCCTTGGCGAAATGGATCAGGATTCAGGTAAGGATTTAAGTTAAAACTCCTGTTCTAACCTTTATCCTTTTTGTCTTCTTGTTTCAGGAGTCCCAGGACTGAAGCGGGCGTGGCTGAAGACTGGAGCTGCTGAAAACACGGTGAGCGTTACGCTGCAGCAAGCAGAATAACGCGAAGCATGTGTGGCTGTCCGGGCGTGGTTTAAATAGCCTTGGAAGAAGATCCAGGTAAGTATTCTTCCACAGCCCCACCCAAGTAACAAAATAGTCCCTTCAGTAAAATAGTCCCTCCTAAACCTCATTTGGCTTGAGTCTTCATGCAGCATGGTCTGCCTCAGGTGAATATGCAGCATGGTCTGCTTCAGGTAAGTTATCAATAATGAGCCTGGCGCCCATGGCGCCAGGACTGACTTTATCTGTATGAGCCTGGCGCCATAGGCGCCAGGACTGTACCCAAACAGCCCCTAACTGGGGCTTTTGGGCATGCTCCAAGTGGCCTCACACAATTTGCCCTTGTGGCCTCACACACTCACCCTTTGTTCATAGAGGCCATGTAAATCCTACGAACTGTTATTCTAACGTCAAAGGTGACATAACACATAACTGTAGGCGTGAGCCATTCATTATTCTAAAGAATGTTGTACAAGGGGTGAGCAAAAGGTAAGCAGCTGTCATGGGTTTAAGAACCACCTTATCAGTGTGGAGGCACAGGCAGGGGGACATCTTTATAGTATGTTAGTATAAGAGTAAATATATGGCCATCATGGTCAGTCAAGGTTGGGGTGAACTGGACTGCTTTCCATTCAGGGGACACATGATATACATCAGAAAGGCGGTGGGTTAAAACGGGCCTGGGGGGGCAAGGAGGTTGGGTACCTTGGGATGACGCCTAGGGACAGGTGAGGGGTTGCAGTCATGGCATTGCATCGCCGGTGGGCCCAAGGCTTTTACATCACAGCCTGGCCAGATGAGGGAGAAGGGTGGGCGCTGGTACGCAGCACTGTCAGAGAGGGGGGAAGATGCCCCATTCTCTTGCTGGCGGTGCCTTTTTAGTTGGGCAAGGGACACACACACACACACATTAAGCATACGAATGAGGTAGGAACAGTGTACAGATGGGGGACGGGTGGGAGTCTCTCTGTTTTATTGTGTGCACTCAATCTTGTGGTCAAGAACAACATGGGTGAATTTATAGTTCCTTCAGGAGAATTATCTGTAAACGTGAACCGGGGTGGCACATTGGTTTGCATACGTGTCCGGCACTTCAAACGGGGATCAGGGTTGGGGGGTTATCTACAATATATATCAACAAATGTGGGCTCTGCGAGGGGACAGAACAATTTTTATGGCGATAGCTTGTTTTTCTCAAACCCCGTCTTCAGCCCGGTCATCTGTAGGTCAATGATGTACTGCGGTAGGCGAAAGTTACGGTGTCTATCATGTAGCTTGTTCGCGCCTAGTCTCCCGTGAGAACAGGCCTGCAGCAGAGCCGCCAAGGGGAGGGGAGTGAGGGAAGCGCTGGGCTCGTCGCAGTGCATGGTCAACAGGGGAGAGCTGCAGTCTTGCTGACTGAGGCCTAAATTGTTAATGTTCAAAATGGAGTCTGAGTGTGTAACAAAATGGAGTCTGATACCAGTATAATAGATGAACATTGCAGCCACATGTGTCGGCCTGCAGTCATTCTGCATCCCTGGCCATAGGTGCATGGGTGACTGCTGGACAATAGTCTGAATGCTGGGTTGGAATGGAGGGAAGGGGGTTATGAAGACCTTTCCTCCCATACAATAGTCATATAGCGTACAGCGTTGCCACTTGGACAGATTTAGAAATTAGTAGGACCTACAGTTCCCCTTTCAAAGATCAAGAATGGAAGTTGTAATGAGGCATTCAGCATACAATGATCACTCCAGTTTGTTGGGGTTATTGAAAAATCAGAGAATAGTTCCATGAATACAGTGTCCACAAAAATATAATCGATCATACTTTTGCGTGAGCCTCTAATCCATGCATATTGAGTTAATTCCTTTTTTCTAATGTGATCATTAAGGCAAAACAAATTCAGTGAGGAGAGCGTTGTTCTCCATTCCAAATCATTTCCCAAATGTTGGGCACAGGTATCAGCTCTAAGGTTATCTAAAACGTTGTCAGCAGCGACAGAAAAACATTTAGTATTCAGGTATCCCGCTAGCATGACACCACGGACACCATTTCGAGCCCTCCAATCACACACAAGATTGACAATGGACAGGAGAAATTCATCCAATTTACCCAACCCCGAGTGCCAGTAGATATTGAGCAAAAGGACTTGTAACTCATTGGAAGGGAACTCTAATTCTACTGCCAGGAGGCCATAAAGTAGATTAAATATTTGGCATGCTGTTATAGAAGGGTCAGATTTTAATGCATTCAATAGACCATGGGTGGGGTCTTCCTCTCCCACTAGATTTTGCAGCGAGACATAAAATATGGTACCCATCGATAACCGGATTAGAGGTAAACCAGGTCTCCTGTAGTAGAATGAATTGCGCTTCCTGTATAATCCTGAGAACAGGCAAGTTTGTCTGGAGGTGTGAGTGCCCCGTGGTATTCGACAAGATAACCTTCAATTCTCTGTTTACTTTATTGACCGCGGCTGACATTTTCATCGTTGAGCCCACCGATTGTTAGTTTGAGTGGGCCCACAAATTGTGGTGGCTCTGTTGGATTTTTCCTCCATCGCCGTAGGGTACAAGGTTCCTGAAACGTTGCTTTTCAAATAACAAGCTGTACCTACTCCACTTCCTGTAATCTGCTATAATGTGCAACAAAATAGAAGATGGGCAACACGAACAAACAAGAGTGTGCCTGACCTATACAAACAATTATGTTTAGTTATTCATTAATACATACTTTTGCATAGATCTTCACTCTACAAATATCGTGTACCAATGCATATGTTCAAATTGTTATATCTGTATCATAATCATTAACCATGCGCCACACAGTTGAACACCATTAGGTATTGTCTCTGACACCTGGTGGAGTCGCCAGATGATTGAGACCAATTAAGGGTATGTTGACTCTTTTTGGTCCATTCAGAAACTAAGTACATTGGTAATACTCTACCTGCTTTGGTGGGGTTCACTGATTGAGACACGACCTAATGTTCCTAATCCTTTATTGGGGATACGCAACCCCTGTTTGGTGATACTGTATCAACACACTGGAGGCATTAATGTACTCCGGTTCTTGGACATTCAGTGTGAATTGATTAATCGTTTCCAGGACTCACGTAGGGTTGCCATGGCAACTGACCACAACATCACCTTTTATTAAGACCTACTTCATTGACATTTGTTGCGGAGGACGCACAGAACTTATGTTTCGAAGAATAATGTATTTAAGTACCAGGATGGTGTATTGCCTAACTTCTCTGTAATTAAGGTAGGGATTTCTCATGCCTAAAGAACACTGAGGGAAGTCTATGTCTGTAAGTCCAAATCAAACGTCTGTCTGTGTCAAAACGTATGCGTGCCGTCACATCTAGAAATAAGCATGGTGTCGGGTTCTTCTTAACCAACAAAATAGTGTTCAAAAGTGAGGTCTCAGCTGTTCTCAGCTTAAGTTCTACTTGGACTCCCTATCCAAAGTTCAAATCAGCTCCAATAGCTGCTTGCCTCAACAATGTTCTGCCAGGTCTTGAGGTTCCCTTCCCCAAGTTCAGTCTAGCACAGTTCATACAAAAAGGAGGTCTTGAGGTACCCTTCCCCAAGACAGCGTTTCTCAGTTCCTTCGACTCTCAGGGTTCCTTTCCCGAATATTTCACTATAGGATTTATAATGATTTCACTTGCTCAATGTTCAATACAAGAAAAAAATATGTCCACTTGACCCACCTTCTGGCTTGCTTTACCAATTATTTCACAGTTCTCAGTGGCTTACTCACAATGTCTTTGGCTTGTCATCATTTAGGGATCCCTGTTCTAGGCGCAGTTGTCAGACAACACAGTCCACCCATTACAGGTCGTGAAACCATAAGTTCCCCTTAGAGTCTGCTTCGGGCTTTGGATCTCTCACATGTGTATTGCTTTTTGCTAGTGTAACATTCTTCTGCATCAGTCTTTGCCTTGCCACAGATGTATGATTCTTTCTCACATTGGTTGTTAGACTAATCAAGTGATTGTTCAATTTTCCATAGGCTTTAGTTCTGCTCACAGTGCTGTTTATATGCAGTATGAGATTCATTATGTCAGTTTATCTTCAAATGTTTGTTCAGTATTTAATATAACATGGTCTTATACAAATAGCAATTTCTATTCAATACAGTGTTCAATATAGTTTAAATTCACTTAAGTTCATGGACCATTACTTGCCTGCAGTCCCCTTCGGAGCGCTCTGGTCCTCCTTGTCCTCTGACACTCACCGTCTCTTCCAGAATCTAAGGGACAAATTAGTAAGAGCCGAGAAACCTCCAAAGGAAAAACAAATGCTATTGAGCACAAGAAGGAGAGGAACACACCCCTGCTTGGCCTGTTCACATTGCAACAATGTGATAAAAGGTGAATTTGTGACACACCCCCAGACGGGTAAAAAATATAAACTGAGAGATTTTGCCACTTGCATTTCATTAGGCGTGATATATGCCATCAAATGCCCATGTGGCAAACTATATGTGGGACAAACCTCCAGACCAGTGAAAGACAGAATCACTGAGCATAAGTCTAATATTAGATGCAAAAATATCAAATCTCCACTGGCAAGGCACTTTGTGCAACATCAACACACAGTAGCCCAAGTGAAATTTCTGGTCTTGGAAGTGGTCAAATAACCACACAGAGGGGGTGAACCTTGTCTCGCAGAGAAACATTTTGGATAGACTTACTGGACACTCTGAACCCTAAAGGATTCAATGAGGAGTTCTCATCTAGATGTTTCATTTGAAATACTATCAATGACTAACCTACTTTTTTATCTTTTCTTGTTTTTAAAGATGAATTCACTCAATTAAGCATTACTGCCTGGTGTCACTGTGATTATGTAATTCAGGAGTTATTTCCGTCATGAATGCACCAATGAAAATAGCTCATTTGTTAACTTTAAATTAACTAAGGAAATGTATAAAATTAACATCAGACTGAGGTAATTTTGTCTGAATTATACACTAATTCACAGTGGAGCAATTGTTAAACTAATGTAAATCCGGGTCTTGTCAACCGGCCCACTGACCTTAGGTTAGACTGCATGGAACATTTTTTCACGAAGTAATCATTGTTTTCAACATGTAGCCCATCCCAATGTGACCGTAATGCAATTTACACAGACACTTCTTTCTACCTGAAACTGAGCGCTTGATCTAGGCCATCTCCCCTATCTATGTACGTATAAAATGGGGCTTAGGTAACTTGTGTTAACTTCCCCCCATTGTCTCTTATCATTCACGACTTTATGTCAATATCCATCCATATTCTGGTTAGTTAATGTGATCTCAGAACCACTCCAAGATGGCGTCCACTGAATTCATTGCCCTCACTACATCCCACGGGTTTTCTAAACAGTTACAACAGTCCTTTCTCAATTTTTACGTGGATACGTAATTGCTATAGTAACCCGGAACACGCCAACTTTCTAGCGTGCTGCAAGGTTTCCAGGGAGATTCCTCTAACTAACAGAAGTTCACTCTTGGAACGCTTCGCCCGCTTCATGACATGCGCAGCCAGTGCAAACCCATTCTCGCAATCGATAACGTTTGGATAGCCACAACGAGGTGGACTCGTTTAAATCCTGTATCAGTATTTTAAGGTAAAAATAGGAAATGAGGAAAACATGTTGTTTACAAACGTTAATGCACTCGTGTTGAAACACTAGAATAGCGATTGACACTGTATTTTTACACTTTCCATACCCTAGGCTAAGATGGCCAGGATACCCATTTTAACTGAAGAAAAGAAGCAGTGTTCTTCTTGATCACCAGCACACCCATTTATGAGCAAGCACAGCTAACCCCACGGACTAGATCTCGTGACTGAGAATAAGTGAGATTATATTTTTTACATTTTATATATATCACCTCACATGCCCTTGTTTTTGGGAGCATAGACCGGAGGTCCATATGCCAGTATAGAAATGCTTTGTAGAATAGCAGTCAGATTACAATTGTCAATGCATAGTTATAGGTAATTCTTGGCTTCTATGGTAGCTTAAAGCACAGTGATTTCTACTCGAGACGGATTAGTTAATTATGAACATGATCGGTTCTATTAATAACCTTCGCCTGCAATACCCGTTTTGAAATTATGTTATAGCTACTACTAGAATCCTTACTTAATACCAATGCTATTTGCCTACATTTAGGTTCTGTACCTGTAAACAGGAAAGCCCTATACCCCATTATCTTCAGTGGATTCGGCATCCTATGACAAACACATTACTTTGCCCAACATAAGCGTCTTCACCCTACGACTAAAAGGTACGCTCATTTCTCCTTTTTTTCCTGCCACTATGCAAAGATTGTCTATATATGGCAACACACAATCTTCAGACACTTATGAGTCGATGATCTTAACATAGGGAACCAAATTGCATGATGGTCACATTGGCTGCTTCTTGTTGATACTTCTAGCAGAAAATAAGTTTCCTTGGAAGATCAGAAACCTTTCTCTGAATGTTTTCGCATAAGGACCAGTTGTATTAATTGAAATCAAGACAATTCATGGTCTGCTATTAATGCTTTGTCTTGAATTAATTGTCCTTAAACGGAAAACTTATGTCCATCCTATTTAACATTAGCTTGACATATTTTCTGTTTGTTTTCACTGTTTTTCAGTTCATACCTCTTTGGCTCAAGAAGAAGGGATGTTGATCCCGAAACGTGTCAGCCTTTCCATTTTGAACTGTCTGCCTATATGATTGATGCTTATTTATACAACATTGACTTCTTGACATTGTATTTGTATTTGTTTTCTGCACCAAATGACTGCATACAACACAGTTGTTTGTACTGATTAAACTATTATGCTTTAATGCCTAAAACATTGTTTGTTCCTATACTTACTTTACCAAAAGAATATTAACCATTAAACTCCAGAAAGAAAATAATTTTTATTTATCCATCAGTTGATGGAATCCTGATAGTGTGCAGGGGACGGGAGGGCTCTTTCTTTTCTCTACGTATATGTAATAGTGATCCTGTGCCAGAGTCACGTTTCCTCCCCTGCATCTTAAAACAATATAAAATACTTTTACACATTACACCAACATTACATAAGACTAGGTGAGTGCATCTACAACCCCCGCACACCTAACATTTTGTAAACCAGAAGGAAGGAAGATGGAGCAGGGTTGACAATAACCAATAAACTTAGAGGGAAGGTTGTCACCATGACGTATGGAATACTCAAGGGAATTCTCCCCCCAACCCTAACGGACCCACCACTCAGGTGATCCTCCCTCGCTTGTCCACATCCAGTGTTGGGATCCAAAGGTGATGGCCCTTCCCTTGCCACATGAGCAAAGGATCCCTGGGGAGTAGAAGTGAGAACACCCTCAGGGTTCTCACAGGGTACATCATTTGAATAGAGAATTCCCTCACAACGTTATTGATGATTCTATCATCTAAAGACTATGTGAAAAAGTGGTGCTACTATCAGAGCAGAAAACACCTATCTCAGCTGGATCCTCCTCATTCATTCTCTCTCTCTCTCTCTCTGTGTCAGGATGTTAACAAAAAGATCACCCTCCATCCAGTGCCCAAACCATAAACTAACCACTACACTCTAAACTCAATATAAGGCGCACAAGGGGATTTCTGTAAGCTATGTATTTGCAGCATTCCTCAGGAGTTCCAAAACATAAAGATCTAAAGTGCAGAAAGAAAAGTTATAAAGTTCCACAAGGAAAAGGGTCTCCCTTCTGCTATATTTCTTCTGGTAATCAACAAGTCACTTGGTCACTGTTCGCACTTGTTCAAGAGGAATAACACTTCCCTTCAGTATCCTTCAAACTTTAAAATTATTTTAAATGTTCAGTTTGTCATATTTTGTATTTCCCTCAATTTAAAAGGGCACCATTCTTATCTTTTCCATTAGTGCTCTATTTTTGTATATCCCTAGTTTACTCCCATGCCATGGTATCTTAAACTTTCTCATCAGTCCTACAATAAGGGGTATGATTCCTCCCTTTTATACTAGGTTCTCGAAGTTTCACAATTCCACATTTACTTTGCTTCTTACTCCTGGTTTACGCTTTTAAGTTGTTTTCTCTTCTTACTTCTGGTTTACTCTCCTGTCAGCATGTCAAATTACACTTTAATTTCTTTCAAGTTCACTTCTCTTCTTACTCCTGGTTCACTCGCCTGCCAGGATCTCAAGTTACAATTTCATTAGGTTAAGTTTGTTCCTCTTCCACTTCTAGTATTTTCTTGTCACTCTAGAATTTGTCTTACCCTATGTGATCTTCACGCAGATAGCCACCCAGAAGGTTAGGGTCAGGTAGCTTCTACCTTTCCCTGGCCATATAGCAGAAGCTTCTCTTAAGAGAATCAGTGACGATGTTGCTAGATTCGTCACAGACCTATACTCCTCAGTAATAGCTTTCACTTCATTATCACTATCACGTTGGTTTGGTGAGGCATTACTGGTCCATACTGCTCACCACTGAGGGTTTTATTTCTTAATTCTAGTACAGATCCATGTGACAACAGCTCTGAACTTTTTGAAGCTCTTCTGCTTATTTCTCTCTGTGGCTGTTCAGATGCAGCTGGCAAATGTGTTCACCCACCATCAAGAGGGGCATGAGACCACAACAGGTACCAAAAAGTACTTATTTGGACTTCAAGGTAATTGGATTACATTTGTAAGATGCGTCCTTCCACTTCAAGGAGAAGGCTGAAGGATCATGCTGACCCAGGTAGTCAATATTGCAATCAGCACCCATTCTTGGGGCTTCATCAGGTGATAAAGGTCGGGGGTCAAAAGTTATCGCTTAATGCTGCGCCCTGGTGCCATTACCACTTTGAAGTCCTCAGAACAGTTGCTTATTGCTATTAACACCCAGACTAACCTTTCAAGATGAAAAATGCTATAGGTTTGTGTGAATCAATGGGTTGCAGCAAGCGTGCAAACAGTTGATTCACATGGCGGATATCAGTTGAGTAAGTTTTGGTAAGCGACGCCTTCATTGCAGCATGAGAGTGGGCTCTGGAATGGAATGAGGTGGGGGCTGATGGGGAGAGCAGTGCGGGGGAGGTAATATGGCCAGCAGCTGCCTAAATTGCTTGTGTTGCTCAGAACATGGACTTAAGTTTGGTAGATTCTGCCAAGGTTTTGAGCAACCTGATTGGTTGAAATACCCACCAAATGTTCTAGAAACTCCTTGTCAGTCAAAGAACAATAGCTGAACATTAGCAAGAACAGGTGCCAGTATCATATAAAGTGCTCAAAGTAAGTGGTCCACTAGGTGTACTTACTACCCCCTATCATAAACATTGTGAATTATATAAGATATAGTTTGGTTAGTATGTTCATATTTTGGTTGCTCATTTAGTGAGCTAAAAATGCTCTCTAATATACATTCCCACATCATATTCTGAGCCAGAAACATGCAGTTTTATCAAAACTCGAATTTATTAAAATAAATGAATTAATGGTAGCACCATATATATATACGGTAGTGGCCATGTAATTATGGTTAAATTGCTGTTTCCATAGAAAGAGCAGTTTTTGGGCGGCTTATAACTCCGCTCTCCCTGGACGAATCCTCACCAAACTTTGCAAGACAAGTATATGGGCCACTTTGAATATTTTAGCAAAGTTTGGTGATGTTTGGTCCAGGCAGGGAAAAGTTATAGGGGGTGTCCCAAAACGTCTTTTTTCTCATAGACTGAATGGCGGAAAAGTTTGTGGACACCTACAGCCCAAAACGCTGGACGGATTTTCACCAAATTTGCAGCAGGAGCTTTGTCCCGAAAGCGTGCTTTTGTAAATTTGGTGCCAATGCGTCCAGTAGTTTTCTTTAAAATGACCAAAAAGTATGTCTGAAAAAATAAGTGATATCTGTGTTCACTCCGTGGTCCCACTTCCCTGTTCACTCCACGGACAAGATACCGATTGGTTAACCCGTAACGTCATGTCCGCGGATATGTGACACGTTCACTGATTGGATGTTGAACAGCGTGAAGTGCGTCAGATTGTTTCGCTGTGCCCGCCATCTTTCATTCGTGTTTTGGTGTACGCGGACATCGCCGCTAACACATATAAAACAACACAAGATTGCACTTGTTAAACTTATGAAATACTGTCTCGGAAGGTGAGGGTTAATGAGGCTGGGATGGGATGTGTCAGCAGGAAGGCAAGTACAGGCAAAGAATTACTGTGTCCGTGTTACAATGTATTTAAAATAATATTGCAGTCAGACTGGCATCCTAGAGTTTGAAATCTGAGGCAGCCACTTTCAGTGTTTGATGCAAACAGTGGGTCTGGAAGTGTATGGGAGTACTACTTCTCATGAATGCGTTGAGACATGTTGTTGAAAAGTCAGAGTGAAGGTCACTTGCTTTGGTTTTTTGGTTGCAAGCTCAGTAGGCCCACGCATCCGACTGAACCCATAAGGGTCAATTGTTTTTTGACCTTGAGCGAAGGGGAAAATTCAGTAAGAATGCAGGGAGTGAAAGTTTGTAAGGCACATGTAATATCAGTTCATGAAGATTCTTTGGTGCAACTACATCGTTGTCTGAGTTTCACAAAGACAATGGAGACGGTGAATATCGTGTAAGTTTACTTTTGACGACTCTGCACCGGAACGACATTTAATTTTTTATTACCAGAACATAATTTTTGGCAATGTAACTGATGTACTGTCTTTCTGTGTAGTTGTCATTTTTTTTTACTAGATTTCATTTTTTATTACCTGGACATTCATTTTGGCAATGTGACTGAAGTACTATCTTTCTGTGCAGTTGGCATTTTTTTTAGTTATGGAGAGTGCAGATTATCGGCATTTGAAGGCTATCACTAGATTCACCCATGTTCAACGCTAATATTTCTTTAAAATGTCATGTATGACCATATCAATTTGTGTATCAGTTTCCACATTCTTTTTGTCTTTTTTGAAATTGTTTGCTAAAGGTTGGGTATTGATATGTATTTTCGGTTATGTTTTTTGAACAGTTACATCGTGCCTTACTGTGATTGCCATGGGTTCCAGATGCCAAGTGATGGGTTTTTTGCACGCCAGATGCATGTACTCGTGACCGGCTGCCTAACCGTCACTGTTTTGTGGGACGATTGCGCAGGACTCATTTGTCCGTACGCTGTAGTGGCCATTAGGGGTAACATAACATCTTTTATGGTGGTGTAGGCGGAAGTTCATGGCAACGTCTTGGAAATCACTGTGCGACCGAAGCAGTTGCTTTATCGAAAACAAATACTTTGTGTACGGGAAAAGAACAACGTGTGCCTCATGATTAATATTTTTGATGACGACTGAAGAAACAAAGTTACTATTTGAAAGAAAATGGGGATAGTCCGATGGTCTCGGACAGTTTATTGTGAAATAAAAGTACTTTACAAATTCTGAAATGTTTGTTAATGTTTTCTTTTAAAAACCAGTTTATTATTTCAAAATGTGTCGTGCTACATTGTACGTCGCTGTGTGTTTATTTTCAGGTTCTGTGTAATGGCACGTAGGTGCTTATGGGCGCATTTGGCTACGCTGGAGAGGAACGTCATCCAGAAAGGTGTAGAATATCATTAGGGTTCGTTATGTGACGAGATGTGGGAGTGTTTTTGTATTAGACAAGTGTCGTAATGTAGTTAAAAAACATAGCGGTATACGTTTACTGACTGAGGGGTAGGCTGTAGCCATGGGGAGTGGGCAGAATATCGGGGTCATGGTATAAGGTCATGATCTGCACAATATGGCTACTGGCCATGACGAGAAGGGAGAAAAGATAGGATTACAGTGGGTATGTCCACCTGGGACTAGCTTTGTGGTAAAGGTGTTCGATATTAGGATACATTTGAAAGGGAAGAAAAAAGTGCTTGTGGTAATCTGTTAACAGAGTTTCCTTTTTGTTTTTTGCAGGCTGCCATGGAAAGCAAAGAGGGGAACAACCACCTTCCCTTTCTATGGTGGCCATCTTGGAAAAGGATTTTGTTTTCTAATCCACGACATTGTGGCCTCCCGGATTAGGACACACAATCCTCTTTTTTAGTAGTGCGGGTTACTGCTTTGGAAATCTAGATTGTTAATGGCATTCATCCCCCATTTTAGGTAGCACGGGTTACTGCTTTGTAAATCTAGATTGTTAATGGCATTCATCCCCCATTTTAGGGTTGGAAGGGGGGTAATGATCTAGAGATCGCGTTATGCACTCTTGCTTCGATTGGGCTGATAACTTGGCCTGCTGGCCCTTTATTCACTGTTCCAGTCCCTGGAACAGAGGACGAACACTACAATATTTCCATTAGCATAACACAAACTGCAAATGGAAATGTTGGAAAATCCTATTGCGTCTATGTACTTTACTGTGAAATATAAAGTAGATGGAATCTATGCGATTTTTTTTAATTTATATTTATAAACTGTGAAAGGTGGTTCTTTTTTTTGGAAGGACAGCTAAGAAGGAAAGTTGCGGACGGAAATGAGCAAAGAGGCACCAAAAAGTAATATGGAGGAGTAGGTGGACGGCAGAAAATGTTGTGCGTGTGTTATTTGCAAGGTAGGGGCAGTATTTCTCATGCTCCTTTATTACAGCAGTGGTGCTGTTTCTTGGGGAGGAGGGATGGCCTTAGCTCATGTCGTTTTCAGATAAATAGTACTTTTGCTAAAAGTATGTACTGTGTACTACATTGTTAATGGCTGAGTATGAATAGGTGTTGGAGCTGTGCAAGGGAAATGTTGAAGTAGCAAGTTCCTACATCAGTCAAAAATGTACTTCCACACTGTCCATGAGGCATAGATCTTATTGTTAAGTGTGTACCGATTCTCGACATATCACTGTGCTGTGCGCCAGCATATGGTCATGTGGCATTTTCCGGAAGGTGTGCAATGAAGTCAGATGTTAGTTTACATTATGGTTACGTACGACTACCGAAACCTATGAAGTTCAGTAAAAAAACGTTGTTAAAGGGACGTCATAGTTAAGTTGCGCTACTAAAAACCTATCAACTTCAGTAAAAAAAACTTTGTTAAAGGGACATCATGGTTAAGTTGCGCAAGTAAAAACCTATGAAATTCACAAAAAAAAACTTTATCAACGGGACGTTATGGTTCCAAGTAAAACCGAAAAACCCTTGAAATTCGCCAGTTATGGTAAGCTGAGCAACCATAACTCGCGCCACCACTGTGCACTGCTATGACTAACACCCAGGACATCAAAGATGACATCACATATCTGGCTCCCCCTTTTTTCCTTTACTGACATATCTAGGCCACATGGTTTTCTTCAGTAACAGTCAGGAATTAAAAATTGAAAAGGTACTATATTTGTAGACTTATCCTTCAAGTATGTTCTTACAGTAATTCCCTTAAGGTCCAGTCAAATCATGTGATACATATGCATAGGGTAAGTAGCACCTTTGAAACAGAGCAATCATTTATCTGCATAAAGGTAATCAGTTAGGTTACGAGCACTTTCTGCTACTACTGCTGCTTTTTTCCTTACTTCAATTTCCTTGTATATACTCATATTTGTATGTGTTGTTGTCTCTTTGCATTTTGTCTATAATAATGCAATTATGTAGTAAGTGGGTTTTATTACCTACTTATCACATGTTTCACAGTACGCAAAACTCTAATAAGAAAAGAGTTATCATTTCACTATTCAACATGGCAAGCTTATGAATATTGCACCTCCATCATGTATGCTGCACACAATGCCTATGTTTTTACATGAGTACCTTAGTATACTGGATAGAAGTTCATAATAGAATGCTATTTATATCAACACATTGCTTAATGCACTAATTAGCACTTGATATTTATTCCAATGATCCTTGACACTTTTTGGTGAACATTATAATAGGAATACCTTCTACAGAGTTTTCATGAAAAGTTAATGTACATGTGATGTCATAAGTGATGTCATCAATTACATTTGTGATGTCATCTTTGATGTCCTGGATGTTAGTCTTTCTATTCTCAACGGTTCTGAGTCACAGAAAGGGATGAAACAGACCTCTCGCTCTGTGAGCATACACTTTTACATATAAGAAGAAAGTCTGATATTTTCATGGGTGTAATTTACCCCTCTTACCA
This sequence comes from Ambystoma mexicanum, assembly GCF_040938575.1. NCBI lineage: Eukaryota > Metazoa > Chordata > Amphibia > Caudata > Ambystomatidae > Ambystoma > Ambystoma mexicanum. The sequence goes on along the minus strand of NC_090929.1, from coordinate 1,211,334,254 downwards.
CAACAATAATAGTATCAAATATCACAAAACTTTATTACAATTCCATATATTTCATAAAACAATCATAAAAAATGAACATAGTACATAAGACCATTATGTTTAAAAACCACACAAGTTTTAACACCATAAGTGAGTAATGTTTGCAATTATTCCGTAAGGATCTTACACTGTGTGTACATCTCACACTCTGATTCCTGTGCCACACTACTAATGGCGTATTCCCTATCGATGTAATGCAAACTACCCAACTTGTACAAGTTTCTGTCCTTGAACTACAATAATGTCGGACATTCTTCTGGGGACAAATTGTCTTGTGCCGTAATCTAGAACATTCTTCTTTTCTAGGGGAGAACCCTGTTGATCAAAAAATAATGGACACCCTATTAGTAACTTATAATCGAGTATCAATCTCTACTGACATGAAAAACATGTGAAACATGTAAAACATGTACCCTCATCCCTCAAAGGGTGCAGGATATGTCTAAAATTACGTACCTCTGTTCCCAGTAGTGAATCTTGGGCTTTTTCTGTAAAGTATTGTAGATTCCCAATTTCTTCAGGAATTCTTACATTTCCTTAGAAATAAAATGTGCTTGCGGTAATATGGGCATAGGGTTCTCTCTTCGCCTTCTGCATGCCACCACGTTAAGAGAATAGGGTCTCTGAAGAGTGCTGCACCTTCCCTTTTCATGGTGGCATCTTGGAAAAGGATTTTACTTCCTACAGCGGGATGCCTTGCGCGACCTGCTATAGGAAGAAAAATCTTTTTTTTTAGCACCCCGGGTTACCACTTTGGCAACCCGGTGTGGAAGGGGGGATAACAGTCCAGAACCCTTGTTTTTCTGCCCTTGCTTCCCTTAGGCCAATAACTTGGGATGGTGTGCTGTTATCCCTATTCCGGTCCCAAGAATGGGGGATGAACGCCACATTATTCCCATTAGCATAACACAAAATGCTAATGGAAATGTTGGAAAATCGTATTGAGTCTATGTACTTTACTGACAAATGTAAAATACATGGAGTCTATAAGATTTTTTGTACTTTTTTTAGTTCTATGTTTTAACAGTGACAGTGAAGGTGGTTCCTAAAGGAACTTTTTTTGTTGTTTTATTATTTTATTTTTTTGCAGGAGAGGTTTGAACGTAAGGTGGGGAGGGAAATGACGGAAGTGGCACCAAGCACTAATTTGGAGGGGAAGGTGGACAGGCGAAGATGTTGTGCATGTGTTACTTCTAAGGTAGGGGGCAGTGTTTGTCATGCTCCCTGATTACAGCTTCAAAAGCACTTTGAAATTGCTTCCCCCTGCAGAGTGGTGTGTTGCAGTATATACAGAGCAGAGGACTGTTGTCTTTGAAAGATATGTATCAAAAGCCTCTTTCATTGCTTGCAAGGTATCTGGTGGGATTTTGCGTCCCGCAGAAGTAGGCTGTGTGGTTACAAGTTTGGTTGAGGAAGATGAGATGGTGGAAGACAGCCTACTACTTGCTAAGAAAGGAACAACCTTTCTGAGAGCATTGCAGTGGTTGGATTTAGTGTGGCGGCACATGGAGGGCATCCTGTCCAGGTATTCCGTGAATGAGTACAACGTTGGACTCAGTGCATTTCACTTTGGTAGGTTTAGCCTTTGGTACATTCCCAACAGTGGTGAAGAACTGCCACACCCATGATTCTCTCTGGGTGCTAGAGGTAAGCACTTCCTCTACCTCATCTTCTTGGTCCTCTTCATTGTCTTTGGAAGTACTGTGCTTTTTTGTTGTGTAGCTCCTTCAGCTGGTGGTGGTGGTGGCTCTTGGGGAGGAGGGCTAGCAATAGCTGATGTAATTTTTTAAGATAAATAGCAGTTTTGCTAAAATTCTTCCAAGTATGTACTGTGTACTATATTGTTAATGTATAATGAGTAAGAATAAGTGCAGGAGCTATGCAAGGGTACATTTTGAGTTTGAAAGTTCATAGAGCAGTAGAAAATGCAGTTCTGAACTGTCTTCGAAGCAGGGACCCGATCGTGAAGTGCAGACGCGTTCGCGGACACATCATCATGCTGCGCATGAGCACATGGTCCCGTAGCACTGTCCGGAAGGTCCACGATAAAGTCAGACATTCACGGTCGTCAACGGATGCAAAAACAGTGGAAAAAGTTGCAAAAAGTGTATAGAAGTGTTACAAATGATGCTAGAAGGTAGTAAATGACAGAGGTTTAAGGTGAAACTTTGTAAATTGGACTAAAATGTTGCTATATTGGGGAAAGTGTGATATTAGTAAGTTGTAAAATAATAGCATGCACTGGCAAAAACCCATGAAATTCACTGAAAAAACATTGTTAAAGGGACATTATGATTAAGTTGTACTAATAAAAACCTATAAAATTCAATGAGAAAACATTGTTAAAGGGATGTCACGGTTACAATTAAAACTGAAAAACCTCTGAAATTTGTCAGTTATGGTAAGCTAAGCAACCATAACTCGGGCCACCACTGTGCACTGCTAAGACTAACACCCACAACATCAAAGATGACATCACAAATGTCACTGATGATATCGCATATGAAATTAAGTTTGATGAAAAGTCCCTACAAGGGGTTGTGTCTATAATGTTGACAACAAGATGTCAGGGGTGATCGGGAGACCTATCATGAACTACTTCATTATCTATTAAAGAATGTACTCATCGAAACAACATTGCATTGGTGCGGTGTTAATACAGGAACCTAATCATACATAAACATAGGCAAGGGCTGCAGCATTCACATTAGAAGTACAATATTTATAATCTTGTAATTATGGATAGTAAAATAATGAAGGCTACCATATCACAGTTTTGAATAATGTTAAACATGTAATAACTAGCTAACAATTCAAGACTTACTACACACGTGTGCTAGTACAAACAATACATATGAAGACCCACAATGCATACAAGTAAGAGGCATATACAGGGAAACTAAAGTAAGGAAGAAAGAAACAGCATCATCAAAAAATGTTAATAACATTAAAGTTTATCTTCATGTATACAAATGAATTGTGTGTTTGAGGCCTGCTTATTGCCCCATTTATGTGCACCATGAGCTGAGACCAATCCCTAAGGAAAGTACTTTAAGAATAATATAGGTTAACGTCTAGATATATAACATATTTTGAATTTTAATATTCTGACTGTCAGTGAACAAAACCACCTGGCCTAGATTTGTCAGTGAACAAAAACAAGTGGTCCAGAGATGTGATGTCATCAGTGATGTCATCAATGACATTTGTGATGTCATCTTTGATGTGCTGGGTGTTAGTCTTAACATTGTATGGTGGTGGTGCTTAGCTTACCATAACTGGTGAATTTCTGAGGTTTTCGGTTTTACTTGTAACCATAACGTCCCTTTAACAAAGTTTTTTCATTTAATTTTAAAGGTTTTTATTAGTGTAACTTAGCCATAACGTCCCTTTAACAAAGTTTTTTAAGTAAATATATTTATAAAATTCTAAATAACAATAGGCCTTCTAAATTCACTTCTGCTGATAATCAGCCAATATTTGAAGACTTGTTTTGCATCAAGACATTTTCAGGTTACACATGAAGTTTAGAAATTATACAAATAACGTTGCTTTCCCCAATCACACCAAAACATGTAGGAATCAAAGACCTATTTCATGCCTCATACTTCCCATTTAAATATGGTGCTGTGGGCTGCTAACATGTGTGTGCAGATACAGATATTCTTACAATATCTTGCATTAAAAGGCTTCAAGTATTGAATTAGGGGCTCTGTATTATCGATCCAGAAGGCTCAGAATTGTGGTTCACCCACCGAACATGGGAGAAGGGTTTCATTAAACAGGCTTCAGTGTCCCTCTCATTTTATATTGCATATTAAGTCTCAATTGTGCAAGATTCTTTTTCTGTACTATATATTCAAGATTGAGGGTTTGTAGGGTATTTACATATTTATTTATTTATTTATTTATTACATTTATATAGCGCGCAGACAGCCCAGGGGCATTGTGGCACTGTTACTTGTAAGGAAAACTTAGTTACAATGGGTACAGGTTGTGCCTTGGGTTACAGTGAGGCAGTGACCTGTGATCAGATATAGGTGGTGTCATACCACGTAATGCATCATACATGACATTCATGAGGGCTAGGCCATATGCATCCTTTATGTAGGAGTAGAAACAACACAATTAAACGTGCTGCCATTTCTCATTCCTTAATAAATAGCTATGGCCTTCACAGAGCACACATTATCAAATATATCCTCAGTAGGTTCTGGTATTGATGTCTTCATATCACATATAAATGTTAACTATTTCTGTGGAAACACTGTGGCTACAATTGGATGAGATTATAGTTTACAAAGAGCACTGCACTGACTCCATAAAAGAGCTATCTGTATCATTGTGCACATATATTTTGGTTGGATTGAATTGACGTCTCACTTAATTTTACATGCAGTGAGATTATGCTGTTTATTTGTTACTTAAATCAATGTATTTTGATTGCACCTTCATGAGCAACCCCCTCTTTTCTGGGACAAGAAAATAGTTTTAGAGAGAATATATAATTTCTTTTGATGAAATATCATATTGACCTTTGAGAAGCTGCTTTCAGTTTTAAGAGCAGCATGGTCCCTGTAGATTGAACATCTCCCAGTTAGCAGGGTCCCTCGTGATTTGCTTTAATGGAGTTAAGAATGCCTCAGATTCCTTTGTGTGCCTGTTCCCTCGTGTTCAGAACTCCTCCCCTGGGACAGGAATCTTCCTTTCTGCATCCGTTACGTTGGCCTCCCTTTTATTCATACATTCATAATCACAATGGCAGGTCATGATCTTTCCTCAAGCTTTTTCCAATGTCAGAATCATATCCCCTCTGTGCTCACACGTTTTAAATTGTGAAATATCCCTGTGCTTACGTCATAATTATGCCCCACTCTGTGATTGGCCCGATGTTTCCATTGGCTTACTTATAGTCAGACACTCCTATTGAATACAACCCAAGCCATAATGAGGACTGGAACAGGGTTGACAGTTATGCGTCTACAAAGATACTTCATAGAGGCCTGTGACATTGATGGAACTGAGATACTGTTCTTAAATTGTGCATATCTCTGATTCCATCTGATACAAATATGCCTTTCAAATTCAAAAAAGACAGTTCCCTATACGTTTAGCCTATTCAATAACTATTAATAAGTCACAGGGACTTACGCCCCCTTCTGGAAAGTGATCAGTGGTGACACTAAGTTACTAGGGTAATCCAGACGTGGAACATTTGCTCACTCTTCTTAGAGAGGCACAGCTCCACCCCACTGATGTGGCCCAACCAGGCTGAAACACATGTCTGGGATTGCTGTTGGTACTCTTGTTCAGAAGATAATTGACTAGCATTTCAGTGCTGGACAAAGACTGATATGTAGTGGAAATGTCTCTTCTGCGCAAGGATGGTGAGCAAAAGACTCTGCTTGAGACTCCAACCCAGGATATAGGTCAGTATATCGACACTCCTAGGACCCCCCTTGTTAGTGCATATCAAGAAGCTTTGGGTTTTCACCCTAAGTTACTAGGGTAATCCAAAGTGAAAAGCTTGCTTACTGTTCTTAGAGAAGCATAGCTCTACCTCACTGTCAAGGATGGCACTCTATTAAGAGTGGCACTGGACACCCAGGAAGGAATTGGGTGGTTGTGCCAAAGTAAAGTGGACAGAACAGTTCACACACAGCTGAAAGAAAGGAGAGCGAAGAGTAGGCAAGTGTAGTAAGGGAAAAGGTACAGGATAGATTCACTCTAGGGGTGTATGCAGATGTAGGAAAAGAGTATTCCACGAACCTTAGGAAAACTCTAACCTTCTGCACGGTTTGCTATAACAGAGGCCCACACTGTTTGCTCATGGCTTGGAACAACAGCTATGGGTGTCTGTAACGTAGAAACTAGACAAGGGAAAGGGCAGAGGTTGCCTGACGGAAACCAACAGACAAGCTCTGTACAAGGGGTTTATAAACAGTACAAGATAAGACACTAACAGATAAATCCAGAGAAAAGGAAGTTGAATAGCAAACTGGCAGAAGGGAATGAAGGGAAAGCCGTGTAACAGGATTGGATAGGGAGAAAGAACAGAAGGTTGAAATCAAGTAAGCAAGCAAGGGAGCATCAGTCTGGAAACAGAGGAACTGTAATAATTGAAAGTAAATAATGAAGGTAAACTGATGTGGATACAGAGGACGATAGGGTACAAGGTAGAAAGCTCAGAAAAGCAGAGAAGCAATGGACCAGCCCAAAAAGGAGCAGGGCTGTAAGGAAGGAAGCCCCGAGGGGTAGGGCTTAGGGCAGCGGAGTGAAGCAGGCTGCACGGCAAGGAGCCCAGAAGGGCCGTGCAGCAAGGAGTGAGCCCAGAAGAGTAGGGCCGCTGACTGTAGAAGGGTGCAGGAGGACTGTAGAAGGGTGCTAGACTGGTAGCCCAGCAGACGATGACTGTAGGTTGAAAGCAATGGAGTGAATCTGCTGTAAGGCAGGAGCATGCGAGGCAATGGCGGAAGGTAGCAGTGGAGAGTGATCGGCTGCTTGGCTGAAGCATGGAAGGCAATGGCGGAAGGTAGCAGCGGAGCTTGCTCGGCTGCTTGGCTGGAGCCTGGAAGGCAAGGGCGGAAGGTAGCAGTGGAGAGTGATCGGCTGCTTGGCTGGAGTTTGGAAGGCAATGGCGGAAGGTAGCAGCGGAGCTTGCTCGGCTGCTTGGCTGGAGCCTGGAAGGCAAGGGCAGAAGGTAGCAGCGGAGCATAGTCGGCTGCAAAGCTGGATCCTGGAAGGCAAAGACGGAAAGAAGCAGCGGAGCGTGATCGGCTGCAATGCAGAGGAACCGCATACAAAGATATGTAGCTCGAAGCAAAAAGATGCTGGAAGGACTTTAATGCAAGAGACTGAGCCCCTGCAGGCAGCAGCTTTTATACTGCCCAGCCCAGCACAGAGGCAGGCTAATTGGTAGCACCTGGCTAAGCACACCTGCAGACAATCGGCCAACTCCCTCTCTGTTCCTGAGCTGGTGGAAGCAGAGCAAATCCCTAAGGCTTCTGGGGATTGTAGTTCCCAAGATGACGAATAGGAAGGGCCAGGAATAGATGGTTGTAGTCAAGTGCATTGTGGTAAGTGTAGTTTCGCAAATGGGAAATAAAGTCCAAGAAGTGAATATCATTTGATCCAAGAGTTTTCCACAGATAAATGAATACCAATTTGTCCATTTTGATCGCCAATGTAGGCGCCCATGGCGCAGGCATGACACTCACTGACAAGGCCCAACCACACCGAAACACGTGTCTGGGTTTGCTGTTGCTACTCTTGTTCAGAAGAGAATTGTCTGGCATTTTGGTACTGGACTGTCCTTGGGCAGGGCAAAGAATGACATGTAGTGGAAATGTCTCTTCTGCGAAAGGATGGTGAGCTAAAGACTCTACTTGAGACTCCAACCCAGGATATAGGTCAGTATAGATACACTCCTAGGACCCCCCTTGTTTGTGCATATTAAGTAGCTTTGGGTTTTCACCCTAAGTTACTAGGGTAATTCAGACGAGGAACCCTTGCTTACTGTTCTTAGAGAAGCACAGCTCCACCTCACTGATAAGGCCCAACCACACCAAAACACGTGTCTGGGTTTGCTGTTGCTATTCTTGTTCAGAAGAGAATTGCCTGGCATTTTGGTACTGGACTGTCCTTGGGCAGGGCAAAGAATGATATGTAGTGGAAATTTCTATTCTGTGAAAGGATGGTGAGCTAAAGACTCGGGTTGAGACTCCAACCCGGGATATAGGCTGGTAGAGAGACACTCCCAGGACTCCCGTTGTTTGACCATTTATACGTCAAAGGAACCTATGCCCCCTTCCTGAAAACAATCAGTTGTAATCCCGATATTTAAGAAAGGAGGCAGGAGCGACCGTATGAATTACCAACCAATACAGACCTTTAAGATATGGTAGAACGGCGTATGTTATGCCTGGAACGGCTAGTATGATCTAAACTCTTTAAATGCTAAATTGCTTTTCTTTCATAATTACTGTTAGCAACCTGCCACATTATTGATAAATGGATTTCTGAAATGAGTCCTAGCGGATGCATGCCTGCATATGCAGCATTCATTTGTGCAATGAGTATTAATAGTTTTATGAATATTAATACTTTTATTAATTATGAAAAATGTAAAGAGAGTGAATTTGATGTCAAATCGGAGAACAGATTTTTTATTAGCTTCAAAACGCACTCAGAGCCATGTTAGTACCTGAATGGTTCCATTGTTATGGGCTAAAATCATTTCCACATGTAACATGTGATTGCCGCTAAATATACTGAAAATATGTTTTTATTACCTGTTTAGCAAAACAGGTAAAAATGGCTGTCAAAGAAGTGTATATTTCTTATTTCGGAAACGTCATCTGACAGTGACAGGGACCTCTTGTGGTCCCAAATAATGAAGGAATCTAGTATAAGAGAAATTCTCTGCCAACAAAAATGGATTTCTCTGTACAGCTCCTGACATTACCACATACTTTTAATGAGAAATGTTATAGTTAGTCTTTTGGCAGGGCCAGCAAGCAAGCCGTTCACCTTTCATATTGGATTTGGGCTGCAGTGCACATGGCCAGAATCCTAGCTGTGGTAAAAATAATCAAAGCACAGACAACACAAAGGATGATGGAGTTTGGCTGGATTGCCTACCAGTGGTGTGTGTCAGAAAGCCGGAGACAGAAAGTGGTAGACATACAGAGTCCAATGTTTTCTCATGACCCAGATACCTTCATTCTGCACTCTTGAACACTAATATGAGGGATGAGTATTAGAGGAAGTTGTGAACTCTCACTGTTGTCATTCAGGTGTCTCAGCACTCAGACACAATATGTACATAGACCAGTTACTCATGAAGTATTTACAGTGGCACATAGGACAGGACGGGAACAGGGATAGATAAATACATTACATACAAAGGAGCAGACCCACTGGCCATCCTATCATACCCAGCTCAGGCCCCAACTGACACTCCTGGAACATTCACACACAGATCCACTCAACATTCTCCTGAGGTGCTCATTCATACATCAACATTCTGATAACAAGCAATCCATGCCAGCGACAGCAACAAAAGTCATATGGCTGCTGAACGACTATTTCACCTACTACAACATGAGGCTGTTACCCCCCCCCCCACAAAGATGGCCACCGCCATCCCCTGCAAGCTACCCTACCTAGAGAGCCTGTGATAGGTACGCCTGATTGGCTAGGGTGTAGCCATACTCCCGGACTTACGCCAAGCCATCAGGCAGAGCCAACACTATCCTCAGTAAAAGGCCGCCAAGTAAGACTGAGGCCTGTCTGTGCCTTTCTGGGCCTGGAATACAACCATAAATTAAGGTATGCCTACACGGCTGTATCCTGTATACGGCTGCATACACTGGCCACTATCTGCAATGTCTTCCGTTGTATTGCAACTTTGGAACTTGGCAGACCACCCTATGCTTACCCAGGGGTTGACCCAAGCACCACATGTACACTGACTATCCCTCAATTTGGTCGTAATGGCAGTCCGTGCCCTCGCCATCGCTGCTGTAAATTAACACTATACTGATTTATATAGCCTATGCCCGTACTGCCCACATAGCCCCCGCCTCGCGGAGTGAAGCTTTCCCGGTCCGTGCCTAGCTATCCTCTGCATGTTAGTGTGCCCCGCCTGCTCGATGCGTCTCCCGCTTGCACACTGTGTTCCATCCGTACAAGCAAATGGGTTATGGTGCCTAAATACGTACTGCTCACTTAAACTATTCATGTATTCCTCCATAATTATTTGTGCCCATTGTTAGGGAGAATTCTCTGTTTAGGCTGAATTTCCTAACCTAGTGAGTCCCCAAGCAGCTTTGCTGGATTTCTGGGGTTTGTTTTTTCCATCCTGCCAAGAGTGTGACCCTTTTCCTCTCACTCTTGGACATGTATGTGTGGAATTCCTTTGAGGTGTCAATGTGTTCGATGGGCTATGGGGTCTTTTACTCCATAGGGTCTCATAAGTTTTTCTATGTGTGTCACTCTGCACCCTACGTGTCGTGACACGGGGGTGCCCTAGCAGGTCCCCCCACCATAGACTCCATACCCGGGGACTGACTACTGTCTCCCCGGGCATGTAAAGTCACCATTGGCTCTACTAGACCTAAATTTACTAACAGAACTAGTACCAACCATCTTATTGTGGACGTGCTAGTAGGGGTAATACGATTACTCCTGGATCTGTTACTCGAGGGGGCACTGTCCCGTCCCCCCTCGTCGAGTTTTGGCTGGTGGCAGTGGAAACTACTCGTTATGTTCGGCCCCGAGCATAACCCTATGGGATTCGTCCCATTGTTGAAGATTGATACTGTTTTTCGTTAATCTCCAACGTACCACCGATCTACTTATCTTAAATAAGTTTATCGAGTGGTATTTTCTGCCAGAACTCGGGTTGTAAAATGGCGTCTGTGTTTTTCTCTGTGACTCCGAAACCAAAGGTTGAGCCCTTTGTTCCACTTTTGGCGGGCCTCTGGACAGAGACCCGCGAAGGTGGCGCCATTCTGTCTGGGTTACCTCAGGGGTGTGGGAGGGGGTTTAGACACCCTGGACCGAGTTGCCTTGCCAACTCAGGTCGCACTCTGGAGTGATTGGCCCAGGTGGTGAGCCTTCCCGCTCACCACTTAGCATGTGTTGATTGACAAGCTAGGCTGAATGAATGGGGGACGTCTGCATAAAAGCAGGGCCTTTGGGACTGGATCTTCAGGAAGTCGCCACTGGACCTAAAGAATCCGACGAGGGTAACGCTGAGCCGACCTGCACGACAAAACCTCCGGTGGAGCCCTGCGGAATCGTCTCACAATCTCCCGACGACAGAAGAGATCTCCCTGCCGGAGAGGCTCTTTCCCTGGCTGGTGGGAACAACCAGTCTTCTTCTTCTTTGCGCTTTTTGGTCGCCCAGGACGCAGTGGTCGAATTGCCCGTGCAGAGCACCCGGCAACCGGATAGCCACTACTCCTGCATCGTGATCGAAAGGTGGTGCCTTGTGACGAAGCACTCCGCGGCTGGTTTCTTCCCTGGTGGTGCACCGGACATCTTCTCTTCGACGACGAGAGCATCTCTTCTCTTGGCCAAGACCCGTCGTGCATCCACCACCAGGAACAACTGCCCCCGTCGGAGCTGTCTTCCCCCACAAGGTACCGTAAACCGCCTGGCTTCCCTTTTCGATCGGTTTGTGTGAGGTATCTGATTCCTCTCCGTTCCGTTGGGTTGCCTCCAAGCTTTATTCACTCTTTGTTCTGAACTGGTTCAACCTGTCGCTAAACAATTTGCTAAACAAGACTTGAGTGCATCATCCGTAGAGACTTTCCAGGACATCGTGTCTTGCCTCTCACCGAGTGGGCCTGGCCGCCGCACTGTATGATCTAGTGTGATTAATGCTTTCTTGCCTTGCATTTTTACCCGCTTCAGTACGAACCGTGTTGACTTCGTTACCTGCCTTTCTCTTCTCTCACTTCCGCACTAAAAATATTCGAGTGTCATCTGGGTTGAGGTATACACCTCTGTCTGAAAATAAGTGGTGCCGTAGAACCTAGAGTTGTCGATATAGTGTTTCGGGGGGTTGAGCTTTATTCCATCCTGCAGAGTAATTGTATTTTGATTTGTTTGCCGTGGTTCACTTTAGTATTTTTCGTAGACATTCTGTTATTAATAAATAACTTACTATCTTTATACTAAAGCCTGGTTGCGTGTTTACTCGTTTTGCTGCGAAGAATTACCCTATCTTGTATACTCCCTATACTGACCAACTTTTCTTGAGAGAGGTCTGACTGCTCAGCCACAGCTACCAATTGGATCTGTGTGGTACAGACTGCTACCAAGCGGGTTCATCGCAACACCTGTAGTCCTAAATCTTTTGCAGTGGTCCCAGAGGGAACTGCACAGGTTTCCGCCTAACACTGGTGTACAGCGGTGGGATTAGTATCGAGTATACAGTTTAGAGTGTTTTTCGACGCTGTAGGACGACTAACCACAAAACGTTACAAAAGCAACTTTCAAAAAACATGTCTACAATGGAAATGTACAGCCAAGAGTCTTTGTCGGATAAAAATACTGAGAGTCTGCGAGCTCTCTGTAGACAAGAGAATCTTCCTGTAAAAGGCAAGAAGTTAGAACTGATAGAGAGATTGCTGGCGAACCAAAGTCTGGGTACTGGTTCAGAGGAACCAAACTCTCCAGCAACTGTAGATAACAGTAATGGTGTTGATCTGAATCGTAATTCTGATGATAGCGATGAAGAGGCTGACGAGGACGGCGAGGCTAACGAAACTGTCTCACCTGTTCCTCTACCTGCCTTACCAACTGTGCCTACGGGGCCAATACCAGGTCCCACAAGTAACCCTGCTTATTTTGAACTTGAAAAAATGAAGCTCGAATTAGAATATAAACGGTTCTTGGCTCAATCTGAACGAAACCAAGAGCTCGAGTTCAGACGAATGAATGCCCAGGCTGAGCAGAAACAAGCTGAGTTAAGACTCAGGGAAATAGAGCTTAATCATGAGTTACAAATGAAAAAGTTGTCTATGGAAAATGCTTCTCTCTCCTCTGGTTCCTCTAGGAGCTCCAGTCCCAAAAGACCCCGGATGCCGAAGGAATTAGTGGGTATGTACGAACCGAGATTGGATGTGTTGGATTGGTTGAAACTGTTTGAATACAATCATGGGCTCCAGGACATCACCGGGAATGCGTTGCTTCCCTGGTTGTTCTCTAGGCTTCCTCCTGTTGCGACTGATGTGGTAATGGAATTGGGGGAGGTGGATAAGACGGATTACGAAAGTGTGAAACTAGCTTTGATAGCTAGATTCGGGAAGACCCCTTCCCAGTATCTTAAGAGGTTTAGAACCCTCAAAAAGCATGATGGTACCCCTTGGGCTACCTGGGTGAGTGAAGGGTTGAAAAACTCAGAGGGATGGATTAAGGGTTACAAAGTTGACACTTACGAGGGTATGCAAAATCTTTTTATGTTGGAGTCGATTTATGATGCCTGTTCTCCTGAGCTCAGACAGCACTTGGCTGATTCGAAGGAATTAGATTCCAGGGCTCTAGCTAAGGCTGCTGACTTGTGGGTTGCCAACAGGGCTACTCACAAGGATTCTGGGGTAACTCAGAAAAAGGACGAGGGAAAACAGCCTAAAAAAGACTCAAAGGAGAATTCGAATAACTCACATTCCAAAGAGGGCCCCAAACAAAACCAGAAGGGTAAGCCACCGGGAAAACCACAGCAGAATAGTGTGTCTTCTGGTGCCAAACCGGAAGGAGGTCAGAACAAGCCACCATTCCAGAAAGCATTCGGGAAATGCTTTGTTTGTGGCTCGACTGATCACGTGAAAGGAGATCCCAGATGTAAGGGTAAACCTTCAGGGGTCCAGCTTGTCTCCTTAGCCTTCGCTCCAGAGGAGGAAGTCCAAATGGCAAGTGGAAACTTTCTACTGCTAGCTGACGAACCCATTGGAGTCTCAGCCAGCGTTTCTTTAGTATCTCTGGGGTTGTGGGAACAACAGAATTTAGACGTCTATAATTCTATCCCCGATAATACTAAAGAGTATTATAAGGACAGTGTCCAGGTGAATGGTCAGGAGACGCCTGCCATTAGGGACACTGGGGCCAGCATAACTGTGGTGGATAAATCGTTTTTTCAGGCTGAGGATGTTGCTAAGGCACCCAAACGCCTCACCAAGTTAGCTGGAGGGCCTGTGCAGATGCTTCCCCAATTACCAGTTCTCATCCAGTGTAACGACATGACTGTAAAGATACCTGTCAGCATACAGAGTGAGGTACCAGGACGCGTACTGTTGGGTAACGATTTGAAAACTCTCGGAGTTGTATCGCATACTCCCAGACCTCCTAGTAAACGGTTACAGGAGCTAACCAGACCTGCAAGAGAGAGGACCCTGCGCGGTACTCTCGGGGAGATGATGAAGAAAGAAATCACTCCTGCTCCATTGGAAATGGCGGCCGCTGTCTCTAGGAACACAGAAGTCAAAGGGAAACCTAAAACTTCTAAACCGAAACCAACAGCCCACATTCCGATGCAGCCGACACGGACTTCCCCGTGGTTGTCCAATGTCACACCCGTAACTCCACCTCCAGCTGAGGCTGTGGGGGAAGTACAACCCTGTATGGTAGAATTAGACTCTGAAGAAGAGCTAATGGAAGGCCCGGGACTCATTGGAGATCTGGATCCTGTTGACCATCCTGAGCTGCAGTCGTTACTGGCAGAAGGTGGACCCAGCAGGGCAGACTTCAGTAAGGGACAGAGAGAATGTCCAACTCTGGAAGGTCTTCGCCGTCAGGCAGAAACTCAGGCTGAAGGGCAAGAGCCTGGGAAACATAGGTTGCACTGGGAAGATGGCCTCTTCTATAGTGAACCGACCGAGTCTGCACCTGGAGACTACAAACGCCTTGTAGTACCCCAAGAGAACAGACCACAGTTCTTGCAGTTAGCCCACGAGATTCCTTTGGCTGGTCACTTGAGTTTCAAGAAGACTAAGGAAAGGCTCTCACTCTACTTCTATTGGCCAAAAATGGGGGCCGAAGTAGAAAAGCACTGCAGAAGCTGCCATACCTGCCAGATCTCTGGTAAGGTTGGGTCCAAGAATGTGGCACCGTTAGTGCCTCTTCCCGTTGTGGGAGTCCCATTTGAGAGAGTAGGGATTGATATCGTTGGTCCCCTTGATCCTCCAACCTCCTCAGGCAACAGGTTTATACTTGTTGTAGTAGACCATGCTACTAGGTATCCTGAGGCAATTCCTATGAGGACTGTTACAGCTCCGGCTGTGGCTAAGGCCCTCCTTGGTATTTTTACTAGGGTCGGATTTCCTAAGGAAGTTATCTCTGACAGGGGGTCAAATTTTATGTCCCACTACATGAAAGCCATGTGGAAAACCTGCGGAGTAACTTACAAGTTCTCAACGGCTTACCACCCACAAACCAATGGGTTGGTAGAACGGTTCAACCGAACCATGAAGAGCATGATATGTGCTCTAGAAGAACCCCTTAAGCGTAAGTGGGACCTTCTATTGCCATGCCTTCTTTTTGCTTATAGAGAAGTCCCTCAGGAGGGAGTAGGCTACTCTCCCTTCGAACTGCTCTATGGTCATCCCGTCAGAGGTCCATTGGCCCTGATTAAGGAGGGGTTGGAGAGTGCTCCTTCCCCCAAGCCAGTCAGAGTGACTGACTACGTGATAGGTCTCCGGAGGAGAATGTCGCACCTGATGACAGAAGCAAGCGATAACTTGAAAGCTGGACAAGCATTGGTCAAGCACTGGCACGATCAAAAGGCTAACATGGTTGAGTTCGCTCAAAACCAGCTTGTTCTTGTTATGATCCCCACAAGGCAGAGGGCCTTGCAAGATAAATGGATGGGACCCTACCGAGTAGTGGGTAAGCTCGGTGAGGTTAACTATCTGGTGGACTTGGGCAACCCCAAGGAGGCTCCGACAGTCTTTCACACCAACCGACTTAAAGCGTATGTCTCACGACCTGACGTAGGAGCGTTGCTTCTAGCATCGGTCGAGGAAGAAGAAGAGAGTGAAGCTCTTCCAGATCTCCTCAGAGGCTTACCGTTAGATGAAAAAATTGAAGGAGTAAATCTCTCCTCCAATCTGACACCCGAGCAACAAGAAGAGTGCAAGTCTATGTTGAATCAGTTTGCCTCCCTGTTCTCGCTCTCACCAGGCTTGACCCCTTGGGGCCAACACGAGATACTCACTGGTGACTGTCTGCCTGTCAAAAGCAGAGGATATCGCATGTCAGAAAACGTAAGAACCCACATCAAAGGTGAGGTCAGCAAGATGCTTGATCTCGGGGTAATAGAGCCCTCTACTAGTCCATGGTCTAGCCCAGTTGTGTTAGTACCAAAGGCCGGATCTAAAGAACTTAGATTCTGCGTGGATTATAGAGCTCTTAACGCAGTCACCACGACTGATGCCCATCCTTTGCCAAGAACAGATGAGTTGGTGGATAAACTTGGCGCCGCCAAGTTCCTCAGCACATTTGACTTGACGTCAGGCTATTGGCAAATAGCCCTGACCAACCATGCCAAGGAGAAAACTGCATTTTCTACCCCCGTTGGTTTATACCAGTTTACGGTAATGCCTTTCGGACTAAAAAATGCACCTGCTACGTTTCAACGGATGGTAAACCAGGTTCTAACCGGGATGGAGGACTTCTGCATGGCATACTTGGATGACATAGCAGTGTTCAGCAATTCCTGGGACGAACATGTAACCCACCTGAGAGATGTTTTGCAGGCTCTTGGACGAGCCAATCTGACCATAAAGGCGAGTAAATGCCAAATTGGACAGAGTAAGGTAGTCTACCTTGGGCATGAGGTAGGCGGTGGAGAAATAAGGCCTTTGCTCAGTAAGATTGAAGCTGTGCAAAATTGGACAACACAGACTACTCAGACTCAGGTGAGAGCCTTCCTAGGCCTCACCGGGTATTACAGGAATTTCATAGAGAACTATGGGACCATAGCTTCTCCACTGAATGTCATCTCCTCGCCCAAATTCCCTAAAAAGGTTAAATGGAACGAGGAGTGCAATCAGGCGTTTGAAAACCTGAAAAAGGCTCTTTGCCAAGCCCCAGTACTCAGAGCTCCTGATTACCGCCAACACTTCATTGTGCAGACCGACGCTTCCAATGTAGGGATAGGTGCCGTACTCAGTCAACTGGATGGGAAAGGTAGGGAGCACCCCGTTTGCTACATCAGCCGTAAGCTGAAGGATCCTGAAACAAGGTGGGCAACAATCGAAAGAGAATGCTTTGCTATCGTGTGGGCTCTGAAGAAGTTTAGGCCGTACTTGTATGGTTCTACTTTTGTTATTCAGACTGACCACCAACCCTTGAGATGGTTAATGCAAATGAAAGGGGAAAACCCAAAACTACTGAGATGGTCGATCTGCCTGCAAGGGTTCGATTTCACCATTGAGCACAGGTCAGGGTGTCACCACCAAAATGCTGATGGTCTCTCTAGGATGTATATCATCGACTAGAGGTATGAGATTCATCCAGGAGTGGATTAAATCCTCCTGTCCCTTAGTCTGGGGGGGGCGAGTGTTAGGGAGAATTCTCTGTTTAGGCTGAATTTCCTAACCTAGTGAGTCCCCTAGCAGCTTTGCTGGATTTCTGGGGTTTGTTTTTTCCATCCTGCCAAGAGTGTGACCCTTTTCCTCTCACTCTTGGACATGTATGTGTGGAATTCCTTTGAGGTGTCAATGTGTTCGATGGGCTATGGGGTCTTTTACTCCATAGGGTCTCATAAGTTTTTCTATGTGTGTCACTCTGCACCCTACGTGTCGTGACACGGGGGCGCCCTAGCAGGTCCCCCCACCATAGACTCCATACCCGGGGACTGACTACTGTCTCCCCGGGCATGTAAAGTCACCATTGGCTTTACTAGACCTAAATTTACTAACAGAACTAGTACCAACCATCTTATTGTGGACGTGCTAGTAGGGGTAATACGATTACTCCTGGATCTGTTACTCGAGGGGGCACTGTCCCGTCCCCCCTCGTCGAGTTTTGGCTGGTGGCAGTGGAAACTACTTGGTATGTTCGGCCCCGAGCATAACCCTATGGGATTCGTCCCATTGTTGAAGATTGATACTGTTTTTCGTTAATCTCCAACGTACCACCGATCTACTTATCTTAAATAAGTTTATCGAGTGGTATTTTCTGCCAGAACTCGGGTTGTAAAATGGCGTCTGTGTTTTTCTCTGTGACTCCGAAACCAAAGGTTGAGCCCTTTGTTCCACTTTTGGCGGGCCTCTGGACAGAGACCCGCGAAGGTGGCGCCATTCTGTCTGGGTTACCTCAGGGGTGTGGGAGGGGGTTTAGACACCCTGGACCGAGTTGCCTTGCCAACTCAGGTCGCACTCTGGAGTGATTGGCCCAGGTGGTGAGCCTTCCCGCTCACCACTTAGCATGTGTTGATTGACAAGCTAGGCTGAATGAATGGGGGACGTCTGCATAAAAGCAGGGCCTTTGGGACTGGATCTTCAGGAAGTCGCCACTGGACCTAAAGAATCCGACGAGGGTAACGCTGAGCCGACCTGCACGACAAAACCTCCGGTGGAGCCCTGCGGAATCGTCTCACAATCTCCCGACGACAGAAGAGATCTCCCTGCCGGAGAGGCTCTTTCCCTGGCTGGTGGGAACAACCAGTCTTCTTCTTCTTTGCGCTTTTTGGTCGCCCAGGACGCAGTGGTCGAATTGCCCGTGCAGAGCACCCGGCAACCGGATAGCCACTACTCCTGCATCGTGATCGAAAGGTGGTGCCTTGTGACGAAGCACTCCGCGGCTGGTTTCTTCCCTGGTGGTGCACCGGACATCTTCTCTTCGACGACGAGAGCATCTCTTCTCTTGGCCAAGACCCGTCGTGCATCCACCACCAGGAACAACTGCCCCCGTCGGAGCTGTCTTCCCCCACAAGGTACCGTAAACCGCCTGGCTTCCCTTTTCGATCGGTTCGTGTGAGGTATCTGATTCCTCTCCGTTCCGATGGGTTGACTCCAAGCTTTATTCACTCTTTGTTCTGAACTGGTTCAACCTGTCGCTAAACAATTTGCTAAACAAGACTTGAGTGCATCATCCGTAGAGACTTTCCAGGACATCGTGTCTTGCCTCTCACCGAGTGGGCCTGGCCGCCGCACTGTATGATCTAGTGTGATTAATGCTTTCTTGCCTTGCATTTTTACCCGCTTCAGTACGAACCGTGTTGACTTCGTTACCTGCCTTTCTCTTCTCTCACTTCCGCACTAAAAATATTCGAGTGTCATCTGGGTTGAGGTATACACCTCTGTCTGAAAATAAGTGGTGCCGTAGAACCTAGAGTTGTCGATATAGTGTTTCTGGGGGTTGAGCTTTATTCCATCCTGCAGAGTAATTGTATTTTGATTTGTTTGCCGTGGTTCACTTTAGTATTTTTCGTAGACATTCTGTTATTAATAAATAACTTACTATCTTTATACTAAAGCCTGGTTGCGTGTTTACTCGTTTTGCTGCGAAGAATTACCCTATCTTGTATACTCCCTATACTGACCAACTTTTCTTGAGAGAGGTCTGACTGCTCAGCCACAGCTACCAATTGGATCTGTGTGGTACAGACTGCTACCAAGCGGGTTCATCGCAACACCTGTAGTCCTAAATCTTTTGCAGTGGTCCCAGAGGGAACTGCACAGGTTTCCGCCTAACACCCATCTACTGATAAAGTGATTTCTGATCACATTGAGCTTGGCCTTGCCTGTGACAGCTGCTGCCCCCTCCTCTCTAACCTATCGGAACCATGCTTTTGACCTTTTACCTACCAAGTCTCAGCTTGCACGCCCAACTAGTTTCTTCATGAACCCAGCTAGTGGTGCAATGCATTGCCTGTCGATCTTGGGATGTACCTTGTCTGAACTAGTGGTATAACATTCAATGCCTGACGCTTGCATTTCCAACTCTTACTAGTCCCTATAGTTCCAGCCTGTATGGCTGTTGTAGTGCCTGTAACATCTAATCTTGCTTATAACACGCTATATTCCTAACCTTGACCTCTAGTCCTGTACTGCTGTTGTTCAGTTCGTGACACCTGTGAACACTTGCCATGCCTCATTGCACATGATGATTGCTACATGTCATTCCTTAGTGTAGACTCGCATTTCACATTTCTCGTAGTACTCTGCACCTGGGATAAGACTCCACTGAAATGTGCACCCAAATGAATACTGCGTCCTAGGCCCTCTTACACGCGTGTGTGCACCTGATGAAGCCCCTGTACCATGAGGCCCGGCTTTTCCGGATATTGCACTTACATGTATGTTACCTGTTTATCTATCTGTACACCTGGAGTAGCCCCCGTACAATCAGGCGTCGCTTTTCTGAATTGCGCACTTACTACCTACCTTAACACTAAGACTGCATTGTACTACCACACTTGTACTGTAACTACATGCCTCAGGGCCTTGTGCACTGCTATAAATGTAAAAATAAAGAAATTAATGAATTGATTAATTAATTCAACAAATTGTTCCGTATGTCAATTACTTGCTGTGATCCTGGCAGAGACAGTCCTTAGATGATTTGGGGCGAGTGGGCTAACACTGAGGCTTTTGCATTATCAATAAGGAAACTAAACATATAAAACTGAACATAAACTGGGTATACACGTATTTTTCGTTTGCGAACATCATATTGTTTTCATAATATTGAGTTCATTTTAATGTACTGATCATCTGCAACATTTAGATAATATTTAGTAGGAACTGTATGTCTCTTCTTCAGACCAAGTCACAGATGGTTGACTGGTTGCTTGCTCTGTAAAGGGATTGTTATGACCCTCAAGCACATTTTGTGTGAAACATCAGCGATATGCCTCTCTTCTGCTTTGCCTCTCTCTGAGATGTGGGTGATGTTAATTGTACATACATGCCAACATTATTCATTCCATTTGGGAGAGAATAGTCGAGGTGCGCTGGGTTTATAATCGGAACTTTAAGTCCCAGAATGCAAAGTTAAAGCCAGGACTGGAGTAGTGTCTCCCAATTGGCATGGATAATATTGGCATGTACGATTGTGTCCTGCAGTTCAGGCCAGTGAGGGCAAAACAACTGAGTTCTCCATTAGGAAGGGAGCAAGTTCCATATTCAATTGTCTTTATCTGTTACTTCAGCAGGTCGGTGGAACCCCCCAATCTTTGATTTTTGATGGAGCTTTACAAAAGCAAGAACTTTGGTCAAATACTCTTAAGGGGATGTCAACCTTGGTTTCTGTCCTAGTGCACATTCCTAACCTATAAATGTACGTTTTGGGTATAGCTTCAGAGATGAATTACTGAACAAACATTTGCATTTTCTTCTTTGTATCAGTAGGTGAGAGGCAGCATTCTGCACTCTTTGTCATCTGTGCATAAGGAAGTGAGGAGGCCCCATATTGACACTATTGTCCTAGTCTAGGTGTAATAATACCATGGCAATTACAGTTTGGGCTTTGTATGGAAAGGTGGGGAAGGGGAAGTGTATTTCAACAGATTGAGAATGAAGACATCCTTTTTCAAAGCAGAGCTCACATGAGAGAAGGAAAAGTCAACGTCCATCAAAACCAATGGGTCTTTTACAGTTACCTAGGTCAGCTGCCCACGTATTGGCTTTGTTGATGTGATCAGCAGGACCTACCAGCATGAGTTCTGTTTTCGAGGTGTTCATTTTCAGAAAGTTAGTGGACTCGCAATGCTCATTCATTGGTAAACACAAAGATGAGTGTCATCAACATAGGTGAAAACATCAGAATGAAAGATGAGATTAATCCAATCAATGGTATCAAGTAGGTATTAAATATAAGTGGTTACAGAACCATGCACTGCTGGATCACACAATCCAGTTTCCAGGGCATACACTCGAAATGGGAGAGTTTGAAAAATTGCTGGTGATCAGACTGGATTGCAACCTGGAGTGAGATCCTGAAACCCAAAAGACAACAGATGCTGAAGTACAAATAGCACATAATAATTGCCACGTGTAAATGGTTCCTGCCAATCCTGCCTGCATTCCATCCAGAATATGCACTTCTTTGACCAGCTCTTTTACTTGCATTGTTCGAGCAGGTTCTACAAACTGAGCAATGCATGGAAGCTTCAAAATGTGATCATAGCTTGCCAAATCTGTCTGATCAGCTTGAGGGTTTTACTCATGCTTAGATGAAGGCCTTATGTTCATCACGATTATAGGAGAGCTATACCCACACGCCTGTTTGCATGTGCTCGCATTGAACACAAAAGTGTTGTTTGAGATTGCATGCAGACAACATTCTATGGCATAGTGCCACTGGGACAAATCTCACACGTTCAGCAGCATGAATACAAGCTGATAAGATAGAGTTTAGCGCTTGTCTAAGGCAATTTACATCTATAATGTTGAAGCCAGGCAGGGGTTAATCTTTCCTTGGTCAATACATTAGTAATTGATGCCCTCATCTGTTATCAAAGCACTTCAAAGTGCTGTATAAGTTCATGGTTATTCGTATTCTTCTTTAATGCAGAAGTGTCCCGGTGCTTCAAAACAGTGCATGCGTCCATGTTTGCTTGCAGCTTACTGCCAGGACATGAGCACCTGCTTTCATTTTTCCAACCACAAAATCCGCCTGGAATCAGAGTCAGTTTCGAATGCTAAAATACTTGACTCATCCACCCAACAAGACTGTCCACCCACCCACCTTGTGCTGAGCACACAGCCTTTAGCAGCTGACGATATCCCGGATATGGCTATGTTGAATCTCCTTCAAGCTGAGAATGAACTATCAGACCACTTGGAAGCATTAGGAGCGTTGGAGCCTCCCAAACAATCATTAATTGACTCCCTGGAGCATTCACCAGACCTCCTCTGTGAGACTCAGGAATTGATTCAATCATCAGCCTCAATCTCTTCACCTTCTCTCTTTTCCTCTTTACCACCATTGGGACAGGTGCTCCTCCTCCAATGGGCGTTACTACAATCTCTGCCCTGCATTTTGTGTTACATTTCCTGGTTAGATTGTATGAAAACATCAATGCTAACTTTTGTGATCAAAAGTCTCTAATCACTAACCTGATTTCAAAAACCTCATTTTTGGAGGGTTACATCATGGCAACTAGTAAACACAAAGCTGCAAGATGACCGTTTGATACTAATCTCTCACAGCCAGAATCTACTCCGAGGTTGAGTCCTCTTCTAAAGTCCTTGGATGAACCCCCGGAGGTGGCCAGATCCTTTGGAGGAGAGGTGCTTCACATGTCACCAACTCCTTCAGAAGTGCTGATTTAACCAGAGATGCCTCCTGATCCTCAGCCATATGTTGTCCAGGAATCACTGTTGGCGCCAGACAACCCAAACTACTGTATTTTCTGTCAGAGACGTAAAAAAAGCTGTCTCGGAGGCGAAAGAAAAGCAATGAAACTAAATCTGTAAGAGTCAATAACAACAGCAGCTCTAGAAAAGTTGTGCAAAACATCACTCTTCCTGTACTTGCTCCCTCGTAGAATTCGACTCCAAGAAAAAGGCAGCAGTGGAAGTGGGAGACTTCCACCTTGTCGCAGACCTTGTCGCAGCACGCTTCTCAAGAAGCTCTCCCAAATAACAACGAGGGGCTTAGAATCTCAGTGGCAATTGTGTGCTGATATTGTGGAATTACGATGTAATGTAGCAACCTATTCAATGTCGGAACTGCCAGCAAACCCCCCTGACAACCTCTGAGCGAGGGGCTCTCTCTGAACAACCTGATACTTTAGGGGTATTACATTCAGTCTGTTACTTACCTCCTTCAAGTTTAATTGGTAAGACTACTCTGTGTAAACCTTCCTCCAAGTCGGAGGAGGCCAGTTCTGGGACACCTAAACAAAGCTGTATGGCCCTTTTGGGAATCTTTCCTGTAGAGAGGGATGCTCCCTTAATGGAACAGCAAAGACCTTTGCCCCGGCACATTCGTTCTGTTTACATTTGGAAAGAATTCTGATTTTCTCACGACATATCCTGAATAGAACAACTGTGTTAACTTTGTTTGGATCTCTTGAACGTCAGGGAGCTATTGTTTCTGGTGATATTGATCAAGTGGAATTCTTGAATGATTTTACGTTGGATCGTGTGGTCTTACATATTACCACAAGATTGGGATTCCAGTTCTTATTGGACGTGACTCCTCAATTATTTCCTTTAGGCTATGATCTAACGGAAATTGCCTGCTCCTCGTTTCGTAGGAGCAAAGGCTGTCCTCAGGTGCCTCTAACAATCAAAAGGTAGGGAACACATTGCTGAAAAAGACCTCCAATACTAATAATCCCAAATTCAGACAGATAAACATAGACAATGTTGACCTGAACCCACCACCCAAAAATGAAGATTGGTCATGGTTAGCTGGGGCCTTGCCTTCGGGAAACAGATAACAAAGCCCTGCAAGAAGTAATGGTGGGTTGCTATTAGCTTCTTGGAATACCCGGGGCTTTTCCCATTTGTTTCAGGGGGGGGTACATTTCATTTTTAGCAATATGACATCTTTGCCTTTTAAGAAATCTGGCTCTCAGTAGCACCTTTCATGGATGGTTATTCGCTTTCTCTCAATCCGGCGAAGAAGGGACTTAGATGGCGACCCTCTTCCAGCCTATTTTTGGGAGTGCATAATGAAATTGGGCTCTCCGCAACCTGTTGGGTGCAACCTAACCTTTTTTTTCCAGCTATTGAGATTAGCTGGGATGAATTACATTTTCCAGACATGGGGTTCTCTCTTATACTGAATGTTTATTGGAACGCAAGTATTATTGGTCAGCAGAACTTTTTAGACACAATTGAGGGACTCCTGGATCAGTGGCAGGAAACCCTGTAATTCTGATAACTGCCTAATATGTGAGATTTGAATTCTACCTGTTTTGACATTGACTCAGCTCCTTCCATAGCTGTAGGGGTAGCCACTGCCTCCAGATAAAGAGGGCAGGCCTGGCTGGCCGTAATGCAGATCCGGAGTCTCCACAAACTAAATGGGAATGTGCGTGGTGACATATCGGCTAAACATATATGGACCTGGGGCACTTAGGCTGCTTTCTTAGATTATATTTTTGTATCTGAAGTCTTTTTTGAAAAATGCATGGTATTTGCTGTGCTTGACACCACCGCATGTGATCATTCTATCTTACATATGGAATCGACCACACCAAGTCAATGGTCTAAAGAAGTATATTGTGCCTCCCACCATTGAGGTTAGTACTGGATGCAATAGATTAATATGGAATACTAAAAACATTGAGAAGTTAAATGATCGTCTAGAGTTCATATTAGATGGTACTGATTTAGCACTTGCCTTTCCCTCAAGGAATTATTCAAATGTTGTGGTAGATGTTTTTAATCATTGTAGTAATATCCAGAAGTTTCTCTTTAAATGTAAGCTCTTATTCAGTAAGAAAATCCAAAAGCAAAAGAGACTGATGCATGCTAGCCTGAGAAGATTGGGATTGTGTCGATCCAAACTATCTTATTTACAGCATAGAACCCTTAAACAAACATACAAAAATTGGTTGTATCTTATAAAAGTACTTTAATCCAAAGAGATTCTGAACACATGTTAAGGGTTGTTGACTCTAAGAACTCATCAGCTTTTCGGAAAATCTTAAATGGCAATTCCATTCTACAAGCTGCATCACTTTTTAATCCAATTTCAGAGAAGTTGTGGGTAGCACTTTTTCAGCAGATATACTCCATAGGGCCAGTGACTGTGTATCCTTATGAGATGTCTTCTTCTCCCCCCTGGACACTCCCATTTGAGACAGATGACATTATTAGCCTCATTTGCCAGAGTAAAAAGTTGTGGGCACTAGTGCGTGAAACGCTATCTAATGTCACCTTGATCTTTTCACACATTTTAAGATCCCGACGGTTGCCATCCTCTAGAAAAACCTCCATAGTGGTGCCAGTTTTTCAAAGTGAGTTTGAATGAATCCCTGTAATTATTGACCCATAGCCCTTCTGCATGTCCCAAGTAAGATTTCTTCTTCCTTGGTACGGGCATAATTGTACAAATGGGCTAAGGATAGTACAACATGTGATCCCTTCCAAACAGGTTATATGAAGGGTCTGGTAAGAGCCCATAATGGGTTTTTAATCAACCTTCTTTAGGAAAGAGCTCTTGGCAAAGGTGTGGCGTTGTATGTAGCCTTCATGATATTGCCCTAGCATTTGACAATGTGAATAGATCTTTGTTGTGGTACTAGCTGGTACATTCAGGTTGCCCTCCATACTTGGTAGATATTATTCAATCTCTTCATCCAGATACCACCATACCAGTTAGACTAAATAAGGAAGGTCTGTTGTCATCATCAGTGACCAAAGAGCATAGATTGAAACAGGGGTGTGTAATGGCAGCAATACTTTTGAATGTGTTTATTGCTGATCTGGGGATGGCCCTGACCAAAGCAAGGTCCTTCCCACTTCATTTAAATTGTGCTCCATTGTGCTGGTAAGTACATGTGGATGATCTGGTCCTCTTTGATCAGACTCCTATTGGGATTCAACGCCAGCTGAACGAGCTGCAGCTCTACGTCAAAAATAATGGTTTATCACTTAATATGTCTAAAGCATTTGAATAGTGCCCCATTAGAAGTGGCTTTGTCTTTTATTTATTTAGACTTTTAAATGATAAAAGATGACAGTAATGCAAAATTGATCACTGCATTAAAGCAAGTTAGCTTCTCAGGCTTTTGATGAATACAAACGTTGCCCCTTTTTCTTGTTTACCTGTTCGACAGTTAATAACCTGAAAGTCGTCCCGATTTTACCCTACAGGTAAACTCTTCTATCAGGCTCTGTTATTCCTTGGGGGTCCTTGGAGGGTCTATTTTGTAGACCAGGTTTCCATTTGCCATCTGCTGTTCCTGTCCTGATTATTCAATATGAACTGGGTTTATTCTCCTTGAGTGTGATGGCACATTGAAAAACGATCTCACTATTTAGGAAATGTGCATTGGTAGAAGGGGGGCTTTTACATATAGTGCTTAATGGTTTGGTTTTTAATAAAAAGGACCCAACTGTGATGATTTGGAAGGAGTGTTGCCTCAGTAGTATTTGTTGTAAATTGTATTGTAATGTGCTTCAGTTCAAATTGAACTTTGAACATATACTACAGATAATATTTCAACTCACACAACACATTTAGGATCAATGTATATCCACAATTTTACAAACCTTTAAAAAGTCATATAAAATGTCACATTCTACATTAAATGATTACTTTAATAAAATCTCTATAAGCGATTAATTGTTCTACTATAATATATACCATTATTATAAAGCTATCCATAGTGCAACAGTACTTAAATGTAAAAAAAAAGTATGAATAAAAACAGTTCAATAAATGTATAACCAATAAACCTTACTCGAAGGACACAGGCAGGTCTTTCAACTCCTGTTGGTATTTTCTCTACTCTCTGCCAGATAGCAAACAGAGCAATGTTAAGAGAGATTGAGTGCCCGCCAAGGCACCAAGCCGAAAAAAGTCCTCACCTAACCAGGTCCCTAACTTATCAATTTCCACTGCCAGGGGATGAGTGGAAACAGTCTCTATGGAAACTTCTGCCACTTTATAAAGGTTACGCACCCCAATCATAAGACCACCTGCCGGTCTTCCTAAAGGCATTTGCTGTGCATACTTCGAAAAATCGTAAACCCATCCATGTAATAACATCTTGTTAGCCAGCACTCCTGCAATATGGACACATCAAAATTCTCTAAAATCATGTGACCCTCAGAACTAGTATAATGTGTGTCCCCACGTGTATTCCATACTAAAATCCTATGTATTCATGATTTGGGTGCTGTTAGGCAGAATTATATGCAGTACCCTTTGGGAACACCACACACAATTAAGACTACAAGTGACAATACAAATTTACCTTTGATACAAGCCTATACTACACAGTAAAAGTGGTAGCGATGGCTGAGTAGACAGACTTATCTCAAGAGCAAGTGAGCAGTATCAATAGTTACATGAAGGACAGCAATTACTATGATTCAAACAAACACTGACTCAAGGTTTCTGAGTAAAAGAATATACATTTATTTACACATCAGTTGTATAACATCTCACTAAAGTAAAGCAGTTCAAAAATCACACTCTTAATACACCACACCACTCCCAATGGTTTCCAGACAAGTTAAGCTCACAAAATGAAGTGGGAGCAAAATGGCACTCTAGTAATTAAAAAGGGAGGGAAAGACAAAGCTAGGCAGATTTTGAGCAGTACCAACAGGTAAGTAAGCAGGGCAATCTAGAAAGAGGAACTACAGTGATGGAATCAAATCAAATAGGCTTAGGGCCAAAGTCAATAGGACAAAAGTATTTTGCTCAAGAACACACAGTTCAGGGTAGTTCACGGTTAAGTCTTTGCCAAGAGTTCCGGGCGAAGTTGATCGGCAGAAAAGTTAGTTTAAAGAGTAGAGAAGGACAAGCCCTCAGATTGGCAAAAGGTTTCACACACCTTCCCTGCGGCTGGACGAAACGAACAACCGGATTTGCACAGTACCTTTAAATGGAGAAGAAGCTGTAGCCGAGTCGGACGTTCCTGGCAGTTCCTGCAGGCGCACGGTTCCTGAAGCGACTGTCAGACTGACATGAATTAGGAATACTGGAGGGTCCTGCACTGCCCAGGAAAGAAACCAGAAGCAGAGCAAAGCAACAAATAAAAGGTGCGCTCCTTAAAACCCAAGCAGGGTCCGACCTTCCTGGCTATCCGGCCCACTGTAGCTCTGTACAGCGAATTCGACCAGAGGAGGGAGTCCTGGCTTGTAGTTTGGGAAAACTGGTTGGTCCCACCAGCTCTAGGGAAGAAGATTCCGGGAGGATCTTCTCTTTCATTGGAATTCGTTGATTCGGACCTGCAGCAGGGCTTCACAGGGCGGTTCAGTCGTGTTAGGGGTCCTCTTCCATCAGCTCCTCATCGGTTCTTTCGTTCCAGTGGTGACTCTGCCTTTCCAGACCCAGAGACCTGATTTTTATGCATTTTTCCCCCATTCACACAGCCTGGCTGTCAATCACACAGCAGGGTGGCTGTCCTGGCCGACAGTCACCTAGCCACTCAAACAGGTGTGTGACTTGGGCTACCAAGGGAACCCATGGCAGGGGTCCTAAAACTGAGCATCCTGCCTACCCAGACTTTCAGGCGCCTAAGGAGGGCTTCTGTGTAGAAGTCCGCAAAGAGACGGTGAACAAAGGAACCAAACCTGGTTTGGCGCACAGAGAAAAACACGAGAAAGACGTTTTCAAAAAGAAATGGCAAATAAACCCAGCCGGAACTGTATAAAAACTTATATGGTCTAGCGGGTTTAAGTTCGAGGCTACCAAGATAGACTAAAACAATACCAAGGTTATTTAAGATAACCGCGGAAGGAAAATAGGGTAGTTACCACTGCCACCAGCCAAGTCTTGATGAAAAGGGAGCAAAAGAATGCCCCAAGAGAAACAGACAAAAAGGTATAAGTATTAACTCATTCCACTACTCCATGTAAGATGGTTTTTACTGGGTCTGTGGATTTAAAAAGACTAATCAAGTCAATGGCAACTTTACATGTTCTGGGAGACAGTAGTCAGTCCCAGAAATGGAATCTGAGTTGGGAAGTCTAAAAGACAACCCTATGTCACTGCACTGAAGGTGCTGTGTAACAACACAAAGTAAAATGATGATGTCTGTGGAGTAGGTGAGGCTCCACAGTCTATGAACACAAAAATGTTAAACACACACAGCAAAACACATGTAAGAGTGGGAAAAAGGGCTCACACTCTTACCAGGTGAAAAAATAAATCCTAGAAATCCAGCAAAGCTACTGAGGGACTCAGTAGGTAAGGGAAATTAGCCATTCCTGAGAATTCTCCCTAACACTCGCCCCCTGAGACTAAGGGACAGGAGGATTTAATCCACTCCTGGATGAATCTCTACCTCTAGTCAGTTAAAAACATCCTAGAGAGACCATCAGCATTTTGGTGGTGACATCCTGCTCTGTGCTCAATGGTGAAATCAAACCCTTGCAGGCAGATTGACCATCTCAGAGAAGTTTTGGGTTCTCCCCTTTCATTTGCATTAACCATCTCAAGGGTGGGTGGTCTGTCAAAATCACAAAAGTAGATCCATACAAGTATGGTCTAAACTTCTTCAGAGACCACACAATGGCAAAACATTCACGCTCTATGGTTGCCCACCTTGTTTCTGGTTCCTTCAGTTTCCTACTGATGAAGCAAATGGGGTGCTCCCTACCTTACTCATCCAGTTGACTAAGGAGTGCAACTATACCTGTATTGGAGGCATCTGTCTGCACAATGAAGGGTTAGTAATAATCAGGGGCTCTTATGACTGGAGATTGACAAAGGGCTTTCTTCAGGTTTTCAAAGGCTTGAGTGCACTGCTCATTCCATCTAACATTTTTAGGGAATTTTGGAGAGGAGATTGCATTCAAGGGAGAAGCTATGGTCCCATAGTTCTCTATGAAATTCCGGTAGTACCCGTGAGACATAGGAAAGCTCTCACTTGGGTTTTAGTAGGGGTGGCCCTGTTTTGCACAGTTTGTACTTTGCGGGGCAATGGCATTATTTCACCTCCCCCTACCTCATGACCAAGGTAGACCACTTTGCTCTGACCAATTTGACATTTGCTTGCCTTTACAGCGAGATGGGCCTGCTCAAGAGCCTGCAAAACATATCCTAAGTGATCAATATGTTCTTTTCATGTAGGGCTGAACGCTGCAATGTCATCCAAGTGTGCCATGCAGAAGTCCTCCATCCCATTCAGAACTTGATTGACCATCCTTTGGAATGTAGCAGGTGCATTCTTTAGTCGAAAAGGCATAACCTTAAACTGGTAGAGGCCTGCTGGGGTTGTGAATGCAGTTTTCTCCTTGGCATGGTCTGTCAGGGCTATTTGCCAATAGCCTGACATCAGATCAAATGTACTGCAGTACTTGGCTGAACCAAGTCTATCCACCAGTTCATCTGTCCTTGGCAAAGGATGGGCATCGGTCTTAGTGACTGCATTTAGAGCTCTATAATCCACACAGAATCTCAACTCCTAGGATCCTGCCTTTGGTACTAGAACAACTGGACTAGACCATGGACTTGTAGAGGGCTCTATAACCCCGAGATCAAGCATCTTGTTGACCTCTCCTTTGATGTGGGATCACACATTTTCTAACATTTTGTAACCTCTGCTTTCCACAGGTAGACAGTCACCAGTGAGAATATCATGCTGGCCCCAAGGGGAAAACAGGGATGCAAACTGATTTAACAGAACTTTGCACTCCTCCTGTTGTTCAGAAGTCAGTTGAGAAGAAACATTGACTCCTTCTATTTTCTCATCCAAAGGTTGGCCTCTGAGGAGGTCAGGTAGAGGTTCACTCTCATCCTCCTCTTGAGCTTAAGCTAGAAGCAAAGCCCCCACTTCTGGTCTCGAGACATATGCCTTCAAACGGATGATGTGAAAGACTCTGGGAGCCTCCTTAGGTCTGCCTAAACCCACCAAATAGATCACCTCTCCAAGTTTGCCCACAACCTTGAAGGGTCCTATCCATTTGTCCTCTAAGGCCCTCTGCTTTTTTGGCACCATAACTAAGCTGGTCTTGAATAAACTCAACCATACTGGCCTTCTGGTCATGCCAATGCTTGACCAGAGCCTGACCTGCTTTTAAGTTATCACTAGCTTCTGCCATCATGTGTGACATTCTCCTCTGGAGACATATCACATAGTCAGTCACTCTGACTGGCTTGGGGGAAGGAGCACTCTCCAAACCCTCCTTAATCAGGGCCAATGGACCTCTGACTAGATGGCCATAGAGAAGTTCAAAGGGACTGTATCCAAATCCCTCCTGAGGGACTTCTCTATGAGCAAAGAGAAGGCATGGCAGTAGAAGGTCCCACTTTCTTTTAAGCTTTTAAGGGGTTCCTATAAATCACCTATCATGTTCTTCATAGTATGATTAAACCCCTCTACCAGTCCATTTGTCTGTGGATGGTAGGCTGTAGAGAACTTGTAAGTGACACCACAGTTTTTCCACATGGCTTGCATTTAGAGGGACATAAAATTGGATCCCCTATCGGATATCACTTCCTTAGGAAACCCTACTCTGGTAAAAATACCAAGTAGGGTCTTAGCCACAGCCTGAGCCGTAACAGTTCTCATAGGTATGGCTTCTCGGTATCTTGTAGAATGGTCTACTACAACCAGGATAAAAATGTTCCCTGAAGATGTGGGAGGGTCAAGGGGACCAACAATGTTGATGCCCGCCCTCTCAAAAGGAACTCCCACCACTGGGAGAGGCACCAGGGGTGCCACATTCTTTGCTTCACTCTTACCAGACGTTTGGCAAGTGTAACAGCTCCTACAGAATTTGTCAACTTCTGAACCCATCTTAGGCCAGTAGAAGTATAAGGAGAGCCTTTGCTTGGTCTTTTTGAAACTCAAATGACCAGCCAAAGGTATCTCATGGGCCAACTGTAGGAACTGGAGTTTGTTGGCAAGGGGCACTACAATTATTTTGCAGTCCCCAGGGATAGCCTCTGTGGGTTCACTGTAGAAGAGGCCATCTTCCCAGCTTAACCTGTGCTTTCCAACTTCTTGCTCATCAAGTAGGTTAGCAGCCTGTTGTCAAAGACCTTCGAGAGTAGGGCACTCTGTTTGTCCTATGCTGAAGTCTGCCCTGTTGGGCCCATCTTCTACCAGTAAAGACTGCAGCTCAGGATGGTCAACAGAGTCAAGATCTCCAACCAAAACAGATCTGATTCTTCAGAAACTGGCTCAACCACACAAGGTTGCACCTCACACTCTGCCTCAGCAGGCGGAGGGATCACAGGGGTGATCTTGGACAGTCTTGGGGATGTCCTTATTGGTAGTTCAGGGGTGCTGTCTGACTGTTTCCTCAAGTTCTTGGGTTTCCCCTTTGCCTCTCTCTTCCTAGAAATAGCAGTGACCAACTCCTGTGGAGTGGAAGTGATAGTTTCCTCTATCAACTCCCCTGGAGAGTCTCTCAAGTTCCTCTCCCTTGCAGGCCTAGTGAGCTCCTGTCTCCTCTTACTGTGAGGTCTGGGGCTGCTGGACACAACTCCAAGCGTTTTCAGGTCATTACCCAACAGGACTCTCCCAGGCGCTTCACTCTGCACACTAACATGTATTTTGACAGTCATACCATTACACTGGATGAGAGCTGGTAACTGGGGAAGCATTTGCACAGGGCCTCCAGCTAACTTGGGGAGGCGTTTGGGTGCCTTAGCAACATCCTCCACTTTGAAAAATAATTCATCCACCACAGTTATGCTGGCTCCAGTGTCTCTGATGGCAGGGGTCTCCTGGCCATTCACAAGAACACTATCTTTATAATAGTCTTTAGTATTATCTCGGATGGAATTATAGACATCTAAATTCTCACACAAGCCCAGGGACACTAAAGAAACACTAGCTGAGACTCTCATGGGTTCATCAGCCGGTGGGTGAAAGTTTCCATTTGCCATAGGTACTTCTTCCTCTGGGGAGAAGGCTAAGGAGACAGTGTGGATCCCTGAAGTTTTACCCTTACATCTGGGATCCCCTTTCACCTGGTCAGTTGACCCACACACATAAAGTTATTCAAATGTCTTAATGAATGGGAGTTTGTTCTGACCTCCATCTGGTTTGGGTCCAGATGGTGCACTAGCCTGATTAGGTTCCCTTGTGGTTTACCCTTATGTTGCTGTTTGTGTCCCTCTTTTGGATTGGAGGTATTATAATTTTCCTTGTCATCTTCCTTTGGCTGCTTTCCCTCATCCTTCTCTGAGTTGCCCCAGAATCCTTGTGAGTAGCCCTGTTGGCAACCCACAAGACAGCAGCCTTAGCTTACTTCTTTGGATCTATCTCCTTAGAATCAGCTAAGTGCTGTCTGAGCTCAGGAGAGCGGGCATCATAAATTGACTCCAACATAAAAAGATTTATCATACCTTCATAAGTGTTCACTCTGTAACCCTTAACCCAACCATCTAAGTTTTTCAAACATTCACATACCCAGGTAGTCCAAGGGGTACCATCATGCTTTTTGAGCGTCCTAAACCTTTAAGGTACTGGGAAGGGGTCTTCCCAAATCTAGCAATTAATGCTAGCTTCACACACTCATAATCCATCCTATCCACCTCCCCCAACTCCATCACAACATCAGATGCAACCGTGGGTAGCCTAGAAAAGAGCCAGGCAAGCAACTGATTCCCTGTAAGGCCATGAATCCCATGGTTATATTCAAACATTTCCAACCAATCCAAAATATCAAGCTTATCCTCATACTCATTGTATCCTATGGGTTAGGGGCGCGTGCAGATGCGGCAGGCTCCTTAGTGGAAGGCAACAGCTTGCATCTGGGATCGCATGTGTGTTGGAACGTGGGAGGTGTGCACGTGAGTGTATTGGAATGTGGGAGGTATGCACGTGAGTAGAAGGTGACAGTTGGAGAACTTTTCCTGCTGGGTGGAGTTGTATTGTGCTCTTCTCTCTTACTTGTGGCTCGATGCACACAGCAGGCTGCAATAAAGACGCATAGAACTTACCTGTCGTTCTTGTTATTGCTGAGAAGCCTTAATTGCCACACTGGCGACGAGGATGGGATCCCCTGAGGAGGGAGCAGTTTGCTGAGAGAAGAGTGCCTCCCTCCATCGTGTTAACCCCACCTGGCGGGGCCATCGAAGACGCTCCTCCACAACGCAGATCGGCTCTGCTGCTTTTCTTGGTGTGATCCTGGGACTTCCAGACGGTGCTCTACTGTGTTGTCCGGTTGGCTATCCGGTTGCTGTAGCGGGGTGCCTGCAAGAGCCCCTGGGTCCAGTGCGAGAGCCCCTGGGTCCAGTGCCGTGACTCTTGTAACTCTGGCAACACCATCACGTGATACGGTGTATTGCCCTGGGTCCAGCACCAGAACTTCATTGCTTCGTTCGGTAGGCTGAAGTGGGGAGGAAGGTGTACCCCGTGTCCAGCACCAAAGATTTTTGCCGACTTTGTGGTTTTGTCGGACTGTAAAGGACCATTGCTTATCCTGCTACGAGGTCTGTGCCCGGGTTGTGCTGAGCGCGAAGCCGTCACAACGTTTCTCTCTGCCACATTGGTGAGGGGGCATTTAATGTTTGGGAAACATAGTCCTCTGTTTACCGTGGCCTGTCCTCCCTGTTGGTTGAGCGTGGTGCTGTCCCGCTTTTGTGAAAAAGAATCCACGGCGCCTGGAACTGAGCAATAATAAACCGTTTAGCATGAGACTCTTTCAGGAATGGCTTGGTCGCAGGGCCATGTGGTGGCCAGCCCTGTGTCTGCAAGGTCTGGGTCGTTCGCTGAGCCTGTGGAGCTTACACCGCATGTTGGTGTTTTTGTTCAGCACACCTGCGCGTGTTTGGAGTGCAACGAGACTCTGCCTCTGGAACGCAGCGTGACTTTGCGTGCTGTTTCCAGTCATATTTCCAGAGGGGTGGATCATAACATTGCAGAAGCGGTGTTTGTGGTTCCTTTACCCAGCGTGCGTCTGACTCGCACCAAAGTCCTCACAAGGATGCTCTTTTGCAAGAGAAGCGTTTTCATCGTTCGTCGGCTGGTGTCCCCTCTGCTGGAGGGGACGTGGCTGTCAGAAACTTATCTGGTGTGAAGAGGCAATTGGCGCAATCGCAAGTTGATGGGCTGAAGAAAGTCTGTACCCATTAGTGTGCTGTTTGTGGACTGGAGGGGTGTGTCCACGTGGAGTACTGCTCATCATGTGAGGTGTTGTTGCGGGAGTTCGAGGAGTTGGATCCCGAAATGTTTGATTTCTTTATGAGTATAAACGATCTCACTTTAGCTGAAACCTAGTGTTTAATCCGTTGTTTGTTCCTGGCCAGGATGTGCATATGTGTGTGTGTGTGTAGGTGTTTTTGTTAGGCATATGTGCGTGGTGTATGGTGTGTATGTCGCCCTCCTTGGGTTTTTGTGCTATGAATTTGCAATTAAAATTTCTTGTTTGAGTGTGATCATTAACATGTTTTTCCTTCTTGGGTATTTGTGCAATGAAATTGCAATGAAAATGTCATATTTCAATGTGATCATTAACATGTTTTGCTTTTAAGGTATGGACAACTCCAATTAATGCCCTGTTTGTTTTTTTTGTTGGGCATTTTCTGTACATGGGGGAGTTTTAGGGGTTGTCATCGCATCTTTGGATTGGGCATGTGTTACCTTTGTTAGGTTTAGGTTTCTGATTGTAATTATTGCCATGAGGGTGTATGTGTGCCAAATTGCCGGGTGGGTTTGGTACCTTCATGTGCTTGCGGCCCTTTGCGTCGCATTAATTGGTGTGTGGAGAGGAAGAGACTTTGTGTATTCATTCCTTATAGTTTGTGAGGGTGACTTGTGGTTGGTGGGGTGAGTTGTGGGAGCGGTTGTAGGACTGCTTCCTTTTAGTGGTCCGCCATGTGCTTATAATTGCTGAGTGGGATTTTAGGCATTTGTTGCGGTTTGCAGTTATTTCTAGTGCAGTGTGGTAGGATGTTTTCTGATTTCATTTATTCAGTGTCCAGGTTTTCGTGGGGCATTGTGTTTATTATCCGTTACTTTCACAATGGTTATCGGGCCTATGGTTGTAGTTGCTGAGGTTATTTGACGTAGGTTGCCATTTGTTATGTGGCTGTGTGTGTGTGAGTGTGGGTTTATTCTGAGTTTCTTCCATGGTGCAGGGTTCCGGCCGGGCCCTGTTACTCATAGTGATTTCTCTGGTCGTTATTTCCCTTAAGCGTTGGGCTTCTCATCTTTTTTTCTCCGTGGATTAGTTTGTTCCTGCAGTTAGTTGTGTTTGCATTGGGGACATTGGGTGGCCAGTTGGGCTCAGTGTTTCTTGGTATGTGCCCCAGTGTGGCAGGCTGGGGGCCTGGGGTGGCAGCTTGGGCGGAAGGAGTTCTGTGGCACACAGGTTGGCGGGGTAGCATCCTTGGTTCTGGATGTGGGTTATTTTGTTCACGATTAATTTTGTTCACTGTTTTCCCATTTTGTTTTTCCTGCAGGGTTTTGTTGTTGGTTGTGGACATTGGGTGGCCGGTTGGGCTCTGTGTTCTTGTTCTGTGCTCCAGTGTGGCAGGCTGGAGGCCTAGGGTGGCAGCCTGGGCGGAAGGAGCTAAGTGTTCTTAGGTGGACACAGGAGCGTAGGAGACACATAAAATCTGGGGGGGACAGGGGACATCTTGGGGACTTTGCTTTATTTATTTATTTATTGTGTTTTAGTCAAAGAACTCGACTTTTCACAAAATTAGGATTAAAATAGCAGTACGTATTAAATTACAAATATCGCTGTATAAAACAAGAGAAAAGAAGAAAAGAAAACGGAAGAAAATTAAAGGATGCAGCAGCAAAGAACATGTCTTTGTATGTTGAATTTCTGGATTTATCATCTGACTATGAGCTCATGGTAAGCAAGAGGAAATAACAATTACTTCCAGTGGGCCACAGCTAGGACGCCAGCTCGTTAAGAGGCAGATCACCTGTAAGTGGACTCCTGCCAAATAAAGAAGTTGCATCCTTTTCTACCAACTGCAAGTTTCTACTTTTTTTGTGTGGGGCAAGGAGACGTGTGTGTCTCTTGGAATGGAAGGATGGTGGTTTCAAAGAAAGAGGAAATCTTGTTTGTGCCTCTGAGTAAGCCCTGTTATGGGAGTAGAGGGGCCAGGTGTGTGATGTTGCTGCTTTGACTGTCCTCTGGGGTGGGGTACAGCAAACAAGGAGGATGAGCGATCGCAAGCCAAACCCCTTATAAGCACTCCGAGTTCCGCAGCCGGATGAGTCAGACCCGGGGAATGTCTAGTAGGTGGGGTGTATGTGGATCCAGGGGCTTGGCCAGAGGGGCAGCCCGCTATGTGGGCTGCCCCTCTAGCGCCCCTCCAAGGGCCGGGCCACCCTCTCACGATGAGTCTGGTCCATCTTATTCCATCTCATGCTGGCTTCAGAGCCTAGCCTTTCTTTGCCTTTGTTATTCTGAATGCAGAGCTGGACTTTGTTCCTTTCTCGTTTAACATTTGCTGCAAAGCCTGATCTATTTGATTCTCTCATATGTTACTAGGACGGCAGAGCATGGGTCCTCTGCCCTGCTACATTATTCAAAGAGCTCCTTTGGGCTTTCTTTGCTTCTCCCTTGTCTCACTGCTTGCTTGCTTAATACATACCTCCTAGCTTGAACACCCAACATATTCCCCCTAACACAGCAATGGCAACTGCAGTATGTCTTAACTTCTATTTGTTCTGTATCTTGAATTGCCCTCTTATTTCTGCTTTTCTGTCTGCAGCGGAAAGGCATTTGCCAGTCACTGCCATGATGGTCTACATGGCCATAAGAGGGCAACAGCTAGCCAGTATTGGAAGAACATGGGCATATTATGCCAGAGGCTGGCAACTGCCTTCCTAATGCCTATACAAGAGACAACTCTTGCCTTTGTTTCTAACAGTAATTCAGTGGATGAAGAAACGTGAGAACAAATATATTGCTTATAATTGAAGGGGATGATGTCACACTTGGTTAAGGCATTTGTATCATGCCAGGAGCTAATTTCCAGCTGCAATTAATTACCTTTTAGACTTCTGGCTTTAAATAACGTTAGTATCACCTGGAAAGCACAGAGGTTGCTCAACAGGGTTCCTGGAGCACGAGGGGTACCCTACTCGTGGGCATGGATGATTGGAGGGCATTCTTGCCCTGATTTGGAGCCTGTCCCCTACAGCCATGATGGGGGGAGGGGCCTATTACCTTTGGTTGTACGTACCCTTTGAGTGTGAGCAGACATTGGCTCCTGCTTTAGCCCACTAACAGCTCTGCTTTGCAACTTTATCACACATATCTGTCAGGTGGCATGTAACCCAATGCTACTAATGTTATCAGCCTCAGAAGTCTGGAATCCTTTGCCACATCAACTAGGGTACAAGCTTGCCACCTGAGACTTACCCATGTCTGAGTCTGCATCTGTCGCCCTGTGGGGAAGACACACGCAGAAAGAGCATGGCACAGTGCCCTAGTGGGTTTTTCACACTTCTTCCTCGGGGTGGGCACAATTCACCCCGCAGAGAAAGTGGCACATGCTGGGCAACATTCTCCCACTTTGACAATTTCACCCAAAGAGCGAAATTGGCCATTTGAAATACCTCTGTCGACTTATTATTGCACAATCCACACTGATGGGTTTAAGCGCCTGCTTAACGCGAGATGGCAATTAAGGGCATTTGCCAACGCATTCAAGAAGCACAGGACACCCTCTTACCGACGACATGTCATGCTCAACCATTCTGATCATGAATTGCCATTTATCTGGGGTCATGTTAAATGTATTTATTTATTTTATTTATTACATGTGTAGCATCACGCAAAACCCCCAAGCATCAAGGCACAAAGTAAACTGCATGGAGTGGACCACTTCCATGGGCGCACGTTTTTACTTTTCCGCCACAAAATGGAACATTTTAGTGTAAAAGGCAGGTGAAATAACATTGCTTTTGAATTTTGGAGAGTGTAAATACCTTGCGCAATTAGCAATTGCTGGCAGAATTGACAACGGCTTCCTCTGGATTCCGCCCGCTTTTACCAGGTTTCATTTCCAAGCAGATCCCAGAGGAATCCCTTTCCTTATTTCCAGCATGAGAATCTATACTGCAGTAAGGCCACATTTGTCTGGTGGAGCGGGAAATACAGAGGGTCCTGGTCTGTCCACTCGGCTCCCGAACTCCACCCAGAAAATGCACGAAAATCTGGCCAATTAGAAAAAGCGATAGTAATAGTGTTTTCCACCACTTTTTCTGAACCAATTGACCTGGAAAATGCTGTGTTGCATCGGAAGCTGAATGCATTCACTCTGCCTATTATACCACCGAAAGATTAAGCCAGGAAGTGAACACAGGTGTTACATATTTCAGTGCACAATCTGCATTTGCAGCATTAATTAACTGAGCTACCTTACAAATGATATCTCCTCTGGGGCTTTACCGTCTTAACCCCTTAACTGCCATGGGTATTTCCCCCCAGTGCCAAGGCCTTTTTTGGTGATCTCGGTATGTCGCCATTCAATCCCTTATAACTTCTTTGTCACATGAGATATCTCAGTCAAATTTGGCCCCTTTTTTCCCACATGTAGGCGTTCGTAACGCCACCCAGGAATCCTAGTTTGCTGTAGGGGGGTCAGAGAAAACAACCAAAAAGGAGAACATTTGTTTTTTTTTCAGAAAATGCCAATAAAATGTTGTACAAAGAAGCCTGTGGTGTTTTCCTTATAAGAGCTAGGAACAAATGGTTTGCTGTGCTGGATTCGCCATTTTCCAGGCTTTCAAGAACAGATTGAGTGGAAACCAAAATAACATATTTTGATATGCTAATAAGCCGTTTTGTGAGCGTAGGCGATTTTGGCGTTTTTTTGTCCAATAGGACATGCGTGGATGGAATGGAAGAAAAGGGTAGGAAAGCTGAATGGGAGGCCAGAAAGGCATACATTCCTGAAAAGTAGACAATATTGCAAGTTTAGGAAGGGGTGATTTGTGCAGGTCAGGCAACAACTATGTAGGGAAAGGTTCCATAGTTTGGGGGAAATCGGGAAAATGACAGAAAAAAAAACACAATTTCCACACATTTCACTCTAGTCACCCACCGAAACACGCAGCCAACAACACATGGCCTACCTTCCCGTGTTCCCACAGGTTTCCCAACAAAAACGGTACCTCACATGTGTGGGTGCACCAACCTGGGTGCACAGGCAAAAGCCTAAAACACTGGTAACCCCAAGTCTTTCCGCACAGCAGATTTTCAGGAATTTCGCTCATGTGGACAACCTACAGATTTGGGCCTCGGGTGTCATAGCCACGAAGGAAAACAGGGAACCCCATGCATTTCCAAAAAGAAGACACCCGTGGGAATCCACAGAGGTCTGATGTGTGCGAATCGCCCCATAATTTATGACCCACCATCCCTGACAAAGTCTGAAATTTGGTGGAAAAAACTCAATTTTCACTTTGTCTGGGATTGTGGGTATTAAATTCTGGGGCGATTCATGCAAGTCAGACCTCTGTGGATTCCCACGGGTGTCTTCTTTTCAGAAATGCATGGGATACCCTGTTTTCCTTCGTCGCTTTGACATCCTAGGCCCAAATCTGTAGGTTGTCACCCCAAACCCTTTGGGGGTTACCAGTGGTTTAGCCTTTTCCCTTTGCGCCCAGGTAGGTGCACCCACACATGTGAGGTACCATTTACATCGGGACACCTGTGGGAACGCAGGAAGGTAGGACATGTGGAGTTGGCTGCGTGTTTCAGTGGGTGGGAA
This sequence comes from Ambystoma mexicanum, assembly GCF_040938575.1. Taxonomy (NCBI): domain Eukaryota; kingdom Metazoa; phylum Chordata; class Amphibia; order Caudata; family Ambystomatidae; genus Ambystoma; species Ambystoma mexicanum. The sequence goes on along the minus strand of NC_090929.1, from coordinate 1,211,293,421 downwards.
GAGGGAAATGTCTGAAAATTGTAGTGTTTTCACTAAATTTCCGACTTTGCCGGGGATTGTGGGTAATACATTCTCGGGCGATTTGTGCAAGTCTGACCTCTGTGGATTTCCACAGGTGTCTTCTTTTTGGAAATGCATGGGGTTCCCTGTTTTCCTTGGTGGCTTCAACACCCTAGGCCCAAATCTGTATGTTGTCCACATGAGCAAAATCTGCTCTGCTGAAAGGCTTGGGGTTACCAGTGGGTTAGCCTTTTCCCTTTGCACCCAGGTTGGTGCACCCACACATGTGAGGTACCATTTTTGTCAGGACACTTGTGTGAACGCAGGATTGTAGGACATGTGTTGTTGGCGGTGTGTTTCAGTGGGTGGCCAGATTGAAATATCTGAAAATTGTGTTTTTTCCACCAAATGTCAGAGACATTTCCCTCTGCCCACCCACCGAAACACGCCGCCAACAACAGATGTCCTACCTTCCCACATTCCCACAGGTGTCCCGACATAAACGGTACTTCACATGTGTGGATGCACCTACCTCGGCGCAAAGGGAAAAGGCTAGCCCACTGATAACCAAGCCTTTCGGCAAAGCAGATTTTGCTCATGTGGACAACTTACAGATTTGGACCTAGGGTGTTGAAGCCACCAAGGAAAACAGAGAACCCCATGCATATCCGAAAAGAAGACACCCGTGGGCACCCCCCTTTCCACTAAAAACATCCATGGTGGTTTAGTGACCCCCACACCCACTCAAAACAAGTTATCATTTGTTTTATTTTTGTTTTTATTTTGCCTCTTTCCTAGGGGCAGATTGTGCTAGCAATCTGCCTCCAGGGAGGGCTACATGAGATGTCCCCATCCATTTGGGGTGGGGGGGAAGGCCACCCCCATTTCCACTAAAAACATCTATGGTGGTTCAGTGGCCCTCCACACCCACCCAAAACAAGTTATAATTTGTTTTATTTTTGTTTTGCCCCTTTCCTAGGGGCAGATGGGCACATGTGTGTGGCCATCTACACCCGGGGGGGAGGGGGCAAAACGTACTGCCCCAGGCTTGGGGGGTGGCTCTGCCAATATTTGCAGTGGCCTCCCCCCAACCCAAATGGATGGGGGCATTTCATGTACCCCTTCCTAGGTGCAGAAATCTGCCCGCAGGGAAGGCTACATAAGGTGCCCCCATCCACTTAGGGTGGGGGGAGAGGGCCACCCCCCCTTTCAAACACAACAACTCCTGGTGTCTAGTGGGCCCTCCACACCCCCTCAAAACAAGTTATAATATATATATATATTTGTTTTGCCCTTCCCTAGGGGTAGATGGGCACATGCGTGTGACCATCTGCCCCCAGGGGGGTGGCAAATGTACTGCCCCAGGGTTGGGGGCGGGGTGGCTCTGCCAATATCTGCAGTGGCCTCTCCCCTCACCCCAAATGGATGGGGCATCTCATGTACCCCTATCTAGAGGCAGAAATCTGCCGCCAGGGAGGGCTACATAAGGTGCCCCCATCCACTTAGGGTGGGGGGATGGCCACTCCATTTTCAAACACAAAAAATCCTGGTGGTCTAGTGGCCCCCCCTGACCCCCACCCAAAACAATTTATAATATATATATATATATATATATATATATATATATATATATATTTATTTTGCCCTTCCCTAGGGGCAGATGGGCACATGTGTGTGGCCATCTGCCCCAGGGGGGTCAAAATGTACTGCCCCAGGCTTGGGAGGGGGTGGCTCTGCCAATATTTGCAGTGGCCTCTCCCCCCACCACAAATGGATGGAGGGCATATCATGTACCCCTTCCTAGGGGCAGAATCTGCCCCCAGGGAGGGCTACATAAGGTGCCCCCCCATCCACTTAGGGTGGGGGGGCAGAGGACCACCCCCCTTGCAAAAATCCCTGGTGACTAGTGGTCCTACCCATATATTTTTTGTTTTGTGTGCCCCCCTTCCCTGGGGGCAGATGATCACCCATCTGCCCCCAGTGTATTGCCCCCATGCTTTGGGGGCCAGGGGGGAGAGGGCAGCTTACATAGTAAGCAGCCCCTCCCCCCACTTCAAAAACAGATCCCTGCACATCACACCAAACACATATTCTGGGGGGGATAAATGACATTACATCCCCCCACTTAAAATTGTGGGGGGGATTTGTCCCCCCTGCCCCCCCCAATGTCCTACGCCCATGGGTGGGCAGGTAGGTGCAGGTAGTGGTGAGTTTTCTGGTAGCCTAGTTGTGTTACCATGGGGTTTTGGTGTGTTGGTTCTGTTTCCTGGGTTTTTCCTCCCTTTCTCTTGGTTTTTCTCATTGGTTCGTGCTTGGTAGTATCTCTCCGGGAGGTTCTAACAACTGGGTTCCATCTTCTTTTCTTCTCGTGGTCTCTCTCGTTGGTTCTTGTTTGCTAGTTAATCTATAGATTGGCCCTCGCGTTGTGAGGAAGTTTAAGTTCTTTTTGTTGGGTTGACGGAGGGAGAAGTGTTGTATCCCATGGGTTAGGGCCGCGTGCGGATGCGGCAGGCTCCTTAGTGGAATGCGACGGCTTGCATCTGGGCTCGCGTGCATGCTGGAATGTGGGAGGTGTGCGCGTGAGTATTTTGGAATGCGGGAGGTGTGCGCGTGAGTGGAAGGTGACAGTTGGGGGCATTTGGAACACTTTGCCTGCCGGGTGGGGTTGTATCGTGCTCTTCTCTCTTACTTGTGGCTCGATGTACACAGCAGGCTGCAATAAAGACGCATAGAACTTACCTGTCGTTCTTGTTATTGCTGAGGAGCCTTAATTGCCACACATACCCACAATTTCTTTAGGCATACGGGTGCTCTTAGGACTGGAAGACCTAGAAGGCTCTGGGAGAGAAGCATTTTCAGTAGACAACCTTTTCATTTCTAAGACATGGTTCATCTCCATTTCTCTGAGTTTAAGTTCTTGGTGTTTTTGTTCAGTTTGAGCATTTAAACGTTTGAATTCCAATTCAAGCCTCATCTTTTCTAGAGCAATGAATTCAGGACTGAGTATAGGACCTATTGGGGTCCCAGTGGACAAAGGTTGAGGTTGCTGAGCAGACAAGGGAGCAGTGAGGCCTACCTTTGGATACACATCTACTTCCTCTAACTCATCAATAATAGACACATTATCATCCCCATTATTTTCCACATTTGCTGGAGATTCAGGTATTTCAGACCCACTCCCTACACTTTGGCTCTTCAACAACTTTCCAATCAATTCAGACGTTTTGCCTTTGGCAGAGAGATTGCTTTCTCTACACAGATTTTTTAAATAATCCACAGTGTAACTAAGGAGGGTCTCCTGACTGTAGCTTTCCATAACAGACATGATTAATATCGCCTTTTTAGTGATGTTAGCCTTGTGGTTAATTGATCCAAGGTAATAGCAGCACGCTAAGTGTAATTACTATATTTGATCCTCACCGCTGTACACCAGTGTTAGGCAGAATTATATGCTGTACCCTTTGGGAACACCACACACAATTAAGACTACAAGTGACAGTACAAATTCACCTTTGGTACAAGCCTGTACTACACAGTAAAAGTGGTAGAGGTGGCTGAGCAGCCAGACTTATCTCAAGAGCAAGTGAGCAGTATCAATAGTTACACATAAGACAGCAATTATCATGATTCAAACAAACACTGACTCAAGGTTTCTGAGTAAAAGAATATACATTTATTTACACATCAGTTGTATAACATTTCACTAAAGTAAAGCAGTTAAAAAAAATCACACTCGCAATACACCACACCACTCCCAATGGTTTCTAGACTAGTTAAGCTCACAAAATGAAGTGGGAGCAAAATGGCACTCTAGTAATTAAAACGGGAGGGAAAGACAAAGTTAGGCAGAATTTGAGCAGTACCAACTGGTAAGTAAGCACGGCAATCTAAAAAGAGGAACTACAGTGATGGAATCAAATCAAATAGGCTTAGGGCCAAAGTCAATATGACAAAAGTCTTTTGCTCATGATCACACAGTTAGGGGAGTTCGCGGTTAAGTCTTTGCCAAGAGTTCCGGACGAAGTTGGTCGGCAGAAAAGTTATTTTAAAGAGTAGAGAAGGACAAGCCCTTGGATTGGAGAAAGGTTTCACACATCTTTACCGCGGCTGGACGAAACGAACAACCGGATTTGCACAGTACCCTTAAATGGAGAAGAAGCTGTAGCTGAGGTGAACGTTCCTCGCAGCTCCTACAGACTCACGGTTCCTGAAGTGACTGTCGGACTGACATGAAGTAGGAAGACTAGAGGGTCCTGCACTGCTCAGGGAAGAAACCAGCAGCAGAGCAAAGCAACAAATAAAAGGTGTGCTCCTTAAAACCCAAGCAGGGTCCGACCTTCCTGGCTATACGGCCCACTGTAGCTCCGTACAGTGAATTCGACCAGAGGAGGGAGTCCTGGCTTGTAGTTTGGGTGAACTGGTTGGTCCCACCAGCTCAGGGGAAGAAGATTCTGGGAGGATCTTCTCTGTCGTTGGAGTTTGAGGATTCGGACCTGCAGCAGGGCTTCACCGGGCGGTTCAATCGGGGTAGGGGTCCTCTTCCATCAGCTCCTCATGGTTCTTTCGTTCCAGTGGTGACTCTGCCTTTCCTGACCCAGAGACCTGCTTTTTATGCAGTTTTTCCCCATTCACACAACCTGGCTGTCAATCACACAGCAGGGTGGCTGCCCTGGCTGGACAGTCACCTAGCCAATCAAACAGAAGTGTGACTTGGGTTAACGAGGGTACCCATGGCAGGGGTCCTAAAACCCCTCCCTCACGTCCTGCCTACCCAGACTTTCAGGCACCTAAGGAGGGCTTCTGTGTAGAAGCCTGTGAAGAGACGGTGAACAATGGAACCAAACCTGGTTTGGCGCGCAGAGAAAAACACGAGAAAGTCATTTTCAAACAGAAATGGTGAATAAACCCAGCTGGAACCGTATAAAAACGTATATGGTCAAGCGGTTTTAAGTTCGAGGATACTAAAATAGCCTAAAACAATACCAAGGTTATTTAAGATAACCGTAGTAGGAAAAATAGGGTAGTTACCACTGCCACCAGCCAAGTCTTAATGAAAAGGGAGCAAAACAATGCTCCAGGAGAAACAGACAAAAAAGGATGAGTATTAACCCTTTCCAGTCCTCCATGTAAGATGGTTTGTACTGGGTCTGTGGATTGAAAAAGACTGATAAAGTCAATGGCAACTTTACATGTTCTGGGAGACAGGAGTCAGTCCCAGAAAATGGAGTCTAAGTTGGGAAGTCTAAAAGACAACCCTGTGTCACTGCACTGAAGGTGCTCTGTAACACACAGTAAAAAGATGATGCCTGTGGAGTAGGTGAGGCTCCACAGTCTATGAACACAAACATGTTAAACACACACAGCAAAACACATGTAAGAGTGGGAAAAAAGGGCTCACACTCTCACCAGGTGAAAAAATAAATCCTAGAAATCAGCAAAGCTGGTGAGAGACTCAGTAGGTAAGGAAAATTAGCAATTCCTGAGAATTATCCCTAACAGGTGCTAATTTAGATGATAAGAGTGGGGTGAGCCAACCCCATTTTTCTTTGTCAGGGTCATCATTGCCTAACCCCCTGCAGTCTTTTCTTTACTTCTTACAGATACGTCTGTCATTGGCTTAACTCTACTTTCCAAGAATTCTTGCCTCCAATCATTTTATCTACTTGAATATTGTAGCCCATTCTCATTCTCAAAATGTTCATATGGGACATGACTAAGCCGACTGTTTCACTAGAGCAACAGTGGACCCAGGTCATCGGTATTCCTTCAATATCAAGCTGATCCACAAAGTCAATGTCACTTGTACGCAACACGTGCAATTATAGGACAAGGCCAAACATTTGGAGAACATGAGCCCTATTTAGCCAAGTGCACTCCCTTTTGGGGAATACATGTGTGATTGTAAAAGACGTTGAACCACCAATGAACATAAAGTCACCCTCCAATTGGTAAGGACACTTTTCCTTTGTGGCTTCAGAGGGTACATTAACTGGTTCAGTTTCAGAGATATCCACTGGCATTTCTCTCAACGTTGTTTTGAGGGCCTCATTATCAAATTGTATGTTAACTTTTTTGGACCCCCGATCAGAAGTCTCCACCACAGGCTCAGACGTGTGCATCCTTAATCACCCAGCTCATCAGTTTCTGACTTCTGCATACAGCTCTTTGCCTTCTCCTGCTGACAATCTTCCTTTCCCTTTTTGTTTGACTTCTCAGAGGCAAGTCATCAGTAACATATCATATCATATCATCAGTGTTTTCAGCGACCACAACCTCTACTCTATTATTGTTCTTTCTTCCAGCTTTGGCATTGATTATATTAGTCTTTTTAGGCATTGCTTCTCCTTATGTGTCACATACAGATTGATAGCCTCTGCTGATTTGATGGTTGTTTTATGACAGTATTCAGTCATTTCACAGACAGTTTGGCAATCAGGTTCTAAATTCTTAGAGTCATTAACTTCCTTCTCGACCACAGTAGACAAGCCATTACCTCGAGAAGGAGGCTCAGGACAATAATCGCCCAATGCAGTACCTTGTTGTTTAACATGCGTAACAGGTCACCATAGCCTTTCAGCTCCTCATTGTGAATGGAGGATAGCACAGGGGCAATGCGCTAGTCTTGGAAGCAAGACCACACAGAGCAACAGAGGTTCAAATCCTGGATCCACGGTTAGAAACCAAACTCACGTATGGTATTAGGCGCATTACATAAAAACAATTATTAAATAAATAAATACATGTATCCTGCCACATAGTTTCAGCAGAACTTTAAGGGCAAATTGCAGGATCCCCAGTAAGGCACTGTCAATGGCAATGCAGTTCAAGCCTGCACTACCCTCATGTGCACTAGGGCTTGCAGCAAACATTACAGGAGAAGTCGAAAGTTTAACCGTAGATGTGGCGGCAGCGATCTTGCCCTCTCCCTGGCCGGGTATAGTCATGTTGACCTCAGACCAACTGGAAAAGGCCCCAGAGGCCATCGGCACAGACTCGAGCCTGGGGTTTTCTTCCCCGTGCCGCTGGCTATCTCATTATGTAGTGAATAGCAAAAATTCAACAGTGAGTTATTATAAATTGATGAAGTGTTAAAGATATTATCTTCAAACTCTCCTTGCACGTGGGCTTGTCCAGTTTTGCTTTTTGTCTAAGGCTCCACATGGGGAAAAATACTCGGTAATTTTGCATTTGGATTTGTGGTCATTATGTACCTGTACTAATTTTGCCCAGTTTTGCCTTTATCAGCAGACTCACAGTCCATTAGTTCATGATCCGAGCAGAAAGAAGGGTTGTATACGGTTTGGCCGTGGCACAATTGGTCACGGCCGAATTGACTGTGGTCAATTCACCCCCGAAGCCAATTTTGCAGCAGCCAAATCCACAAAAACTAAAACACCCCACCCAAAACACTCCCCCACCTGCCCCTTACCTTATTCACAGCTGTTTTGTCACTGACCCTGCGGCATCAGATCCGTCCCTCTTACATGGGTCAGATCTGACACTGCAGGGTCCTTTTTTTTTTTTTTCTTCCTCTCCCCTCCCTCCAAACCTCTGGAAGCGGGGGACACCCCCGCTACCCCCAAAAGCCATCACTACCAAACATGGAGAGTGGGGAACACCGATTTGTAGTTTTTGTAATGATTTAAAGAAGATTGAAACCTTCCATCATCTGGTGATTGAATGCAGTGGCTTGATACAACTTACATAACAGCATTTTGAGCGCCTTTTGCTGATCTACAGAGCTGTTTCCCTTGAGGAATGGTGGCGTATGGTGGTGTATGCTCATATCAGGTCAGCGGTATACACGCATTTCGTCGACCACTTTTTCATCGTGGGACTTTTCATCGCCGACCCTTTCATCGGCAACATTTTTTTTTTTCCAATTTTTTTAGGGGAGGTTGTTTGTGCGGGTTGGGGTATGATTATTTAAGTAAGGGGAGGGGTTGGGGGGCGCAGCCCCCCCATAAATAAAAAAAAATTAAAAAATTAAAATATTGGCGATGAAAGGGTCGGCGATGAAAAGTCCTACGATGAAAAAGTGGTCGACGAAATAACGTAGAAACCAGGTCAGCAGCTATCGATGAAATTTGCTCTGATTAGATTTTTTTAATCTTTGTGTCCTTTAAATACACATTTTAAGTCTTAATAACGCCTTCCAGATGTGTTAGTAGTGAAGTGATACTATAGTAAGTACTAAATGACAATTATTTGTTATTACTAAATTGATGATCAAATTATTTTTATTGACTCTGTTTCAGGCACTATTTTGGCCTTTTTGTATTACTGTAATAGTAGCTTTTGTTGTGTTTTTTACCTTTATTGTTTCCTTTTTCTTGTCATTGTGACATTGTGAGAGGTTCGTGATGAATCATAACACAATTAACATCATGACATCTCATCTGGAAACTGTGCCATCTGGAAACTGAAACTAGCCGCCATATATTGACTGTGTCCCAGTGTTGAGATCTAAGTATCTGAAGGGGTGTGTGCAATTCTTAACTACTGAAGAAGGTATACAATCCGACCAATTTTAGAATACGACTTTAGGAGCAGAACCACTGGTGATTGTGGCCGTAGCTTATTATGTATGGAAAGAAGATGTGTTATTGTTTGCTGTGGCGTTTTAGGATATGATGATCTGCATGTATCTGGCTTCTTGTTTTTGTGTTAAAGTAATTCATGTGGTGCTAATCATTTTTAGATAATTAACGTACATGTTTTGTATGAAATGTCTTAACATCTCTTATTACTTGTTTTTTTACGTTGATATATTCTTTTAATTTTTCTTTGCTGATTGTTTGACGATAAATTGTTTCTCTTTTTACTATGTGGTCTAAAATGTTTTTTTCTTTTCACCAAATGCACTTAATAAATAAAAAATAACAGAAATTTTAAAAAATAATAATAATACAATGCAGACGTGCTTGTGGTAATGCTGTTGACACAAGTGCAAAATTAATTTGCGGATTTACATGGAGAGTTTGGGTTTGCACAATTTAACATAATTAGGTTTGAATCAATTCTAAAACATATTATACAACGTGCTGCTTCTAGCATTGTGCTTAGAACGCAAGGAATATCAGTAGTCTTTGCTCATCTCAAGTCCTCATCATCCTCATTCTGTTCTTTGCTCTCCGATTCTAAGCCTCTCTCCCTTCCTCTCTTTCAAATCTAGTTCTTGTTAAAGTATCATATCCTTTTTGAGAAAGAAAGAAATCTTTCGAATTTAAAATGTTTTGAATGCTTTTCATTGCTTCTTAGAGCTGTACAATGGAACCACAGGGCACAGTCCCTGTCCTCTTTCAGCTACATAAGAATAGCTGGGAAGAGCTACATCTGAGATGGCAGTGAGTCATGATTAAAGTGAAACACTTTCGGTTGATAAGGAAAAGACTTTTCTTTCAGTCCAGATCCATCAGGGTGCATTAGTGCAGGGAAGCAATTATTTTAGACAGTGCAGCGTTGCAGGTCCAGCAAGAAATGCATCACATAGTCCCTCATCAGCAGGCAATGTACTTTGATAACTACAGAATCAGGCGAGTGTACAGAAAAACCACAGCACAACTATTTCATTCCATCTCCTCTTTTAAAGAGACGACTATAACAATTCTTCATTAAAAAAAAAAGTCTACTGCTTACGGATTAAAAAATTAAGCAAACCTTTCAAAACGTTTTTTCTGAATTTGGGTTGCAGGGGACCAGCTCATTAAGATGCGGAGAGGAGAGTTGTTAAAATATGGGCCTTAAATAGCAGTGGCATTTCAAAAGTAGTATCATATATAACTGTTTTATTTTATTTGTGTACCTATGGATGCGAAAAGCTAAAAGCTGAGAACGAGTGAAGTCTTTAGTCAAAATATAAAGGTCTGTACAGAGTCACTCTGATGTGCTAGGAAGTGCCAGAGCCTGAGGTGTTTGAATGGGAAAGATGGGACTAGTGAACGGGGTAGAGGAGCCCCAGGAGTATGATCCACTAGGAGAGCAGCGTGCTCTTTCCCATAATGGGAGTCTTGTTAACCTGCTTGATTTTCTGTTTGCATAGATCCATGCACCTGCAATGAGCGATAAAACACTGTAGGACAGATTCACCAAGCCTTTCCCATGACTGAGGGTGACTAGCCAAAGAAAATCCAACCCCGGCTATAGCTCCTCTTATATTTGTATATACACGTTTAGGTAGGTGTCACCAGCAATTGGGAAATATAGAAATATCATTATCTTTTACAAAGTAGAGCCTCACGCACACTCGAAGCACTTGGGGCTCAGAAATGTGGAAAATAAGCCCTTTGTGATAGACAAAAATAAAAATGTATGCAATGTTTATGGTTGATTTGTATCATTCGTGTGCAAAATTCCATTCCTTCAAGATGCTTTAGCTGTTTATGTCCCTTCTACTTTTAAATTCCAAGGGGTCCTAAAAGAAGACATGTTTTCACCTGCCAGGGAATGCCTTGAGACTGTGGGTTCGATTCACAAAGCATATTGTTCAACTAAGTATGAGAACATTGCGTGCGTGCCTAAGCACGTGGACGTTTCTCTGATGCGTCAACTGCATTACAGGCAATTCATCAAAATGCAGAAGCAGATTGCTGACCTTACACCAATCGTAACTTATGCACTGAAAAAGACAGGAAACAGCATACAAATGGCAAACACATAACACATCGGCAATAATCACCAACATTGCAGTAAAAGCATAATTGAAAGGTGAAAGTGCCATAGTGTCTTGATAGCAATGCTTCTCCTCAAAACACGCTGTCCCAGTAAACACTCGCCCCTGCAGAACATCCATGCCTATAATCACGCAGGATACCTGGGAGGAAACCACTGTCACCCAGCAAAACTAGTACTTCATCTTGGTGTGTTGTACCTGTGAAAATGCACTCCTCATGCCACCATGCTGCTTCTTTTTTTGTGATGGGGTAAATGGTTTTAGGGGCATCAGTGTGTCAAGGCTTCCCATCATCTAATTATGGAGTTCTTTTGCAAAAGTACTGGGCATCTTTTGGTCAGATTGGAGGATATTGGGCTTTGAAGAAAAAGGAGAAAGAGGACGTCCTACCTCAGGCCTGTTGACAGCTGTAAAAAGCGGTGGTGCTCTCAGAATAGTTCACAACCTGATATCATCTCTGACAATTCAGGCAACACTGTTAGAATGGAATAAAGAAGACTGTACGCAAAAAAAACTCAAGCAGGACCTTATCCTACTACTAAACGTCTATTGGAATCCGACGGTGACAAAGACCAAGAGTTTCATAAATAACGTGGAGAAAATTCTAACAGATGCAACTGAGAGGTACGACATGGACCACACCTTGATATGTGGCGACCTAAATGCCACCTGCCCTGCATTTGAGATGGAAAGGACAACTCATAACACGGGCAATGCACAATCAATAGCGAGAGGTGTAGCATGGACAAAACTGATGGAATCGTGGGATCTGTACAACCTAAATTCCCTAGAATCGGCCAAATCCAGAATTCCAACATGGGAAAGTGCTGGCAGAAGAAACACAATTGATTATATCTTTGCCTCAAAAGAGCTATATCTCTCAACCAGAAGTTTCAAGGTAGTGAAAACCACGGCGAGTGACCACAATCTACTAACTGCAATGTGGCCAGCAAAAAAAAGGATGCTGGTGATAATGCCAAAAAACCTGGAACTAAACCAACAAGGAAACCGATTGAAAATTACAACAGAAAGCATAATTTCTATCACGGCAGTTTATAATGGACAAAAAACCTCAAACACTTCAAAAGAAAATCTGGATTACAGCCCTCTTTTGATCCCTTATCTACACCCACGACGCATACGAGCAGATGACAAAACACATTTGCATATTTACAATGAAGAACTGAGGTTAAAGAAATCAAATCTAAGAAAGGCTACTCGGCTTGCACGAACAAACCCAACACAGACAAACTTAGACTTGGCATCCAAAACTAAAAGACTGTACAAATCGTGGATACAATCGACACGCTGGAAATTATATCAAGTAGATGCAGAGAACATGCTGAGAGCAGTCTGTAAAAAAAACTCACGAGATTTCTGGGCAATCATAAAACACAAAACCTCGCCTACGGACACAAGAACTATAAACAGTGTTGCAGAAAAAAAATGGAGTGAACATTATACTGACCTATACAAAGATCCTATCCCAGAAGAAGCAACAGCGACTACCCAAGATGACGCAACCTGGATAGTATGCTCAGAGGAGGATATTTTGACAAAGATTAAGAATTTGAACAACTCCCGTGCCCCTGGCCCAGACGGCATCTCCAACGCCCACTTGAAACAGGATGCAGAAATTTGGGCTCCACTAATATCAGAAATCTTCAGAAGATCAAGGATTTCGAAAACCATCCCTGATACGTGGAAGACATCAAACATCGTCCCAATTTATAAAAAGGGCCTAAGGGACGATCCGAGAAATTACAGGCCGATTGCACTATTAGACGGGCTCGGCAAACTTTTCGGATCCCTGTTGTTGGATGAATTTCAGACATGGCAAAAAGAGGCAAAAACAACTGACCCCTTCCAATCAGGATTTGAAAAGAACTTGGGAACGTCAGTAAACATTATGCTGATCAGTATATTAAAATCAAAAGTCTTTGAGGGGCATCCATCAATATTCATTGCTTCAATTGATTTGGTCCAAGCTTTTGAGCGCGTGAATAGGAATAAACTGTGGAGAAAACTGGAGAAACAAAAATGTCCACCATCCATTCTTGATCCAGTGAAAGCGCTATACAGTGAAATGTCGATTAAAATCCGGCTCAACGAAGCAGGCTGGATGTCTGAAAACATAAAAACGGCCAGAGGTGTGAAACAAGGCTGCCCTCTGGCACCGGCGCTGTACAAGGCCTACATGGCCGACATAGCAGATTCTGAAAATGACACTCGATCATTTCCACCACAAATAGGCGATTCAAAGGTGACAAGACTGCTCTATGCAGATGACATTCTACTGCTTGACCAAACAGCAATTGGACTCCAGAGACAAATAGACAGTCTCACAGCCTACTTGAAAAAAACGACCTAGAACTTAATACATCAAAAACAAAAATCTTGATCTTAGAAAAACCAACAAGACCAAAAAAAAGATTGCAATGGTTCGCAAATTCTGAGAAACTGGAAACAGCTAAAAGCTGTACTTACTTAGGGGTGAAACTCTCGTCCAGTAAAATCGATAAAACAATGCAAGAACATCTCATCGCCAAAACAAAAACCTTAGCAGCACAGGCAATATCGTTGGATAGAAAATTTGGGAAATTTTCAATTCTTCCTTTAATAAACTTCTACAGAGCAAAGGTCTGTCCAACTCTGACCTATGGAGCAGAAGCTATGTTACATCTGCCGAAGACTCTATGGGCTAAACTTGAAGGTACATTTTGGCGTAGAGTGCTACGACTTCCAAACTCCACTCCCGTTGCAATTATCCGACGTGAACTGAGCCTTCAATCATTGGAATCCGTGGTGACGAGAAACAGCCCATTATTCCTGGGTAAAATCATAAGGCACCCTAGACCAAAAATTCTGGAGATCATACTCCAAGAGATGAGGAGCGAAAAAAACCTGATGTTAACAAGTTGGTACAGCAGACTGTTGGAACAGGTGGCTAAAATCGGATGTTCTGAATGGGATATAGAAAGGATCCCTGGAAAAATAAAGAGAAAACTTAAAATACAAGACTGTATTGAGACTTTAGACAAAGCAGAAGATCTCACAACTTCCACACATCACTTAATGAACACCCAAAAAATAGATGAGGTCAGAAACTACTTAAAAAAGTTTCCAGACAAACGATTGAGAACAACTTTTTTGAGAGCAAGGCTGAATTTACTGAAAACCAGTGAGATTCTTTTTCGAAGAAAACAGTCGACTACTAAAAACGGTCGATATTGTGAGATGATGGAAAACGAAACATTACGCCATCTCCTCCTTCATTGTTCAGGAACAAAAAAGCTGCAAACTATCTATCTTAATCCACTCAGAGCTCGGCACCTAACGGCAAACGAAGAAACTTGGTGGAACATGCTAATGTGTGGCAATTCCACATCTTTGACTGTGGCAACAGCGAACCTTTTGGAAAAATTGAAGCTAGAGGGATAAAACCAATAAAAGAAAGCTCCAAACTTTGTAACAAACAGAAAACTACACAACAGTCACAACGAGAAACAACAAATAAAGACAGTAAAAATCTGGACAGAATTTGTAAGAATTGTAATACAATTAAACACAAAAAATAAAAAATAAAAATAAAATTGGGCTTTGTAGGCTCTATTAAGTGCATTATATTTTCTAGGGGTAGGTTGTTCCAGTTGCTTGGCTATGGATACTAGGTTTGTGTATGTTGGTGGTGAATAAACTGATGTATTAATTGTAGAAGGGATCACGATATAACATAGTATAGTATAGTATAGTATAGTGCACTTCTGCCCTTTTGGTGGCATTGCTATGTGTAATGGTCGAAGATGCCTCGGGAATCCATCATTCCTCCTCCTGGGCCTGTATTACTGAGCAGGTGTTAATCACTGCACAGGAAGGGCACCTCATTCCCTTCCTGAAGCAGTCATCACAGGGAGAACTTTTATACAATTATATTTACTTTTAAAAACGAAACTCTAAACTCTGAATTCTAAAAGCTAAACTCTAAAAACTAAATTCTTAAAAACTAAACTCTAATCGCTAAACTGTAAAAATTAAAACTGTATAAACTAAATTAAGTTTTACACTTAAACTCTAAAAGATAAACTACACGCTGTCTGCACTGTAAACTCTACATATAACCGAAATGTAAAAGGTGAACTAACTATAAACTGAGAACTAACTACAAACTCTAAATTTTATGATAAACTAAGCTATACTATATATTAAATTATATTATACTATATACCATCCTACATTAAATGTGATGTACCCTTTCCTTCTCTCAGATAAAAACTCTTAGCTGCAGCAGGGACTCCCAGTGGTGCAAGGAAGTCACTACAAAAAAGGATGTTTGCACGGGTGTGGAAATTGTACATTAACAAGAGATATCATTCTGCACTGACCCTCCCCCTGCCCACCATGCACTAGTATAAGTGGCTAGGCCCACCAACTCTGCCACAATTTTCAGGGACTATGGGTGGAAATAAATCTGATCTACTAGACGAATGTCACACTCTCTGGTTTAGTGGTGTCAGGATATATGGGTGACAAAGGGTGTACCACTTGTCTAAAGTACTGGTGCATGTTGGTCTCTTCTAAAGGATGACGTTCCATTTTTTAGGTAAATGTCATTACCTTTCCATTTAAGCACAGCGTCACTGAGTATATAACACTAGCCCCCCCTGCCCAGTCCACCCCTTTCCTCGCACTTAGCATGTGAACTCTCACCCCTGGCACCCCATGCAATCCCTTGCACTTGCCTGCCTGGCCATCCATTAGCACTCGGCTAACCCATGTGGCCCTCTCACCACCTCCTCCTCACCCCCTTTCACTTGCACTCTCTGCTCTTTGGCCTGCACTTCCCTTCCCACCATAGCACTTCACATTTCGTGCATACCGGCACTTCCCCCTCTCTCCCTCGCCCTTCTTGTTACTGCACTTGCAAGATCCAAATGTCACAAGGCCTAGTAGGATCGTTATTATCTTCTCCCTTACCCCCCTTTTTTGTCTTGTTGCGCTTTGAATCACCATTTGTTGTATAGGTGCTTACAAATATCCAATAAATAAAAATAAATAAATAAAACATGAAACACTTAAGTTGTTGTAAAGAGAAGTGTGTATTCAAGAGCACATACATTCTGAAATTTAGCCCACTCGACTTATGCGAATATACTGAACAAGTGGCAATTTGGCTTCAGACCAGGTTATAGGACTGAGTCGGCCCTGCTGGATCTAAAATCCAACATACTGCACTACACGGACAAGGGTAAAATGTCCTTACTCATGCAATTAGCTATATCTGCTGCATTTGACCTGGTTGGCCATGCGCTACTTATTAAAAGACTTAAAAATGTGGCTAATTTCAAATATAATGCAGCAGCTTCGGTCAAATCCTTTTTAGAAAACAGGTCTATCAGGGTTTGCAGTGATACGGCAGAAGCAAATCCAAAGGAATTGCAATATCCATTCCCCCACGGGGAATGCCTTTCAACATCGCTATATAACATATTCACAGTTCCATTGTTTCAGTTGCTGGAGGAAAGTGGCATCTGTTTCACTAATTATGCTGATGACACACAATGTGTCATCCCTTTATCCGGTTAGCATGAAGAAGACACCCGATCTCTGAATGATGTTTACTGTCTAATTGATGATGGGATGATTGAAAGCGGTTTGGCAATTAATAGTGAAAAAACAGAACTCTTGGTAATAGGCACCAATACCAGAGTAAATGATCTAGGATCAGAATATCAGCATTTTCAGACAGCTGAATGCAAAACCCAACTAAACAGAAAGTGAGAATGCTAGGGATATATCTCGATAATAATCTAGGCATGCGAGCCCAAGTCAACTCTTTAGTTTCTTCTAAACTGCTCCAATATTGACTACTGGGGCAGTCACCTAGTGGGGATTACGAAAGGTAACTGCGCAAGACTTCAAACAATTCAAAATAGTGCGATGAGAGCAGTGCTTGGACTACAAACATGTGATCATATCTCAAAGGCAAGACCAGAGCTTTACTGGCTGCCAATACAAGCGAGAATATAGTTTTGGCTTCTGGTAATTATGTTTTAATGCTTAAATGGTCTTAACCCATCATATCATGCTGATAAAAAAGTCTGGAAACCTGCGATGAAATCCCTCAGCTCAAATAACACTAACCTGCTGGTGGTGCCCAGATTCAAGCTCACATCAGTCAGTAAAGGGACATGTTTCATAGCAGCCCCATGGAGCTCTAGTCCACGTGATCTGAAAGATTTCAAAACCCTTAACAAGTTCAAAAGAAAAAAAAAAGACCTGCTTATTTAAATAATGAAGATTCCCCCTGCTAATAGCGCAGGGAGCTCTTGATTCTATTAAAGACAAGGAGGCGAGCATTAAGCTTTCTCTTCTCTTTAATTCACTCTCCAGCAGTTTCAACAAATACATCATATTTTGTGAAAATATTAAAACTTTTTTTTTTCAATAAAAACTTCAAGTCCCATCATTCCCTGTAGTTCTAGTTTCTAGTCTCTGTGCCTTGGCCCTTCCTGTTCCTGTGTTCGTCCTCTTCTTTGACTGCTTAACTGTAAACCTCCGTAACATTAACTTGCCAACGGGCTCAACAACTTCCCTTTTTCCTGCTTTCAGCAGCGTTCGATCTCTTGCCTCGGAACTTGCAATCCGATCGGAACCATCCAACCTCTTCGAATAGAATCATCCGTTCTTTTGGTCATCTCCTAGCTTTGGAAAGTAAACAATAGAGATATGTTAGGGCTGGGAATACACACCCTATTTCGAGGAGAAAACGGTCATCATGATTATTCACAATTCATATTTCTTACATTACAATACTCTTCCTGTTTTCTGTGTATCTAGGTCGGGAATTTAATGCTCGCCTCCTTGTCTTTAATAGAATCAGGAGCTCCCTGCGCTATTAGCAGGGGTAATCTTCATTCTATGTCAAGACAGAGGCCAGCATTAGGCTTGTTCAAAGCTTCTTGCTACAGCAGTTGCCATCGTGCTGATTGGTCTAAAATAAAACGTCCTAAATGTTTTATCACTAGTCCAATCTGCTGCCTTCATGATATCTTGTAATGATGCGCCTTGCCCTAATGCTTTCGACGCCATCGCTCCTCTGACAGAGTGTGCTCCAAATGCCGATACATCAATGCCCGCTAGGCTCATGATACCTCTGACCCATCTCGCTATTGTGGCTGATGCTACGCCTTTGTGTGGTTTTCTGCGCGCTATAAGTAGTTGGGTTGTACCTACTGGTCTCCTTTCCGCTGTCCTACTCTCATATTCCTTAATACATGAAGCCACGCACCATTTGGGGTAGTCCTGCATGTATGGGTATGTGATTGTAGGTGAGTCTGTTTTAGTTCTCTTCGCCAGGAAGAAAGTTACTCCCTCCGGTCCATATGTTTTCCTATCATTTCCAGCGCCTTCACGTCTGCTACTCTCCTGCACGATACCATACACAGTAATATGGCTAGTTTCCCTGATAGCTGTTCTAACGATAGGTATCTGTTGCTAGGCCAGTCTGATAATAGTTTCAGCACCACCGATACGTCCCATAGTACTTTGTACTTAGGTTGAGGTGGCTTCCTAAATCTTATGCCTTTCAGGAGTCTAATCACTGCTATGTTCTCCCCTACCGGAATATCATCCAGTGGCATGTGACCTGCTGAAATTGCAGATCTGTAGACTCCTATGGTTCTATATGCCTTGCCGTCCTGCAGACGTTCTGCTAGGAAGTTCAGTATTTTGACTAAAGGTGCAGAAACGGGATGAAGATCTCTCCTTCTGCACCATGACGACCACTTATTCCAAGCTGCGTCGTAGCTCCTTCTGGTTGTGGATGCCCAAGACTCGGCGATAAGACTTGCAGCCTGCGCCGAAATGCCTGGGAGGTTCCAGCGTCTCCTGCTATCCTGCACGCCATCAATGGCAACGTCCCCTTCACTCTCAGAGGGTGAAATGACCCAACTGGGTCCATGAGCAGGTCCACTGCTTGTGGCAGCATTCTCGGATAATCTACTAGCATTTCTATGAGAGTTGGGAACCAAACTTGTGATTTCCATATTGGTGCTATTAGTATCAGATTCGCCGCCTCTCTGCGAGCTTTCGCTAGCACTCTGCTCAACATTAAGAACGGCGGGAAGGCATATAGCGTCTGTTCCCTCCAGTCCTGCATGAATGCATCTACTCCAGCTGCTGCTGGGTCTAATCTCCAACTGAAGAACCTCGTCGTCTGTGCGTTCAGTCTGGACGCAAACAGATCTGTATGGACCGGCCCCCAACGTTCTTCCAGCTGTCGAAAAACTACTCGGTCCAGCTTCCAGTCGCTGGAGTCCGAGAGGTACCTGGAGTTCCAGTCCGCTATCATGTTCTGTGATCCTGGCAGGTATTCCGCTACTACTGAAATCCCTGATGCCAGGCAGGAGTGCCAGAAATCCTTGGCTATCTCTGCCAGAAGTTTGGACCTCGTTCCACCTAGATGATTGATATATTTCACTGCTGAAATGTTGTCCATTTTCAACAGAATACAGGAGTTCACTTTCCCTTTCGTAAACGCCTTGATCGCAAATAACCCTGCTAGTAATTCTAGACAGTTGATGTGAAGTTTGAGTTCTTCCGAGCTCCACTTCCCTCCTGTCTGAAGGTCTCCGCAACAGGCTCTCCAGCCTGCTCTGCTGGCGTCCGACTCTATGATCAGGTCTGGGCGATCGCCGAAAATGGCTCTCCCGTTCCATGCTTCCATATTTGCTAGCCACCACTCCAGCTCTGTTCTGGCCTCTTGGTCGATGTGGACCAGCTGATGATATTGCAGACCCTGCTGAAGGTGTCTTATCTTTAGTCTCTGAAGGGCTCGATAGTGCAGGGGCCCTGGAAATATTGCTTGTATGGAGGCTGCTAGGAGGCCTACCACTCGAGCTATTGCGCATAGTGATATAACTGGTCTGCTGAGACATGTCTTTATCTCTCTTTTTATGTCTCGAATTTTTTTGTTCGGAAGCTCTAGTGTCGCTGATCTGGTGTCTATCACGAAACCTAGAAATTCTATTCTCTAGGCTGGTCTCATTTCCGATTTTTCTCGTTTCACTAAAAATCCCAGCGACGTCAGGAGATTCACTACCCAATCGGTCTGATAGTGGAGCGTCTCCCTGCAGCTGGCCATCAGTAGGATATCGTCCAGGTATATAATCATACGAATCCCCTTCTCTCTGATCGCTGCCGCTACTGGTTTCATCATTTTTGTGAAGGCCCAAGGTGCTGATGCCAGGCCAAACGGCATGGTAGCAAACTGCCATAATTGCTCGCCCCAGTAAAATGCTAGGAATGGGCGGAACTCTTTTCGAACTGGTATTGTCAAATAAGCGTCTTTGAGGTCTATCCTCACTAACCAATCGCCTTGTCGGAGTGTGTCTCTGAGGTGATGAGTACCTTCCATTTTCAAGTGGTTGTAAGTTACCCATCTGTTCATGTCCTTTAGGTTTATTACGGGTCTCACTTTGTCCTTTCGATGGACTAAGAACATGTTGCTCACAAATTTGGGAGGTGTCACGCAAGGCTCTATCGCTTGCTTCTCCGCTAACTGCAGCAGTTCTGTGTGCAGAAGATCTATCTCTTTTCTTGTTTTCGCTAGAGGGCGTGGTGCCTGACCCTGGTAGGGAGTCTCTATAAAATCTATAAGCATGCTTTTTGTTGTCTGTAACACCCATGCATCGCCAGAAAGCGCTTGCCAGTTCTCCCAGAATATTGCTGTTCTCCCCCCAACTGGTGGATAATTTGAGACTCTCACAGGCGGGAGAATTGTGTCCTCTCCCTTGTCCTCTGCTACATCTTCCTCTCGGGAAGCGACCCCTTGGAGGGAAGAAGGCGTCTGGCTGTCTGTTTTCCCAGTAATTACTCCTGTTTTCTTGAGGCCTCCTGAATGTTTGGTAGCGACCGGCCGCTCGGCCTCTAGCCCGACCGGTCCCTCCAATAATTTGTGTCGGGAAAATCTTTTTCATGGATGCTTGGGCCTTTTCTAGGGATGTGTATGTTCCAACAAACCTCCCCATTTCTTTTCCGAAGGTTTCTCCGAATAGAAGGCCTTGTGCGGCTTCGCCCGCTTCATAGGATGACAGGTCTCCTAACTTCTGATCAATTTTTAGTAGGAGCCCTTTCCTGCGTTCAGAAGAAATTGCGCAGTTCGCATTGCATAGCAGACATAATGCTCTCTGGGCCCAGTTTGCCAGAACTCCTGGGTCCACTTCTTCCCCCGTGTCCTTCGCACGTTCTGCTAGATCCATGATCTCCGCTAATGGTCCCGCTCTGTCAAGAAGCTTCTCCTGACAGCTTTTCCAAGAGCGGTCAATGCCCTTTCTTGGATCTTTATTCGCCTTTGATACAAATGACAGCATTTTCGGATCAAGCTCCGGCGCCTCTGCTACCTTCCCCGGTAATTCTGGTTTCGGGCACTCTGCCCTCATCCTCTGCCTCACTTCTTTTTCTAAGGCCTTTCGCAATCTCTGCGTCATGTATTTCGCCACTCTTGGCAACGGTACCCATTCTGATGATCTTGGGTTTCTGATATGCTCGGGATGTCTCTTCCTCCTCTAAATTGTTGAGCTTTCTGAGCCTCTTCCTCGGCGGAGGTTGGCTGCTCTCGTCCCCTTGGTTGTCCGCCTCTTCTTGCGAGGAGGTAGGGGATTCTGGGATTTCCTCTTCGGGAAAAACTCCCTCTATATTGCCCATATTATCATCCCCTTGGTAGGGGGTCTCGAGGCTCGGCACCTGTGTTTTCTTTATGAACGCTTCTCTTAGCTTACTAAAAGCGTCTTCAGCCTCCGGGGCCTCAGTATTCGCCCCCTCAGTTTGGCCCGGGGGGTCAGAAGAGTCCTTGCTCTTCCGGGCCTTGATACACCCCTTGGGGTCCTTTGCAGCGACCCTGGTGGACGTGCTGTCTCCGGTGCATTTACTTTGAGTACTCGGGTATAATTCTATGGTATGTAGCCTGTCTTGCAGGGGTCTCACACCCTGCACTACTGCCTCTGTGAGCGAGTCTCCCAGCACTTCTTTAAAGCTGTAGGCTAAATCCTCTGGGTAGGTAGCCTCTTGCTCCTCATCACTCCACTCAAAGTTAGACATTATTGTGCTGTTCAGGTGCCTTCTCAATACCTTTCCAGGTGTAAGTGCACGTCCACTGCTCCGCTTTATGAGGGTGCACCTGTTTGCCCTTTTTTCCTGCAGTGCAGGGTACTTCAGATATGGGCTTTCTGATTTATCAGTGAAAGAATGTGCTTTTCAGCTATCTTGCCGTGTAATTAGTCTTTTCCTGAGCCTATTAGTGCTCCGAACATGAAACGCGGTGAAAAACCCTTTCAAATTCCGGATTTCACCGCTTCGTGTATATTGCTCCTCCTCCCCAAAGGTGGGGGCTCTCAGGAGCAGAGCGCTCTCGCTCTGATTGGCTCCCGTGCGCTTCACTCTTCCAGGAGGGGGGAGTTCCCCTCTCCTAGAGCGCGAGCTTCCGGGTCCTCATGCTCCGCCCCCACGAGGGTGGGGGCTATCTCACTCCCTAGCGCGAGCAGGAAGACAAGATCTCCCGCTCGCGCCGCTTGCTCCGCCTCCCCAAGGGTGGGGGCCGCTAGCCCTCGATCGCGCTGTGGAGCACTGCGGGCTTACTTGAGGAGATCGGCAGGCCCCTACTGTGTCGGGTAACGCGACACGGGGCCGCCGAATCTCCTCAGCCAAATGTAAATTGCTATGCTGCGCGCTGCACTCACGTCTCGCAAATACTCTTATGACAATGTCTGCCTTATAAGAATGTTAACACACGATCTACATGTATATTAAATAAACACATTCGCGGAGCTCTACGATAACGTGTTACTTATCTGGAGAGCAGGAAAAGAAGAGGAAGAACACAGGAACAGGAAGGGCTAAGGCACAGAGACTAGAAACTAGAACTACAGGGAATGATGGGACTTGAATTTTTTATTGAAAAAAAAAAAAGTTTTCATATTTTCACGAAATATGATGTATTTGTTGAAACTGCTGGAGAGTGAATTAAAGAGAAGAGAAAGCTTAATGCTCACCTCCGTCTTGACATAGAATACCAATCACCATCTTCATGACCATTGTGTTCAGGGCTGTTATCACATAAATGGTTGTGTGTCTGGCTCCTAATTATGCCATCTCATAGTTCCCGTATGCCTCTCGACCTTTTTGGCTGCGCTTTACAAATACATCATTGTAAATGTAAATATTCCTGGTGAAGGAAGACATAAACTCCAACCCAGGTAGTTGGTCTTCTTTTGTTGTTGTGCTTTTTTTAAAGTTTTTTTTTTTATTGTGCTACATTTCAAAAATATCTTTTCACAAATATACCCATAGAAAAATATAGTAACATATAAACATATTAATTCAGCAGCACTTACAGATTGGCTATTAGATACATAGAGGGAAAAATACAACCATAAAATACTATATACAATAAAAAAAAATACCACAAGTACTGTTTGCTGGACGTCTCGCCGAGCGGCTCTCCTCAGCGCTTTGGATTTTGCTTGGAATTTCGCCTGGAGGACGTCTTTAAACGCAACACCGCGGCTTGACTGTCCTTCCATTAAGGAAAGAAAAAAAGGTGACTGTTTCGGCACGTTGTGCTCGAAGTGTGTATTTTGCCTTTGCACGTTGTGCTCGTTGTGCTCGTTAGCACAGTGAACTAATTCAGAAAACACTTCTACACTTCTCTCATTTTCCCCTCTTTTGTGTTTATTCCTTTTCTTTTTTTAGGACAACTGCCTGCTGACCCCTCCCCTGTGGTGACCTCGCCCCTACCTGCCCCTTCATATATCGGGGGCCCTGCGCACCCACGCCGCGCACCTGTGCAAGTACCACAAGTACTGTTTGCTGTTCGCGGTGTGCAGTGCGGGGGCGCCGGGAGGGGTCCAGACGTCAGCTTTATTCTTCTTTATTCTTTTTGGATTTAACATTTGTGATTGTTGGGACATCTGGAAGTTGTCTCCGCTAATAAGTGTATGTTTTTCTAGGTTTCAATTGAGGTGCTTCACCAATGTTTATTACTTGTGCGAATATTTAATTTATTATTACTCATTTCTCTTTGTTGTTTTTGTGTAACACATGTTTCGTGAACGTAGACGTAACCGTGAACCATCGGTTGACACAGGTATCAGGATTAATACACTGCTTATTTCTATTCTTCCAAGCTGTTTCTGAGCTAGCCGACTTGCAACTAATCTAGCCTAGCGACCTTTGTCCTGTGTCTGCCAACATGATAGTTATAACTATGGCATATAGGCTTACTACAAATATGCTGCCTAACATCCGAAGCCTATCCGAAATACTGACGAGTCAATCGACTCAAATCAGTCATGATGAATTTGGAGCTCAAACCCAAGACTTCTACACTGCTCACTCATTAATTTCATCAGGCGCTTTGTTATCCACAAAACCGAAATTTACTTTTGACGACAAGATAGATGAATCCATTGTTTCCATCTTATCAATGTCAATCTCCCATTTAGGCAACAGCAATAAACCAGAAGGCTCTCATACACAGGACACATTCATTTCATTAAGAACCACATGTGTAAGAGTCAACCAATGTCCTCTATCTGACATTACAATGCTCGCCTCTACCAAAAATTGCCCACGTCTCTCTTCTTCCCGCATTGCCATTTCCCCGATTACTTTTCCCTCACTGGTGCAAGATCAAACTGGTTTATCCATTCATGCCAGCCAATGTGAATCTCCGATTGTATGGAGAGCTCTTCATCATTCCACCGATGACCCTTTACACAGCAAAGTTACCTTGTCTCAACAATTCTCACAGAACTCTAAAAACTCCATGCTTCATTTGTTTGCCTTACCTACACCTAGAATATCTAAAACAGTCCCTTCAGATCTATTTCTACAACACTCAGCCATGATTCAACCGGCGTTGATTGCTATTAACACTACTATCATGAGCCTGTGTAAATTATTTGAATCATTGGACACAAAAGTGTCTCACCAATCCAGACAATGTGATGATCTGATGAAGTGGATGTTGGCCCATTACAATTCTTCATTGTTTAAAAATCTGTCACCACCCCCTAGGAAAAGGTTGATAAATGAATCACTAGAGGGGGAGGTTGGGTGCAAATCTAGCATGACTAATGTCCCTGTTCCAATTGCAGTAGAAGTGTTTCCTATGGAGGCATGTGCTTTGCCCTTGATCACTGGCATCATACGACCAATCACTCATATGGGTCTCTCTCAGGCCCCTGCTCAAGGGCATATTCCCGCAACTCTACCACCACCAACTTTTGTGCCAGAGGCGATCCGGGCGCTTCCAGTGCCTAGCCATGAGCACAAAACAGGACAGGGATTTAGCCACCTAGACGCCCTTAAAGTAAGAAACCCGAAAGTTGCACCTAAAATGCCTCTTGCAATAACAAAAAACATAAAATATGGCTAATCTCAAGCAAACTAAAAAAACATTGAACTCATTCTTCAAGGCCTTGGGTAAATCTACTGCTCCAAAAGATAATGTGTAGGGTGCTTCTCAACAAGTCCTTGGACATAACGTGTCACAAATAAGATTTGTGATTTTGGAAGTTCTAACCAAGAATAGCCCTCATGAGGATTTATGCCAACGTTTGAATCGCAGAGAGACATACTGGATTGACAAACTTGGCAGTTTGGTACCTAATGGACTAAATGAGGAGATCAATTTCCAATGTTTTCTCTAATTGTTTTCTTGTTTTCTCTAATTGTATGTTGTATCTTTTTGTTTGGATTGACACCAGTAAACACATGACCTGAATGTTGATGGTCACTTGAAATTGTTTTAGTTTAATACATTTATATGAATAGGAATTGTTCCCCATTTTGCGACCTGCATGCTGCGCATCCTGGAGCTTCATCTGGGACCCAAGGTGCCGTCTGCCTGGACGACACCACTAGCGGCATTAAGGCACACACTATTAGTATAAGATACAGCCATAGGGTTGTTCCCTAGGTTCTATTTATTACATAATCCCATTAAGGCACACATTAATAATAACACAGCCTCATGAAAGGTGTTCATGAAACAGCCATTACTGCCATCCATTTGAGTCATTTTTGATTATTTACTTTTAGTATTTTTTCTATGTCCATGGACGACGGACTATCTATCCCTTGTGATTTTTATGCGATGACTTTATTCATCTCTAACCCAGGAGGTCCTAATATTAGTTATCTTTATCATATTGAAGCCCATTGGCTTGTTTACAGACATGGATCGTGGCTCGAAGCTCTTCATCGTGAAGCCGCGATCACGTGTCTTATAAAACCAGGCTGCTCGGCAACGCGCCGATGCAACAAGGACATTCTGCTTTCAATCACGTGTCTTATAAAACCAGGTTGCTCGGCAACGCGCCGATGCAACGACGGCAGTCTGCTTTCGGCAGACGCAGAGAGAACTTCTCCGCTCCGTTCTCTACATACGGTAAGCAACAATCCACGTTTGCTCTTACTTTAAGCGATTAGCTACACTTTGGTTAGGCCATTTATACATACTTTACTATTTACAGCAACTGCTCGCCGAACGCGCTGTAGCAGCCTGGCCTCTGAACACAGAATTCGCCATTATTCACCTACATCAGGTAATGGACCCAATTCCCTCCATTTTAGTTATAGGACATCTTAACTTACCTTTGTACTGATCTGATTTGTTTCTTTTATTTTCCAACCTGCCTACTGATTCTGCTCACTACATTGTCGGGTATGTGTTTACCTTCACATTTTTCTCAACTATTTGGATAATGACTGTTCATGTTTATGTTTACATACTTATGTCTTTTTGAATATGGGATTTATTATTATATGGATATTAACCATGGTATGACTGGCACAATTACATGTAAATGTTATGTTTAAATAGATCAGACTTGCCCTGATGAAGGAATTGTTGTATTCCGAAATGCATTGGCACAATATAAGGGAGATGTACCTCCCAATTACACGTGGCAACGTGGGAATAGTACAAGCACACTTGATTACATCTTTGTGAGCCCTATCCTGTTTCAAAATGTCTGACATCTTTCCATTAGTGATCACCCCAACAGCTATCATAGATTACTTGTTGCGCAGATCGCATGGACCCACGGAGAAGCTTCATCCAGACAGGTTTTACACGCTGTGGCAATAGTAAACACTGCCAGAAGTCGTCTTCGATGCAAGATTAAGTCTCTCATAAACATTTTAGAAGACAATGCATTGCAATCTAACAGTGCTCAGTACCCTGAGCTTTTAAAAACTTTCATGCAAACCATTACCATCTTGCGACATAATCGTGTCTGCCATCCGCATATCTTTGACGCTGAAACTCAGCGTGTCAAATCCGATTACAGAAAGCTCAGAAAAAAAAATATTAACTGTGAATGATCCCTCAAGCTGCCAACTCTTAAAAACTGCTAAATGCCGCTATAAAAACTGGCTCAGGAGTAAAAAAGTGTCTCAGTTTCAGCGTGATAGCATTTCCATGCAAGCTGCCATGTCAAATAAAAACTCGGCAATGATGTGGCAATTACTAAATGATCAAAGCTACAATCGTCAGGGTGACGCGTCCTTAAATCTGACTGGATCACACATTTTTCCTCCTTATATGCTGATCCAGACTTCGATGATTTGATGTACATTCCCTCAGCTGACTCACCATGGCAGCTACAGTTGTCTGAACTATCAATTTGTTCCATCATTATGCAAGCCAGTTCATCCAGAGTGAGAGGACCTGATGGGCTCTCAAACTCCATGCTAGATCCAGACTTCGATGATTTGATGTACATTCCCTCAGCTGACTCACCATGGCAGCTACAGTTGTCTGAACTATCAATTTTTTCCATCATTATGCAAGCCAGTTCATCCAGAGTGAGAGGACCTGATGGGCTCTCAAACTCCATGCTAAAGGCTAATTCTGATGAATGGGCCCACATCCTTTATATTATTTTTAAGAACATCTTACTTACTCGCGCGATTCCTAGTTCCTGGAAGACATCTGTCATCATTCCTATATTCAAGAAGGGTGATCGTAGTCTCCCATCTAACTATCGACCTATCGCCCTTCTGGATGCACCGGGGAAAGTCGTCGCCAAAATGATTCTTTCAGACTTCAATGATTGGACTCTATATTCACATTTGCGAGACCCGAATCAAACTGGTTTTGTCGCAGGAATGGGAACATCGATTAATCTATTCGCTTTAAACTCAATTAAAATGCAGTATCATTCACAGAAACAAGAAGTATTCATTGCGTTCGTTGACCTCAACGCTGCTTTTGACTCAGTGAGCCGTGTGCTCCTATTAGCGAAGCTCCGTAGAGACCAATGCCCTGCAACTTTACTAGATGTGATATATGCATTACATTCCGGAACCTCAATAAAAGTCCGCCTTTCGTTAGATGGTGTACTTTCAAAACAGATCAACACCTCACGAGGCCTTAAACAAGGTTGTCTCCTGGCGTCGGAAATCTTTAATTATTTCATTCAAGATGTTAGATATGACTTATCCACTGTGACTTCGGACTCTCCCAAATTATATAATCATCCAATTCAAACGCTCCTATATGCTGATGATTTAGTGCTTATCTCCAGAACACAGGTAAGCTTGCAACGACTGTTGAATGCTTTCTTTATTTACACTCAAAATAATGAATTGAAAATAAACACATCTAAAACACAAATCATCACATATTCACCAAGGCGGCGTGGCCCTCTATCCCATGTGTGAACCTTCAATCATATTCCCATAAATATGGTGCCGCATTACACCTACCTTGGCATTCTTTTTGAGAGTTCATTTCACCCAATAGGCCATATCACACGCCTAGAGACAAGGTTAACATAATTTATCTCACAAGCCAGTATTCTTATGTATAAATATGGCAAATTTTCAATCTTGCCAGCCTGGCATTTCTGGACCACAAAAAGCACACCAGCTCTAATATACGGTCTCGAAACCTTTCAGGATAATCCTTCCCTACAATTTGCGAAATGGGAAGCAAAATATTGGCGCCGAATATTACACCTCCCAAATTGCATTCCAATTTCCTGGATAAGATATGAACTTGGTTTAGCCTCCTTGCAGGCTATTTTCAACTGGCATCAATGCTCCTTTTTCAGGAATTGCTTGCTTTCAACCACTCTTCAAATTCTATTAAAACATCTCTCATCATATATTTTTTCATCAAAGCAGTGGTTTATCAAATCCTGGCTGACGGGTGTCTATCGCGTGCTAATCTCGGCAGATATCTCACTGGATTTACTACTACAAAATCCAGACAAAGCTAAATCAAAACTGTATCAAGTTGATTGGTCTCTTACATGAACAACATGTCTTTTGTATCAAGATGGTGATGAGTATCGCTTCCCACACAAAACAATATGCACCTTGCCAGCCTATTTAATTTGCGGCCCCTCGCATAAACTTCGTAATAACATTTTAAGAGTGCGTTTCAATTTATGGGTCACACGAGATCTACAGGCCAAAAGGAAACTTTTGAGCCCCTCTGAGAATTTTTGCCGCTTTTGCATGTCGATGGACACCCGCGAAACCTTGGTGCATCTTATCACGGAATGTAAGGCCCTCCGGCCCATGCGGGAAACTCACTATGCCAGACACTGTAAATATTTATGCCTTGCTCCCCAAAATTTGACCTGGTCTTTGATACTAGGTTCTGGTTATTTACCATTACAAATTGCCACTGTTAATTTTCTATTAAGTCTAAATTTGGAAACTTAGTGCAATCATAAAAAGTCCTGATGTCAACCAAGTCGAAGTTTGCGACTCATACTGTTTTTATGTTTGTATCTTATTTTTTACCACATTATAGTGAACATTTATATGGTGATACCTATGATTAGACATAACTGATGTATTGTTAGCTACAGTTTGCACTGTTTAAAATCATGTGTCTCTCTATTTGTATCATTGTAAATTGGAAAATGGGGAAAAAAAAGTTTTTTGTTTTTAAATTTTAAAATACTATTTGATTTTTTGTATTTTGTATTTGAAAGGTTGATTTATTTCAACTAAATCAAATAAATTAAAAAAAATAATAATACATAAATAAATACAGGTTAGACATATTGCACAGCAAATTCAAATACAAAAGACTAACCATAGTTATTCTCTAGACTCATAAGCAGTTTGACATCTTCTTCAAGTTAACATAGGCGTTCTTTGCCACTTTCCATATCTGAGTGATGGCAATAGTCAGATAATGACTCCTACCAGAAAGACAACGCACCCAGAAGTTTTCACTCTCAATATCATTAAATTCCCCATCCAGTTTTACAAAATATTTGTTATAGATTGGACTCATCGAATAACAGCAGGTAAGGACATGCCTTATAGTTTCCACCTTATCATTCATAGCACAGAGTCTGCAAGTCCTTTGATCCTTCGGTAGGCCTCTCCAGGATCCGCGGACCCCCAGGACATCGAGTCGATTAAGTCTAATGTCCATGAAGATTCTATGATTTAGCTGTGATGGCATAAGAAGGAGGTATCTTTAAGGTTCTTTGAAGCTGAAAGGCATCAATGCGTAGGTTGTTGTTGTGCTTTGTGATATGCGTAGTCAGGGTATTTCTGTATTTCTGTGGATGAATCAAGCAGTTGTACTATATACAGCTTTTAATTTTAGAGAAGGAATAAACCAAACATCTGATTTGAATCAATATAATTGTTAAAATCCCTGCTTTGTCTGCCGTAACCTAGTCTCTCTTGTGCAAAGCACTGAAGCAGACCCAAGAAACACTGGCAGGTGATAGTGCCATTCGTACCTGGGGAAAGGCGCTCAGCCAATCAGACGGCCGAAAGAGCGGGCGAGAATACATTGTATACCGCACGCTCTTTCCAGTCACCCGAGGCACTTCCCGGGGTGGCGCCATCTTTTTTTGGTGGAATCTATGGATAGGCAAGATAGTTGACGCTGGCAGAAGGGCACAATAGATATTTGATTGCCAGCCTCAAGATGGTCATCATATCCTTTTTCGGCAATATACTGCCAGAGTATTTCGTCAGCTGTCCTCCTGGATATGGACAATTGTTTGATTGCCTGTGTCTTGAGTCCAGCAGTCACTAAGCATTTCCAAATAGGGTTTTCTGCTTTTGAGCGAACTTGGGAAGTGACTGCAGAGCACTACAGACTTGAACCTATGCTGCCGTGCACATTGGAAAGGCCAGTGATTTCTACTGTCATGGGTGTGTGGCAAGGGTGGTAGTAGAGGTGGTGCCACTGACACTTCGCTGTACAAAGGTGGAAGAACGAGGTATTTCTCTAGTTCCTTTTCAGGGAAGTTGCAAGTGGGATGGTTCCCTCTCATGTGCCACAATTCAGACAATAACCTATATCTTGTGTGTTGCTATACCACACTGCGAAAGCTGTAAAAAAAATAGACAAGCAAGATCTGAGGTACAGATTAACTCAGAGTAGTCAACTATATGTTAATCCTGGAATTTGTTTCAAAGCATCACCCTATGGCTTTGGCTAGATACTGAGCTTTAAAATCAACTGTTTTCCTTATTTCCTACCTCATGGTCAGGATCTGGTCTTCGGACCCATGAAGCAGAGGGATCACATCACTGATGGAAGTGTTATCATTACTGACAGTCTGAACGGCTACAATGGCCACTAATTCTGAGGTATAAGACATTATATATTGACAACCACTGTGCCTATTTTAAGGAAGTCCTGCATTCTGAAGATCAAAAAGTGAGCAGGTGATTCACACTGGCAAAGGCAGTGACAGCGCTTTCATTTTTGGTGCAGATTTTGTAGAGGACATAGAAGAACCTGGGTCCCCTATGGTTGGTGGGCAGCTGCCATTTGCTCCCACTCTGTGTCCAGTCATTCTTGACTAATTGCCATACTTTGGATACAGTTTTGATTCTTGGGAAAACCAAAGGCACTGATGTGCACCAAAGATGCTATTTGACATTTTGCTGAGGTGCTGTTGGTCCTCAGTCGTACTGAACGCACATATCCAGGGCTAACAGCAGAACCGTTAACATCATCGCTAGAGTATGCTGGAGTTTCCCGGAACTTTCTTTTACCAGATCCTTCAAGCGACCATAATGGGTTGCTGTCATTATCGTCACCTAAAAGAAGAAATCGTGAGGAATGGCTGCTCTTTGACTTTTCAACACTTTCACTACCATTTCCAGCTTTTTGTGAATGTATTCCTTTATCTACATTACAGCTGGAACCTCATGTTTTTTCCTGATGCTCTCCTGTCCTCCTGTCACCACAAAAGATTTTCTCCAGCACTCCAGCACCAGTCACCTTCCTTATCCCATGGTTGAAGTGGATCCTTTGGGTTTTGAATCAGTGGTACTCCTTTTCACTGCTGAGACCACTTCGAATGGATGCACCAGGTACGCCAGAAGGTGCCTGCTGCAGTAGCCATTTTCTTAAGAATTGGAACGTATTGATGCTAGATTGGGACACACGGCTAGTTTATTTGGAGGTAGAGACTTTCTTTCTTGCCCCAAGGTGCTTCTTCTTTGGAGGCTTCTTGAAATTTGGCTTCTCATAAAATCTATCTTGATTAACATACATATAAATAAACAAGACAAAAATATTAGCATACCTGAAGTGTGCAGGCAATGTTTGCACTTGTTTCCATTTGCAGTAGTTAGGGTTTGTGAAATGAAGCGGGTTCCAGGCAGATTATGCTTGCTTCAGGTAGATTTATTACTAGCTTCTTAGTACAGTTTCATTATAAGACATATAAGATATTCACAGGACAGTACTAGGACAACAGCGGCTCCCATCACCCAGGCAGGCCAGATGTAACTGCCACCACCGAGAACCCTCACACAGAACATTCCGCCATTCACTCATCAACACTCCACGTGACATCACCATCTACATCACATCACTGGCAGGCACTACACAACACACCTCCCTCCTTTACCCAACCACACATACAAAAGGCACATCACAGACAGACACTACACAACAGTTTGTTAGAAAATATGCAAAGAGCTGATTCACTAACCCAGGCAATGGTGTAACTACCACCTCTGCAGTTTCCACTGATTCCACAAACATAGTTTACACCTGTTTTAATGTTAATGGAAGGTTAAAATGAAATCTAAAAGCATATTTCTTGTCGGACATTTCGTCTTCAGTTAAAATTCCTCCACTGCAAATATAGGAAACATGTAGATACAAAATACAAAGCATTTTCACGAATATAGGAAAAAAACTAAAATAAAAGAAAGTCAACTAAATGCCCAATGGCACCTGAAGGCATTTGGGCACATGCTTGACACCCTGCACACATCAACAATCACCATTTCCATTATGCACAAATAGATGCAAGTCACATTCTGAAAGGTGAAACTTTATGCATAATGCCAACATAGACACAACTCCACTAATCCATGTGCCCCAGAAGCCCACGCCTGAAGCATAGCGCCACAGGTGCACTTCAACAAGTACACCCAGCAGTCACAAATCAAGTTACACAGCCCACATGTGCTCATACCCTGAAAGTAATCACCTGTGCAACACATAAAACACGCAGCACAGCAACAAAAAGCTCACTTCATCAATGGTTCCCTTGTGATTTTGCACGAGCACTCATTTCCCAGGAATAGAAGGATGCTACTGCAGCTGCTTCCCCTCAACAGATGATGTCATGTACAGAGACGGTATTCCACCCTAGGATATCCCTATTTGGCAGGTGTGGCCATAACTTCCTACATTGGAACCGCTTCCTTTTACCTGCAATAATGAATAGGATGTAGGTGTGGGTGGGAGATCTTACTCCCACTATTGCATATTATCATGCCATCAGTGTGCATGTGAAATTGTTGGAACCCCTGCATTTCCTTGCCACTGGATCCTTCTAAATGACCAGTGGTATAGCAGCTGACATTTCACAGCTCAGCCTGTCACACTCACTACATCTGGTACTGGCCCGGATAACAGCACACAATCACCAACAAACCGCCAAAAAGTTCAAATGGGTGACTTAGCGGTCTGTAGGGTCCAAAAGAGGACCGTGGATCAGGGGCCTCCCAAAAGTAACCTTTCTCATTTCTTGCCAGTTCAACAGTGACCAACCAGGCTTCTTAACTTTGTGTGATCAGGTGGAACCAGGTTTGGATGCAGCGAGTTATGGTGATCCATACAGGGAGGGGTGTCGAGTTGGGTTTGAGATGAAGCTTGTTGCAGTTTGATGTGGCGTTTGTAGGATGCAGGATGATGAGGTCACGAGGGTTGGTTCTGTGTTTGAGCTGTGGTCGATGATGAAGATGCTGCTGTTTCGAGCTACAGTTTGAGATGTGATTCGAAGGCTTCCAAAGCAGCAAGCTTCTTATTAGAGCCAGGGCAATTGGCGCACTCAGCTGGCATGCTCTGGTTGCAAACTTGCTCGAGGAGCAGCAACAGCAGTTCAAAGAGGCTAAAAAAATTGACAAAGGCAGCAGCTGGATCCTGGTGATTAGTAGGCTTTTGAACGCAGTCGGCAATGGTTTGATGGTGGCCGACAATGTAGAATGCAGGAAACCACCTGCTTTGCTTCTTCTGGTGATGTCTGTCCCAATCCAGGGGTTTCAGGGAGGGGATGGGCCCATGTTTTCTTCACTAGCTATGTTTTCTTCACTAGCTAGAACCTGCAGGGTCCTTCACCTCCAATGTGGATCCTGGGTACCAATTCAGGTGGAAGAGAGGTACAGGTCTTGGTCCAACAGCAGTCCTCCCGCAATGTGTCCTGGAGATGTTTAGGAAGCAGAACTTGCCTCTGCCTTGGAAAAAGCTATCTTCAACTCACTGGCAGAGGACTCTGGAAACGACTGATCCCCAACTAGAGGTCCAAATGGGTTCTTCTTGATGATATACAATGATTAAAAGTAAGGGTGGGATAGCCCTTCCTTATAAAGGCAAACAGCCATAGGGTATTGGTAGAAAGCAAGTCTGCTTTGAGGGGTCCAATTCTTGTTAAGGTAACAAGTGAATTGTGCTTGTTGCACCATACCCAAAGCGATTTGCTTTGAAGGAAGTGTAGGATACAGAAAGTAAAGAGAAGCAACAAGAAAATCAAGATGGAGGAATCCTTTCTTTCTTGTCCTCTGATCTGTCTGTCTGTGTAAACCTATCCTCTTCTCTAGCTCTGCACTTCAAAGGTCCTTTGATGTGGTCCCCTGCGTCCTTCACCTCCCTTCCCACCTACTGCATCCAACCCCTTATGGCCTCACGGGCAGTCAGCATGAGCCCCAGCAGCTGCAGGTATCTGTCCCCAACAGCACTGTGCCTTAAGGTCGCTTACAGACCATTTCAATTGTAGGTTAAAATTGCATTCAGTAATATGTTTCTAGTCGCTAAAATGGAACTTAGAACTTAGCTATGTTTTTAGTCGCATTCTACAACTGCATACCTTACGTTAAAGTTGAATTTAGCTATGCCTTGGTTTTTAGTCGCATTCTACAATGGCATACCTTTAGTTTAAAGCTGAACCTAGCTGTGCCTTGATTCGCATTCCGCAACTCCCTATCTTCAGGTTAATTGCTAAAGCTAAATCTAACTGTGCTGCTATCTGCGCACCTGACTTAGTCAGCTAGCATGTGCTCTCCAAAACCAAACAAACTAAGTATCATTGCACTAGATAGGACTGCTAAGTTACCTCTCTACGCCGCCTCCCTCATCATATTAGTGGTATTATCACTCTCTTACCTTACCATGCCTATTTCTCATCAAACCATTGGACCTACAGCAAACCAGTATCAAGATGATACTACCACGTACAGGCCCTGTAGTACCATAGAAGAAACCTCAAACTTCGTGCTCGCCTACCAAAATTGTACGAATTACCAGCAAAGCAAATTGAACAAATCAACTTCCTAAAAAGGAACATATAGCCGAAAGCCACTGCAGAACACACTAGGAGAGCTCATATCCCTAAAAGACCCACACAAAAATGCTCCAAACCTACCATTATAGCAAGCACCATGCTCACTAAACATCACCTCAAAGGTGCACTCATAAATGCTAGGTCCCTAGTCGCTCATGCTACAGAAATCTCAGATATCATTCTTGGACACCACCTAGACTTCCTGGCCATATCAAAATCATGGCTTCACGATGCAGCGGGTCCCGCCATTTCTCTAGCAGTTCCCGACAATTATACCATCATACGAGCTGACAGACACACCTCCCGAGGCGGGGGTCTAGCCATTATAGCCAAGATCAGTCTTGACATAAGAGTCTCCACAGCCCCCATCACGAAATCTTGTGAATGCCTCTCGGTCAAAATAGCCACCGCCAGCTCCCAAACATTAAACATCGTCCTGCTCTACAGACCTCCTGGTCCTATTGGAACCTTTGTTGAGGACCTCTCCACCACCCTGTCCAACAATTTGAAAAACACCTCCCAAACTATAGTGCTAGGAGACTTCAACCTAGGCTACAATGATATTAAAGACACCCAGTCCACAGCTACTGCTCTGATCCTAAAAGAGCTGGGCTTTGCCCAAAGAGTCACCTGTCCCACTCATAATAAAGGTCGCATCCTTGACTGGATAGCTGAACACAACTGTGGAGTAACCATTACAGACACCGTTCCCCAGATCTGGACGGACCACTTTCTACTACAATTTACAGTAACTGCAAACTTAGCCACAGCCAAGTCCACACCTGCCCCTCCTATACCCACGAGGAACAAAAAGCTAATAACCACGGAAAAATTGTTGCCAATCATACTACCCCAACTAAACTCGCTCCCAGCCAACACGGCGCCTGATATGCTAGTTGATCAATTCAATGAAACTATGAACTCAGCCCTTGATCACACAGCACCGCTGAAATTATGGACTAGCAAACCGAAAAAACATCTTAACTCATGGTTCACCCCCCATCTAAAAAACCTCAGGTTAACCAAAAGAAAACTAGAATCCAAATAGAGACTTACTCCTACAGTAGAAAACAAACTAAACCTTGCAAAGATATCATCCCAATACAAAAAGATACCCTACTAGCCAAACAGGAAACATACAATACCAGAATATCCCAATCTAAATCAAGTGTCAGAGAACTGTTTAGTATCTTGAAAGAGCTGGAAACACCCATCATTCCCCAAGAAAACTGCACCAAGGACAAAAAATGGTGCTCAGACATTCAGTTTGCCCTTACTAACAAAGTAGTCAAACTACAAACTAAAATCGCCCTCAAAAAAGCATCTCTCACACCTCAGGACGCTCTAACCCCAGCACCCCTACTTAAAGCTAAACAAATAACACGTTTCTGCTTCTCCAAGGTATCTACCATTGAAGTCGAAAAAGTGATCCTGGGACTTAAACCGTCCAACTGTAAAGGCGACCAATGCCCTGCCCAATTAATTAAGGATGCTGCGAGAGAACTATCGCCATTCATAACTAAACTCATCAACTCATCCTTCACCACCGGCATTGTACCGAAAAATCTTAAAGAGTCGTGGATCCTGCCACTCCTAAAGAAGCAAACCCTCGACCCTGCCATGCCCATCAATTTTAGGCCTATCACGACTGTGCCCTTTCTTCAAAAAATCTTAGACAAAGTGGCATACATGCAAATACAAAACTTCCTTGAATCCAACCACCTGCTCGGAACCCGCCAATCTGGATTCCGTCCCCAGCATGGTACAGAGACTGCCCTTATCGATCTCAAGGCCCAAATAGATCAATGTAGGGACAATGGCCAAGCAGCCTTACTCCTCTTGCTAGACCTCTCAGCAGCGTTCGATTTAGTCGATCATACAGTCTTATGCAGCCACCTAGACTCTGCTGCTCACTTCTCCAAAGAGGCCATATTATGGATCAAATCCTTCTTGAATAACCGCACCATGAGAGTCTTCTCTCCATCAGCCTCAGCTGACCCGATCCCTATAACGTGTGGTGTACCCCAGGGATCTTGTGTATCACCAACCCTCTATAACATATTCACAAAGCCGCTCTTTGACGAAATGGATCATCTGGGTATCGCCTACACCAACTATGCAGACGATACCCAGATCCTCCTTCCGCTTTCAGGAGATTACGTCGTGGATCTGGCTTTAGTGAATAAAATTTACAGCATCGTTCAGGCATGGATG
The DNA here is from genome assembly GCF_040938575.1 of Ambystoma mexicanum. Lineage (NCBI taxonomy): Eukaryota > Metazoa > Chordata > Amphibia > Caudata > Ambystomatidae > Ambystoma > Ambystoma mexicanum. Next base: position 1,211,255,675 of record NC_090929.1, on the reverse strand, counting down.
GCCACACATGGCTTATGCCTGAACGACGACAAAACTGAGCTCATAATCCTAGGCACTCCGACATACATAACTAAACTTAACCCTGACTATGCCAGCTTCAGTATTGACGGGAATAATATCAAAGTAGCAAAAGAAGTCAAGACCCTAGGCTTTTACCTTGACGCCACCTTAAACTTTGGCAAACAAGTCAACTCCCTAGCCTCTTCTACAGCATATACTTGCAAACTCATTAGAGCCAGCAAGCAATTCCTCTCTACAGACAGCTGCATCACGCTTGCCAGAGCCCTTATACTGTCCAAACTGGACTACTGTAATGGTCTCTACATTGGGGCTAACAGACTATCCAAAAAATCCAGGTCCTACAAAATAATGCCCTGAGAGCCGCTCTCAAGATCAACAGGAAAGAGCATATCTCCTCTATAAGAAGAGAATATAAATGGCTATCCACTCAGGACAAAATCCAACTCAAAATTGCCTCCCTTACTCACAAGTGCCTCAATAACATGGCACCACCCTACCTCATGGACAGGCTACACTTAAGAACCTCACCTAGACCAACAAGAACGGTCAATGCAAATTGCCTCTATGTCCCTCGCTTTAAACGTGCCACTATTGGAGGACATAACTTCGCAGTCAAAGCAGCACAGCTTTGGAACTCCCTACCACATGACATAAGAGAACCCCAGCCCTTCGCGAAATTCAGGCAGAATTTGACCAAGTGGCTGAGAGCCAATGACATCTAACTAATCTGACCTGCTTGACCTGACTGTCCCTACTGGCGATCCACCTGCATGCCCCAGCTCTGATACCTCGGTCTGTATTTTACACCATTGTATATTACTGTACTTATTCCACTGAATATTACCTCCACATTGTTAAGTATTCCTGTACCCTTATCACCTCTTGTCTGGACCTAGCTCCAGCCCTGCTCATTCTTGCTTATTGTATACTGTACTATGACCATGCACATGTACCTGTACATATTTTATTTATTGTAGAATGTACTATGATTATGTAGATGTACCTGTAACAAGGTTGAGCATATTCTTGTCCTGTGCGCCCTGATGCTCCAGGGCTTGGCGCGCCTTACAAATAAATAAACTAAACTAAACTAAACTAAACTTCCAAGGGGTGGCATCGCCCAATTGGTGTGACATCTGGAAGGCCCTTGGAAGATGCTGGGGCTGAGGATGATGGGGTTACCAGGGATGGTTTAGTAAGAGTAGGAGGCACTGCTATTCCTGATGTAATGTCCTTGGGAAGTCTTGCTCCTGCAGGAATGGCATTTCCAACTGAGGTGCATGGTGCTGGCACAATGGCCTCAAGAGAGGCTGTACTGAAGCAGGTGATGGTTGCAAGGTGTTCTACTGCAGGTGGCTAGGTTGGGGTCCAGAGGTGCTGAGGAAGGGAGGGCAGGTGGAGCATAAGGAGGCTTGTGAGCCACATCACTCACATTTCCAGATGTTCTTTGGTGGACGCATGGTCTAACCGTCAGTGGCTGCTGCTACTCCTCCCGCTCCTAATGCTCCACATTCACAGCCCCTCCTCCTCCACCACCTCCACCACTCTTCTTTGCAAGCTCATCCAGGTGGGCCTATCGCAACTCTGGCATACTTCCCTGGCGTGGCTGGTCCTGGTCCTGGGCTATTGAATAACTGGAACCAACGGCAGCAACAGACAAGAAAGGGGCACATGAATCAATGCAGCATATTCCGGAACAGCTCACAGGCCTGGTTATGAACAAAATAACGTGTTAGTTCCTCTAACCAAGCCACTACCACAGAGAACACATTCACGTGGATCATGGTGCCTGAAAAATCTTTTTTTTTTCTGTATATCACAACACATAAATCACTGCACAACTTGACACTGTAGGACATGTCACTGTCGACATGTTACTTTGGGTCTATGTAGATCACATAGGTAGATTTGTGTACCAATTGTAGGCACGCATGCCCTTCATCTACCTGTGAGACGAGAAGCCATTACCTGGACAGATACAAGCTATGACCCTATCACACTATGTGGCCCACCAGCAGGCCCCAGACTTATTGCAACATCTAATGAATATGACAAGACCCATATCCTGGTCTTGTTAAGAGGGTATGGGAACTCCTCTCACCCAGGGGTGGAAGGTCTACCAGTGAGCAATCCAGAACCAATCCTTCCCCTCAGGTGGATGATGGGGATTGGGAGGGGGCCCAGTTCCTAGCATGCTGTTATGCAGTGCACCTTTGTCTCACACCATGCCTTGTTTACAAAGTGCTTGTCACACTCCTTCGGTTTTCTGTAGAGTCGACAAACCTACTTTGAGCCATGGCAAGCTGTAGCAGAAAGGGAGAAACTCTATAGCGCCACACACATCCTGTGACATGTCATCACAAGTAAAAGCAACCCTCCAGTATTCAGGACTACCGGCGTCCTGCACCAAAGAGAAGAGACCCAGCAGGAAGAGAATGAATGGGCAGAGTAGCAGCTACTCAGCAGAGAATAAAGTTGCATAACGCTCTCCAGAGCCAGGGGAGCAAGCTGAAGCCCTTGGTCTACTCCCTAGACCACCACATACGTTACAGCGGGACCTTGAACGCCAAATGTACTGTATTAACCAGGGGAGAACCTGGAGCCAAACCCTCTAACATAAACATTGAGATGGAAAACCTTGGTCCGCCATCCATATCCTGCAATTGGTAAAAGTGAGCTTGGTAGAATACAGTCTGAATCAACCAGGGTGTCTAATTTCTTCACCCTACAGAACACTAATCACTGGTTAGAGTTGGGGCAGTTTTAGGAAGCCCCTGAAGGACTATAGTTAGAGAAGGCAATTCTGCCTCTGTGTCCTCATATTTATTACAAGTCAGAATTTAGACAGTAAGATTAACATTCAGTATCTACTAACCTGGGGTCACCACCCTCTCTCTGTGGTGTGTCCCTCTGGTTCTCATGTCTCCTCTGCTGGTTTTTCCTCCTCTTCCTGGGCTTCTTTTTCGATTGTTATTGATTATTATTTTTCGATTAGCAACAGATAACATGTTATTGTAAAGTTTTTGGGAAAAACACATTGATTGTGATTAAAGTTGGTGCAACATCAAGATGATGAAATGTGGATACCAATAACATTCCGTGTAATCGTTTGGACTGTCATAATTTATAATATTGAATGTTTTTTACATGGTAACACATTATATAATAGCATTGTGACGTTTCTAAAAATTCAAAACATGTTATGAACAAATGCTATGACAAGCATGCACACATATGTTTGGAGAAAAGAGTCACTATGAATGACGTTTCAGTGTGAACACGGTGAATCAGCTGTGTGCCCTTATGATGTAATCACGTTGAACGTCTAGGATGTTATTGTGCATCCACTTAGCGATGTCATTACGTTTTGTGCACCCAATGAGGTGCGTGTTTAATCTCCATGTAATGGAGAAAAATTAGCTACAGAATCCTTAGCCATCCTCTATAACGAAGATCTCATGTGGGGAGATGATCACAGACTGTGAACTGGTAAGAATTTCCAATTGGATTCCATAATATATTTTTGGTAACTAAGCTGTCAATAACTTGATGTGCTTGATGGTCTTAATTTGGGGTGCCAATGCCTTGGGCAGCCAATGCAGACACCATCCTCCCCATATGTATGCTCCTCAAATATATCCCCCACTGCCTCGGTCAGGGTGTCCATTTTGGTGACCAAGCCTGCCACCTCACACCTAACCACATTTGTGCCTTCTACATTCCTCTCTTCTTTACTCAGTGTCTGTGGACTTTGCCACTCAGCAGGAAGATGTTCACCCAGTCTGGTATGCCCACCCTGGATGGTCCTGGAGGGTGGGGTGGCAGTTGACCTGCCTGGGGATGGGTGGTGGTAGCAGCAAAGAAATCTATTGGCCTGGGTGCTGTCTGTTGAGAGGCATGGGGTGGAGAGTGTGGACATCTAGGAAGGATATGTGTGGAGTCTCCACCTGATGAGTCCTGGGGTTCGAGGACCTGGACAGGGGGGAAGGTGTCCTCTGCAAGCACCTCCAGAGTCACCTGCACTGCTGGCAGGGCACGTTGGAGACACACACACACACACACACACACCTCAATGCAGAGGAGACAACAGCATGATGTTCTTCAGTGTTTGGAGGGATGACTACCTTTTCCTCCTCCTGCTTCTCCTCCTCATAATCCTTCTCAAGAGGCAGGGGCTGAGGCATTTGGTGCTGCTGTTGATTCTCTTGCCCTGACCCATCTGTGAAGTTATCTGTACCTCCATTCTCCCCGTGGCTAGTGTTACTTCAATGCCCACAGCTGAAAATGTGACACATATAACTTCTTGTCAATTACTCAAATAATGTGACAGTAGGGATAAAGAATGCATACATATTGTTACTGTGCATGTATGTTACATGATGTACGCACAACCACTGACTACAGTGTTTCCTGACAGGTCCTGCCCATTTGTGTGTGTATGACATGCATCTGTTGACCTACGGGTACTTCTGAATGTCTTCCTGCCCACAGTCAGTATGTATTCTGTCAAGCATACTGGCATGTGTGGGGTGGCATGTAGTGTAGCCATAATTCCCTCTTTCCCATGGCCATGCTCATCTTTCCTTTTGGAGATGTGAAATGATGTGAAAGGTCATCATATCAGGACATGTCTTCATGGACAGCCATACGTGAGGCAGACGTGCAAGTGACTTTTTATATCAATCTGGTTATTGCACTTATAGGCAACTGTAAGGCTGGTGATATGAGTGCATGAAGGTCTGTATGTTGTGCAGTGAAGGAGTGAGATGAGTGATATAGTTGCCTTTGAGACCTGGAATAAAATAAATGGTTCTGGTATAGGTAAGAGTTATGTGGAGACAACCCGATGGTTGTTTGACATACAGAGGCACATGTCTGTATGCAACATGTGGCAGCCAAGTGGGGAGACATGCGTGGACCATGGTTGTAGGGATGCCAGTGTCATGGCATTGGGCCATATGTATTGCATGTTGTCCCATATTTCTGAGAGGACCTGCCATTTGTGCCTTCATTGAGGTCTTGTTGATGTGAGTGGCCACATTGCTTGGGCTGTTTAGATACAGGGAGTGTGATGACATAAGTACAGGAATATGTCTATATGAAACTGTGCAAGTGTGCGCCTATGTATGGCACAGAATACGGGTGGTGTCACATCTCTGACAATGTGTCCCCAGTGTGCCAGGGTGGAGAGCGTGCATGTGGTGGCTGTGGCTGCGGATATAGGCTCAACAGAAACGCCAAAATAAGGACTTTCTCTGGGTACATAGTAGTCATCAGGATTTCCCTTTGGATTTGTGTGCAGCCAACTGTTATGCTGCAAGAGATCTACTGCAGGGTTGCTGTGGTTTATTTTCCGCATTGGAAATGCAGATTTTACATCAACGCCTTTAAGCCCCTCATTCTTCTCAAACTGGGTGCGTGGCCCTATAACAAGGGGGCAATGGGAATCTCTGCATAATGATGTGTAGGCATAATGTGGCCAGGGCAGTATGCATAATGTGGCCAGGGCAGTATGCCATTCAGCTGCATACAGTGACAAGTAGAACCAATATAGCCTGAGAGTCCGGAGGCATCAGGCCTGTAAGGAGATTAGTGATGAGCAACATACTGGGGTAGTTATACAACCATTGTGTCTCTAGTGCATAAGCCTGTGACAAAGTTACCTGTTGAGGCACAGAGGTCACAGGAGTGAGGGGTCAGGGGTGGAGGCAGCACTTTTCAACAGATTCCAGGTCTTTAGTGGGCTTTTTGACCAGTGGTCCTGTGTCACTGTTGCTGGTGGAGGCCTAGTTGCAGTGGGGGAATGCAATGAGAGATGGGGAGAGAGTAGCTGCAGAGAGTGTGATATATAAATATGGTAATCAGAGGATTTAGGGGGAGGCAGCTGACAGTTGAACTATGGGAGACAGAACACAAGGTGCAGGATAGCACTTCAGTGACTGTGTCCTGGATCCATCCTTCATTCATGTATTTTTCTTTGCAGTATGTTTCCTCTTGTACCCACCAACTGAAGTACTCAGACTCTGTGGTTGCTTGTTTTCCCTTTCGCACACACTTGTCCATGACCTGCATGATGTTGATTTGTAACTGTGCACCTTCATACTGACCATTGCATCCATATCTTTTGGCGGCAGGCACCAGGCCTTTGGACAGATAGTTTTGGGGGACGCATAAGTGTGTGGGATATGAAGCTCATGTGTGTTTGTGTGACTATAGCGTGTATGTAACCTGTCACCGGAGAAGGTGTAGAACTGTTTGGTAACTACATTCAGGGATGACATTACGAACGCCACTCTGATACCTATTTCCACTACATTACGATTAGACTCCCCACTTCTGTGTAGGCGAGCATCATTGTTTGTTTTTTGTGGTAGGCATTGTGAGACAGAAGCATGCATAGTAAAAGGGATCAATAGGGATAAAATAGTTGAAGTGCTTATTTCTGATCCCCATGGTTTCTGCACTGCTTAATATTCCAGATGGTTCTTCCTCTGGGATACTGGCCAGGACTGTATCTTCCTTGGGGGTAAGTGTATCTGTATGTGCTAGTGGGATTCCATAAGGGCATTCCCAGTGGCAACATGGCAGTGTTTTTCCTTCACCCTGCTCCTCTCATCCCCCCACTTCTTCTTGGCTTTGTCCACAATGCATAACTCAACTACTAAGGCGTTGATGTCCTTTGTTGCTTTTTACAAGAATGTGTGCCTCTGGATGAGGGTGGAGTGTCAGCCTGGTGTCCTGATGACAATGCCCTTATGCTTGATGACAAAGTCTAACAGGACCTCCATCTGGTGCTCGGTAGATCAATGTTCTTGCGGGAGTGTTTTGGTGCATCTGTTTTTCTTGCCATCGTCGACTCATAGTTGATGGGACACGCTTGTGACTGGCTTATATATGGTTGACTTGAGGAAGGGTGAAATGTTTGTTGCTTATAGTGGGGGATGGGCCTTTGAGCCCCGTCACATATTTTTCAGGTGTTCGACGTTACACTGATTGCATTTGGGACACACATTAAGACATTTATTTCAGTAATCTAAAGAAGAAGTAATGTGAAATTATGACAGCTTTAATGTAAATTGTGCGCCATTAAAATAAGACTATGTGGGTTATCCTAGCATGTGGGGAACGTGAACGGTATTAAAGAGGCATTTCTGAAGAAAGCATACATGACACAGATGTAAACATTTTATGGAAATATGACTGACATTGATAAGCTCATGTGTAGCCATTTGTAGAATTTTAGGTGAAATGTTGTCCATAGAAAGGGCGAAATATTGCCAGAAGGACAAAACAGCATCGCACAAACTTGGGGTTTGAAATGACTTAGTCCTTGTAAAATATGGGATCTGCTTATCTGATTTTCAGGAGTATAACAATTGTAAATATAAGTGTTTTATTTCATAACTGATTTTGGCGAAAGTGACTGTGGTATAACAAAGCACATGATAAAAACACCCACAATAAAACTGATGTCACTTCCTGGGGTCCATTCGGCCTGCAGGGGGGCAGCAATATCCTCAGCCTGACCTATCCTATCTTAGAGGTATGTCCAGGTTATTTCCCCCCACATAGTAAAAATCCTCTGATGTCATGTTGCTTATAAAAGGAGGAAGCATAGAGAGAGTCAGGACATTCAAACATCCAACATTCAAAATCCAGAGATCCAGACATTCAACATTCACCCTGACAGATTCCAGACTCCAGTGCCAGGCCAGGGGTAGCTGATCCAGATCCATTCAGAACCTCGTATCCAGGCAGAACCACTATCCAGAACTAAACCCTCCAAAAATCCCAATAATTCAGGGCGAAAGGCTGCTGACCCTTTGGAAGAATCCAGTGACCAGACCTGTATTTGCCCAGCTGATGCACCCCGCTGTCCACTGTGACCAGATCCGGTTGCCCCGCTGTTCCCTTAAAGGCTTGTCCGCCGCTGCGCAGTGACCAGATCCTTGTCCTGCTGTCCAGAGACACGGTTAGCTGTCCAAACTACCCTATCCAAGTGTATATTGTAAGTATTGACTCTCCCCAGTAACCAAAAAGCTGCATACACCGTTCTGTTACCTTGCATTCTGTCCAATCCTATAAGAAATTCTATAAGTACCCTAGTAACTTCTTAAATTGTCAGAATCCTCTGTGAATTTGTCCTTAAAGAAATCTGTGTTAGTCTCCATGTGTAGCGTAATTCTTTCCCAATCATCTCAGTCCATTGTGTAAGGCCTTAGTACTATTTTGAATGAATTAATTAATTTCCCATAGAGATGAACGCGGCGTGAATAGGTTAACCTTGCAAATTAACCTCCTTGCGTACTGTGTCTTTCTTTAATAATATAGCAACTAACATATAGTTGCAGTAACACTAATAATTTTGCTAACAAAACCGAGTTTGCCCATAAAAGGTTTCCCTTTTAGAAACTGATTTCTTTCCCTTTAAAGAATATCATACTGTCACCCATCAAGAGTCACCCTTTCACTTAAGTAACAGATCTGTTATGTGCCTTTGTACCTCATCAGAAAAACCGATTTTCGATTCTGTCTGCTTAGCTCATTTCTTAAGTTGTTTGCTTATTTTAAACTCGTGAAAACTAAGAAATTGCAATTTTGTCACATGTGATTCTTGCTGCACTGTTTTTCCTTCCCAAAGTCGATTTTCTAACCTGTATGCCTGTTGTTTAGTGCCTTGCCTTGTAGCTTGTACGTTTTCTTGCTTCTTCAGTACAGCCACACAAATTCCTGTCTTATCCATGCAACAGCACATGTAAAATGACTATTCAATAATTCCGAATGCCATTTTGCTCATTTTTCAAGGGTTGTTAATCCAATTCAGGGGAGGTAGGTCGAATTTCCAATCCAATTGTTGCCTATTATACCTGACTCCTTGCTACTACTCTCCACCCACACAAAGCCTGGTTAACAGGGGTTTGAGGGAGTGTTGCAGGGGGAATGCCTAACAGTTGTGCCATTTAAAAGTATTACCTAAAAGTAATCTTGCTTTCATTCGTTTTTGCATTGATGTGTCTGATGTTAGAAGGTTAAATTAAGGGTATCCTTTAATTTTGCTCTGTAATTATTTACACTGGTGATTGCTGCCCTATACTGAATATGTTTGATTTTATTCAAAATTAAAAATAAATAAATATTCCATTAATATACACCGGCCTGGTTCATAGTCCATTGCGACATGGGGTGTACGTCAAGGGGGTGTGAGACGGGTTGGCTACCTTCTCAAACAGAATCTGAATTTAATAAACTTAAAAACGTATTTATTGCGCACTACATCCCTGGCCAGTAGAAAGAGTCCTGGTCTGGAGTGTGCTGTGTCTTTAAATCTGTGACACAGTGTGTCCCTTTTCCTTCTTTGAAACTGTCTTTCCTGTGCATTCCTTTACATGATGGGTTGTATTTTGTAGTGTGTTAGAACTGTCTGTTGTCATAATAATAAAGTAGATATTTTTATACAACCTTGACTGGACAGTCCCTTTTATAATTGGGTAATAATTGTGTTTTCACTGTGTTGCAACTAACCAACAAGCCGCAACCTTTCAGAGATAAGCCTGCTGTTCCGTCCACATTATCAAAATTGGACAAGGAGGGTCATTTGCTTGTGTTTCCAATCTGTTCGGATCTCTTCTGGTGTACTAGAGGTGAGGGGCTGATTATGGTAACCAAAATTCATCCCTGCACCACTGCTGACCCGGAAGTTGATTTGTCATTGCTGGAATGTCTGCAATGGAGCCTCTGATGCAGATCTTCCATACGTCATTGTTGTTACTTCTACACTGTATGTGCTGATTTTCGGTTCTTCTTATGGGTGTAATTATAATCAAAATCTGTGTATATTCTGGCTTTTCTAATAAAAATATGCTACCAACAAGAACGAGTAACTAACAAGGGGCATTATGTCACTGTTTCCCCATATGTTTACAGGAGAAACCCTACAATATAAAATACGAACAGACATTTGAGTCATAGAAATCCTTCAGTCATATATAAACAATTCACTATATAGATCACAACTTTCTATCGGGTAAGAAACTTCCATTATTTATACGATTTTATAATTCCATCAGATTGATCAACATTTAGCCAAGAGTATTGCCCCTTTACACAGCAGTCCCGTGCTTTTTTATCAAACAGAAGAATTATTGCCTGAATCAACATTGAAAGGGCAATAGGTAAGAATAGTTATCCTGTTTGAGGGACATATAATGATTGTCTCGGGAGGACAGCTCAGGGGCGACGTGCTCGCCTTAAAAGTAAGACGACACAGTGGGCGTGGCTAGCAGCGAGGCAATGCGGACATGAGCTCACATACTGAAAATTTAGCCTGTTTTTGGACATCTACTGTCATCCAAAACCTACAGTTGGCACTGTATGTTCCACGGCAGCAGCAAATGAAAATCTGGGAAGAACTGTCCTGCTAGCCAGAGATAGAGGCACCCGAAAATCAGCGGCCCTCCCAGGCAAGAAAATCAAGATGGCCGCGGTATACTAAAGCCCAGCAACTAAGGGCGAAGCGTAGTGCGTGACAGAGACCCAGCTGGCGGATGAGGGAAACCGACGGACGATACAACAAACGCTTGGATCTCTCCCGTAATGATCCTTGGGCAAACATCGCAGGCTGCAGGCTGTGCCCCTCTGATTTGAGGGGCTCTGTGGAGCTGTTGACACTCCCGACAGAGCAACCCCCTGGCGGAACGGGGAGCACCTGCAACCCTCGGTTGGTGCGCTGAGGCCGCAGTGGCAATCTAGCAATCTAGCACCGGGTGAGCTGTGTTCCTGGAGCAGACACAGCCGTTTGGATCCATAGTGGTGAGGCAGGGGCACTGGACACGCTGCAGAGGGGGGTCAGCAGAGCTGCGGATCCCTCCAAGTGGCACTACAACCTCCACCAGGAGCGCCACTGAACCCGCTGCTGCCCTGCTGAGGGTCACGTCAACGACCGGAGGATCCGACCGCAGTGCCAGAGCTCAGTGACACCAACACGGACACCACGCATGACCGGGGAGCGGAGGGGCACACCGGACAGAGGAGCTCAAGCCCCTAACAAAGAATCCCCAGTCTGTCTCCGTCTCATCACCGGACTCCGGCGCATGAGATAGACGCACACAGCTGCAAGTGATTCCGTGGAGGAAACCTAAGGCACACACCTGGTGACATCAAGGAGCTGCACAACTACGATCCACGAACGTGACAACAAGCGGAAAATGAGCATAAGACACATGCAACTTCGCAGTGAGTAGCAACAGCAGCGGGAGGATCCTGGGGACGCAGATGTGCCACAACACCTGAAGATTGGTGGCAAACAGAGGTGGTCTGGGACCGAGAAGGGGGGAGAGGAAATAAGGAATTTTATGAATAATTAGCTGAAACCACTGCTGTACAGCACACATGGTTCACCATATTATGAACCCTATCCAAACTGCAGGAGAAGGGCCAGGAAGCACGACAGTAGCATAACGAATCACAAAGTACACCACGTGAATCCGTTGAGGAGCCCCCTGACCTGTGAGCCACAAAATCTGGCAGGGCACAAAACGGCCCCACGGGAAGAGGCCCGCTAGATAACTCCCAGCCCGGCAATGGGGGCCTGCAGCAACATAAACCAGGAACAAGACACAGACAGGGGAGACTGAACAAGGGAACCCAGCGCTGATACACTAAACGTCCGGCACCACAAGCCGCAAGGACACACTCCCCCTTTAAAGAGGCCAAGCTCATCCAATCCAGACAAGGCAGAACACAAAGGAGCAGGAAGAGGCACTGTGCCTAACTGAACGCTACATGGATCAAGCACCCCACCAGCACAAGACCTCAGCCCCCACCGCCACACCTCAAGCCAAAGCCTGCAGTTCTGTGGCCCACCATCACAACACTATGGGGAAAGACAAGGTAAAGAAGGCCGGTCTCCAAAGCAAGATAGATCAGTACACAGTAGGGGCCTCTCAAACAACAGGGGCAAACACTAGTGGAACAGAAGAAAGGGATGTGGGGCTGACTGACTCCCAAATCACGCTATGCGACATAATGAAGGCCATAAATAAATCCAGATCCTCTATGGAAGAGAAAATGGGTGGACTCTCGTCTGAGATGATCCTCATTAGACAGGACATGAGGAACATGAGCTCAAGAGTGGGGGAAGCAGAGCAGCGCATATCAGACTCAGAGGATGGCATAAAGAAAATGGAAAAACAACTAGTGGCGGTCACCCAGAAACTCACACAACTCGAGAACCAGGCAGAAGACAGCGAGGGGAGAGCCAGACGGAACAATATCTGCATTCTCGGAGTAACGGAAAAAGAGGAGGGACCCAACATGGAGCTCTTCTTGGAACAGTGGCTGACCGAACTCTTTGCCCCCAAGAAACTTTCCAAATTCTTTTCAGTTGAAAGAGCGCACAGGATGCCAACGGGCCATCCCACCACGGGGCACCCCCCGCACCTTAATGGCGCACCTGCTAAACTACCAGGATCGAGACTCCCTGCTACAGATGGTACGCGTCGCTGGCCCAATTACGTACAATGGTCACTGAATCAGGTTTTTCCCATACTATACCAAAGAAGTTCAAAAAGCTTGCCAATCTTTTGAATCCGTTAAAAAGAAGCTACACTCACTAGGCATTAAGTATGCGCTCTTTTTCCAGCACAACTCAAAGTACAGTATGAGGGCACGGTGCACCTTTTTCACAACCCAAAGGAAGCATGGCTGTGGCTCAAAACGCATGTCCTATCACAGCCAGAACACCGTACACCCAGTGGACGACCTGGGGGAAGACCATACCAAAGACGCTCTCCAGCGATGAGTGGACTGCAGCCGATGGTACCGGCACCTCCCGCTGAATCTGAACCCAAGGCAGAGAGCAACGGATGACCCAAGGCCCTCGGACCCCAACAGCACCCTAGTAGGTGGCACGGGAGCAGGAGACTTTAGCGGCCTCGGGACCGGAGGAAATTGCTCTGACAATCTGCTGCAGCAACCACCCCGCAACAGCTTGACGCAATTTTTCACACGCAGTTGGAGTGAAGTTAGGGATACAGGTGCTTCCAGTTGGGGAGGAGTACAGGGAGGGTCAAGGGCTAGGTTAGAAACCACAAATGGGTTGATTATGCTTTTACTAAAGTTACGATTGTACGCAGCACGCATTGGCACCCCTTTGGGGACCGGCACACAAAGAAAAGGGTGGGTGGATCACCGGATGAACGCGGGAGGAGGAGGCACTACACGGGTAGAAATGGGACTCCCTTGGGATGATGGCTCTTGAAGGAAAAATCACAGTGATGACCTGGAACGTGAATGGGTTATGCTCTGGGGTAAAAAGGATACTGGTCTTGCAATACCTCAACAGGTACTCCCCCGATATTGTATTCCTTACAGAGACTCACATGGCAGGTTAATGTAGGTTTTTCCTTAGGACCAACTATAAGGTGGCCTTCCACGCAGGCTTCTCCCGGGCTCCAGAGGGCTACTCATACTCTTGCACAAAAGGGTCCCATTTCAGCTGATGGAGGTGAGGGCTGACCCAAGGGGGCGATATTTCCTGGTCAGGGGAGAACTGGGAGGCAACACCCTGGGAATTGTAGCACTCTATGCCCCCCCCACTCGCTATGGATCTCCTGACGGAACTGCAAGAGCTCACAACTCAATGCCACTCTGACACCTGGGTACTCGGAGGGGACTTCAACGAGGTGATGGATTGTGGCTTCGACAGATCCCACATAGGTGCTAGAAGCCTGTCGACCTGTACTAAATTGCGATCCTTCACTGAAGCCCTGGGGTGGGTAGACATGTGCAGGTTGTTACACCCCACCGAAAGGGGATACTCTCTTTTGGGCTCATGCCTCGATGTCACACATCTACTACCTGTTTGTCCCCGCCAACATGACGCACCGGCTGCTGGAAGCTAAATTCCTAGCGAGGGGAATCTCAGACCACTCCCCCTGTTCAGTGAGCTAAAGAATGGGAGGGCAAAACCCCAAGGACCCTGGCGCCTCAACACCTACTACCTGGGGGACCCCGAGTTCACTGAAGACCTTGCAGCTAAGACCGATGAATACTTTGAGCTAAATGCAGGGACAGTAGACAGCCCAGTCACACTATGGGAAGGGTATAAGGCTACGCTACAAGGGGAAGCCCTGTCAATGGTCACAACCAAAAGGAGACAGCACAGGGAGAAGATAGAGGAGGCAGAAAGGGTGGTCCAACAAACGGAGGTAGAGTTTCTCTCCTCCGGGGCGAAGAGGGCCAAGCGGACGCTCGTCACAGCGCAAGAGTTGCTACGCAACATTGCGCTGGACAATGCAAAAGAAGCCCACCAGGTCTGTCAGAGCCAGATCCATGAACTGGGGGATAAGGAGGGTAAAACGCTGGCCACGCTGGAAAGGAGGGATGAAGGGCCAAGGAATGTCCGAGCCCTAAGAAACAACCAATGGGAAGAAATCACTGGGGACACAGAAATAGCCGAAGCCTTTGTGCAATATTATGAAGCACTATACAGTGTGGGTAGCGAAGACCGGCAAGATTGGGACCTGGCAGTTCTCGAACAAGTGCCTATCCCAAAACTATCTGCTCAACAGGCTTCCAGATTGGAAGCTGACATATCAGAAGAGGAAGTTTCTGAAGCAGTCACCCAGCTACAACCTGGGAAGACACCTGAACCCAACGGGTTTCCGATAGAGGTATGGAAGCGACTGGGGAAAAGGATTAGCGGCCATTTACATCACCTCTTTTTACAATGTAAGGCACATGGGGACCTCCCACCCGACCTTAAACAGGTATGCATAGTTGTCCTACCATAGCCCGGCAAACCCCCAGAATGTTGGGCATCATACAGGCCAATCTCTCTAATAAACAGGGAAGCCAATCTCCTGGCTCGAATTCTAGCCAGCCGCGTAATGCCAGTGATAGGCTCACTAATACACCCGGACCAGTGCAGCTTTATGCCCTCCAAATCCACCAGAATGAATATCCGCAGGGCTCAACTAGCCATTGATTTAGCCACCACAATACCGTATGAGCTGGCGCTGCTCTCGATAGACTTTGAGAAGGCGTTTGACTCAGTGAGGTGGGAGTCCCTCTGGGAAATAATTAGCAGAATGGGATTTTGCGAAAACTTCCTGGCCTGGGTCCGACTATTATACACCTCCCCCGCAGCCACAGTAAGGGTAAACGGGATCACATCCTGGACCTTCGCACAGGAAAGAGGCACGCGACAGGGCTGCCCCTTCTCGCCGCTACTTTTCATCCTTGCGATAGAACCACTTGCAATACGGCTCAGGGAGAGCACAAAGTGGGAGGGATTCAAATGGCCATGGGGGAGAGAAGACAGGGTATCACCTTATGCGGATGACCTTTTAATTTACATGAGCAACCCCATGGTCTCATGCCCTATCGTGACAGGAATATTACAGGAATACCAGACATTTTCCGGGCTTAAAATCAACAGGCAAAAATCGTTCCTTTTCCCAATACGGGCGAAACAACAGGGCCTCCTTGTGAATGCCCATACAAGATGTTCACAGCATGCTTTAAATACCTTGGAATCCAGTTCAGCCCTCAACTGGGAGAATACACCCAACTCAATCTAACACCGGTGATGAACAGGTTTGCTCTGACGTCGCCCACTGGCAATCCTTCCCATTGACCCGTCTGGGAAAGGTGGACCTGTTCAAAATGCTGGCCCTGCCCAAATTCCTATATGTCCTGCAAATCATCCCTCTCCCAATCCCAAAAAAGACTTTCACTGACATTGAGGGATGCCTGAGAGGGCTCCATGGGGAGGGAAACAACCCCAGATGGCACTACGGACACTTCAGAGGTCTATATGGGAGGGAGGCATAGGCCTACCCAATCTGCACAGGTACTACTAGGCAGCCCAACTGGGGTCAGTAAATGACTGGCTGCACGGAGACCAATCCCTCCCACACATTGAGGCGGAGAGGAGACGACTGGGAGGGAGGACACCCAGACAGGCGCAGTATGGGGAGAAATGGTACCAGGGAACCCTACCCGGGCCAATGAAACTCACGTGTCGGGTTTGGGCTGAAGCTCATCAAGATATAGGATGGGGCCAAAGACCGACCCTCGCATAACCCATTTGGCACAACGCACTCCTTGGGGAAGTGTTGAAAGTGGGGTACCTAGAAAGCTGGGCAAAGAAAGGGATAGGCAACCTGGCAGATGTTACAAAGAACGGCAGACCTAGGCCGTTCCAAGAACTACAATTGCGTTAAGGGCTGTCCACAGCAGAGGGTTTCAGATACAGGCAAATATCCCACGCCATCTCAGCCCAGTTCCCACCCCTGAGCAACATTCCTCGCAAATCCCCACTGGGAGCCAACTTATTCGAAGCAGGCATTCCCACTAAGGTAACATCCACTTTATATCAGGTACTAACGGCGTTCGGAGCAGAAGACCTAAACAACTAGCAAAGCAACTGGGAGCATTATTTGGGTAGCATCGAACCTGAAGAATGGGTAGAGGCCCTGATGTTCCCAAGAGAAGTCGGGATAGCGGCATGGCTGCGACTGATACAATTTAAAATCCTCCACAGGGTATACCACTCTCGCACAATGCTAAATAGATGGGGGAGAATAAATAGTGATACCTGCCTCAGATGCGGAAGGGAGGGTGGCACATTCTACCACACACTCTGGGAATGTTCGCAAATTAGAGCCTTTTGGGCCAAGTGCACCTGGAAACTGTCCACTATAATGAGGGCCCCGATCCCCTTGCAACCCAAACTGGCATTACTGGGAATTTGGGTAAGCACAGACTTTAACAGCTATGAGAAAACCTTCCTGGCCGTAGCTTTAGGGCTGATTAAAAGACTGATAGCAGCCGCATGGGGCTCAGCGGAGCGCCCCAAACTAAAGCAATGGGTGTCGGACATGGACCACTTTATGGGTCTGGAAAGGAGGGTATATAGAGCCAGGGGTAAGCCCCCGGAAATTTAACAAGGTATGGGGGAAATGGGAAGATAAAGCCTAACTGGGCGGTATGCCTGAACAATAAGAACTTGTATGTTCCGCATGGACTCTCGGCACTGACGCATGGAAGGCGTGCTCTCAGACCAGCAAGAATCCCAAGTTGAACCTTAAGTCGTACTTGTTATGTATTGTTTGTTCTGTAAAAAAAAAAATCAAAAGCAAGACGACATGCAGCATCACGAGTTCGATCCCCAGGTCCGCGCTTAGAAACCTCTGGGTATGAAGGGCATTATAATTATCATATCATATATGACAATAGTTTTATATGAAACCGTAACTAACTAATTTTCCTTTGCTTTTGTCTCTTCCTGTTCTCCAATCCCCCCACTTATGATAATTTGGGTAAATTGTTTCTTTATATTCACATGTTTTGTTAATTGCAATATGTGTTAGCATTGACAAAGCCGATATGGCAAAACACCAGGCATGTACAACATTGTTGGTTGGTTTATGCCGCAAAGAGAAGTTAATGAAATGCTATAAGAAGATTTGAGTGATTCATTTAATAAATCACTGATTTAAGAGCAAATGTATGTGGACACGTAGTCTTTAATCAACAAGGATTAGACACTCAGTGACTATACCATGAATTTGTTTTTTTTCTTTTTAATTTTTAAAAGTGTCCAGTGCAAGACAGTGAATTGAAAATATTCATTTTCTCTTTATGTGATTAATATTGGTATCAGTTGAAAATACCGATTACTCCCAATTACGTTGCAAGACCCCGACCCCCTTTTCCTCTATATATTTAATAATCATAAATATATATCCTGGGAAATATATCTTATATGACAAGCATCCAGTGGTTCAAATTCAACACGCATTCTACTTATATTACTTTAAAAAATGAGTTATTCAGGAAAATGACAATGGTGACCAGTAGTAATAATAATCAGTATTAATTAAAAACATTGTATTGATTTATGAAAAAAATACAATAGTGACAAAATAAAATAATATTAATCAGATTACAATAATAACAATAAAGAATAATAAAAATATCAGTAATTCATGAAAAACACAAGTGACAGAAAATGAATATTGATCAGAAATAATCAATTATAATAGCAATATTATTCAGCACTAAAAAGGAAATTACAGTAATTCATGAAAAATAATAATAATATTGACCTAAAATAATAATGAAGTAAAAATGTAAGCAATAGTTCATGAACAATACACAAATATTGTTGATCAAAATAATAATACATTGTAATAATCAAGATTAATAAGAAATTGTAGTAATTCATGGACATACACTAGAGGCAAAAATGAAAATTGCTCAGACGGTATAATAATAAATAATAATTGTGATTAATAACATGCTAGTAATCCATAAACAAGTGGCAATAAATATTGATCAGAACAATGAATAATCAAGATTAATAAACAATACGAACATATAAATAAGGGAAAACATAAAATATTAGTAGACCAACATGTAAGTAAAATAAAATTAATCAAGTTTAATACATTATATTAATTCATGAAAAAGATATTGGTAAACATAATTACTATAGGTCATAAATAATAATAAACAGAAATAACAATTAAAAAAGTAGTTATTTACAAAAACTATAACAGTGACAAACAAAATGAATACTGATCAGAATTAATAATAATTCATTATAATCAAGAATAAAACAAATGTAGGAATTCACAAAAAATACACACGACAAAACATTAAAATTCATCCGAACTAATAATATAGTAACAATCGAGGTTGAAAAAAATATTAATTTGTGACGAATGACATTGGCGAAAAAATGATTATTGACCAGAATTAATAAATATTAATCTACAGGAGTAATAGAAAGGTATTGTAGAAATGTATCTAAACAATGTCCACATTTTCAGATGAGCAGTTGCGAAGTGTCATGACACCTTAACTATAGAGTCATAACCTTTGATTTAAAAAATGCATTAAAAAAAGCCTTCTTCCTGAAATGTTTGCTTGGAATAGTCCCTTTCAGTTAACAAGCCACACATGACAATGCCCCACCCAGTAGCCATTCCTAGAAGCTCACGTCCAGTTCAAAGCCACTGAGCAATGCATGGTGGATATACACCCATACATTATTATTTATTAATCCTGAACTGGAGGAGAATTTCCAGCCATGCCTAATTTGTGGCCTTTAGTTAAAGCTACATTGCACAGGCAAATGCAAACTTGTCTTCTGAAATGTTTGGTCGTCAGTGAAAGTTCACCAAATTTGGCATGCAGATGCTCTGGTCAAATTCAAAAACATATCTCAAGTTCGGCAAAGACTCATCAACTTTTCCATGCCTAAAACGATTGCTAAACAAAACATGGGCTTGATTCACTAACTGAACAGAGGTTTGGTGTAAAATACAGGAGTTCCATTATCCAATAAGCTGACAGTAACATATACAAAATTAGAGTATTCACAAAGCGAAGTACTTAATGCAGGAGGGACTTACACCAATCACAACGTTGCATGAAGGTCGTATCTGGGTCACTAAAATCTTATGTCTCAGATGCGCTATTCCAACAGCAATAGCCATAAATGGGTGATTTTACCTATTTACATGGAAGTAAAAACAATACCAAAACATCCCAAGAAGACATTCGAAGAAAAATCAACACTTTTCGGATACACTCTTACAACCCCTCTTATCTCCCCACTCAGATGTGTTCTAAAATATCCACTCACACTCCTTTTGCACGATAGATACATCGTCATATTGCATGCATAGCTTCCAAAACAGGAGGAACTCTATGGCAGCCTCTGACTGTAGTGAATTGAACCCAATTTACACCAGGGTGGTGTGACAGTATTTTACACGGCTACATCCTGATTGACAGTTGAGGAAACAAAACATTACAGAAAGATGCCAGATCATATATGAAGTCCAAGTATATCTGAATCCATTCCAAAGAAGATTCAGCCAGCACTTAAGTCTCCCATCCAAAGTCCTGCACCACTGGTGACAATCTTTCCATCTACTCTGCCAAACAAAGAATTGTTTTTACCAGTAGACAAGTCAAGCCATAAGGCAAAATGATCAAAAGCCAGAAACAGAGATAATTTCGAGACATCATCAATCTATTTCACACTCCCCTCCTGTAACAATATTTATTTATTTATTTATTTATATGTTTATGTTGCGCTGCAGCCCGCAGGCATCAGAGCGCATTACATTAAGACAGACTAAAATATAGAAAACAGGACACGGCGGGGGCCTCATAAAACAGGACAAAGAGAAGATGTAGGGCTAACTGAAGAAACTAAGGTAAGTTCCTATTTGAAGAGAAGTGTCTTTAATTGTTTTCTGAAGAGTAGGTGGTTGGTTTCCAATCTTAGTGTGGGAGGGAGTTTGTTCCATTTAAGGACCGCTTTGGTCGTAAAGGCCCTACCTAATCCTTTTGCTTTTTTTGTTGGAATAACTTGGATGAGACCAGTTTTGTTTGATCTCAGGTTGCAGTTTGATTCATACCACGTGAATTGTTTTTTTAGGTAGATTGGCGCTTTTCCATACAAACATTGATGTACTAGGGTAAGGGCTTTAAATATGATGCGTTCCTCGATCGCCAGCCAATGTAGATCTTTTCTGTCCCAAATATGTGGCAGCCATTAGCTTGTACCACTTCACTGGTTCCCTTGTTCATGTGCCACACCCCAAATCAGAGGCAGGACAGACATCTGTGCATCCCTTACTCTGTCCCACTCTCAGTCCTATCTCTTAGAGCTCACAGATACTTCTCTACATCTTACACAAATACTGATGCACTCTCACCGCCCCTAAATTCTAGTCACTTACTCAACAAACTAAGGTGCGCTCTGGTGCTGCATAATACATAATCCTGCACAACCAAGTGGCAACGTTCCCAAGCACTCATAACCATGATCCAACTCTCATCATTTGCTTCCTCACACCCTATGCATCCTCACACCCTATGCCGCAATCATCATCCACAAGCAGCCATCCACCTCATCACTGACAACACACTCCCTCTTCCACATCTGTCTCCCCGACGATTAAAGTTTCCTAACATTGGAATCCATTAGCTCATCACAAATAAACCTTGTGCACGCTCCCTCTCCCAGGCAACCTCCCATATTCGGGCTCCCATTCCCCAACAACCATGTGCGATTGCCATGCCCTGTCACCATGGTTCATACTTGATCCGAAAATCATGCACAAGAGTGAGGAAGTAACTTAAAAGATCCAACTGATAAACATGCGACTACCAACGCTTGTCCTGGTCATATGAA
Organism: Ambystoma mexicanum; assembly: GCF_040938575.1. Classification (NCBI taxonomy): domain Eukaryota; kingdom Metazoa; phylum Chordata; class Amphibia; order Caudata; family Ambystomatidae; genus Ambystoma; species Ambystoma mexicanum. The sequence goes on along the minus strand of NC_090929.1, from coordinate 1,211,234,434 downwards.
GAGATAGATCTTTGTAATCGCCACAGTCAAACGTTAAGCTCTCCACACAGTGCATGGCAAGTACAACACAAACATCCAAATAGCGTGCACACTTGATATAAAGAACAGCTGTGATTTGATAGCCACCAACCACAACTGTGCACAGTGCAAGGAGCACAATCACACAATCTCGCTTTCTCAGGGTGACATAAGCAAAATGTCAAACATCTGAATGAAATTGTACAACTTTGATGAGGGCATCACAGTATAGGTGCAATGAAAAAAGTGGGTCATTTTTGTTCCTCAGATGTCAACTGTGTGGACAATTCACCTTCCCATACGTCAGTGCAGTGACATTTGCATACTCATACAGCACCCTAAAGAACACAGTAGTGCCTACACTAAGGCTATCCAGGGCTGCCTCTGGGGAGGCGCCTATCTTGTATACATCTCAGCATGTACAGTTTGTTAGGTTAGATGGGTCTAAAGAAGTGTAGCAGTCAAGGAGCAAGACACACTGTGCCTGTTAACTATACACACGTGTTCACTGATTAGCACGCACTATCAAAGTAAAGCCTGTTGTGGAGTTCTCAGCAACTCCATCCTATGTGCTTGTTTGTCCAGTCCTGCTCTCTTCTGCTCAAACTACATGGTCAGAAGGTGCACAACAGGCAAATCTAACATGGCGCAATCTGCACATTATTGTGACACACACTGCTATAGTTGAGACGTGCATAATTGACTACTTGCAACAACAATCTCACAATATTAATGACGTGCACATTGTCTCCTTCCCCATGCAGCCGTGGTCGTCATCAAGGACAAAGAATACAATGAGTCACTGTAGCAGTCGGTGTATGTGGGCGTCGAAAACTGTGCATTGCCAAAGAGGCTACTGAGGACGTCATTCCGTCGAACCAATGAGAAGACAATGTCACTTCTACAATTCCTCCAGATGAATAGGATGTACACCCAGAGGTGCTTGCACAGGATAGCTGTGCCCGGGGCTAGGAGCTGAACCACTACCTTGAGCAGTGCCATGTTGATGACAGTGTAAGCAGAGGAGAGTCAACACACATCAAACAGACACATATCACACAACAGTAGAGCAACCACCAAGGAGGACTGTCGAAATGTCAAGGAAAGCACCACCAAACAGGTTAGGAATATTCCTGCAGCAGCAAAGGGAGTTGTGAAGCACACAGCCTGAGGAGGGTCAATGGACACTTGCAGCATTAGGACTGCTGCTCAATGAGGAAGTCACTAAAGTAAGTACCTCTTTGTTAGACATTTCGCACATCCTTCACCACCATATTGACTCCCATAAGGACATAGTCCATTATATGGTAAATGTTTCACCTGTGTGTTGGGTCCTGGACAGCGACCGCTGACTCTGGTACCCCAGTCAGGAGCAGCTGAGCCACAATGCCCCACTGCCTCTCAGTTTCTGATGTAACAAGAATCAGGAGAGGAAGAACCAGCAGCCACAGAAACAGTGTTGTGGCCAGTCAATATAGTAACCTCTACCGATGTCCCACAGATCAACACAATCTGCCCCTGCCTCCATCACCTCAAAATTCACCACCTTGAGTGACTGTGTGATCAATCTGCAAAGTACAGAAATCCATATGCACCATCTACATGTGAAGCCCAATGGTGGTAACCAGCTCACCCCCATGTCCCACGGACTGCACATAGCATTAGTAATGGCAATACATGAGACTTTACATCACATATCACAACTGTCTCAACACTTTCAGCATTGGGTCAGCATGCTATGTACTTTTCCATGTTCGTGGTCAAAATGAGTACTAAAGTCGCACATTTGTTCTTTTACTCATATGGCAGATAGGACCTGATCATCAGATGACTCAGCTGGTAGGAATCCGCCATAATCATTGTCTCATGGCAACAGTGAAAAAATGTGTTATCACACAAACAGCGTTCATTTGCGCTGTTCAGGCACTTACACAATAGTAGTGGTACCATGGCCTCTGTGTTGTTTTCAGGATCAGAGAGTGTGGTTCCGTGCAAAGTCCTTAGGACCAGATGGTGAAAGCGAGCCACATCAGACCCACAGCTGATGGACTCTGTATCCCAGGCCTGCACATCTGTATGCAGCAAACACAGTTCATGTCATGTGTTAAATCCTGTAGGTAAATCCCTTCAAGAAGGGGGGATGATGTCAGTGTTCAAGTGAGGGATCACTCAGGTTTATTTAGTTATTCATTTATATTGAAGTTGTACTTGTAGGGGGTGCTGTTTCAAAGAACCTGCAAGAAAACAGGACATGTGGGTCAATAGAAAGGTGTGACATATATACAACTAATAAGAAGCATGCGATGCGGTTACGGGCCCAAGTCGTCTGCTTAATTATGTTCACAATCAGAGATCTGATCTGACAGTTATGTCGGGTAGTGTGGTTGATGATTTTGCTAAGCCACCATTGCTTACAGAAATTCTAGTACTTACAAGTTAATCGTACCAGGGTCGGACTGGGACATAAAATTGTCTCGGGCACACATAAAAAAGTGGCCCACCGTTGCAAATGGGAATTCATTTCTTTTCTGACAGGCTGTTTGAACAGTACCCAAGGGGTAGTTTTCTGATACAATGTGATGCAGGTGGTGGAGTTTAAAGAATGTGTAAACAGCAACACTGTGAAAGCTACTAGCTGCATGTGAAGTAACTCATCCAAGGGGCCCACATTGGACAAGGAAGTGGCCCACTTTGACCAAAACACTAGCCAAGGCTAGCATTTTACTGTTCTGGTTCGGGCATTGCCTTATTGCCCTTTAGGCCATCCCGAGCCGGATTCCTTCTCCAACAAACATAAAACAAGTGGATGTAGAAACAAGCTAAGTAACCTTATGCAGTGCCAAGGCAGGCAAATTCAAGGTCATCAGATAATGGCCTGTCATAAGGTACAAGTGTGATAGAGTCGAGTATAGGAGTAATTGGAGGAAGGGAGGGTTATGTGGTTAATGTACGTGGGCATTTCTCGGTTAGATCCCCTGTGCATGCAGGCATATGCTCACCTTTGTTTTGAACCTTTACAGGGTATTTATATTCTGTTTCCAGGATCTTGGGGAGGTTGTTCCAGAATTTCAGCCCTGATACTATGAGAGAGCTCCTTCTATGTTTTGGTCGTTTGGAACTGGGTGTTGTTATGTTGTTGTGTTTACCTCTGAGAGCTGATGACGTCCAAACTTGGCAGAGCTAATCAGCGTGACAGCTCCACAGATCAGTGAGTGTTAAAGCTTTGTTTATCACTTACCTTATGTGTTTTTATTGGTTGAATGGTATATTATGGCACAGATTGGGAAGCTTGTTGGACATACTCGTTTGAGATGAGTAAATACTCAGCCATTCATTCTTGGGGTTGACGCAGTGTTCTCAAATATTTTCATATTTTTAAACTTTTTCACACAGAATTTGTTGCCGAATAGTTGAAACTAGATAGGGGGGGATACGTTGTTCCAGTGCTTCTGGAACGAGCTGATATTAGAAGACAGCTAGCACTGGTCCTCTTGTCTCATCTAGTAGACAGTTTTAACTTTCGAGATTTTACCTTTTTGACCTGTATTTTCAGTTCTTTTTGACTGATTTGATTTGTAGCATTGCAAATCCACTACTTACTTGATTAATATCTATTTCTTTGCATGCCTTGTTTTTTAGGTATGTTGGTAACCTCTTATGATCTTAGCGGTCTTGTATGTACATTTGTATTTATTTGAGAGATCAGATATTTAGAAGCAAAGTTATGGAGGATTTCAAGTTATATGTTTGATTTTGTGTCTTATTCTCTTTGCAGCAGGCTGCCAGTGAAGGTTCTTCAGGCCTAGGAGGTATGGTTGCAGGACTTGAGTGTCAACATATGTATAGCTGATTTATTCTGGGTAAATTGCAAACAGGACAAGAGCTCTGGTCACCTCACAGTTCTCTGTCAGTTCCACATAGGGAACAATTGTCATTAGGGTGTGGAGCTGGAAGTGCAACGTTTTGGCTAGCAAGTCTATTTGTGTTAGTATTGAGAGGTTGGTGTCAACACATGTCGCACAGTCTGCACCTGAGCAAGGTGAAAGGGCCTGTATATGGGGTGGCACATGCCACAAATTAGCGTATCAGTTCAACATGGTAGCACAACATTTCAACTCAAGGTGTGAAAGAAGGTATTCCTGTACATATAGCATATGGGGCAAACATAACAGGTTTTCATTGATGCATTGCAGAAATTGCTGACATAGAATGGCAGAGGGGAAAGTGGTAAAGCAAACCACTAACCTCTTTTTTTTTTTTTTTTACATTTGTACAGCGCACTACAGCCCGAGTGCATTGAGGCGCTTAAAGCGGATCATAAGAAGGCATATTTAAGGGTTACAAAAGCCGCCCATCAAGTATTCTTGAAGTTAAATGTTACAGAACACATTGGTACATCCATTAGCAGTAAACATAAAGATTGTTGGGGATGTGCACGTGAGGCCTGCAGGTTTACACAAAGAGCTTGGTTTTGATGGCCTTGCGAAAGGCACCATGGGATTCAATTAGCCTAAGGTGTGGTGGTAAGGCATTCCAGTGGGTGGCAGCCATGGTGGGGAAGCTTGTGCCACCAGCACATGCTTTGTTGGTTTTTGGAACAGTAATCATGTTGGCATATGCTATTCTGGCTGGCCTGGTGGTGCAGGGTTTGGCGATCCTTCCGACAAGTTAAGGTGGGGCCATGTCATGGAGGCATTTGTGCGTCAGGGCAAGGGTTTTGAATATGATTCTTTCCTTGACTGGGAGCCAGTAGACTTGTTTTCTGAGACCTGAGATATGGTCCCTGCGTGAAGTGCCAGTGGCAGCCCTAAGGGCATTGTTCTGAACGAGTTGTAGTTTAGCAAGGTTTTTTGCTGAAGTTCCTATGAGTAGGGCATTGCAATAGTCAAGCCTTGAGCCGATTATTGCCCTGGCGATCGTAAGGCAGTTCTGTTGGGAGAGATATGGCCTCACGGCATTAAGCAGTTTGGAGTGGTAGGCTGCGGCGGAAGCTATGGCATTGACCTGCCTGTCCATAGTCAGGTTCGGATCCAGGTAAACACCAAGGGTTTTGACTGTATGAGAGACTAGGATGGGGATGTTGTCAACGGTGAAGGAGCTGTATTGCTTGTCCAGCCTGCCCAGGGTGGACGGGGATCCAATAAGCAGAAGTTTGGTTTTCTCAGTATTGAGGCATAGCCTCTGTCCCAATGGTGAACATATTACAGTCACCTTGTGTGTGCTTTGGAATGGTTGAAAACCCCAACAAAGGACACAAGAAAGGTGCTTATTAACCACACCGGGCAAAGTAGGTGCTGGCATGGGACACTTCCATGTCAGCCTGTGTGGCACTTCAAGAAAAGGCAGATGATAATCAATGACATCTTTGAAATACCTTGTAACGAAGAGTAAATACATGGGCATAGGTCACTCTGTGCTGCACATTGATACACATAGAGCTGCTTCTTGCCAGGGGGGCTCATTCACAGGTACAAGCACTGCCATCAGAATCTCTGCGTGACAGATCATCATAAAGGAAGCACAGCTTCAGTGTAGTGCATGCGCGCTGCAGCGGAGCCCTGGCTTTGTCATTGCATTCCTTCCTAGTGCCCAAGCATCTAACATAACAAGGCTTGTAGTCCAAGTATCTTTGCAAATGGATGGGATGTGTTCTAAACAGAAAGCTGACTGCCCTTGCTGTGTGCCCAAGCATCTAACATAACAGGGCCTGTATTCCGAGTATCTTTTCAAATGGATGGGACGTGTTCTAAACAGAAAGCTGACTGCCCTTGCTGGGTGCCCAAGCATCTAACATAACAGGGCCTGTATTCCGAGTATCTTTGCAAATGGATGGGACGTGTTCTAAACAGAAAGCTGATTGCCATTGCTGGGTGCCCAAGCATCTAACATAACAGGGCCTGTATTCCGAGTATCTTTGCAAATGGATGGGACTTGTTCTAAACAGAAAGCTGATTGCCATTGCTGGGTGCCCAAGCATCTAACATAACAGGGCCTGTATTCCGAGTATCTTTGCAAATGGATGGGACTTGTTCTAAACAGAAAGCTGATTGCCATTGCTGGGTGCCCAAGCATCTAACATAACAGGGCCTGTATTCCGAGTATCTTTGCAAATGGATGGGACTTGTTCTAAATAGAAAGCTGATTGCCATTGCTGGGTGCCCAAGCATCTAACATAACAGGGCCTGTATTCCGAGTATCTTTGCAAATGGATGGGACTTGTTCTAAATAGAAAGCTGACTGCCATTGCTGGGTGCCCAAGCATCTAACACAACATGGCCTGTATTCTGAATATCTTGCAAATAGATGGGACGTGTTCTAAACAGAAAGCTGACTGCCCTTGCTGGGTGCCCAATCATCTAATATAACACGGCCTGTATTCCAAGTATCTTTACAAACGGATGAGACGTGTTCTAAACAGAAAGCTGACTGCCCTTGCTGTGCATAAAAAGATCTCAGTCTACATCTAGTTGCATGAATTGTCTTAGGTGATTTCTGAAAAACAGATGAGAAAGTGGAACTGTATAGCACTGGCCACTCCCAACGCCCTGATGCCAAAATCCCTGCATTGCCTTTCCTTCTGGTTTATGTTCCACGTGTCATTCAGAGAACTCCTTCCACACTTCTCAAGTCTACACAATCTCCTTGATAATGATACGTTGTGTTATGTTTTGATCATAGTCCAACAAATATGAACTGAACCTGGGCCGAGCCAGCACCTGTGCACAGCGTTCTGTGGCTGCCTAACAAAGTGTCTGGATGTACATGATGGCCCCATTACTCCAGATTGAACCACGGACACACGCGGTCATCAAAAGCTACACTTGAGAAGGATGACACCACTGAACTTGGAACACACACAGCACCCCCTTTCCACAGAGGCAGCTGTCATGCCGGTCACCAAATATTCAGTTTTCATTATACAGGGTCCAGCCTCTCACAAGAACTATGGCCATCAGGCATTCGAAATCCAAACATGCCCCATCATTCCTTTTGCATATGAACACTGTGCGCAATTAGTGAAGTACTTGAGAGTGCTGGAGTCATGTGAAGTGAAATGTCATCCCAAATAGGGCATCCACCGGAGTCGCATCTGTGCAGGGTATGTGTGCTGCCCAGAAACACTCCAATAGTCGTGTTCCCCCATGTCACGTGTGTACAGCCTTACTTGGCATCATGCAACATTGAGATTGCCCTCATGTAAAATCATGTGGGATCACATGATGTGTGTCGGAAGGATGGCTCAGAGGCAACGCGTTTGTCTTGAAAACAAGACAATGCACAGCAACACAGGTTTGAATCCCTGTCTCCCGCTCAGAAACTGGTCTACGGTATTAAGCACGTTATAAAAGAACAATTAAAAGTATAATTATACCAACACAATGGCCATCGACCAGAGTGTTTTTAGCAGACATGGCTCTCAGGACGGCACCATGTGCCCCAATGCTTGACGGCTGATAGTGAACCACAGTCGGACAGCACATATACATTGTGCCAGGCAACTCTTATTGGGAAGACACAACAGCCATGGATTTCCTCATTCCAATTGCAGTACACCTTTGAACAAATGTTTCCTAATGGCCTGTTAATACATAAAATGCACATATCAATACATCATTAGCTGCATACCATTGAAGATGGTCTGTCTACAGTGGACAGTCATTGCAGCCTAGCCGTTATGAGTGCACATGACCTTTGAAGCCAGTATAAATGTAACTCACATGAAATCCCTGCAAGGCAGAAAAACAACTTGCCTTCGTCTATAGAGGAGTACAGGAACAGGTTTAATTATTTATTGAGCATTTGCATGGCGCCTTTACATCAGAAAGTGTTTCCAGGTGCCACAAGACAGGGGGGAAGGGTAAATTGCTATAACCGTGCTACTAGGCCTTGTGACATTCAGATCGTGCAATAAGCAGGAAGTGCAGGGAGAGGGGAAGAGTGAGAAGTTCAGGGGGCTAGGGGGCTGGGCAAGTGCTTAAGGAGGCCCAGGAGGTAGGGACATCATTTCACCAAAATGCCAGGAGTAGCGGAAGTGTCATCACACGACCCTTGACCCCTGATGACACCACAGTAAGTAATGTCATTTGACCCCACCCCGAAGTGATATCGCGGGAAGCGATGGAACACGACCTTTCACCCGTAGACAAAACAGGAAGTGGCATCACATATTATTATACACTACGAAAAATATGGTTACGATATCACTATAATGTGATGTACATTTCATACAGGAATGGATCGCCATATGTATCATTAAGATCAGTGTGTACAGGCCCAAATTACCAAATTACTCTAAATGCAAGCAGGCGTCCATGACCAAATGATAATGATGTGTTATTATATAGGACTTACACTTAAGCACTTTATATAGAAAACATATACACCCAATATCCCCAACCTGTGTTGGTACTCATTTATCGACCTCAGAAGGATGAAAGGCTGAGTTAAGGCGTTTAAGAACAGACTAAATCAGTGACTGACCCGCTGAAGTGTGCCTGAAATAAACCTTTAATGAGTATAGCAATTATTGTATAGAATTCCAGAAGGACACATTATTTGGTATTCCTATTCTTTCTTATTTAGGGTCCGTGGTGAAAGTGTTAGACTTGTGGCACTCCTGTTCTTATTTTTCTTCTTTTTTTTAAGGGGCCTGAACAAGAAAGCCAGCCACTCCAGAAGTAAAGAGCCACATGGTGCTGGCAACAGCACAGGAGTTTGCATTACAAAACAAAAGGCTTTTTTTTGCTTTTTTTAGAGGTTGCAAGGGAGACCACAGAGGTCGCAAGGGAGAACTCAGAGGTCGCAGTTGTGACCTCTGGTGACCCCCAAATGACATCCCTGCCAGGAGGGCAAGTGGTCAGGGAAGAGGGTCAACTAGGGCGAGGGAGGAGGTGGACCAGACTCAGTAGGCTAAGGCTAGTCAGGGAATGGTGCCCAAGGGCAGGTGCTGGTAAGGGGAGGGGGTGGACTGGTGGAAGGAGGGCATGGCCTGGTAAGGCTCATGAGGGATCCAGGCAACCAGACATCGAGCCAGATGGAACTAGCAGGGAAGGGGGAGTGGGAAGGAGGAGGTAAAAAGGAAGGTCTTGAGAAGCTTCCAGAATTTAAGGAGATCCGGCTGAAGAAAGAGAGGATCAGGGAGGTCGTTCCAGAGAGAGGCTCCTGCCAAAGAAATAGCTCTACCCCCCACTCTCTTCTTGGAGAAGTGTCTGACCTGCAGAGAGTTAGAGCTAGAAGACTGATGAGCTCAAGCAAGGAGGTATTTAGGGATAGAAAGTTGGATGTAGTTAGGTCCCAGGCCCCAGAAAGCCTTGTGAACGATTCAGAGGGTTTTGAATTTGATCCTTGCAACCACAGGGAGCCAGTGGAGAGATTTTAGGGCTGGAGAGATGCGGTCCCTGGGCTCAAGGCCAAGGATAAGTCTTGCGGTCCTATTCTGTATTAGTTGAAGAGGGCTGAGGGAGGAAAGAGGCAGATTAAGGAGGAGGCTTAATGTCTGGGGACATTGATATTCTGGGGGAAGGTGAGGAAATGGAGAATGCCTCTGAGGAGGTGAAGCTGAAAGTGAGACTTCTTGGCGAGGTCAGTGATGTGGGGTCAGAAGGAGAGGGTGGAGTCGAAGATGACCCTCAGGTTTTTTGCTTCACATAAGGGTTAGGGGAGGGGGCTCAACGAGGGTGGCCAGAGAGTAGTGGGAAGGAGGGTGTAGGGATCCCAATGAGAAGGATCTCAGTTTTACTGGCATTAAGGCAGTTGACAAGCTACTATCAGCAGCAGTGAGAGACATCCTGAGCACACAATGGCCACAGACCATCCACGGTATGTACTATGGGTGAGGGACTGTGTACATGGCTAATCCACATCACACATCACATATACACAGAAGTGCTAGAATCCAGCACACACCTGGAGGCCCCTTGGCCAAGCTGCACACCCACACTGACAGAGTCTAGCAGCACAGGAGCAATAACAGAGCCTTGCTTGGAGGTCCTTTACATGTAAAAACAATGTTCAAGTCAGCGCATAGCAGGGCACGGTATACCAAATTGGAAATGTGTGACGTCAGAGGGAGAGGCTCTGTGACAAGTGCCTGGAAGATAGCCGGATACTTGATATTTGTGTCCCCAAAAGGATTGCAAACACACTGTCTGTAGGGCAGTCCCCGAACATCACCTACCAAGAGCTAGAGATCATGTGTATTGAATTGACCGCCCAATATGAACTCATCATGCGGGTAAAACTGCCTCCGCATTAATACTCTCTCCACAGTAGTACTACCGTTCCACCCCACCTTCTCTCCAATCACACTTCTTTCACTCCCACAACTGCTTCTCACTCACCGTCTACACTCCCTCTACTACTCACACTCACCTAGCTTGCATACACACTCACAACACAGTACCACTTGCACTCACCAACCAATACTTCATCTTTTCTGCAAGTCACCTCCAGACTCCAATCCACTACCCTTCTTCCTGTTGGTCTCTTGATCTGATATACCCTTCTCCTCCCCTGTCCTCACCCGAACCATCAACCACTTTCTGTGGCTTCTCTTATCCTACCACCTCTTTCTCCCCTTGGTTTACTGGCCCTTTCCAATCTGGTGCTAACTTCCCTGCTGGCAAGGGCCAAGTTTCAAATTGCGGGTTAAGCCCTGTCATTTGTCTCTGGGGTTGCCATGAAGTAGCAAAGGTGGTCAGCGCTGCACAGCGTTTATGTTCATGTTAACAGGCCAAGGATTGGCTCCCCCCAAGGTAAGTTAAGTCTTGTCTGGTGTCTTGGTGACTGCCACTTTGCTAAAACCAAACACCCAGATGGTATAGGGAGATTGCAGCTACTTCACAGCTGCAAGTGCCGGCACTGGGGAGCAGCATGCAGCATGTCCGGTGGCCATATAAGTTGTTTGGTCCGTTTTCTGTTGCATCTCTCTCTATTCACCAGTGGAAATTCCCTGAAACTGGACTGAAAATAGTGTGGGGCATTGATCAATTGTGCGTACTCCGCTGATCTCTTCATATTGCTGTAGTATCGATTTTGGATTTAGAAATAACAGAGAAAATGCAGCCAAGATTGATGTCAAGAGGCATGGGGTGCATCCATATATAAACTGGCACTTAGGAAAGGGTCATGAACTAGGCCCCATTCAACTGCTACTGTCTGCCTCTGAGATAGGACTGGCTCTGGCTTCTATCCTAGTGGCCTACGAACCCCAGGTTGAGAGGGGTTCCTGTCCACTCACGATGAGTTCAGGTTACTGGCCTTGTCTCACCTGCTTCAGGAAACTATAAGGCAGTGTCCCCAATAAGGTGCCCGGAGACAGAGGGGAGGTAGCTGTGTTGTTGTTACATGGCATATGTGGAGCTATGTGTAATTGCCTTTTCATTGTTTAGTGGGAATAATAGCCACAGTGAAAGGCCTCTGTCACATATGGAGGATTCAACTGGTATGCCCTCCATTGTTACACTGAGGTGTGCTGTTACCTACAGCATATCGTGATGAATCAGGAGACTTTGTCCCTTCTTCCCTAAGGGTCACCACCCCCTTTGAGGCTAGCAAGGTGAGCTCGCTCCACAAAACCCTTCGTAGGGGTTTGGGAAAGCAGGACCTCAGTTGGAGTGACTCCCCTTTAGGGGACAAGGACTCCCATTCCCATAGGGAACTGTCTTTAAACAATGTTTTCTCTGTCTACATGGTTCAAAGTAATACTGACAATACATCTACGTGTTTGGCTCAAAGTAATGCTGAACATTATACATGCTTGACAACCTCTGGTGAACAATGCACCCCTTCTGAAAACCGGGCCAAGAATAAAGAGCCAACGACCCTTGGATGGAGAAGGAGAATCCCAATGCTGAAGCGAGTCTCAGATATGAGAACGTCGGAGAGGGGAGGAGCCGTGCAGACCAGTGGAGCCGGTTGCAGTGCAGAAGTAGGCAGACACTAGAGGGAGGCGCCGGATGCCAGATGGGGAAATGCGCAACGCCAGAGAAGCCGAAGCTGTGCGGAGTGAACCGGACCTGGAGTAGCAACCACATACAGGACTTGGTGGGCCCAGAGCCCGCAAACTGACACTGAGTCCAGGGACGAAGGGAGGACTGGGTCCTCCGCTCTTAGACCTAGGGGCAGCAGAAGTGGGAGAGAGAGAGCCGAGACAAGCGGAACTCAAAGACTGCTTGCATCCAGATGCGAAGAGCGGCAAGCCAGGGGGAAGGCTTCCTTTGATGACTAGACGGACCCTCAATGGAGCAAGCACTGCAACACAGCAGGTACATGGGTTGCCTAAATCAGAGGGAGGAGAAAAGAAAAGAGAATGAGCGGGGAAGAGAGAAGCACTACCCTAGCCCCATCAATGGGTCACAGGGACCTGAGAGACAGAAGAGATCGCGACAAGTCAAAGCAATATGGGAGGCCGAGAAACACGAGCAGCATAAACCTCCAGAAGTGTCACAGGGATACAAGAAAACTAAGAGAACCAGAAGCAGGGTGGGGTCACAGTAATCCTAGCGAACTAAGTGATATATTGGGTCAGGAGACCACAAAAGAGCCACAGGGGCAAAATAAGCAGAACAAAGAGAATATATTGCAGGGGCACCTGAAAGTTGGTCGAAGTGTTGACAGATTGGTCACATTGGTGGAAAGGGATCAGGGAAATATCCCTTTCCACATAAAGACGTTCGGGCATTTTTGTTTTTTTTAAGAATGTGAGACTTTTTTTGAACTTTGTGAATCTTTGAGGAACTTTTGACAGACTGACAAGAACTGTTTTCTTTGAGAGGTAGTTTTGTTAACTTTTGACTATTGGATCCTGACCCAGGTGGGATTCCTGGAACATTCAGATATACCGCTGTGAAGAACCAAGAGTGCAGGGCACTCAACATATTTCTTTCATGTTTTTGCTATGTGTTAAGGCTAGTTTAGCGAATAGGTTTAGACTGAGGATCATTTTCATTTTGGACTATGGACAAGCACCTTAGTTTAGTTTAGTAAGGAAGAGAACTTCCTTTTAATAGTAGTGTCAGTGAGGTGTTTTCTCCTACTTTAAATAAATCTACAGTCAACATGTCCTCTGGATGAGTCCTTCTTCTGGATTGCCATATATGGTGTTAGAGTGGGATGTGAGTGACCTGACATAGAATCAGACGCTCACTCTTGTGCATGTCCAAACCCATCTACCATTTTCCACCAATAGGACACTGAGGTATAAAGCCATCTTTGGGTGCCAGTCCCAGAAAGCAAACCCTGAATAAACAGGGGTCTGCATCTCTCTTCGCCAAACTCCTAATTGATTCAGAGGACGAGGAAGAACTCAAATCCGCTCCCTCTAAACTAAATGTTGACGAAGAAATCCCTGACTGAGGAACTAAAATTAAAATGACATCACTAAAGACACTCCTAGAGAGAATGATTGAAAACCAAGCCCAGGCGGTCCAAAGTCACCAGAAGAGCCTCAACTGAATAGGGGGAGGCCAAGTTCATCAGGTCCTCCCACACAGGGTGTTCCAATCATATCACGAGGGAGAGTACCTAGGCACTTATTTTACAAACTATGAAAGGTTAGCCACCGAGTGCCTTACCTCCATCCCTCCAGAGAGCAGTCCTTCAACAACCCCAACCTTCCCTAGACACGGCTATCCAGATAGCCATGGCCCACTACGAGGCACTAAAATATTTTAAAAGTATAGGGAAATCGTTGCAACCTATTAGGGAGCCTAAACCCTTCCCCATTAGACCAAACCCAAAGGAAGAGACTGCCTGGAGACCCTTGTTTTCCACATTCGTAAAACAAGGGGGCACCCTGGGGGAAACCATGGGAAGGGGGAACCTCGTCTCTCCACCATGCCCACGCATGTCTCCTGAGGAGTAAAGGGCCATTTCACCCGAGCGTATGACAAAAGTCTTATTAAAGAACCCATGGAAATAGGATGGGTAGGGCAGAGGAATGGTCAGTAGAAGAAGAAGAAAAGGAAGAAATCCCAGAAGAGGGGGAGATTTGCTACTGCACTCCTCTGCCCTTCAAAATGGAAGAAATTGTCTGAGTCAATAACACCTGAGCTAGAGCTCTAATTGATACAGGGACCAAACAAACAGCAATACGGTCAGACTAAGTCTACCCTCAGGATCTAGAATGGGAAGGAGCAGTAAGAATCACCTGGGTACAGCGGATGTAGAGAACTATCCGAAAATGCCCCTCAACCTAGAAGACAGAGTTTGTCCCATCATGTTAAAAGCTGCAGTGTTACCAGACCTACTGGTGGAAGTCATCATAAGAACGTACTTCCCCTCCTTTCCGAATCAATTACTTGTCGTCCGCCTGCGGGAAATCCTTCAAAGAAATACTCCCCCTTATCCTCTTGGGAAATCTTTTGTAGAAAAGGAGGACCAATCTGTGTTGATCTGGGAAAAGGGTAACCTTAAAAGAGCAGCAATCTCAGAAAAGGGTAGCCTCTGTTTAACGGGAGGGATATGTGACAAATCTGGAGACTTTCAGCCCTTCTTCCCTTGAGGCAGTTATTCCCTTTGAGGCTAAGTAGGTAAAACCAGTCCGCATAACTCCCCCTAGGGGTTTGGGAAAGCGGCACCTCACTGGGAGAGACTCCCCTATGTATTTTCTGCCTACATGGGAGTAAGAAACACTAATAATACAACTACGTTTTTGGCTGAAGGTAATGCTGATAATAAATCTAAGCGTTTGGCTCGAGGTAATGCGGAATTTTCAACATGCTTAAACAAAACTTTGGTGAAAAATACACCGCTTCTGAATACCAAAGCAAGAATAAAGGGCCAACAACCCTTGAATGGAGAAGCAGAATACCAACGCTGAAGCGGGTCTCAGAACGCGGGAAAGGGAGGAGCCATATAGACCAGAAGAGCAAGCAGAATTGAGAGATAGAGATCCTAGGCAAAGAGTGATAGCATCCAGAAGTGAAGAACTGAAAGCCATGGAGAACGCTGCCATCACTGACGAGATGGACCCTCACTGGAGCAAGCACATCAACAGTACACAAGTTGCCCAATTCAGAAGGAGGAGAAGAGAAGAGAGAACGATTAGGGAAAGACTACCCTCACCCCATCCAACGGTCGCAGGCACCTGAGAGAGAAGGGAGAACAAGACAAATCAAAGGATTATGGAAACCCGAGCAGCATCAGGGACACAAGAAAACTAAAAGCACCTTTGTTTAGTTTGGTTAGCAAGGGAACTCCCTTTTAGTAGTAATGTCAGTGAGGTGTTTTCTATTAATTTAACTAAAACCTACACTCATACATGTCCTCTGGTCCGAGTTCTTCTTCTGGCTTGCTACAATACCCATTATCTACCTTTGCACATCTTGATTGCCTGTGTTTTGATGTCAGACATTTCGTTTGTGGATTGATGGTTTGCAGTGACACATATGTCATGCAGCTAATCAAATGTTCTTTGTCATGTTGTAAACTGCAACATAGAACAGGAAGTGGAGCTAAAGGACAATGGTACGTTGGTGTTTTATGAAGTTACTTGTTCTGAGATGCTCTCTTTACAGGCACTCAGCATATTCCCAATGTGTCTGCAGTCTTTTGGTGCTGGGAGTGTCTGGTTGCCACAGGCGAGCAGTGGTGATACTTTGTGTAGGACAGTTGGGGAGACAGGCTTTAGGGGCGCATGTAGGGATTGTGATAAGGTCTGTGTCTATTGGCACAAAGTCCATGTTGCTGCCATGTCTGTCTAGGTGTGTTGTTATGTGTGATGCACTGCGGAAACACTGATAGGCTCAATTTACTAGATGCATTGGTTAGGGCCGTCCATTGCATGTGTTTGTCCATAATTCTCTGATGTCTCATGATGGGTTGGTTACCTGTGGGTCTTTCTTCACCCACCACTAATCACCCAGTCTACATAGACACAGAATTGCCAGATATCTCAGCAGCACTCAGGAATCTTGCATGCTCCATGCTCAGTTAAAAACTTTCTCTATCAGCTGATCCCTCACACCTATTGTAATGTCCCCTGCTGGATTTGGTGGTAGTCACAGTACTGGCGGCTGTGGCCTGAGGTCAGGAACTGTATTCATTTGCAAGCCCCTTCACACTGCAATGTTGTGCAAGACACAAAAAACGTCTGGGTGGTCAAGGTATGTGAAGTGGTACTTCAGAGCGCCAAAACTCTGCTCAATGATGTTCCTGGTAGCTCTGTGTATGAGCTGTACCTCAGATGTGCCATAGCCGGACCCCTTCAAAGGCCCCATCAGAAGATCTTATTTCCCTGTCTGGCCCCACATTGATGAACTCCAGGTCCAAGTGCAGGCCACCCCAGGCACGTTTGCAACTTTGTTTTTCCCATTGATGCAGTCCAATTCAGGCACCATGAAGGGAAAGTTGTTTCAGGAAAGCCTTGCTGGGCTTTCTTCAGCATTACCTGCGCTTCCACTTTGCCCTGAGATGTCTTCCAATGGGCAGAAAAAGAAAAACGAAATTTGTGAGGTCAATCTCTCCGAGCCTACAGCAGCTGAGCCATTGGATTCATTGAAGCACCAGCTCCTCTCTAAATGGCGGCCGCAGCCTCGTCTGGCTGCCTGACCCCACCTCAGCACATACAAGATGCGGATTGGCCGCATCTCCTACTGAAATGCACAATCACTGGAGTCTGGCAGGCGAAGCCAGCCCCTTCCAAAGGCCCCATCACAAGACCTTGCTTCCCTGTCTCGCCCTGTCCAGCCAATACCAGCATGCCATTATGCTGCACGATCCACTCTGCAGCTGTGACATTCTCCACGACCACAACTCCATGGCTTCACACTGTGCCGACTGCCTGTGCTGACACGCCACGCTGTGAATGTGCACAGGCCTATGGTACAGGTCGGATGCCTCCATCCCTCATACCCACTCCATGTAAGACTCACCAACAGAAGGTCGCATCACCCCATCACATGTTTCTGTACCCTTACAGACTGCCCGCTCCTTTGCTGCCTCCTCAGAATGTGCTGCTGCCCCCAGCGTCACCCTCTCCTGCCAGCTCCATAGCACTCACATGCTCACAAACCTGCCCAGCTCCACACTCGCTGCTGCCTGCTTCCTTCCCATTCCCAGGGTGCCCATCACCCATCTGGTCAAACCGCCACTTCTGCTACTCCCATTTTGCAAAGCACCTTTAAGCATTCTAGCCCCACGGAACCACACAACACACTTCCAGCACTCTCCAGCCGATGGCCACCCCTCTCTCATCCAGGTCACATCACTGCCCTCTCCAAACCAACCCTGCTAACCTTTGCCTCTCTGCCTACCAAAGCAAGCATCTTGGAGCCAAGGCTACCACCCGCACCATGTGCCACCGACTACCTTGAGTCACTCCTGATTGCCCTAACGACTGCAGGTAAGACTGCCTTGATTAGTGCTACCACCACCGCCCACTCACCTTTCCCACCCAAATAATGCTCCATCATCCCACCACTGCCCACACCTTTCCCCCCCTGATGCCCTTCACCACTCAACCCAGCATTTCACCCCCTCTCACCACTATCAAGGAAACCTCATGTGATGTACCGACTCACCTCAAGTTGCCTCTCCCTCTCACAACCCACTCACAGCTATTGGCTCCTCCTTTCAGCACCGCTCTTGCCTTCCAGCCCTGTAAAGGCTGGGCTAGGCCCTTAAGGCTCGCTTCCCGGACTTCTGCTCCTCTCATGCTCTCAGCGCACCCTCCTAGCATTGCACACCGCCTTACTAGCCTCCAATCATGCCACACAACACCATCAACAGCCCCTTGTCCTGGCTTGGACTTTCCCACCCTCCCCAACCTACCTCTCTCTAAGCAACCGCTCTCCTGTGCATTTGTTAATGCCTGTTCAGTCATTCCCATTGCCACCAATATAAGAGGCCACATCACCAACAGCAATGTGGACGTCCTTGTCATCACCGAAACGTGGCTGCACCCATCTGCAGGCCCTGCCTAGGCCATTACCATCGCTGCAGTGTACAACATCTGCCTCTGCGATCGCCCCATCCACAAGGGTGGAGGACTTGCCCTCATCCACAGAGATACCCTTGCCTTCAAAATAATCTCCTCCATTGCCCCTCCTATGGGCTACTCAGCACTAGGCTGTCCATTTCACCCTCTCCATCCCTAACTTTAGATATTGTCTATCACCCTCCTGGGCCAGCCAAATCCTTCGAAGGTGACCTTTCCTCTATGCTAAGCTCCAGCATCAAACCATCCTCCAAGGTCCTCCTCCTGGGTGACCTCAACCTGGGTCTGATTGCCCCAGATGACAAAGACACCCTCACAGTGGCTTGCTCCCTAACCTATCTGGATTTTACACAGCACATCTGAAGCCTAACCCACCAACTAGGAAGATCCCTTGACTGGATCGCTGACCACAGCTGCACTACAGAGAATATATTGGTCTCGCCTAATCACTGGACAGACCACCACACCATCTCCTTCAATTTACCCACTACCACTCCCCCGCCCCTCATCTCGCCCCCTTACCACCAGCTCTCACAAGATGCTCACGTAACCTCACCAAAGGTTGCCTCCTCCCTTTCCTCAGTGCTAACCCTTCCCTTATCCAAGCCTCCTCTCCCCCAACCCAATGGGACAGGTCAACACCTACAACACCACCATTCTTTCAGCCATGGACATCATTGCTCCTCTAAAACTTTACAAAGCTTAACCAATCACACACATGCATTCTTGATTGACCCCTGAAATCTGCAAGATGAGAGCTAACAAACGCTCCCTGGAGAGCACCTAGTGCAAATCCCCTCCCGACATCAACGAAAATACACTCCTCCTCCTTTCCAAGGAATACAAAAAAGTCATTCTTGCTGCAAAAGCTTGTGCGCTATCCAACAGAATCCTTAAAGCTCAGTCCCATTCTCGTGAGCTATTCTCTATTCTCAGGAAGCTGGAAATCCTGTGTATCACCATCTCCAACTGCCTTAAAGATGACACCTGGTGTCAAAACATTCAGGATGCCCTCTCCAAGAAAAAATCATAATCAAGCAATCTCTCCTGATCACCAAATCCATTGCAACTGACCCAAGTTTATTTGTTTGTTTGTTTATTTATTTCTAATGCGCACCAACCCAGGGGTAACAGGGCGCAGCAGTAATAAAATGCAAAGCTTGCATAGTTACAAGTGTGGTTACAATGAAACATATATGGTTGCAGGTAAATTCGCAGTAAGATATATATACAAATATCCAAGTTGAAGCAGGTTATGAACAGGAAGGATAAAAGGGCACAAAATCAAGATTACAGTATGAAGGAGGGATAGTCTAAGGCAACCTAGCTGGGGCTAGTGCAAATGTTACTCCTCTGCTCCCACTCCTCCGACCTTCACACACCCTCCTTTCACATTCTGCCCTCTCTCCAAATAGGAAACCTACAATCTGATCGCTGGCTTGAAACCATCACACTGCCAAGGGGACATATGCCGGAACCCCATATCAAGCACTGTGCTGAAGCCCTTGTCCCCATTAGCACCTCCTTTATCAACTCTTCCTTCTCCACCAGTTGTGCACCTACATCGCTGAAGGAAGCATGGATCTCTCCTCTGCTCAAGAAAGCCTCTCTTGACCCTGCCGTTCTGACCAACTACTGCCCCATCACCACTGTCCCCTTCCTCTTGAAAGTCCTGGACCGTGCTGCCTATACCCAAATTCAATCCTACTTGGAACTCCATCACATTCTCAGCCCTAGACAATCTGGCTTTCTCCCTAGCCATGGTACAGAATCAGCCCTACTTGACTTAAAAAACCAACTCAATGACATACGCGACTCAGGCAACCTTGCTCTCCTCCTCTTTCTGACCTTTTTGCCACTTCAATCCCCACACCCTTTGTCACCATCTCTCCACAGCTGCCAATTATGGCCTATGAGCTGTCCAGTGGATCGCCTCTTTCCTTGCAGACAGATCCACCTGAGTCTATGCAGGAATCTGCAACCCCTCTCCTGTCCCTTGCGGTGTCCTTCAAGACTCCTGTGTCACCCCCACACTATACAATGTGTACACCAAACCTCTTTTCAACCACCTTGATGCCCTTAGCATCTCGTTCACCAACTACGCTGACGACACACAGATCCTCATCCCCCTCTCAGTTGACCATGCACAATACTCAAGAAAAATTAACATAATTTATGACACTATCCAAGTCTAGATGGCCTCCCATCAACTTTGTCAAGACAAGACGGAAATCCTGATTTTTGACCCCCCTCGCGCCTGTCCAAACTAGACTCTGCCTACCATTCCTTCAATATCAATGCCTGCGCTATCCCAGTCTCCTCTGGTGTTACAACGCTTGGAGTCCAACTAGACTCCAGCCTCAAAATGACCCAGCATATCAACTCCATTGGCTCCTCAGCCCCTACCACTAGGCTACTAAACGCCACCAAACATCTTCTCTCTTCACAAGATCGCCTCACCATTGCAAGATCCACCATTGACTGCGTGCTTGACTAATGCAACTCCCTACTCTCCGGCACTTCAGTATGTAACCTTTGCAAACCTCAGACAATCCAGAACAATGCCATCCGGGCAGCCATGAATCTCTCCAAACTTGATCATGTTGCAAGTCGAAAAGCCGCTCACTGGCTTCCAGTGAAAGAACGTATAAACTTTAAAATTCTATCAATCACGCAGCACTGCCTATACAACACAGCACCACCATACCTTTCACAAAGACTGAACAAACACTCCTCTACCAGACCTACAATATCCATCTACAGTCATAGAGTAACGATATCAAGCTTCAAACGTGCAATAGCTGGGGAGGCGCTAGCTTCGTGGTGATTTCCTCCCACCTCTGAACAATCTACCTCCCCACATCCACTCTGAACCTTCCTATTGGCCCTTCAGAAGACAAGTCAAGACCACTCTTTTTCAATAACTGTTTGCTGCTAGCTGTACTCTGCCGATTTTTACCATGCCTCTATGTAACCTTCTCCCCCTCCCCCCCCTCTGCCCCTCTCCTCCTCCGCTCTGCCCCCCTTCCTTCTCCTGAAAACAGTGCCTCGATGCCTGTTAGATAGTGTTAGTGTTTTTGATTGCAATCAAGAAATATAGATGCAAGATGTGGCCAGTATCACCTAGGCAGGAAAGGAGAACTTGTGTGTAAATGTACATATCCATGTGAAATCTGATTTGCAATGGGGCACATATACGGTTTGTTTCCCAATTTTGCCCTTTCATGGTGTATGTCAGTTGATTTGTGTGGTTATATGCATATACGTACATTACTATTGAGCTAGTAGGACATTATGTTTCGGCATTCACCAAGCAGCAACATGTCTCCAAAGTCTTTTGCTAATAACTGTGTGCACAACAGTGAATGGCCGAAGATGTGGCTCCTGGGAAATGGTCACTCACATTGGTGAAGAGACCCCTAACGTTGCATATCATTTAGGCATCGATGGGACACCACCAGTTACGGTTGTGTGAGGTCCACCACAGCCAGCATCTCTGGAGGGCCCTGTGGTGATACAATGCAGGACAGCCAACAATTTCCCTGGTGCCTTGATGGCATATGTTTGGCCTGTGGTGGGATCCAGGTCTGACTGCTACTCAGTGTGGCCTGAAATAGCCGCACTTGGCGTGGCCTCCTCTGTGAGGCATCAGATGCGAAAGTGCTTCACTCTGCTGTTGTTGGACTAATACAGCTAGAGCTAATTCACAGGGGAGCATTGTCCAGGTCCTGCAAGTATGATTAGTCTGCCTCATCGTTTGTGTTTGTGTTATTAATGCCAGGTGTAATTAGGTGGAAGTGTATCATCCCTTGCACCTCTTCATGTTCATATTGCACCCAGCTCAATACCTGTTGGCCTGCTGTTGAGGTATGTTGGGCAGATTACATGCAGACACGCAAACTCTCAGCGTGACCCCATATCGTGGTTCACGTTGATGTCAGAAAGGCTTATGAATATGCTGTTACATTCACACATTGTAGGCACTGCGCTGCCTGCTTGTGTCCTGAAGGGCTTTGGTGCTGATGCATGTCAGAGTGAAGGACCATAGTGGGTTTGCGAGTTCTCCAAAGGGTAAATGGGCCCATTCAAATTCGCAATTAAGGAAAGGAAAGGAAACGAGGCTGAGACGCCTCCACGTTGCTAGGCAACGTGTGTTTGTATTCCTATTTAAATACAAACATCCGCCAGCAGGCGGAAGAGCCGGCGGCCATCCGAAGGCCTCTTAAGGCCATTCGAACCTGTTTGCCCCTGTTTGCACACTGTGGCGCCCATGGGGCCAGCCTCCCTCCCCGGCCGTATCTAAAGATCCTCACCTTCAGCAACCTAGGCCGACACACTGCAAAGTTGCCATTGCCTACCATGAGGCTAAGGCCCTCCAAGATGGCTGATCGCCGATCCTGACACCTGCAGCATTCAACATCCGCCAGTTGCACCAACACGGCCACAATTGGCCGCCGCATTGTTTTTTGCCTCCAATGAGAGCCGGCCTCCACACACAACGGCTCCCCTGTCTTGAACCTGTCCGGAGCCGTAGGAGCCTGGGGCCCGCACCTCTGCCCTTCCTGCTCCAGGTAAGCTGCTACTGCTACTGTGCTGCACGATCGACTCTTTCCAGTTGGAACTCTGTACCTCTGTGTACCCACATATAGTCACTCCCCTAGCAAAGTCTGATTCTCAGATCGTAATATAATGCTACTCCATACTATGCTACCTAATGCATAAACTGAACTCCTGTCTTAATGTACTTGCGCTGCACTGGGTGCTAGTGCATCCTTGCATGGATATATTCTAACTTAGCACCTGCATGTGTAGACAGGATACGTTCATAGATACCCAAAACATAAAGTATTATGATTGACATACACATTTACTGCCCAAATATTCTTAGCATCGTCTCATTTGTCCCTAGGCTCCATTGTATACATGCTGCCTAGAGAGCTACAGATGCTTTGTAAAAGTACCGATATACATATCACTACTTGTCTTGCCTCAAGGAAGTTACACTATGCATTCTAGTCATTGTTTGATTGCCACAACTAGGTTCCCTACTAATTGCATTTTAGCCTTGTAGGGACTGGCGCATTTTGGTGCCTTCTATGCTATGTATTTTAGTCATTGTTTGTCACATCTAGGTGCCCTTACTCATTGCATTTTAGCCTTGTAGGGACTGGCGCATTTAGGTGCCTCCTATGCTATGTATTTTAGTCACCGCCTATTCATGCCTCACAGATTTCTGTCCCTTATAGTGAATGGTATCTAGACCGCACAGATTCTGCCACACTTGAAAAAGTACTTAGCATTTTAACGTGACTGTTCTTAGTGACACAGTTACCGATACCTAGTGCCCTAGACGGCCGGAAATACTAGTCTGCTCACACCAAGTGGCATTGCTAGTTACCTGGGTTAGCTTTCAACTATGTCCAGCTTACTCCATATTTATACTGTAATGGTCATGGCCACGCTTCATGCCCCCAACACCCAGAAGTGTCATACTGAAGCTCCCCGAAGCAAGTCAGTTCTTGCGCCTCCTCTCCCACTCAGCACTCACAAGGTACTCAACTACTCTGGCCATACCAGCCCCTTGCATCAGGCCACACCAGGCCAACTAGCCTATACCTCTCAGCCTATCCCAACTCACGAGAGAAACCTCAAATTACGTGCCAGACTCAATAAACTCTATGAACCTCTTAGAAGATCCCTTCCCACTATAAAGCGTACAATGAAAGACCAACACACCAGGATATGTAATGGTCCCAATCCCCCTCACTTCCTACCAGTGAATATAAATACCCAAACCCTCAAGCTCAAGACAAGTACCAACTCATTAAATTCTGCCATAATTAAAAGGGACCCTAAAGAACATTCCATTAAGGGAGCACTCCTTAATGTAAGATCCCTAGTGGCACACGCCATCGACCTACCTGACCTAATTATAGAAGCCAATCTAACTTTATTGCTATAACCGAGACCTGGTTGCACAGTGCGGCAGGTCCATCACTCATGTTGGCCATTCCCGACGGTTACACCATATCCAGGCAGGACCGAGAAGGCTCCCGTGGAGGCGGAATCGCCATTATATCCAAAATAAACCTATCTTTACGACTAGCCCCTGCCACAAGCATGCAATCCTGCGAAACTCTCACTGCCAAAATTCTCATAAACAAGACCCAAACTCTATCTATTCACCTAATTTATAGGAACTTTCGAGGGGGACTTGCACAGCCTTATGTCCAACAATACCAAAACCAATTCACAACTCTTGGTACTAGGGGACTTTAACCTTGGCTTCAATGACCAAGCAGACGCCCATGCATCAACTATTGCCAATACCCTTAACACCTTAGGACTAACCCAAAAAGTTAGCACCCCCACCCATGTGAAGGGCAGAATACTTGACCGGATCGCTGATTCCAACTGCTCAGTCACAGTATCCCCTATTACGCCCCTATCCTGGACCGACCACTCCCTGGTGTCCTTTAACCTACTAACCACTAAACCACCCAGTCCAGTCCTACGGGAAGCTCCACCCTGCCCCACAAGAAACAAAAATAATATTACAGCAGATAATATTATTCCCCTGATCCTTCCAACCTTAAATGCACTGCCAGACAACCTCGACCCCAGTGCACTGGTCAACAAATTCAACAATATCATGCGTACCACTATGGACAAAGTCGCCCCGCTCAAAATGCGAACAAGCAAACCCAAGGCCCACTTAAACAAGTGGTTCACGCCAGAACTTAAAGCCCTGCACCTAAACAATAGAAAATGCGAATCAGGCTGGAAACTATGTCCAACCGAGGAGAACAAAGCCAATTTAACTTACATTTCTCGGCACTACAACATGAAATCTGTCTAGCAAAGCATAACTCTTACAATGTTCGCATTGCCAATGCTAACTCAAGCATGAAGGAACTCTTCTCCATCCTGAAAGAACTTGAGTCTCCCATTGCCACACCATATACCTGTATTAAGGACCAGACCTGGTGTACAGATATCCAAACCACCCTAGCAAACAAAATTACCACACTGCAAAACAAAATCCAGCTAAAAAAAGACTCCTTAAACCTCACAAATAAGCCGCCACTCAACACCACCAATGACCCTACCAACAAATTCTCCTTCACTAAAACTACCATCCTAGAGGTAGAGAAGATCATCCTTTCCCACAAACCCTCGAACTGCAAAGGTGACATCTGCCCAGCACAACTAATAAAAGACGCTGCCAGAGACCTCTCACCTTTCATTTCCAAATTGATAAACTCCTCCTTCGCCACAGGTGATATCCCGGCTAACCTAAAACAATCATGGGTGCTACCACTTCTCAAAAAGCAGACTCTAGACCCCCTCAGCCCTAGCAACTACGGGCCCATTACCATGGTACCTTTCTTACTGAAAATACTAGACAAGGTTGCCTATACACAAATTCAAATACACCTTGAACTACATAATCTGCTGGGAGCCAGACAATCTGGCTTCCGTCCACTCTATGGAACTGAAACTGCCCTCATTGATCTAAAGACCCAAATAGATTAATTGAGAGATCAAGGCAAGATGGCACTCCTCCTTCTACTTGATCTCTCAGCTGCTTTCGATGTAGTGGACCACAAGGTCCTTTGCAAACATTTGGATACTGCTGCACACTTCTCCACTCATGCCACCAAATGGATTAAATCCTTTTTAAGCGAGAGAACAATGAGAGTCTTCTCCCCCTCTGCAGCAGCCGACCCTTTACCAATCACGTGTGGCGTCCCTCAAGGCTCTTGTGTCTCACCGACCTTATACAACATATTCACTAAACCCCTCTTCGATGATCTGGACCTTCTAGGTATCACCTACACTAATTATGCAGATGATACACAGATTCTCCTCCCGCTTTCTGGGGATCACAGCAAGGACAGGGAGTTGGTGAATAGGGTGTACCTCATTATTCAGGCATGGATGGCATCCCATGGCCTCTGCCTGAATGATGATAAGACTGAGCTGATTATTCTGGGCACGCAGGCCAATATCAACAAGTTAGGCAAGGACTACTCCATGTTTAACATAGATGGCAACAGCATTAAGGTCTCGATTCCACCATGTCTTTCACTAAACAAGTTAGCTCCTTAGCTTCCACTACAGCTTATACCTGTAAATTAATAAGAGCAGGTGAACCTTTCTTATCTAACAATAGTTGCATGATCTTAGCGAGAGCCTTAATATTATCATGACTTGATTATTGTAATGCCCTTTACAGTGGTGCTAACAATACTATCACCAAAAGTCTACAAATCCTACAAAATAATGCCCTCAGAGCTGCTTTAGGCATAAACAAAAAGGAACATATCTCCTCTACCAGACAACAATACAAATGGCTCTCCACCGTCAATAAAATCCACCTAAAAATGCTCTCCTTGACGCACAAAGCCCTCAATAACGCTGCTCCTAGTTATCTGATGGACAAAATAAAAATAAAAATCTCCAGCAGGCCCACAAGAACTCCCAACTCCAACTGCCTGGTAATTCCTAGATTTAAACTTGCTAAAATTGGCGGCACCAGTTTCCCTGTGCTAGCCGCTAAATGGTGGAATGCCCTGCCACACAACTTGAGAATAGACCAACCTTTCACACACTTTAGAATGAATCTTATCAAACACCTCAATGACAAAAATATGTAAGGTACTGATAGATATTTGCGTTATGCTACTTTAACTGAATGTATATATGTACCACTAGAGATATATCACAACTGTAATAATCTTAGTAACACTCTATATAACTGACCGCCTTGCTTTTATAGCTATGCCTCAACCGTTATTTCAGATATGCTTCCCTGCTTCCCTGCTAAATCTGTATATACCTCTCTCCTTATCACTGTAAATTATGTAACATTGTAATTTTATGTAACATTGTAATTGCTATAACATTGTAATTCTATGTAACATTGTAAGCTTTGCATATTCTCTTCACTGCGCTCGGTTACCCTTGGGTCTGGTGCGCATTACAAATAAATAAACAAACAAACAAACAAACAAATTGTAATGAAACAGGCTCTGGTGATGTGGTTAGCAGCCATTTTTATGAATGCTATTTCCTGTGTTTTACATCCCATTTCTATTGCTCTCTGCTACGTGGCACCAGGGAGCCAAGTTTATGCAGTGGGCAGGCAAACACGCGCAGATAATAGTCAGTTGGGTATAGCGCTCTTTCATCGACACCCGTTTTTACGACGGTTGTTTTGCTGTGGCATTTTTGCCGGAAAAAACGTTAATAATTTTTTGGGGGAGGGGTTTGGCAAGGGCATATAAAGGGAAGGGTGGGTTGGAAATAAATAAAAAAAATAGGTAAATGATGGGTAGGTTGGGGGAATCGCCAAAAATAATGTTAAAAATATTTTGAAAAGTTTTTTCAGCAAAATTCCACGGCAAAACACCTGTCGTAAATACAGGTGTCGATGAAATGACATACAAACGGTCAGTTGAATGTCCACCTTCTTCGTGTGTCATCTTTCTGGCTTGGTGTCGAGCAGCAGTGGGGTCATGCTGGAGAGTGCATGAAATACACAGGTGAAGGACATGGAGAGTGCCGTGGTAGTAGCGCTGGTATGTGAAGATCTGGTATATAGGTCACTCCACATCTACTCAGATACGAGGGTAGTAGCCACTGGAGAGGTAGAGCAATGGGCCACTAGAGATCACCAATAACAATCACAGGCAGGTGGAATCCAATACATTTGGCGATAGGACATCAGTGACCAATGCATTTAATCATTGGCTTGAGGATACAAAAACACGAAGTCAGGGTAGTTGTCAACACCAGGATGATAGTAACCAAAAAATAAAATGGCATGCCCTGAGCGACTGGTCTATTAAATCACAGGTACCTAGTAATGACACAGTCAATACATTAATATGTAGGCTAGAAGCACCCAATAAATCAAACCACAGGAAGGTAGTACTCAATAGGATTAATCACAGGGTGGTAGTGACCAAAAAAAAAAAAGTTAGTTCCTTAGCAACTAATACATTAAATCAAAGGCCGATAGAAAGCATAATAAGCTGGTAAAAGACCAATACAATACCAATAAATCACAAGGGCAAATAACAACAAAAAAGAAATCATATGCCGGTAAGTACTACAAAGTCAAATGGCAGGCTGATAGGGTCACATAGAGCAGTTGAAGGATCAATAGTGGTCAAAGATAGCAGTCGACGGGACGTGTTGTATTATTTGGCGTGCAGTTGCGGCAGAGAGAAAGTCAGAGCACCAGTTTCATGGTGGTGGTGGTGGCTTCCATCTTTGTTGTGAGAGTAAGGCATTGGGATTCGATGTGGCCACCCAAAAGGCTGGCCACACGAGAACAAGGTTGCTCTCCAGATGTGTTGGCCTAAAACTCCCAGGATTTCTCACTTCTGGCTAAAGTGACCAGAATTTATGGGATTGGTTGACCAACATATGTGTAGATTTATAGTTTGTCTACGCTGCCCTGGAGTGACGGATAATGAAGAGCAGCAAGACCTGGTCACATGGGCATCCGTGCAATCTTTGTGGCTTTGCAGCAGTATTGCAAGGGGTGCTTTGAGCTGATTGGTCACGAGCACCAAATTGTCGGGCCTCAGATAGGCCTACCCATCATAATAAAAAGTCATAAACCAGGGGAGGTGACGCTCAGGCAATGTGTGTGATGCTCAGGCAATGTGTGTGATGCAAGGAGCTTTTAAAGAGTGTATAAAGATGAAAGTAAACAACGTGTTGAAAATCTATAGTTCATAAATAATGATTTATATTGTTAGAGTTTGCCTAATGAGGAATTTGTTTATACACATGTGCGGCCAGTTCATTTTTTTGCATACTGTATTATACCTTTCAATGTAAAATCACTGTTGGAAAAACATTTCTTTAAAATCGGTACTGCAGAATCATTGCATTTAATTGATGTTCTGGCTTCCTAGCTCTGTTTCCTACAGCACTAAAGAAAATAGATGGCCTAGACAATTAGTCAACATTTATCATAGTGTTCCGATGATAGATTATATTCCTAAAGCCGCAAGCAGGTGTTCCCTCGCTTGTGTTATTATCTTGCAAACGTGATAAGTCATGCTCAGCCTACGTCGGTGACCTATTTTCTCGTGTTACGTCAGCCATGGGGTTTGAAGAAACAGGGACTGGACGATGTGCGCAGTGGTTACATGTCTAAGGTTGCTGTTGGGATCACTGGGGGAGGGGTGCATCCTGGAGCTGATCTGCGCTGCTTTCGGGGCTCAAGAGAGCAGCGCGCACTTACCAAGTCCAAGAGCTCATGCTTTCAGCAGTTGTACAACGAAATGCTGCATTCACATTTAAATGAGAGACAAAAGGAATACAAAAGTGGTCTCTGTGTCTTCAGTCACAGAGCCACACTCCATTAATTAGTATTAGGACAATGTAACGCTGCGAGAAAAACAACCGGAAAAGACACAGCACATGACATGTAACCAACAACAAAGAAACGTATAACGCATTCAGAAAATAATGTAGAAGCAGGGGCGTTGTCAGGTGCACAATAAGCAAGTGATGGAAACAATAACAAATGCGTCAATGATCCCATTTGGGAAAAACAACACATACACACACTCTCTCTCTCTCTCTCTCTGTCTCTTTCTCTCTCTCTCTCTAGCACAAAAACATTGAAGAGATGATGAGGTTATTGAAGAGATGATGAGGTTATGATGCATCATCTTACAAGTTCCACAATTCCTAAATTAGTAAGCAGCACTACTATTGAGTACCAAAACCTCAAAAGTCTGCACACGCCTCAGTCTAAACTTAACTTCCTGGAGCAATGTTGAAGTTGTTGCACATAGCCTTATAAGAAAGTGCTAAGAGGTGTGTGGCAAATTCAAAATGAGCAGCAAGAAAAGGGGCTTACTGGTGTGCATCTTTCTCCACAAAGTGTAGTCATGTTCATTATTATCATATGTTATGTTATGTGGCATTTGTATAGTGCCTAATGCCATTGGCATGGCCTCAAAGCACTGTGGGTGAACGCCCTTGGGGGACCGAAATCCGAGGTATTAAAAATCGATGAGCGGAGTCTAGAATGCATGTGTGCGTTTTAGCCAGAACGAGGTAGGAGGGAAGGCTAAATCACTGGTAGAGACCCATGCAGATATGGTTAGTGGATGAGTTCTTGGATAGGCTGTCGGGAGGGTTTGAGTCATGGTGTCTGGTTATGTGTGCAGCTGGACCAAAATGCTATTGTGGGACTCAGCTGCATTCTAGTGACAGAGGTCATGTGCGTTATGTGGTCAACTAGTGGATCATTGCAGATTTGTGCGGGTGGGTTTCTGTGCCTGGGAGGGATGCAGCTATGTTCCTTTGAGATGCAGTGTTATACATACGAGAGAGTTATGGGTGAAGTCTAGGTGCAGTGAAGGTATGCAGATTATGGCATACAGAATATCTGGCATCCTATCTGTGCATACTTGAGCTGTCTTGTTGTCTCTTCAAGTGACTCATCAGTGCTCCCATCTTCCTGTGAAAGGTGACAGTTCACCCAGGAGGAGGGCTTGGACAGTCAGGATGCAGTAGGGAAGAACCAATGTTAAAACATAATCAGATAATACCACCTTGTTATGAATATTGGCCTGAGCCCATTCGCGTTACGCAGAAAACCGCGTTTGCAAAGTTTCGATTTTGGGTAAACTTCGCCACCATTTTAAGACCCATCCGCCATTTTGATTTCAACTCTTGTTTCCATGTTCTAAAATGGTGGACTGTGTTTTCGACTTGCAGTCAAGCCGAACGACCTTTGAGTTTCGTTAATGTTTAGGTTGACCAAGAGCTGACTGTTTAACCTATGAAAAGAAACCTTGCGCTTCATACGAACTGCCATTCAAGTGTTGTCTGCGCTCACAAGGATAATCCTCATATAAACACTGAAATAATGAAGAGTACATTTTGATCACATGCTTTAGCTGAACTGCATTGTAGTGACTCTTGGAATAAGGCTTACCATGGATTCGAAAACCAACAGTACCATTGTATCTTCATGGACATGTAAACTTGTTTAATTCTTTGTATAATATTGTAACATCTGTCATGTGAACTAGGCACAAACTCTAGCCCTGAATTATTAACTTGGAGAGAAGCTGGACAATATTGCTAAAATTGTATAAATATGTCTGTGTTTAGATGTCCAGCACTCTCACTCCTCACTGTGTCTGCTGGTACACACAGCAAGGTGTTGGGAGCCAGATAGCTATCTGTTTTGCTTTGACTGTACAGAAATAAAAGATAATTGTATCTTTTCAGCCCGTGATTGGTGTATTTCATTTATGGTTCTAAGCCCCGATATTTCTTTGGTCTTTCAGATGGCGCCCAAATAGGGACCCTCAAGATTGATGCCACCTCGTTGAAGAGAAGACGCGGCCATTGGACCGGGATCGGACATTGTGAAAAAAAGGGGGCCCCTTGGTATGAGACGTGACACCTCGACAGTGCCCAACCCAATCCCTGAATGGTGAGCACGCGGTTCAAGAAGGCATCTTGACGAGGGTCCACATATCGAGGTGGGCAGTTTTGCTGAAATCACCAACCACGAGGGTCCTTTGTCCTTTGCAATCCGATCGGACCTCCTCAGTCCTTTGTAATCAGGTGCCCCAGTATCCTGATATTTGGTTGCAGTTTTGTCCTCATGAGCACAAACGATGGCAGGCAACGCCAGTGATCTGACATGCCTGGGAAATTGTCTGCCTGTTTCAGGGGTTTATTCCGCAGACAGACAATCTTTGGAATTTGGCCGACCGTTGCCAGGGAGGGGTCGACGGCATGTACTATGTACTGTAAGTATGGCATTGGTAGTATAGTATTCAACGATATTTGGCACAGTCTAGACATGCTTCTGAATTTCAGTGGCCAGTCAATGGTAGTTTTGAGATTGCCCGTATAGAGTATTTAGAGTCTATATTGTTTAAGAAAAAAGCTAGACCTGCAGCATTTGATGTAATTCAGAATTGGAAAAAAGAAGCTATGCAGCAACTTAAGAGTAAAGAGAAGCATGCACGTTGTCATATGTCTAATTCAGAAAAGACATTATTGTATGATCAACAGAAACAGTCAGAGTCTGTTAGAAACATGGATAGGGCTTTTCAACTTGGTGTACAGAAAATATATCCGTCTAAAGATTTTCATGTCTCAGATGAACTAATTGATAAACTTTTAAATGAACGTAGGCCTGGTGCCATTGCACCACCTCCTTATGTACCTCTTCATGCTGTCTTTCCTCTTCCCGCTGTTGCACCTCCTCCCGTAGCTATACCTGTTTTTCCCGTTGTTCCTCCACCGCCAGCTGTTGCTCCTCTTCCTATTGTTGCTTCTCCTTTTGTATCTCCACCTTTACCGACTATTACTGTTCTTGTGATTCCGTCTTTGTTGCCAGCAGTAGTGTCTTCACTACCTGTTGTAGAGGATTTGTCTACTCTCTCTTTCCCAAGCGGTTCTGCTCCGCTTGTAGCGAATGAAGGGACAAGTGCTGAATCAAAAGTAGTGACTCGTAGCATAGTTTCTAAAGATAAGAAGAGAGATTTGTATGCATCGGCTAAGAAATGTATAGAAGAAGGTGAAAAATCAGCTGTTTTAGCTACACTTCTTGATCTAGAAAGTATTCCCGAACAGAATGTTTTTATTGAGGGGATTGGAATACACTTAGCTGTAATGTGGAATAATTTGACGGACATGGATGTCCCACAAGGGCTGAGGGATTTGAATGTCTTAGCTTATTCAAGGGATACTGTGGAGAAAGTAAATGAGCATGTCGAGAGGGTTTTTGAGTCAAGGAGGGAGTTTAGAACGGTTACAGACGATGAAGTAGATGGTGATAGATTGGACGCTTTGTATGTGCAGAAACGGTTCCTTCCTCCTTGTAAATCAACGAGGGAAAAAATGTGAATTTGCATGAGGGATGCGCTTAGATGGATTTCGGATGTGTCGATATCTCCCATAGAAGTGTATGATATGTTTAGTCAGTATACTCCAGAAATGCAGAAGAAAGTGTTACAGGTAATGGTAGAATACCTGTAGGATGAATGTATGAAGAAAAATATTTGTTGTCCCACAGAATTGATGATTATTTATAAGAGAGCATTTGCGCCCGATACTGCTTTGACTACTTTAGCACTCGATCTAGCCTTATTGATTAACAAACGTTTGGAGTTGCCTACTTCTCAGTTACCGATGAGAGAGGTTCCTCCGACATTTGTTCCTAAATTTGAGATTCAAGCTAATGTCGCAACAGACGCAGCAGCCACTACTATTGAAGCTCACAATCTATCACAATTTGTTCATGTCCCGTTCTCCAGGCAGGAAGTGAACACTATTAGGAAGTCGATTCCAGACATTAGGAAAAATCCAACAGGGTTTTATAAAGAAATAGAATCTGTCTTGCATTTGTCAGTTTTCACCCTGGGTGATTTAGACTTGTTGTTCCCGGTGATCCTACCTGCTGATTTATGGAAACAGATTAGGACTGTAGACGATCAAGCAGGACTGGGTGACACATGGGTTAATTTGGTGCGGTTATTTGGAGAAAGGAAAGCTGGTGAGAGACCACCGCAGGTGGTACTAACTTTGCCAGACAGAATAGTAACGAAATTAAAGACTCTGGTTCCTGAGAGAAGAATAGTTTGGGACAAACTCACTGCTTGTACCCAAGGGAAATCTGAAGGTGCTACCGAATTCTTTAATCGGTTCGAACAAGTATTTTCAGATTTTAGCAGACAGGATTTAAGCACTGAGTCAGGAAAAAAGGTTGTTGGTGGCTAAATTTGTGCTTGGATTGTTGCCTGATATCCAATGACAAATCATGATTTCCGAAAGTGCTGGGTAAGCTAACTCACACTCCGAAGTATTGCATATGTCTCAATATCACGAAAATAGAGCCAATAATCAAAAAGAAAGGATTGACACAGTTGGGTCCGGTACACATGAACCAATGTGCATTTCAGACAAGAGGGTCATTGGCGAGCCCAATGCCCGATCCTTCAGCAGAAATCGATTAACACATATGGTATCATGGGTAGAGGATACAGAGGCCGCCCTGGGGAAAGGGGTCCTGGTAGAAGCCAGTTCGCTGAAAATCCACACTCATTCTCGCAAGATAATCAGCAACCTAGTATAGATAGTAGACATATTTTTGATAATCCTTCAACTGCCTATCTTTCTAAGCATCTTATCTTTGATGATATATTGTTTCATTAGGACAGCCCAAAGCAGCATCTGGAACCAGTACCTATTCCCGTCAAGCAGAAAGGGCCCTACGTTGAGATGAAGGTAGGGAATAGGAAGCATCTATTTTTGATAGATACAGAAGCACAGAAGTGTTCCATTGATCATTCACGGGTTCCAGATATTCCACTGTCAAGGCAGAATAACATTTCTGTAGGGTTTTCTGGCACACCAGTGGTTAGTTCAGTTTCTCAGCCGGTACCGATTTCACTGGGGCCATTCACGGATCAATGTCCATTTCTTGTAATGACAAATTGTGGTGAGAATTTGTTGGGGTTGAATCTGTCGAAGGAATTAAATGCAGTAATTCATTGTTCTTCGGATGCAGTACGTTTGACGATTTCACCCCAGCAATCTTCTGCCTCACAGTTTTTGACTAGACCTTTACCGCCTGAATTTAGTAAAGTTAGGGCATGTTTATGGGCAGTTGACGACAATGATGTTGGCATTTTCCAAATTGAACCTGTTAAAATTGTTTTGAAGCCAAGAGCTAAATTGCCACATATTCCACAATATAAGATTTCAGTTGATGGTGAGCAAGCTCTGAAGAGCATAGTTTCTGATTGTGTCCATCGTGGAGTGATTGAGGAAATTGCAGGAAGTTTGTACAATAGCCTGATTTTACCGGTGTATAAGAAAGAGGATAATGTGATTCCTTTCCGTTTTATTATTGATTTGTGTGCTATCAATAAGATTGTTGCTCCACAATTTCCAATTGTGCCTGATGTAACCACAATATTAACGATGATTCCAGCTCTGCAACTCATTTCAGTGTGGTGGATCGTAAGAATGCCTTCTTTAGTATTCCCGTACACGTGGATAGTAGATATTTGTTTGCGTTCACCCTAGGGGGATGCTCGTTTACATTCACTCGTGCGCCACAAGAGTACACGGAGAGTCTGAGCATTTACAGTAGAGCTTTGAAAGAGCAGCTCGATACAGTTGAGTTGCCTCCCACTTGTACATTGTTGCAATACGTTGACGATCTTCTTTTAGCTGCAGACTCAGAAGTTGCTTGCAAAGAGGGTACCGTGTTGCTGCTTATTCATCTAGCAGAGCATGGGCATAAGGCTTCGTTGAAAAACTTTCAGTACTGTCGACAGTTGGTCGCCTATCTAGGCTATCTCCTGTCAAAGGAGGGAAGAAGACTGACACCTGAACGGATAAAAAGCATCTCTAGCATGTCTGTCCCAAATACACAGAAAGAGGTCAGAGCCTTGATAGGAATGGCTTCTTACTGTAGACAGTGGATCCCTAATCTTTCACTAGTGATAAAACCAATGTTGGAGTTGACAAAGAAGGGCATTTCTTTGCCATTACTGTGGAACTTGGAACACCAGAAAGCTTTTGATCTGCTCAAGGCTGCACTGTGTTCAGCACCAGTTTTGGGCACACCAAATTATGACAAGGCCTTTGTGTTGTATGTGCATGAATGTGATGTATGTGCTTTGGCTGTGTTAACGCAGGAGCATGGGGGGGAAGAATAGACTGTGCGGTTATTATTCCTCCATACTTGATCCTGTTGCATGCACTTTGCCGAGATGTTTGAGATCTGTCGCTGCTGCTGCATCTGTACAACAATGTGAGGGTATGGTTTTAGGTCACTCTTTAACCATGATGGTACCCCACTCCGTAGACGTTCTATTAAACAGAATGCAAATGCAACACCTTACTTCTGCACGATTGACAAGATACGAACTGATCCTATTTGCAGCGCATATCCTAATTAAGAGGTGTTGCGTATTAAATCCGGCTGAATTATTGCCTCTTCCGCAAGACATTGCTTACAGTGATGAAATGTCACATGACTGCCTCTATACTACAGAGCAAGAAACCAAAAGCAGAATTGATTTTAATGACATACCATTGAAAGATCCACAAGGGGAGCTGTTTTGCGATGTCTCCTGCTTCAAACTTCCGGATGGTACATCCACTACTTCTTATGCCATCACTACATTAAGCACGACTGTGGAAACCAAGAGAATCTCGCATAACTCCGCGCAGGCCGCAGAGATTATCGCATTGACTCGAGCTTGTGAACTTTCCGAAGGGCTTAGAGTAAATATATTTACAGATAGCCAGAATGCCTTTGGGGTGGTTCACAGCTTCAGTAGACTATGGGCAGAATGAGATTTCTTGACCTCACACAGAACTAAAATCCAACATGGTACCTTGATAGTTCAGCTACTCTCAGCACTTGCGCTTCCTACTCAACTAGCAATCTTGAAATGTGCCGCACATCAGAAAGTAACAGATGATGTAGGGAGAGGAAACGCTTTTGCTGACTGGATAGCTAAACAGACTGCCACTGATTAATGTTCAGAAATGTAGATAACAAAAGAAGCTACGAATACCTGTACAATAGATGAAGGAATTGATTTGATAAAAAATATTCAAGCTGATGCCACTCCAGAAGAACTTAAGCACTGGGCTGAGGGTTTAACAAGTTTGGATGTGGAAGGTTGTTGGGTAGACAATATAAGGAAAAGATGGATGCTACCTGATGCTTATGTCACCGCCATGGTTACAATGACTCATGGTCCTACTCATATATGTGCTAGGAAAATTTGTAAATTACTAGAACCTGTCTGGGTAAATGTAAATATCTCAAAGACTGCTGAGCGTTTGGTCCAAACCTGTATGGTATGCTTACAGCATAATGTGGGGAAGGGTACAGCGACACCGAGGGGTAGTTTTGGTCCCCCCTCTAAGCCCTTCAAGGTAATACATTATGACTTCATCTAAATGGAATGCTGCTACAACTATAAGTACGCTCTGGTAGGCATTTGTGCCTTTAGCAAGTAGGTAGAAGCCTTCCCTGTGAAAGATGCCACAGCAATGACAACGGTGAAAACCATGCTTAAGGAATATTTTCCTAGGTTTGGTTTGCCGAGAGTCATCTGGTCGGACAATGGTGCTGTTATCCTGCAAGTATGCGCAGGATTGCAGATCGATAAACGGTTCCATTCGGCCAGACACGCTCAGAGTGCCGGACTTGTAGAACGCCATAATGGTATCCTAAAGAACAAGCTAGCTAAAGTCTGTGCTAGCAGTAACTTGAAATGGCCAGATGCCTTACTGGTAGTTTTATTTATTGACAACCCCACAGACCAGAACTGGACTCTCCCCCTACGAGATCGTGATGGGGAGGCCAGCTAATATTGGGTATCTGCCTAAACCCAAAAGACTGAAAGACATTTGCTCCTTTCTGAATACTGTGACCAGTTAACTCAAAACTTGTATTTGATTTATCAACAGGTGCGAGAAGCCCTCCCAGTTAAATACAAGGGGCCAGGTCATCGACTTCGATCTGGGGACTGGATGCTTACAAAAGTTTTTGAAAGAGCATCCTGTCTCGCATCGCGTTGGAGAGGACCGTTTCAGGTCCTGTTGGCCACACAGACCGCTGTACGAGTAGCAGGGAAGCGTCACTGGATACACGCGACTCACGTCAAGAAAATATCTTTTCCTCTGCCACTCGACGAAAAAGAGAAGGAAACTGTTTGCTCTGTTTTACATGATAAGCCTGTTTTGAAGAACACCAAGGGTGCTTCGGAGATTCTTCCTGAGCCCATGGGGGCTGAGGAGACTGCTGCTTTGTCTTTGGATTCTTCTTCAGATCTTTTTGCACCCTTGAGCAATCTTGCTTCTGTTTCACCACTGCCATCAGGAAGCAACGACACTCTGTTTGCAGATCACACCGTACCTTGAGGTACGATCTGCGTCCACGGCACTAGACTTACAGCACAGCACGGCTGTGCCCACAAGAAACCATTGTTGAGCTAGTCCCTTGGCACTCTCTCACTGAAACATAAGTAAGTGACCGGGACCGGCCAAGTTACCTTCAAGCAAGATAAACCACGTGGTCAGGAGATCACCAACGAACAAACTTAAGGAGTCTGTCGGAGAGACTTTTTGAAACAGATTTTGAGGAACAATGCCCTTCGCTAACTCTATTCGTACGAAGCACGCTATCGGTTTTGTGGCTGACAAAGGCATTGAGCATCAAAAATCATGGACCTTGCAGACTCACTGGGCCTCATTACGATTCCGGCAGTAACCCGTGCCTGACATTCTGGCAGGTTACCGCCAGACTCGTATTACAATTCCGCCTCCGTGATTCCTGGAATTACCGGAGCATTACGACCCCGGTGAGCCGGGAATTTTCCGGAGGCAGAATTCGGTAAATCCCCATTCCCATTGAGTCCCATAGGACTCAATGGGAATGGGGAAGTGGAAACACTGGCACCATCTCGTGGTGCCAGTGTTTCCACGTCCGCCTGCAGGTTATTTCCATACCAGGTGACTCATAATGCGGCCAACTGTTTTCTAGTGATAATGTTAACTGATCTAACAGTTGTACCTGCACTTGGGTTTCGGTATTGTCACGGTCAATGCCCCCAAACATCAGGTACAGACCAACCTGCCCAAGGCATTGGGTCCCATGGGGGCCTTGAAGGCCCCAAGGAATCTTGCAGGGGCTTCCTGGAATCGGTCCTGGCGCCGTTGGCACCAGGCTCATACTGCCATCACCAACATGGCACGTTTCAGACCCAGAGAGGCACGTGCGAACCAATATGAGGCAGGGTGAAGGGATTATTTCCTGTGGGACTATTTGCTTGGGTGTAGTTGCTCGAACTACTTTACCTGAGAACTACTTTCAGAAGATTATATAAGCCGCACCCTTCATACAGAACACGCTTTGCGTTATTCTGCACTCCTGCAGCGCAACGCTCACCGTGTCTGCAGCTCCAAGCCAGCCATCAGCCACGCCCGTCCAGTTGTCTCGAGTTACCTGTAAAGAAGAGTGAGAAAGAAGAGCAGAACAAGATACTTACCAGTCTCTTCATTGCAGCCGCTCGGGAGTCTACGCTTCTTCAGAACTGAAAAGGAACGAACATCAGATTAGCCTTGCAGACCACACGCTCTTCATCGCAGTTCAGCGCCACACTAATACTTACCAGCGAACCATCGGAAAGTCATCACTCGATCTCCGCTTCATCTTCCGATCGACGCTCCAGGGCTGCCGCATCTGTAAACAGAAAGAAGACATCAGGTTAGCAAAGCATAGAATGCTCTTCTGTTAATTATGAATGTGACCCAATGCGATTCTAAACAGAACGAATTGCTGGATATGTTCTCATTTGCCACAGCACAGGGAAAAAGTGTTGGGCTGGTATATTCATCCTCTTACTTTCAGTACTGCATGCTATGCCTATACAAGGGCACTATTCGTTGGTCGTTAGAATGATATCATCTCTGGGAACTTCGATGGGACTAATTTGAACGAATTTGAAAGACGAGTCCTGATGCCTCTGGGATGTTCCCTTTTTGCAAATAGGAGCAAACTCAATGTGCTTCTATTAGGCCTTCTGATAGACTTTCTAGACCTTTCCAATCGTTGATGTCTTTCAAGATGGCTCCTGTAGGCAACCGGGATGCCATGCCTCCTTCTTATACTATCAATCATAGCCCCAACTCTGTTTCCTTCTGCATACAAAGGGATGGTTCTCAGTCAATGGGTACTTCTGAGGGTTGTACCAATATTGCGAATCTGACTAGTGAGGACAGACCTTTGTATGTAGGTGATCACGCTTATTTTGCCTGTGGTGATGAAGCTTATCCTTGGTTACCTAGAGATTGGCAGGGTACTTGTTATGTTGGTATTTTGCTACCAGGGGTATTTGTAGCCAGCACCTCTGAGGTCTCTAGAGCTCGTCCAAGGCGGGATGAGAATGGTGATACTCCTTTGCAGGTCATGGGTGATGTAGCGAAATCCTTCGTGCCATTTTGGGGACAGATCATGAACTCCGAGGATATTAGGAGACTGGCAAGAGTATTGGAGAGAACCATCAACAGAACCACCGATATACTATATAATATGAGCAATTAGATTAGTGGCTCTACAGAATAGGATGGTGTTAGACGTCATCCTAGCTGAGCGTGGTGGAGTATGTAAATTGGTGGAATCTGCTTGTTGTCTTTTTGTGCCTGACTCCTCCCCAACCATATTAAGGGCAATACAAAATCTGCACGTCCTAAGTACAGAAGTACATGTTCCCGAGAGAAATTGGGATTTTAGTGCTTGGTTCTGGGACTTTCTACGGTGTTGGGGATGGAAGCTCTTTTCAGTCTTGGTTGTAATCCTTGGTATTCTATTGTTCTGTTGTTGTTGCATACAATGTATTCCTGCCTCATGTTCGATGTTAGGGGGATGTTGTGGGCAAACAGTAGGTACATTGGGACCAAAAATACATGCACCTGAGAAAATGACTAATGTTTTTGTAATGATGGATATCACTGCCAAGGAACTCATGGCGATCAATATTTCTGAAGAATGTGATTCAGGCTGTACGGACATTGAGGCATGGGGTTTTGAGTAAGGCGAATGTTTGAGTAATGCTCTTGGCTTAGGCCAAAAGGAGGGTTTGTTAAAACATAATCACATAATACTGCCTTGTTATGAATATTGGCCTAAGCCCATTCGCAGTACGCAGAAAACCGTGTTCACAAAGTTCCGATTTTGGGTTAACTTCGCCGCCATTTTAAGACCCATCCGCCATTTTGATTTCAACTCTTGTTTCCATGTTTTAAAATGGTGGACTCTGTTTTCGAATTGCAGTCGAGACAAATGACCTTTGAGTTTTGTTAATGTTTAGGTTGACCGAGAGCCGACTGTTTAACCTATGCAAAGAAACCTTGCGCTTCATACGAACTGCCATTCAAGTGTTGTCTGCACTCACAAGCCTCATCCTCGTATAAACACTGAAACAATGAAGAGTAAACTTTGATCGTATGCTTTAGCTGAACTGCATTGTAGTGACTCTTGGAATAAGGCTTACCATGGATTTGAAAACCAACAGTACCAATGTATCTTCATGGACATGTAAACTTGTTTAACCCTTTGCATAATATTGTAACATCTGTCATGTGAACTAGGCACAAACTCTAGCCCCGAATTATTAACTTGGAGAGAGGATGGACAATATTGCTAAAATTGTATATAAATATGTATGTGTTTAGATGTCCAGCACTCTCTGCTGGTACACACTGCGAGGTGTTGGGAGCCAGATAGCTATATGTTTTACTTTCACTGTACAGAAATAAAAGATAATTGTATCTTTTCAGCCCGTGGTTGGTGTATTTCATTTGTGGTACTAACACTCGATATTTCTTTGGTCTTTCACCAAGTCTTGAGGGCCTTCCGGAAGGTGAGGTGGTCCTCTATTTGCGGATGCTAAAAGGGATAGAGTTCTAGATGGTGGAAGTTTGGATGGAGAAGAAGGTTCCTCCTATTCTGGTCGATTGAGGAATGGGGATGACAAGGAGGAGAGCTGAACCTGATCTCAGGTTTCAGGACGGCCTGTAGGGTGTGAGCTTGTAGTGTAGATATTCTGGACCTGTGCCGTGCAGAGTACGGTGGGTGATGCACATATCTTTTAAGGTGGATTGTTACTCGATTGGCAATCAATGGAGTACACGGAGGGCCGGTGAGATGTGTTTTCTGGGGCCAAGGGCAAGAAGGGGCATTGCTGCAGTGTTTTGGACCCATCAGAGTTTTCTGAGTTGTGATGCTGGGGCACCCAGGTATTGGGTGTTCGCACAGTCTAGGACTATGGACTATGGCCCTAATCTAGCGAGGACGATGACCATAATCACGGTGAGTTTGTGTGGGAAGGTCAAGTAGAGGAAGACGCATCAGTGCCTTTTAGTTCGTATATCTTTTTATTTTAACTGTCTCTTTTCCCACTGTCCACCTGCTTGTTAGAAGTGCTGACTTGTGCTGACTATTTGTATGATAGGCTAAATTGGTTTGATTCCTGAGTTATACCGTGCAATTTGAATCAAGGCTCTCTATGAGCCTTGCACGCACCGTTAGCCATTTGGAACTACAGTTCCCATCTGTCCTGTAGTTCTTTGCTGCATTCTTATTTTCAACTCCGGC
Organism: Ambystoma mexicanum; assembly: GCF_040938575.1. Classification (NCBI taxonomy): domain Eukaryota; kingdom Metazoa; phylum Chordata; class Amphibia; order Caudata; family Ambystomatidae; genus Ambystoma; species Ambystoma mexicanum. The sequence goes on along the minus strand of NC_090929.1, from coordinate 1,211,192,288 downwards.
GCGAGCGTGCCTGCGCGCATGGGTCAAGCCAGTCAGCGTCAGTCCACGTCTGGCTGCGTTGTGCTGTGCTGCCACTCTCGCTACATCTCCCGGACTCTGAGCGGAACATGGGATTGCAGGAGGTCCTTGCCGCACTTGAGGCAGCTAAAGGTTGTGGGATGCATTGACCCACTATTCTCTGCCCTGGAACATCACTGTGTGCTGCTTTCACCAGAAACAACAGAATGGCCGCCAAAAAGCCCTATGCGCGCTAAAAACCTCTGAGAAGTGTGCAGGGAAACCGGAAAAATAGGCTGCCAATCTATTTGGCCTGTGTCAGTGGTAGAACAGGAGACCACACTGCCAAAACCTGTCATTGGGCTGCCCACAGAGTGAAATGGAACTATCTGAAAAGGCAGTGCTTCATTGCCAGGAAAACCCAGAAGTGCTCTAAAATTTGTTTATCCTTGGCAGTTGAATTTGAAAAATAATGGTTCCGAAACATCAGAAAAGATCCAACATCCTCATTGGGTGTTAACCATCACCTTATTTAAGGAATCCCCATAAGCCCACAATGTCAGGAGAAGCAGATTTCATCACCAGAATATCCATATTAAAAAAGGTGCTTGCATGGGAAAATCTGTCAGCGTATGGGCGCAGTATCACCGCCCGCCTGTATCAAAGCTGTCATTTACTTACACTGGGACTTTAAACTTTTACATTAAGATCAAACTGTGGAAAAGAAGTGACTTGCCATGAAAAGCAATATAGGCTGCTACTATTCAATCTCTACGTTTTAAAAAGACTGGAATTAGAGATCTGTGTGTCTATTTTTGAAAATGTAAAGTTTATTTTAGCAAACACAATTTTAAACAAAGTGTTTTAAAGTGAACTGATGTCAGCCACAGACCTTCAAAGGCAAATTCCACAGCATGCCCCAACCAAAAGCGAAAAAACTGTCAAATCTGAACTAAAGCTCTCACTGAGATGGGGCTCAGACGGATACTTGCTCTACTAAATCTCTAATGTAAATATGTGTTGCTAGCAAGTTGGTTATATTGTAAATATGCTTTATATGAAAAATAGATTTACTGTGCAGAAACAAAGGGGAGGTTCTCCCTGGATTGTAAAATACAGCATCAGCATGACACCATGTGTCCTTCTCAAATCAGGAGAGAGGCAGACCCTAACCAATAGGATTCCTAGAGAGTGAGCCTAGTATAAATCAGCCTACCCATCCCTTTGGTAAATATATAAATAGAGACAGCTTAGGACCTAGACACAGACAGATTCACCCATCAACTGATTACTGGCGAAGCACTTTGCAAGAAGAATCCATATCCAAGACTCCAGAACTTTGAAAGCAGAGAGGCCCAATTCCAAAGCTGAACCCTTCTCAGCTTGGTCTTTAAAATCTTGAAACCTGAGTTTACCCCCAGACTTCCAAGGGGAATAACCAAAAAGAACAGCCTGGCTGTGCTGTTTCTGCTTTCTCGCCAAGAACTCTTGCTAGAATCCAGAGATCCAAACCAGTAGAGCAGAGCTGTAACCTGATAGCTGCAACCCAGAACCAACCCGTCAGATCCAGTCTAGAGTGCCGTGCAGTGTCCAGAGCGCGCTGAATCCTGTCCGGTGGGCTAGCAGAATTCCAGTCCAGAAATCTTTGACCAGATCCCTGACGGGCCTATTCCAAACAGTAGTTGTGAGTATCTATAGCATACAAATGTCCATAGCCAGTATCTTATTTATTTATTTATTTTGAATTTTTAAAGCACTCACACAGCCCACGGGCATCGAGGCGCTGTTACAGGAATTGTTTGTTTTTTAGTTGTGTAATTGTTTTTGTCTTAGTTGCATATTTATAACGCGCTTAAATACCCCGAGGTTTCTAAGCGCGGACCGGGAGATCGAACCTGTGTTGCTTCGTGTCGTTTTGCTTCCAAAGCGAGCATGTTGCTGCTGAGCTATCCTCCCGGGACTTATCCTTAAGAAATCATATCCAAACCCTTCTATCATATCCAGAACTGCATTGTAGAACATCTTTTGTCTTTCCTGAATCCTTCTCTCATCCCTATAGTCCTTTGGTAATGGTAGTGATAATATCATCTTTGCGCTAATATATTTTCTGAAGAAAGGCCAGCGTCTCAGCAGGTAGAAAGCATCCAGAGACGTCGCTGGATTGGTGGCTGTGCTGTCGTGTAGCTTGTGGCTTCATAGACTCCTTAGTGTAAAGAAAATCTGTTTGTAGTATTCAAAAGCGCATCTTTCATTTGAAAATTCTGACTCTTTCTAAGAAAAACCGACCTCTACTAAAACCTTCATAACTTCAGTACCGTGCATATTAGAAACGAAATTTAAGTGTCAATACCATCCTCTGCTTTCCAACGAATCCAAAACCGCATTCCAACTCCTTCTAGTTTTCCCGCAATCGCGTTTCTCGCATGCGGAAAAGTTTGCCGCAAATTTTTCAATTGGCTCAATTTCATCACGTGTAAAACAGCTGTTCTTTGCATCTGACCTCAGAATTCAGTTTTCAACCTGCTATTATTCAATCATCATTGCTAGTGTTTACCTGAAACTATACAAAGCGGCTCCCACTAGTTTTGAATCCAATTAAGTGCATTAAATCAATTTTTCAGTGTTTTTAACCATTCATTCAAAGTCACATTCAAAAGCATTTGACCTGTTTGCAATCATTCCTGTTTCTCTCTCTATGCTTGCTGGGGGGAATTGGGATTGAAACTTCATTTGTTGAGTGTGTATTCCTGAAACCAGTTTTCTCTCCTTCTATCTCTTTATACTGCATATTGGAGGGATTGAGTAGTGTGCAGGGGGAAAGAGTGACATTGCATTTGACTGAATCCACACAAAGTTGTATTCTATGCTGCATTATTTTTCTTATCCATACTCCTTCTGATTAAAGAGATTGTTGATTGTAACATCACCCCTTTGGTGATCATTGTATAAATAATAAATAGTGTGATATATATATTGTGCAAATCCATAAAATAAATCTTTTAACTTTGCAAAACAGCCTGCTTCCTGGTTCAGTGCGACCGGGGGAGATTCAAAGTGAGGGGCGTGATATTAGGGTAAATCATTCAGAAATAAAATAATTTATAGACACAAATATATAATTAAGGGTTCCAGCTGTGCATCACACGCTAGGCATTGACTTAGGTGGAGTGCCGGGTTGAAATCACTTACAAGATTGGGGGCTTGTTGCAGGATTTCTGAATTAGAAATACCACTTATGACAGTCTAATACAGTGTGCTAACTGACGGGGTACATAATCCCTATTGGGCTATCATGCTGTGTTACACTGTGAAAAGCACCCCTCAATAGGAACGCTTTAAGGAATTGGTCTGTTTTGCAAAAATAAAATAAACTTCTGTAAGTCAGGAAGGTAATCAATATTTCCATAATAGCGACTTTGGTAGAAATGAATATGGCTAAAGAACACCTATTGCATAAATGATTTGTGAGAGGTAAATGGACAGAGGAGGATCAGAATGTGTAGTTGCAGGCAATCACAGAACAGATCACTGCAACAGGGTTAGACATATGGCAATACCAGGGTCCATTACATGTGGCCCTGAGTGAACTATATATGGCACCTAAGGCAAAGGAAGAGCAAAGCAAGATTGCCAAAGTAGCGGCATATCTGTACCTGCATATTGGAGCAATACAGGACAAATATGCCGAGGGCCAAGACCTGGCAAACAAGCAACTGCAGGCGTTAGAAAAGGCCCATACTGATCTGGACTCTTCTCAGCAGAGGCTAGATAGGAGCCAGGAATCAGAAAACAAAAGTAGGCAGTACCTAACCAAAATAAAAGAGGACATGGGTATCCTGCAGCAGGAAAAGGCAGAACAGGATAACAGAATGCTGGCCTTGCAGAAGGAGTACCAAGAAAGTTTGGACTCTCTACTGCAGAACCAGAAAAAGCTGGAGCAACAAATACATTTCAACAGGGCATGTGCAGAGCAGGTAGTCACCCTGCAAAGCCACCTAGACAGAGAGAAAGAAGAGAGTAATAAATGAATCCTGAAAGACCTGAATACCCAGCCAGAATTTGATGAAGAGAGCCAGAAAGCTGGTGCGCTCCAAAGACAGAGGGACGACCTGGCTGCACAGAGGCATGCTCTTGCTCAGGAAAGGGACACCTTAGGCCAGGAAGTCTGTCATTTAAAAGAGAAAATAGAAGAAAATCACCTGGCCCTTTAGGGACTGGGTGACCTCCAAAAAGATCATAAAAAATTGTTAGAGCACCCCAGGAGGGTGGAAGAGGCTCTAGCAAGGAAGGACCAGGCCAGTATGGACAGGACTCAGGAGGTAACCCTCCTGCAGCAAAGACTGACCCAGTACTCTAAAACAACACAGGAAGCACAGAGAGAAAATGAGGCTCTCTGTGAGAATAATGACAGGCTCCACACACAGGTGGCTATGCAAGAGAGATTGATAGAAACTAGCAAGGCCTTGATAGAGGAACAGAAAGCTCAGATTCTTGCATGGCAGAGCAGCGGCTGAGAGAGATGAAGTTCACTGGGAAAGGGAAACACCTGAGCATAACCTTAGGAACCCTAGTACCAGAGGCCTTCATCTCTTCCAATCCCTGGACTCTGCCACCCCCATGTCCACTGGCGCACAAGAGCCAAGGGCCACGGGGATGGCAGATTTCAATCCAATCAGGAATATGGGGCTCATAGACCAGCACCTCCCAGGAATGGATGGGCGGGCATCTGGGTATGGGTTCCCAAGTACTGTAAACTTTAATGGGAACTCCATGAGAGTAGGCCCACTAAAGGCATCCAGAAAACCTCTGCCCAGCTAGGACAGTGGGGGGGTACTCATCAAATCCTGGGAGCAAGGAGGAATCAGAAGACTCCTCTGAGCACCCCAGGACAGAGGAGACTAGGTCTCCACATTCTGCCAGCCATTCCCAGACTCGCAGAATCCGGGAGAGCCTAGAAGACCAGGCGGGCACCTCTGGGAGCAGTGCCTCTGAGTCAGGGGAGGAGTGGACCAGGGTCACCCGAACCAAAAAGGCCAATAAGGTAAAAAGGGCCTTGCTCAAGGACCCCCTAAAACAAATCAAAGCGATAAGGAGCGTCATCACGCCCTATCATAAGAACGCGAAATATTCTGTTTGGGAGCACTTAGAGCTCTTTGAACAGATGATGGAAACTTTCCATTTGAAGGACAGTCAAAGCTGTATTCAATATGTGAAATGGACCTTCTCTCCAGAATACTCCAGCTTCTTTGTGGGGCTGGAGGACCAAAATCATTCTAGATGGTCCATCTATAGGGTCGGCCATCTTGAAACATTTTTCTGTACACAGAAACCCTCAGGAGGCTCGCAAGGCAGCCTACAACTTGCAATGTGGGGAAGATCAGGCCCCACAAGAATTTGTGCAGGAATTAAAGCGTGCCTTTGCGCCGACCACCAGAAGGGTGCGCACTGACAGGAGAGAGTTTGTGAATATTTTTTTCCACGCTCTCCCCAAGTATATCATGACCCAGCTAGTGAGAGATTTTCATGAGAAAATATCACTAGACTGGGTCATTGAACAGGCCACATGAATTTATGAGGTGCAAAAGACCATAGAAAACAAAAATAATGCAAAAAGCCCCAAACCAACCAACACCCCTGCTGCTAAGGTGGCAGAGGTGAAGGTTGCCCCCATTTTAGATTTGGAGATGGGGGGGCCTAAAAACCTGCCTGCACAGTATCAGAATAATCCCAAGCCCAGAAAGCCCTCGGCCAGTCACAAACAGGGAGCCAAGGAGGGAGACCCACAAATGGGACACCTCACTCCCCTGATTACATAAGCCTCCGCTACAAGGGGAATAGACCCGTCCTGAGTTATGTGTGGACTCCTCCAGCACAAGGGGGGGACCAAACCAAACAGCGGCTAACCCAGGGAACTTCCCTCCCCACTTCCCCCAGGAGGGCAGAAATTCCCCAAATCCTTGACAGAACTTCTTCCCCAGGTACCTGCAAAACTTTCAACCCCAAAACAATCCATCCTTCTTTCCCCACTTTCCTGAGCCCAGACAACCCAATCCGGGAGAGGGGAGGCCAAGGGTGGAGGGGTAGCCAAATTTTCCAAACCCGGGGTATTTTCAGAGAAGGGATAGCTACCCTTCCCGGGATCAGCCCAGGGGAGAAAACAGAACCCCATATCAGCCTGAGCGGGTGTCACAACTAGAGCGCCCGGTCCAAAACATGGCACAGGATCTGGGTCGCATGCTGAGGGCTCAACAGAACCCTCAGATGAGCATGCCGGCGCAGAATGCCTCAAACTCCGGACCTGGTGCTCCAGAGCAATGACGGGGGAAGGACCCCGACAACCCACCGTTTCCCAGGGAGGAGGCACAAGGGGAAGGGGGGTGTAAAGCCTTGGAGGAAGCTTCCTTCCCCACTCGTAAAAATCCCCTGGAAACCCAGGAACCGGAACCAAAATCTCCTGCCCCTGAAAGGCTGCACCCAAGGAGCACAGGGGGGGTAGGAGAAACAAAGAACCCAAACAGACCCATTTTGAGGAGGAGGTACAAATCTTCCAATTTGAAGGAGAGGGATCCTCAGAGGATCCTGGGAAAAGGATGTTCTCCTTCAGAAATGGGGGAACTCCTCCCAAAGAAAAATGGGTCCCTAAGGATTCAAATCCAGACTGGGTAGATGTGGGGACTGAACTAGCGCCGCCCATCATCCAACCCCAGAATCAACAACATGAAAATCCCCTGGTTCAAACCCATCCTGGTGACTGGCTCCAAAAAGGGGGTGGCAGCCCAGAACAGGAACCAGGGGAACCCAAAACCTCTCCCATATCTAGTTGTCACCTTTTCTTTTCAGATTCCCAAGACTCCAAACAGAGTGTTGCCCAAATCTCTTCTCTATCAGTGTCCAAAACTAGAAAACTAACCCACCAGTTGTCCAAAAATGTACATTATCTGTGCCCCCTTGAGGAGAAGGAGGGAAGATTCTATGCCCCGGTCCAGATACAGGGGCAGTGTACAATCTTGGCACTGGTGGACGCTGGATCCCAAGCTACCATTTTGTCAAAAAGGGCCTTTGATAAACTGAATTCGGGGAGGGGGAGAATTACCAAATTCCTCTCACCCTTCTTCCTGGACAACTTCAGAACTTCGACGGGAAGGAAATTCCCATCAAGGGGACTGCGGATTTGGATATTAAAATTGAGCGACACAAGGTGAAGCACCCGGTCATAGTTGTAACTCCAGAGGGCAACCCTTGTTTACTAGGGAATGACCTCCTGCGAAGGTTGTCACCCCTAATAGATTGTTTAAACAAGGTCCTCTGGACCCAGACTAACCGACCGATAAAATTAAAACAGAGTGTCAACCATGTTAGTTTAAACGGCACCTGCCGCATGGTTGAACAAAAATTGGAGCAAGTAGAATTTCACTTCCAGGACAGCCAAATCCTAGACGTGACAGTAATAGCAGTAGGACAACAAACTGGTGATGGGGAGTCCTCTCGAGTTCTGAAAATCAACCTTCCTTCCAGTCTAAGGTGGCATTCTACACTGAAAGGAAATACTCTGAAATTCTTTACAAATTCACAATTGGAAATTCCCACTCCTATAGTCCAGAAAGATGAGAAATCAGCTCAGAGCCTTGCTGATATTCAGCAAATTGGAGAGCAGTTGTTCATCCCTATTCAGTTAAATGAAGGGAAGGACTCTGTTCTCGCCCGAGTGTGTGTGAACAACAGTAAGAGCTTCATCAGCAAAGCCATGTTCCGCAAACTCCCAAAAGATCCAGCCATTCCCACATTTAAACTGATAGACCAATGGGAAATGTATCTGGAAACACCCAATTCCAAACATCTCCTGCCAAGCAGGTGTATGCTCAAAATCTCCATAGGCAACAAGAGCATAGTCCATAATTGTTGGGTCGTGCGAGACGTCACTGCTGCCTTTTACTTAGGCAGTAACATTCTGAATCGCTTTGCCATTAGTTTGGACCTAATAAACTTCAAAGCTTGGTCGCGATTAGCGGATAATCCCATGGGCTTTGATGACGCAGAGAAAGCATTTAGGTCAACTCAATTGCTGCCTTATGCAGTTGAAATTCAGATTGGAGAGGAAGTCACCATCCCAGAAAGGAACCAACAATTCTCCCTGGAAGTAAAAGTTAAAAGAGGACAGAAATTGAAAAACCCTGACGCCTATATTCATCTTAATGTTTATTTCCAACAGCAAGGGTTGGGGGTAAACCCAACACCACTAGTCAATATAGAACATGACACCATTCCAATAGAGGTGGATAACAGTGACTTAAAGAGTATCACTCTAGCCGCAGGCACCATTATTGGAATGGCAGTTGATGACCGACATTTTTCCATAGATTTAGGTAATGAACTGTTAGGACCAATCCCCAAGGACTGTTTTGACAGTGATAGTGATGACAACACAACCTCAGACAGTATCTTTACCCGGCATGGGGGGAACTTCCTGGTGTACACTTCCTGCCCTTGTGTGTGACCTGTGACTTCAAGAGGGATGAGGTGACGTTCCCAGTCCGTGAGGACTGCCTTCCCCGCCTGAAGCCACCAGTCCAAATCAGCACTTTGACCAGGGACTTCTCCACCCAGCTGGAGGAGGCCGCTGAGATAGCAAAACCGGAAGTCTTTCCAGGCTTCATGCAAATGGTTGAAGAGAGAGTCAACCTAGGTGATGCCTGTGAGACTCTGGAGCAAGGGCAAAAATTGAAACAAGTTTTCTTGGATTTTCAAGATCTGTTTGCGGTGGACTCATATGACTGTGGTCACACCGACATCCACACAACAACAATTCCCACGGACGCTGGCATGACTCCAGTGTTTGTGAAGCAATATCGCTTGCCTCTCGCATTAATGGAGTCCCTTACTGAAATAATTAAGAACCTTGAGTCCCGTGGGATAATCCGTCCAGTCCACAGCCCCTTCAACAATCCGGTGCTGGGGATTGTGAAACCAAACGACCAGTGGAGACTCTGTGCCGACCTTAGGGAGCTGAACAAACGGGTCCATACTTCCCGATGGCCTCTTCCCTACATTGACTAAGGGCTGGCCCAGATACAGGGGTCACAGGTATTCACTGCAATAGACCTGACCAATGGATACTGGACTGTACCTGTCAGTAGGGAGGACCAATACAAGCTGGCCTTCACCTTTGGGGGGCAGCAGTACACATGGACCCGGACTCCCTTCGGATACATCAACTGCAATGAATTCAACATTTTTCTACATAAGGACATGCTCGACCTGGGTGAAAGGGGTAACCTGGCTTATGTAGATGAAGTTTTAATCAAAAGCTCAACTGTGGAGGAACACATAGCGGAGATCCGTTATTATCTGACACAGTTGAGGGCTGCCGGAGCAAAACTCTCCTTTCAAAAGGCACAGTGGTGTAGAACCCGTGTAAATTTCTTGGGGCATGAGATTACTCCTCAGGGTCTCTGTCCCCAGGAAAAGAAAGTGGAAGCACTCCAGAAATTGAAAGACCCCACAACTCTGCAGGAACTAAGGAGCCTCCTTGGACTGACTAATTACAGTAGAAAGTTCATTGAGGACTACGCAGAGATCACAAGACCCCTGATTCATCTTTTTAAGGGGGGGGTCAAGTGGGAGTGGGGACAGAACAAGCTGAGGCAGTAAGACAACTCAAAAGAAGCTTCTCACAAGCGCTTTGCCAAAAATTCAACGAGTATGAAAAGGCACTCCTGGCAACGGTGTGGGCATTGATTGAAGAATTACCGCCCCTTTATCCAGGGGGAACACATCATAGTGGAGACTCCACATCAGCCTCTGCAATATCTCCAAAGTGACAGAATCCGGGTCGGAAATGTGAGTAATTCCCGAATTACTTCCTGGATTCTGTCAATGCAAGGCTTTCCTGTGGAGGTCAGATATGGCCAAAACAAGAAGAGTCCCCTCGCGCAAGGTCTGGCTGACTTGCATGATTGTGCCAGAGAAAACTCGAGGACGAAAGTTTTAAAACCAAGGACAACATGGAGGCATACCTCAATTCCCCACACAAAGTCTTTGAAGAAGACAAGTGTGATGGAATGCCCACTGTCTATGTGGATGTTGGCAACAACGGGGAAAAAGAACTTGTGGCTGGCGTAGGGAATGCATGGGTGAATGAGATCCCAGAACCCTCCGCTGGGTGCAAGATTGGTCCCTGAAGTAGTCAAGTGGTAGAGTTGATGGCTGTGCCGTACCAGAGGCATGCTATGGCTGTGCTGTACCAGAGGCATGCTATGTGCCAATAATAAACCCTTGAAACATGGGAAATTAGTTCAAAACATTGATGATCAGGTCACCTCGAATGGGATCACCATCTACTGGAAAAGATCAAGGGTCATTCTAAAGTAGAGGGACCAGATAAAACTGGAAATGACCTAGCTGATCAGTTGGCCAAAACCCAAGCCATCCAAGGGGATCTACTTGAGATCGAGTCCCTGTTGGGGGAAATCAGGTCACTACTATCACTAGGTCCCAGATAAATGCTCACAATGAACTCTCAACTGCATAATGTAGTAAGGAGACGCCAGATGCTGATTTGATTACGGCTCAAAAAGGGGATCCAATAATTGGTAAGTTTTATCAACACATTGAGGACCCTAAGAACTTTCCCCTGACGGATACCGATTACAATGGGAAAGAGGACCTCAGAGTGTTGATGAAATGTCCAAAAATGTTCCGAATCCAAGACAGTTTGTTAGTAAGGAGATCCCTATCTGGCCATGATCAGTGGGCAGTCCCTACCTCATTACGAAGCATGATGTTAACTCACGCCCATGATGCGGCCACAGCCGGTCATAGGGGGTTTCATACAACACTTGAAATCTTAAGAGAGGTTGCATACTGGCCACACATGGGGCAGGAACTTGTCCAATACTTGAAGGGTTGTCTTGTATGTGCACAATTTCAGCCAACATCCCTCACACACCGTGCGCCTCTCCAAAGGAGGGGGATGACACTGCCATGGTCAGATTTGCAAGTCAATTTTATCGAGCCCGTGATTCGCTCCTCTAGGGGAAATAAGTACAGGTTGACCGTGACATGCTTGTTTACTAAATGGGTGGAATGTCTCCCGACCCAAATTGCAAGGCAGAAACAGCAGCTGCCCTGATGATCAACCACATCTTCTCGCATTTTGGACTACCCCAAATGATTGAGTCAGACCGAGGTAGCCACTTCACTAGCAAAGTAATGACAAAGATGTGGGAGATACTTGGGGTCAAAAGGAAATTACACATTGCCTGCCGGACAGCCTCTAGTGGTGCAGTAGAGAGATACAACAAGACAACTGTGAGCATATTAAAAAAGTTTGTGGCAGATTCTGGGCCAAGTTGGGATATTTGATTACCTCTTGACCTGATGGCCATCAGATCTACTCCTTCATCTGCAACTAAAATGTCACCGTTTGAGCTGATGACTGGACTCAGGATGGTGCTTCCCCAGCATCTGCTCTACAGAACCCAAGAGCAGACATAAATCAATGCCTCCACAACTCATGAGTATGTTGAAAATCTAAGAAAACACCTTCAACATGCTTTGCCTATGCTCAGCGAAATCTAGAAAGATCTGCAGACAGCATTAAGACCCACTATGACCTAAAGACTACTAGAAAAGAATACCACGTAGGAGACCGGGTCTACTTATACAATTTCCCATGGAACCAGGCCAAACAGTGCACATTTTTGCCTACCTGGAGGGGCCCTTTTGAAATTGTAGACAAAATCTCACTAGTCGCCTACAAAATCTGCATCCCCAAAGGCAGTTTGGCAGAGGGGGAAGATAAGTGGGTCCATATTAACCAACAGAAGTGTTGCCATCCTAAGAACACTCTGCAGCAACTGGAGGAGTCTTCTGGAACCCCAGAGGGGGTCACTCCAGCTCCCTAGAATTCCCACTATAAAATATTCCATCTATATAGTCAATAAATTGCAAATAGAAAAATGTGTCCTGATTTGTCAAATGTATGTGTCCACCTCACTACATCAATAGTGGTGGGGAAATGTCTACAAACATGATTTTGCTTTGTCATCCTAAAATTGGAAACCATGGAGACTAAAACCAAGGAGGACCACCCAGGGACCGGAAGCAAAGATCCAAGGGGCCTGGGGTATCACTCAATACTCACATCAGGACTGGGCGAGGAGAACTGGTCGATCCACCCCTGATGGGAGAAGCTGAGGAATTTTGCCATTTGAACCAAAAGAAAAGAAACTGATCATCCCAGTCTTGCAACTTCTCTTGACGGATGGTCAATGCAAAATCGTGAGGGGGGGCTTGTGGGATGCATTGACCCACTAGGCTCTGCCCTGCGACATCACTGTGTGCTGCTTTCACCAGAAACAACAGAATGGCCACCAACAAGCCCTATGCGTGCTAAAAACCTCTGAGAAGTGCGCAGGGAAACTGGAAAAATGGCGGCGCAATACCGGTCTCCTTCCGGTAACATGGTGGATTTCAGTACTGCATGCGGCGGACTAGTGTTGCAGGCAGTGACTGACCTACCCATGCCCACGCCCCCGACACACGCAACGCTTATCAGGAGACAGCGGCGGCAGTTCAATGCGTTGCTACTCTCCACAGAGTCCAGTTACGCTTCGTGAGTTTGTTTACTAACTGCTTACTACTACTCCTTGCCAAACCTTAGAGTTATCTTTCTTTTACATCCGTCCTGATAGTCACTTTAACCCTTTGTCTGACTTTCGTCCCTACCTTTCTCTCAGCCATCTGGAAAGGAATCCCTTCTCCGCTCCAGAATACTTTCGCCAGCACGGCGTGGCGGAGACGCCTCCTTTGACAACAAACGCTCGCTGATCGGGTACGTCTCTTCGTATTCTCCCGATCCGCTCTCTCTTCGCAATGCGGTGAGAATCTTGTGGCTTCATATATAGATCCTCCTTCACCGTTTTCCTACAGGGAAAAGCTTCAATTCATCCACAAGGGATGCAACTCTGTTAGCTATTTATTCCGACCCACGTTCGGAACAGATCTCTTTTCACCATCCTTCTCTGAGGGTAAGATTCCCCAAGAGTTTCTCTAGGAATTTAGTTCAAGTTCCCTCTTCTACCCGGTTCTTACTCCTCTGGTTATTTTACAGCCTCTTGATCAGTTCCTACTAGCACCCTGGGTCTGAGATCAGGGGCCACGCCTTTCCTCTTTCGGAGCATATCTTTTGCTAGATCTGGGTAAGCCTCCCAGTTCCTCCTTCTTCTACTCCATTCTTGTTTAAATGAATGTGTTTGTGGGTTAAACTTAAATGTCCTCTTATGTTGTTGCCCGTTTCCAATAGTCCTTACTGACTGCGTGAAGATCATTCATCACATTGAGAAGTAACATCCGTATCATCCAGATCATCCCTGGGGAACTGTTATCAGGAAACCTCGAACCCTAGCAGCTCTTCCCGGCACAGGGTTTTTTCCCCTACGGGGATTTTCCCTGGAGGGCTCACCCCTGGCTGGACCTTGTAGTTCCGGTCAGCGGAGGGACTTCTAGGTATTTCCCCATTCTCGTCCTATTCAGAGGAGAAGTCCTAAGGAAAAGATTCAGGTAGGTGTTTCCTATTTTTTGTTCAAGCCATGCTAAAATATTTGTGTGATAATTATTACAAAAATAGGCTGCCAATCTATTTGGCCTGCGTCAGTGGTAGAACAGGAGACCACACTGCCAAAACCTGTCATTGGGCTGCCCACAGAGTGAAATCAAACTACCTCAAAAGGCAGTGCTTCATTGCCAGGAAAACCCAGAAGTGCTCTAAAATCCATTTTTCCTTGGTGTTTGAAATAGCAAAATAATGGTTCCCAAACATCAGAAAAGATCCAACATCCTTGTTGGGTGTTAACCATCACGTTATTTAAGGAATCCCCATAAGCCCACAATGTCAGGAGAAGCAGATTTCATCACCAGAATATCCATATTAAAAAAGGTGCTTGCCTAGGAAAATCTGTCAGAGTATGGGCGCAGTACCGCCGCCCGCCTGTATCAAAGCTGTCATTTACTTACACTGGTAGTTTAAACTTGTACATTAAGATCAAATTGTGGAAAAGAAGTGACTTGCCATCAAAAGCAATATAGGTTGCTATTATTCAATCTCTATGTTTTAAAAAGATTGGAATTAGAGATCTGTGTGTCAATTTTTGAAAATGTCATGTATATTTTAGCAAAGACAATTTTAAACAAAGTGTTTTAAAGTGAACTGATGTCAGCCACAGAACTTCAAAGGCAAATTCCACAGCATGCTCCAAACAAAGGTGCCTTCCTTTTGCTCTCTCCCCAGGAACTCTCAGTTAGGTTCTAATGAAAGGAGGAGGAGATTTTGCTCTGCTTTTCTGGGGAGAGACGATAGGCTTTCTGGACTGAAAGGGAATGCAAATTCAGGTGTCAACAGAAACTACTGCCAGCAGGAAGAGAGGCCTGGATTGCTCTTGGCCCAGCAAACCTTGGGGGCGGGACCAGACAGATATGGGTATCTGTAAACCACAAGAAAGTATCTTTTTGAAAAAGACTCCCAGAGAACTGTACAAAATTTGTAAGAATCTGCAAAATATAGTGTTGTTAACATGAAGATTCTTCTCACAGTTTGAAACTACTCTGCACTTTGTGCTATGTTAAGGGACAAGACTACAGAAAGTGTGATTTTGTTGCAATCGTGATGATGCTAGAAATATGAAACTTCCCAGGATTATGCCCAGATGTCATGTGCATATATGTAGAAAAATGTGGACAGATCTGACATTGGGTACCCAACCAAAAGCGCGAAAAACTGTCAAATCTGAACTAGAGCTCTCACTGAGATGGGACTCGGGCAGATACTTGCTGTACTAAATCTCTGATGTAAATATGTGTTGCTAGCAAGTTGGTTATATTGTAAATATGCTTTATATGAAAAATAGATTTACTGTGCAGGAACAAAGGGGAGGTTTTCCCTGGACTGTAAAATACAGCATCAGCATGACACCATGTGTCCTTCTCAAATCAGGAGAGAGGACAGACCCTACCCAATAGGATTCCTAGTAGGGTGTGCCTAGTATAATTCAGCCTACGCACCCCTTAGGTAAATATATAAATAGAGACAGCTTAGGACCTAGACACAGACAGATTCACCCATCAACTGATTACTGGCGAAGCACTTTGCAAGAAGAATCCATATCCAAGACTCCAGAACTTCGAAAGCAGAGAGGCCCAATTCCAAAGCTGAACCCTTCTCAGCTTGGCCTTTAAAATCTTGAAACCTGAGTTTACCCCCAGACTTCCAAGGGGAATAACCAAAAAGAACAGCCTGGCTGTGCTGTTTCTGCTTTCTCGTCAAGAACTCTTGCTAGAATCCAGATATCCAAACCAGTAGAGCAGAGCTGTAACCTGATAGCTGCAACCCAGAACCAACACGTCAGATCCAGTCTAGAGTGCCGTGCAGTGTCCAGAGCGCGCTGAATCCTTTCCGGTGGGCTAGCAGAATTCCAGTCCAGAAATCTTTGACCAGATCCCTGACGGGCCTATTCCAAACAGTAGGTGTGAGTATCTATAGCATAGAATTGTCCATAGCCAGTATCTTGTCCTTAAGTAATCATATCCAAACCATTCTATCATATCCAGAACTGTATTGTAGAACATCCTTTGTCTTTCCTGAATCCTTCTCTCATCCCTATAGTCCTTTGGTAATGGTAGTGATAATATCATCTTTGTGCTAATATATTTTTTGAAGAAAGGCAAGCGTCTCGGCAGGTAGAAACCATCCAGAGACGTCGCTGGATTGGTGGCTGTGCTGTCGTGTAGCTTGTGGCTTCATAGAATCCTTAGTGTAAAGAAAATCTGTTTGTAGTATTCAAAAGCACATCTTTAATTTGAAAATTCTGACTCTTTCTGAGAAAAACCAACCTCTACTAAAACCTTCATAAGGTCCTTACCGTGCATGTTAGAAACTAAATTCAAGTGTCAAATTGAAGCTGACATCCTCAGCTTTTCAACGAATCCAAAACCGCATTCCTTCTAGTTTTCCCGCAATCGTGTTTCTCGCGCGTGGAAAAGTTTGCCGCAAATTTTTCTTTTGGCTCAATTTCATCACGTGTAAAACAGCTGTTCTTTGCATCTGACCTCAGAATTCAGTTTTCAACCTGCTATTATTCAATCATCATTGCTAGTGTTTACCTGAAACTATACAAAGTGGCTCTCACTAGTTTTGAATCCAATTAAGTGAATTAAATCCATTTTTCAGTGTTTTAACCATTCATTCAAAGCCACATTCAAAAGCATTTGACATGTTTGCAATCATTCCTGTTTCTCTCTCTGTGCTTGCTGGGGGGAATTGGGATTGAAACTGTATTTGTTGAGTGTGTATTCCTGAAACCTGATTTCTCTCCTTCCATCTCTTTATATTGCATATTGGGGAGGATTGAGTAGTGTGCAGGGGGAAAGAGTGACATTGCATTTGACTGAATCCACACAAAGTTGTATTCTATGCTGCATTATTTTTCTTATCCATACTCCTTCTGATTAAAGAGATTGTTGATTGTAACATCACCCCTTTGGTGATCATTGTATAATATTAATTAGTGTGATATATATATTGTGCAAATCCATAAAATAAATCTTTTAACTTCGCAAAACAGCCTGCTTCCTGGTTCAGTGAGACCGGGGGGGATTCAAAGAGAGGGGCGTGTTATAAGGGTACATCATTCAGAAATAAAAGAACTTATAGAAACAAATATATAATTAAGGGTTCCAGCTGTGCATCACCCGCTAGGCATTGATTTAGGTGGAGTGCCGGGTTGAAATCACTTACAAGGTACAATAAATAAACAACAGGCTATAACTGACCATATCAGTAAAAAACCTAACAGACTTAAAACGGCGTTAGATGACATAAATAACCTGCTTACACTAGAAGATAGTGATGACCAGATTACTTTGCAGTTTACCTACAAGCACAAGCTTGCTAATCCAGTCCAACCCAGCTCACCTGCTATTGTTTTACCTATCACTAACGACTCCCTTACACCCGACCCTCTTACGGATACAGATAATAGCCTCTTATTAAGCAAAGATCACATCTCTAACTCTACACATATTAAACCCCTCACTCACCACACCTCCATTAAATTCCTCCTCATAAATACAACACATATTAAACCCCTCACTCACCACACCTTCATTAAATTCCTCCTCACAAATACCAGATCGTTAGTAAAACATGTTTTAGAGATTGCCACACATATTGAAGAGCATAACATAGATGGGTGTGCTATCTCTGAAACCTGGGCCCACACAGCATCAGGCCCTTCTCTTAACCTAGCCATTCCATCAGGTTATGGAATGATTAGATGTGACAGGAAAGTCGGTAGGGGAGGGGGCCTTGCCTTTATATACAAGCACATTTTTAATATTTGGCAAAGTAGTGAATTTGTGATGGAAGGCATTGACTCCCTTTACATCAAAACTAGCTTGAATGCGGAGGACACCCTCAATATACTCCTCATATATAAACCACCTGAAATAGTTGCAGATTTTGTAAAAAACCTCTCTGCCTTCCTACTCTCCTCTCTAAAAACAAATAAAAAATGTTTGCTTGTGGGAGACTTTAACTTGTGGTTTGTCCACAAGGATGACAAGACCGCACTTGAACTACAAAACGCTCTGCTTGAATTGGGTTTTACACAACTCTATATGGGACATACCCTAGATTGGGTAGCCAGACACGCAATTAATATTATTAACATACTAGTATTACCATGTCCATGGTGGGACCACTTCTTCGTGAAATTTGACATCTCGGTAGACCTCCCTATCAAACTTAAATGCCAAAATAAAACTGAAATATTGTATCAGAACTTAAAAAATATCACTATAAACAAAGTACAACCAATACTTGACTCTATACCCACGTATCCTAAACTTGACACCCCGGAAGATCTAGCAAAACTAATCTCCACCATTTTAGAAACTGTAGCTAACATCCTGGCCCCCATCAAAAAGATGGCGGCAAAACCTGATATCAAACGCAACCTATGGTTCACACCAGAACTTCAATCTTTCAAGTCATTGACCCTCAAATCTTACCACATATGGAAGTCTTGTAACACACCCCTTTTCCTCAGTAAATATAAAGCCATAGCCTCAACTTATAAAAGGCCATCAGAAAGGCCAAATATAATGTTTTCAATAACAGGATCCAAAATGCTCAACGTGATAAAAAGAACTTTTTTGCATATTGAAAGAACAAGAAAGAACCAATCACACTATCCCAGAGAGATCCATCATTGATGATGTCTCCAGGTGTAATGTAATGTAACAAACTATGCATAAGAAACTAGATACCATCAAGGGAAACATCTCGGAAAAAAGCATAAGCTTAAAATGTACTAAGTCCAAGCCTGCGGACTGGTCCTTTCAAAGATCATTGCTCATCCCCACCTTTAACCTATCCCCTGTTACGGAAAAAGAACTATAACCAACTTAAGCCCACAAAATGTAAGAACGATATCTACAGCACCATGCTGATCAAAACCTGTGCCCCCTCCCTAAACACTTCTATCTGCAAATTTGTTAATGCTTCCATAACCTCTGGTATGGTCCCACAGGATCTTAAGAAGGCTTGGGTCATGCTCATTTTGAAAAAGCCTGGCCTCTCAGTCGATGCTCCAAATAACTACCAGCCTATCAGTAACACGGCGTTCCTTCTAAAAATCCTTGATCGCGTGGCCTACATACAAATCGCAGATCACTTAAAGAAATATCCAGTCTTAAATAACCACCAGTCTGGGTTCCGGGTTGGCTTTGGAACTGGGACTGCGCTTCTGGAATTTAAGTCCAAGCTAATGTCCTGCATGGACCGTAATGAAGCCTCATTACTTATGCTTCTTGATCTCTCTGCGGCTTTTGACCTGGTGGACCATGATTTCATGGCCACCAGGTTGTACGAAGTTGCAAATTTCTCTCCCCTTGAATGTAAATGGGTCTCATCATTTCTCAACAATCATGATAGTAGGGTCTTCTGTGGCACGGCAGAATCTGAACCCATTACGATCACCTGTGGCGTTCCCTCAGGGTGCCTGTACCTCTCCCTGTTTCTACAACATTTTTACAGCTCCTCTATTTGCAATGCTTGACTATGAGAACATAATATTTACCAACTACGCGGATGACACTCAATGTGTCATCCCGCTCTCTGGTTCACATAGCGTAGATGAACCTGCCATCAATAGAGCCTTTGCCTTAATTGAAACCTGGATGGTCCATAAGAAGCTGGCCTTGAAATATTCAAAAACTCAGCTGCTTGTTATAGGATCTTCTCACACCCTAAACAAACCTGAACCACAGTATGATAGTTTCCAGTTGGGAGATGAAACTATCATGCCACTAAAAAAGGTGAAAACATTAAGGGTGACCTTTGACCTAAGTCTGACGATGAAACAACACGTCAGCAGTCTGGTATCATCATGTGCCTATTACATTAAACTTTTAGCGCATCTAAGGCCCCTTATATCCCAAGACATCGCGGAGACCATAGCAAGAGCAATAATAGGATTAAAAATAGATTACTGCTCAAGTCTCCTCATGGGACTTAATAAGACTGATTGCAACAGATTGCAAGCATGCCAAAATGGGGCAATCAGAACTGTGATGAAACTTAAATATAGATATCGCGTCACGACCGCAAGACGCAATCTCCACTGACTGTCTGTAGAGTCTAGAATTTTGTTCAGGACGCTGACCCTAGTACAAAAATGCAGACTTGGCAATATGCCTGAATACCTACAACAGCTCCTCACGAGAACCAATACCAGAACATTAAGATCCAATAATCAGCAACTTCTATTTGTACCGAAAGTTTGAACTATTAAAGTGGCCAACTCAGCCTTCTCTTCTATTGGACCGAAGATTTGGGAATGCTGTCCCCTTGAACATGAGATGCATTGAGTCACTTGAGATTTTTAAGAAGAGGTTGAAGACTCACCTCTTCAATTAACTCATGTATAGTTTTTATCTGATGAATATATCTCTTTTTTAGCATTTTATACCTGTATTTAAAATGATCCTTGTTATTTGTTTGTTTGTGTCTTGTAGCGCCCTCACTCCTTAGGGTCTATGGCCACGCTATATAAATGTAATAAAGTAAAGTAAAATAAAGTGGATGCGTAGGTGTAGATAGCAGAATTTTGACACTAAGTTGATGTGATGTGATGGTGTCAGGTCTGAGTCCATGTAGCATCCAAGGTTCTTTATGGAGTTGGAGGTGGGGGGCGGGCCTAGAGCGAGAAGCCAAGGGGTGGGTTGGGGGAAAAGGGCAGTCTTCCCGCAGATTATGATTTCAGAGTTTCTGAGGTTGAGAAGGAGGTGGTTTGTGGTCATCCAGTGACGATTTCTATGAGGCATGATGCAAGGTCAGAGGTGGTGCTGGAAGGGTCATCAGGGAGCTTAAAGATGATATGAGTGTCATCAGCGTAATTGTAGCATGAGAGGCTGGATGAGTGGATATAATAGCAGTGAGAGAGAGGCGCCCTGTGGAACTCTGTGAGTGACATCACGGGGCGTCCCCTTTCTTTATTAACCATGGGTTTCATCCTCGGTTTTTAGGGGAAGTTATGGTGGGAGGTTTAGGTGCCCGATGTGTAAGACAGGATTAAGATCATGGGGGAGAATTTGCACAATGCAGTAAGGGCTTTACAGCAATGTAAGGCAGGATATAAGAAGTATGCAGTTTTACTTCGCCGACCAGTTCCAAGATATGTGTAAGGAGAATCTGTATGGCTATCAACAAAGAATATCATCCTAAAGGGAAGGAATACATTTAGCCCACAATGTATCAGCCCTTTAGAAATTGAAAGTGTTATCTCTCCCGTGACAGTAAAATTGAAGTTACCATCTAATTTAAAGATTCATCCTACCTTTCATGTCAATCTGTTGCAACAATGCTTCCAGGAAACTAGGCATTAGAGAATTCCAGATCCCGTAGACATAGAGTGGTCCAGGAATGAATAGGACATACAAACTATTTTGGATTGCAGGTTTTTCTGAGGGAAGTTATACTATTTGATAGATTGAAAAGGTTATGGACCTCAGGAAAGGTCTTGGGAATTGGCCAGAAGAGGTTCATGCTCCTCGACTGGATGCTCAATTTCATCAGGCAAATCCAAGAACACAAGACCCTGGGAGAAGGTTGGACAGGGGGAGAAGGGTCAGGTCTGGGATGAGATGTAGAAGAACTGTTCACAAGGTAGGTGGTCTTGTGGCACTCAGGAACGGACGATGTAGTATGTCGGTTGAAGCTATGTTATTAAATTGACAAGCAAGAGGGTTATATGTTGTATTCCTTAAACAAAAGCCCTGTAGGGGATTGAGTGAATCCCATTCTAATATGGAGGAAGCTAAAAACAAGATTAATTGGTGCAAATGCAGCAGTGAGGTGGTATTGAACCTTCAACAGAATTCTAAACTGTCTTTCATCCTGAACACTAAACTAAGAAGGTGGCAGATTTGTGAAGCTAAGCAATGTTGAGTGTTCAAGGAATAAAGAACTTTTAAGTCAGAGAGCAGAGATTTTGATGCAAGTCAACATATCAAGTGATACAGAAGGAACATGAAAGTTTACAGTAAATAGGGTTTACCACAAGTTATTTTGTGTATAGAAATGTATAAGCTGTTAGTTGATACTGCCATCGGGGGTTTCTGACATACATTAGGTGGCATGAATCTTGTCAGTATCATCTTGAGATTGTGAACTTTTCATTGAAGTGTTTCGTAAAGACAGGTACAAACTGGATTGAATGTCTCCTGAGCATGAGCAGTGAGGAAAAGAGTGTAGTGTTTTGGCAGCACGCTTGGTGTATTAACCCAAGACTTTTTCTCGCAAGAGAGATTGCTAGGAGTTCCTCAAAACAATTAGCATAGAGTTAATATGTTTTATTTAATGGTGCGTCCTCATGGCCTTGACCAGGCTAGAGGAAGACACCTAGAGGCATGCAATACTTCTTTTCTAGGAGGAGTGTTGGTAGGCAATTAAGGGCATAGCATGGGAAGCACAGTGAAATTATTTTTACTGTTTACTCCGAGGGCAGCACAGTAAAGAACTTTTCAACAGTTTTAGTACCGTCATAAAACGGACCAGATTATAGCATGGACATCGTGGTGAAAAGGATTTTTCTTCAGTTTCTGGCAAGCGTGTGAAGCACTGAGATAAGAATTTCTTAAAAAGGCTCACAAGGAAATTAATCAAATCAATCAATAGCACAGCACTGAAAACTACTGAAGCCTTCCAGCTACTAGAGGAGGCAAACAGGTACAAGGGAGCTGACCACTGAGGGGAGTGGTCATTGTTGTGTATGCTTCAGAGTTCAGAGTGCAATTATTCTAAAATAATCTCTTATGTATATTCTTAGTTTCTCAAGCAGTGCCTGGTGTTCTGATGTCTGGAGAAATTTGAGTGCTGAGAACTGGTAGTTTGTTATTTTCTCCACTTTCCCTTTCCCCCACAGAGGGGTCTGCTGTCCAGCTTGTAGTTCTAGACTTGAGAGCATGACAGCTCAGAGGGATTAGCAGGTTTCATTGCCAATCTCTGAGGGACAGGTAAGTTGGGACCTTATAGAGAAGTATTGTGGCTCCGTATTTTCTGGGCAAGAGGCCTCATTCTTCTTAGGGATTGAAATGCCTAAGTTAGGGAATATCACTTGTCACTTGGTTCCCTGTTTACTGCATCACTTTACTTACCACCTGTGTTGATTTACATCATTGAATGCATTTTAAGAACCTATGGGGTGACTGTAAATATGTGTATGATTGACTATTGGGCGATATTACCACCTGCTTGTTTAATTTTTTTAGTGTCTTTTTAAGGCCTAGAATAAATACTGTATGTTTATAAATTCCTGTCTAAATTGACTTATTGTGTGCTTCACAGTGTGGACTCATTGTGGACCCCTGACCCTGCTCACTCTCCTGAGAATAGTCTTGACTTTTCTACATGTTTACCTTGATTGAGTGTTGGTTAACCTCTCAGAGTTCCCCAGTTCACTATAACTAGGGTGTCCTCCTAAAATCTGTCCACCAGACCAGATTCTAGAAATCCATCTTAAGAGGATGGTGGAACATATTGCTGCTGACGAATAGGTCTTCAAGAGGATCCTTCTCCTCATAGAGGTCATGGAACCTGTTGTACCAACGTGTCCATCGGATATAGTCTTGATGATAGTGCCCGAGCCAAACACTGGTTTGACCTATTTGCAATCCACACTCTCAACTGCTAGGCATGCTGCCTAGAGGCTTATTCATAGGCTGCATATGCTGCTTGCACATTCATGCATTACTATGTGCTCTCAACCCTCATTCTCAGAAATCAGCTCCACACACACTTTTGATATTCATGGGCGTTTCTCATGAATTGATAATATCTTCATTCATTTTTCTGCATGCACTGCTCTCATCCCTAAAATCTTCATGTACACATTTTTTTGGCTACACATGTGCCGAATGTCTACATTCCCCCTCTGAGCCGTCTGCAACCCATGTGCACTTCATATACGTATTAACCCAATTTCTCTCTCCTGCCATGCACCGCTGGTAGGAATCTATAATACCTGGTTTTGTTTAACTTAATATTTTCCTTCTTTTCAAGTAGCCCTACCGAATATACCTCTTTGTTTCAAACCTTATCCGCAAACTTGATTGTCAGAGCTTCCGAACAAAATGCAGGTGGTTCATTTTTTCTGGACTGTTGGCCATCAAATATGGACTGTCAGGGGTCTCTTCTTACCAGAGAAGTCCATTCAACAAACATTTGACAACAGGCTGCCACAATTCAAGTTTGGTGGACAACTTAGATAAACACAGATGGTAGCCTGTAGATAGATTTTAGAGCTCATTTAGAGTGTGGTATGAACACCACCCTACTAGCGCCAATGATGGGTTTGGATATCCGTCACTGAGTATGTCAGACAACAACTGAATCATGACATTGAGGTGCAGCATTGGGACATCTGTGTGTGTTACGATAGCAGAGCCATGCTGGATGGCAGATATACTGACATCAAAGATGGTCCATCCACCAGCGCTGGTGGAAGTAATGTCAAACACCTTCCGACAGCAGTCCAACTGATAGTGGAAGTAACATCTCACACCTTACGGCATCGGTCTGACTACCATCGCAAGTGACATCAAACACCTTCTGGTTTTCGGTCCGGCCCCTGGGGGAAGTGACACACCTTCTGACGTCAGTCTGACTGCTGGAAGAGCTTCACACCAACATACCTGAGGGCACTGACAGAAACTGACACCACACTGACAGACACTGACACCACACTGTACAGACAGGAAAGGTTCAGGTGACTATGGATCAGCATTTTTGAAGCATGTCGGAAGTGAGGGCCTCACACTTCACAGACACAGAACTGCAGGTTCTGTTTGACACCATGATGCCAATGGATGCCTGGGTGCTGAGATATTTAGATCTTGTAGCTGCAAAAAGAGGAACGTGTGGAGGACTCTGGTGAATGCTGTAAATGCAGTGTGTACTATGCCACGTGAGAAAGGGGACCCACATGGGAGATGCAATGACCACAAGCGTTCCAAGTAGAGGAAAATATCCAGGATACAGAAAGCCAAAGACAGCATGAGTGAGAGGGGTCCATAGACCACTGTCCATCTGGGAGCAGAAGGTGCTCCCACTGATAGAACTGGAAAGATTTATTGGCCTGGAGGAGGCTCATGACAAGGTGTGTGAGACAACAAAATATCTCCACAAAATGTCTGAATATGCAAATGCCATCCAACCAAACACACATGCACATGTTTCATGGCCCAACATCTACAGGCCGATTCATGGAATTAATGTGTGCCGAAAATTTCGGCGCAAGCGTGCGAAAACGTGCGATTCGCAGTGAAAGAGCGAAAATCGCAGTGCAAGTGCGATTATCGCACAGAAAACAGCGCACATCTATTTATGGAAGTCTGTGCACGTGCAAAATGTGGGATGTGCGCTGAAAAAGTGCGCGGCGCACGCTGGCGCACAGGTCATCGAACGCCGTGCGATAAGGCCACAGCGAATTCGCACATAGCGCGGCGCACATAACAAAAGAAGGTGTAACACGGGGCGTTACACGCAGAATGGGGAACAACTCGTGAAAATGTGGGCATCACGGGGGAAGTACAGGAGGCAAGTGCGCGGAACGCCCACACGCTCGCCTACAACACGTATTCATGGAATGGAATAGGGAAAAACAGCGCACGGCCAAAGACGCGCACAGGCCCATACATGTCCGCCACACGAAAGCAGGCGGTAGCGTCCCTGCGCAGACAAAAAATGTGCGCCAAAGTTCTACACGCGCGAGAAGTTCCACACGCGATCGGGCCTGGGGGAGCGTGTGCGTGTATTTCAGGGGTGCGCAAGAAGTACCACACGCGATCGGGCCTGGGGGAGCGTGTGCGTGTAGTTCAGAGGTGCGCGAGAAGTTCCACACGCGATTGGCCTGTGCGCGTGTATTTCAGGGGTGCGCGAGAAGTTCCACACGCGATTGGCCTGGGCGTGTGTATTTCAGGGGTGCGTGAGAAGTTCCACACGCGATTGGCCTGGGCGTGTGTATTTCAGGGGTGCGCGAGAAGTTCCACATGGGATTGGCCTGGGCGCGTGTATTTCAGGGGTGCGCGAGAAGTTCCACACGCGATCGGGCCTGGGGGAGCATGTGCGTGTATTTCAGAGGTGCGCGAGAAGTTCCACATGCGATCGGGCCTGGGGGAGCGTGTGCGTGTATTTCAGAGGTGCGCGAGAAGTTCCACACGCGATTGGCCTGTGTGCGTGTATTTTAGGGGTGCGCGAGAAGTTCCACACGCGATTGGCGTGGGCGTGTGTATTTCAGGGGTGCGTGAGAAGTTCCACACGCGATTGGCCTGGGCGCGTGTATTTCAGGGGTGCGCAAGAAGTTCCACACGCGATTGGCTTGGGCGCGTGTATTTCAGAGGTGCGTGAGAAGTTTCACACGCGATTCGCCTGGGCGTGTGTATTGCAGGGGTGCGCGAGAAGTTCCACATGGGATTGGCCTGGGCGCGTGTATTTCAGGGGTGCGCGAGAAGTTCCACACGCGATCGGGCCTGGGGGAGCATGTGCGTGTATTTCAGAGGTGCGCGAGAAGTTCCACATGCGATCGGGCCTGGGGGAGCGTGTGCGTGTATTTCAGAGGTGCGCGAGAAGTTCCACACGCGATTGGCCTGTGCGCGTGTATTTTAAGGGTGCGCGAGAAGTTCCACACGCGATTGGCGTGGGCGTGTGTATTTCAGGGGTGCGCGAGAAGTTCCACACGCGATTGGCCTGGGCGCGTGTATTTCAGGGGTGCGCAAGAAGTTCCACACGCGATTGGCTTGGGCGCGTGTATTTCAGAGGTGCGTGAGAAGTTCCACACGCGATTGGCCTGGGCGCGTGCATTTCAGGGGTGCGCGAGAAGTCCCACACGCGATTGGCCTGGGCGCGTGTATTTCAGGGGTGCGCGAGAAGTTCCACACGCGATCGGGCCTGGGGGAGTGTGTGCGTGTATTTCAGAGGTGCGCGAGAAGTTCCACACGCGATCGGGCCTGGGGGAGCGTGTGCGTGAATTTCAGAGGTGCGCGAGAAGTTCCACACGCGATTGGCCTGGGCACGTGTATTTCAGGGGTGCGCGAGAAGTTCCACACGCGATTGGCCTGGGCGCGTGTATTTCAGGGGCTCGCGGGTGTTTTTACACGCGATCGGGCCTGGGGGAGCAGGGTACAACTCACGCCTGCCTTGCGTGTAGAAGAACGCGTAGCCAACACCCACCCGCTGTGAAGTAATAGCGTGTGAACCCCAACTCCTGCAAAACACACGCACCGCACCCCACGAAAAGCAGTGCCCGTGCGATACATCACAGACGCGCATACACGCTAAGGGCCTTTGGTCCAATGGAATTGCGTATGCGTGCTGACGCGCTTACGCGCTAAGGGCCTTTCCTCGATTTACACGCTGACGTGCAGAATTTTCACGTGCCAAATCACTCCGTATCAAGCTGGCCACGCGTAAGCACATGGAAGACCACGCTCCTGCCCAAAAGGCCGAATTACTGCCCCCCAGAGCCCCGAGCAGCCTCCCACGAGCCATCTGCTGCTGCCTGCCTGCCTGCTGCCACAATGCCCTGCCATTTGGTGCCTGCACATCAGCCATCTGCAGGGGTCCAGTTGCTGTGTCCACCCCTGCTGGAACAGAACACTCCCGACTGGGATACCATCGCTCCACAGCCCAGCCCCAGGACCCAGTTGCCCACCCTTGCCTGCCTCGGGGGTCGCCATGTCGGGGCAAACACCATCCGAGACCACTGCCGACCCCCAGCCAGAGGGGCAGAGGGCCACCAGCTTCAGTCAGAAGGAAGTTGGTGTCCTGGTGGAGCTTGTCCTGGGGCATTATGATGCCCTCTTCGGATCACCACGCGCCAAAAAGGAAGAACGGGACAGAATCTGGGATGACTTTGTGGTTGCCATCAACACGGAGAGGGTGGCAACCCGCAACATCAAGCAAGTCAAGAAGCGCTGGGAGGACTTCAGGTCCAGGACCCTCATAAAGGCCCGGCGCCTCGTGGAGGGGGGCCGGGGCAGCATGAGTAAGATCCAGCTGAGGGTCCTGGAACGCGTATGCCCAGCGCTCCATGCCCAGATCCTTGAGAGGCAGACCCGTCTGGAGTCGAGCGGTAAGTGGCCAAGCCTCGGGGGTCGCCATGTCGGGGCAAACACCATCCGAGACCACTGCCGACCCCCAGCCAGAGAGGCAGAGGGCCACCAGCTTCAGTCAGAAGGAAGTTGGTGTCCTGGTGGAGCTTGTCCTGGGGCATTATGATGCCCTCTTCGGATCACCACGCGCCAACAAGGAAGGACGGGACAGAATCTGGGACGACTTTGTGGTTGCCATCAACACGGAGAGGGTGGCAACCCGCAACATCAAGCAAGTCAAGAAGCGCTGGGAGGACTTCAGGTCCAGGACCCTCATAAAGGCCCGGCGCCTCGTGGAGGGGGGCCGGGGCAGCATGAGTACGATCCAGCTGAGGGTCCTGGAATGCGTATGCCCAGCGCTCCATGCCCAGATCCTTGAGAGGCAGACCCGTCTGGAGTCGAGCGGTAAGTGGCCAAGCATTGCTGTGTGAGACAGGGCATGTTGCAGTGTGCTGGTTGTCTGATACTTGCCTGTATGTGTGACATAGGCCATGTACACATGTGTGTGTTCAGGGACATCATGGTCATGCATGTGAGACCAGTAATGTGTGAAGCACACGGTTGGTGTATGTGTTTAAATGCAACATGGGGAGCCCTATGCGGAATGGACACATGAGAGCATGCCAGTCTCTGTTCCTGGACATGGGTGGAGGTGAGGGATGGGTGCTGATGCCATGTACATGTATGGTGTCCATGTCTGTGTTTCTGACCTGCGTGTCTGTGACTTGTGAATGCCATGGATGCATGACACATGTCTGTGACAATGTTCAGAATCACTGATGCAGCCTAGTTATCCTTGCATCCACTGTGTCTGGGGTGTACGAGTCCAGATGGATGAAAGTACGTTGAAGTGTGTGCATGTGATATGCATGACCCATGATGCATGTGAGTCCAAAAACAACATTGTATGCTTCAAGAGTCCCTTGGACATGTTTGCTTATGTCCATAGCATGCGCCATGCCTGTTACTGCATGTGTTTTGCCTGCACTGACCCATGTGTTGTGGAGGGACATGATGGAAGTGATCTTTGACAGTGCCACTCATCTGCTGTTGCTTCCTGTCTAGGGGACCATTGTACAGTACCCTGATGCTTGTGTTCTATGTCTCCCTCTACACAGCGCAAAGTGAAGAAGAGGGCGGAGACGGCGCTGTGGAGCTAAGCGGCGGGGATGCCCCCACGGCTGCAGCGGAAGGGGTGGGTGAGCCCCCACAGGGGCTTGCAACGGCGGAAGACGGTGTGGAGCCATCCAGGTTGGTGGTTTCCACAGAGGAGGAGGAGGCCGCTACTGAGCCGCACATGGGGCCTGGTGGGGGCATCCCTGCTGGTGCAAGTGGTGCAGTCCAGGGGCAGGGGCAGGAGGCAGCACAGGTCGCCGTGGAGGTGCCTGTGCATGTCACTGTCCCTGACACTGTGACTGCACCACCATGCACCAGCAGGGATGCCCCATCCCAGGCCCATCTGCAGGTAGGGGGGATGTCCATGTCATCTGACTTTCCTCCACCTGCGGACGAGGGGACCCCTGGCCGTATGGAGAAGGTCCTGATTGGTGTTGCGTTGCGCACGGCTGTCATTCGTGATGAGGTGCGTGCTTCCCGGGGGGAGCATGCACGTCATCACGAAGAGCACCGTGGCAACGTGGCCCAGTTGGGAGCGGTCATGGTCAGGGGTCTCGTACATGTGTCAGGCACTCTGGCGACCCTCTCCTCCTCTGTGGAGGCTATGCGCCAGTCGTACTCCATGCCGTCTTCCGGCCCCGATGCCACCAGGGCCCCCTGTGGACCTGCCCCGACCAATGCAGCCACCTCGGTGGGGATCCCATCCCTGCCACAGTCGGGAGTCGGAGGTCCAGCAGGGGTGGACACACCAGCAACTGGACCCCAGCAGATGGAGGATGTGACGGCATCATCGGTGGATTCCATCAGCCTGGATGCCATCGTGCTGGCACAGGCAGTTGCGTAGGAGGCAGCGGCAGGCTCGACGTGGGAGGCATCATGGCTCGGGCCATCAACATCAGGGGTGCAGGCATCGGCCGGAGGGCAGGAGAACCCTGGAATGGGAGTGGCTTCCATGTGGGAGCGGTTGGGCCAGCAGATAGGTGCGGAGAGGCAGCGGGCAG
This sequence comes from Ambystoma mexicanum, assembly GCF_040938575.1. Lineage (NCBI taxonomy): Eukaryota > Metazoa > Chordata > Amphibia > Caudata > Ambystomatidae > Ambystoma > Ambystoma mexicanum. The sequence continues at coordinate 1,211,162,472 of NC_090929.1, read as the reverse complement.
AGGAGGAACGGCTCACAATGGTCAGGGCGGAGAACTCCATGCGGAGGGCGCTGAGGCGGGCTGAGTGCCTCGAGGGTCTTCGCAGGGAGTTGGAGCTGGACACTGCATTATCCCTGCGGGACCTCGGGGCCAGGGAACATGCCTGCCTCCAAGCCATTGAACAGGAGTTCGATGATGCCCTGGCCATGACAACAACCAGTGAGCCGTCGGATTAGCCCGTTGCCCTTTTAAATAGTTATGTAGTTAGTGTTAGGTTTCCTTTGCTTTTTTATTTATTTTGGACCTTTTGTACAATGGGCCACATTTTTGTATATAGTTTTATTTTATTAGGTAGTATTTTTTATGTAGGTTTCATTTCTTCAGTTGGGATCATGGACCCTGGTTTGTTTATCTGTATATAGTTGACTGTTGGATTTTATTTATTTTTTTTGGATTTACCCATGGAGCAATGGTTTTCGGTTTTGTTTTTACCTTGGATTTACTTTCTTGAACTGTGACTTTGGACACCTTTCCTTTGGATTCTGATTTGTCGTTTTTCATTATTTTACGGACATGCTGCTTTTGGTTTTTGATTCCCATTGTCATTTGTTTATTTTTAATTCCATTTATGCTGTTTTTAATACATTTTTTTCATCAAACTTCAATGTGTAGTATCATCTCATTGGTATCATGCATATCATGATTTGGGTTTTCAGATTCACTGACACCCATTGGGTGTATGTGAGGGCCATGTGTTCATTTCCAAACTTGCAATTGGGGTTCTATCATGTCATTGCCATTTCTAAGTGGGTGGATACAATACTCGGGTGGGTGTTTGGCATTTGGAGGCTGACCATAAGGGCCAGGGATCTAGATTGTGATGACATGTTGGCTGGGGGACATGTGTGGGGGCCTGCTGGCAGGTGCCCCGCAATGCTGTGGGGTGGGGTGCAGGGGGACATGAGTGGGGGCCTGCTGGCAGGTGCCCCGCAATGCTGGGGGGCGGGGGTGCAGGGGGACATGAGTGGGACATGAGTGGGGGCCTGCTGGCAGGTGCCCCGCAATGCTGGGGGGCGGGGGTGCAGGGGGACATGAGTGGGACATGAGTGGGGGCCTGCTGGCAGGTGCCCCGCAATGCTGGGGGGTGGGGGTGCAGGGGGACATGAGTGGGACATGAGTGGGGGCCTGCTGGCAGGTGCCCCGCAATGCTGGGGGGTGGGGGTGCAGGGGGACATGAGTGGGACATGAGTGGGAGCCTGCTGGCAGGTGCCCCGCAATGCTGGGGGGTGGGGGTCCAGGGGGACATGAGTGGGACATGAGTGGGGGCCTGCTGGCAGGTGCCCCGCAATGCTGGGGGGTGGGGGTGCAGGGGGACATGAGTGGGACATGAGTGGGGGCCTGCTGCAGGTGGCCCGCAATGCTGGGGGGTGGGGGTGCAGGGGGACATGAGTGGGACATGAGTGGGGGCCTGCTGGCAGGTGGCCCACAATGCTGGGGGGTGGGGGTGCAGGGGGACATGAGTGGGACATGAGTGGGGGCCTGCTGGCAGGTGCCCCGCAATGCTGGGGGGTGGGGGTGCAGGGGAACATGAGTGGGACATGAGTGGGGGCCTGCTGGCAGGTGCCCCGCAATGCTGGGGGGTGGGGGTGCAGGGGGACATGAGTGGGACATGAGTGGGGTCCTGCTGGCAGGTGCCCCGCAATGATGGGGGTGGGGGTGCAAGGGGAAATGAGTTGGTGATCAGTAGTGCAAGGAGACATGTGCCTTTGCTGGGGGGCATGCCCATGTTGGGTGGGCTGCCTGCGGGACATGACCAGGGATGCAGGGTAGTCCCCTGTGGTGTGGGCTGCCTGCAGGGGCCGTGGAGGGTGTACAGGAAACACCTGGGAGGACCCACACTGCCAAATCACATGTAGGACTCCCCGGCACCCCTGAAATACACTTACCCTGCTGAAATCGCGTGTGAAAATTCTCGCGCACCCCTGAAATACACGTACCCTGCTGAAATCGCGTGTGAAAATTCTCGCGCACCCCTGAAATACACGTACCCTGCTGAAATCGCGTGTGAAACTTCTTGCGCACCTCTGGAATACACGCGCCCAGGCCAATCGCGTGTGGAACTTCTCACTCACCTCTGAAATACACGCGCACAGGCCAATCGCGTGTGAAACTTCTCGCGCACCTCTGGAATACACACGCCCAGGACAATCGCGTGTGGAACTTCTCGCGTACCTCTGAAATACACGCACACGCTCCCCCAGGCCCAATCGCGCGTGGAACTTCTTGCGCACCCCTGAAATACATGCACACGCTCCCCCAGGCCCCATCGCGTGTGAAACTTCTCGCGCACCTCTGAACTACACGCGCCCAGGCCAATCGCGTGTGGAACTTTTCGCGCACCCCTGAGATACACGCACACGCTCCCCAAGGCCCGATCGCGTGTGAAACTTCTCGCGCACCTCTGGAATACACGCGCCCAGGCCAATCGCGTGTGGAACTTCTCGCGCACCTCTGAAATACACGCACACAGGCCAATCGCGTGTGGAACTTCTCGCGCACCCCTGAAATACACGCGGACAGGCCAATCGCGTGTGAAACTTCTCGCGCACCTCTGGAATACACGCGCCCAGGCCAATCGCGTGTGGAACTTCTCGCGCACCCCTGAAATACACGCGCACAGGCCAATCACGTGTGAAACTTCTCACGCACCTCTGGATTAGACGCGCCCAGGCCAATCACGTGTGGAACTTCTCGCGCACCTCTGAAATACACGCAAACGCTCCCCCAGGCTTGATCGCGTGTGGAACTTCTCGCGCACCCCTGCAATACACGCGCACAGACCAATCACGTGTGAAACTTCTTGCGCACCTCTGGAATACACGCACCCTGGCCAATCGCGTGTGGAACTTCTCGCGCACCCCTGAAATACACGCGTACAGGCCAATCGCGTGTGAAACTTCTCGCCCACCTCTGGAATACACGCGCCCAGGACAATCGCGTGTGGAACTTCTCGCGTACCTCTGAAATACATGCACACGCTCCCCCAGGCCCAATCGCGTGTGGAACTTCTCGCGCACCCCTGAAATACATGCACACGCTCCCCCAGGCCCGATCGCGTGTGAAACTTCTCGCACACCTCTGAATTACACGCGCCCAGGCCAATCGCGTGTGGAACTTCTCGCGCACCCCTGAGATACACGCACACGCTCCCCCAGGCCCGATCGCGTGTGGAACTTCTCGCGCACCTCTGAAATACACGCGCCCAGGCCAATCGCGTGTGAAACTTCTCGCGCACCCCTGAAATACAGGCACACGCTCCCCCAGGCCCGGTCGCGTGTGAAACTTCTCGTGCACCTCTGAAATACACGCGCCCAGGCCAATCGCATGTGGAACTTCTCGCGCACCTCTGAAATACACGCACACGCTCCCCCAGGCCCGATCGCATGTGGAACTTCTTGCGCACCCCTGAAATACACGCACACGCTCCCCCAGGCCCGATCGCGTGTGGAACTTCTCGCGCACCTCTGAAATACACGCGCCCAGGCCAATCGCGTGTGGAACTTCTCGCGCACCCCTGAAATACACGCACACGCTCCCCCAGGCCCGATCGCGTGTGGAACTTCTCACGCACCTCTGGAATACACGCGCCCAGGCCAATCGCGTGTGGAACTTCTCGCGCACCCCTGAAATACACGCGCACAGGCCAATCACGTGTGAAACTTCTCACGCACCTCTGGATTAGACGCGCCCAGGCCAATCACGTGTGGAACTTCTCGCGCACCTCTGAAATACACGCAAACGCTCCCCCAGGCTTGATCGCGTGTGGAACTTCTCGCGCACCCCTGCAATACACGCGCACAGACCAATCACGTGTGAAACTTCTTGCGCACCTCTGGAATACACGCACCCTGGCCAATCGCGTGTGGAACTTCTCGCGCACCCCTGAAATACACGCGTACAGGCCAATCGCGTGTGAAACTTCTCGCCCACCTCTGGAATACACGCGCCCAGGACAATCGCGTGTGGAACTTCTCGCGTACCTCTGAAATACACGCACACGCTCCCCCAGGCCCAATCGCGTGTGGAACTTCTCGCGCACCCCTGAAATACATGCACACGCTCCCCCAGGCCCGATCGCGTGTGAAACTTCTCGCACACCTCTGAATTACACGCGCCCAGGCCAATCGCGTGTGGAACTTCTCGCGCACCCCTGAGATACACGCACACGCTCCCCCAGGCCCGATCGCGTGTGGAACTTCTCGCGCACCTCTGAAATACACGCGCCCAGGCCAATCGCGTGTGAAACTTCTCGCGCACCCCTGAAATACAGGCACACGCTCCCCCAGGCCCGGTCGCGTGTGAAACTTCTCGTGCACCTCTGAAATACACGCGCCCAGGCCAATCGCATGTGGAACTTCTCGCGCACCTCTGAAATACACGCACACGCTCCCCCAGGCCCGATCGCATGTGGAACTTCTTGCGCACCCCTGAAATACACGCACACGCTCCCCCAGGCCCGATCGCGTGTGGAACTTCTCGCGCACCTCTGAAATACACGCGCCCAGGCCAATCGCGTGTGGAACTTCTCGCGCACCCCTGAAATACACGCACACGCTCCCCCAGGCCCGATCACGTGTGGAACTTCTCACGCACCTCTGGAATACACGCGCCCAGGCCAATCGCGTGTGGAACTTCTCGCGCACCCCTGAAATACACGCACCCAGGCCATTCGCGTGTAATACTTCTCGCGCACCCCTGAAATACATGCACACGCTCCCCCAGGCCCGATTGCGTGTGGAACTTCTCGCGCACCTCTGAAATACACGCGCCCAGGCCAATCGCGTGTGGTACTTCTCGCGCACCCCTGAAATACACGCACCCAGCCAGTTCGCGTGTGAAACTTCTCACGCACCTCTGAAATACAGGCACACGCTCCCCCAGGCCAGATCGCGTGTGAGACTTCTCACGCACGCATGTTCCTGAAACCCGTAATATACGTTTCCCGCTTTGCGTTTGCTGTTTGCCAGTCCGGTAAACTGGTACAGGGTTGGCGCAGCCCTTTGCGATGGTTTTGCGATCTTGATGGATTTTCCTTGCGCGAGGGCGTTCTTGGGGGCGCAACTGGCGCTGCTGCAGGGTCGCTGCACCACTCTGCGCCGCGTCTGCTTTTGGAGGCGAGAATCCATGAATACGCTGTGCGCGGAAATTGATTTTATCGCACGGGGCTGGCGCAGACATTCGCACGGGCACGCTGTGCGCCAGCCACGTGTGACACTTTTGTGCGAATTTCCATGAATTACCCTGCTAATACACAGGCATATACCAGCGAATGTATTCCCCACACTGACCACACAGTCACCTGCAACCGAGCCCACAATGTACAGACTACCACCCCTGTGTAACTTTGTCACCTGGGCACACAGATTACAAGAGTAAACATTGACCCATTCCAACAAATGAAATGACCATGTGCACATGACAAACGTGTATTGCAGGAACCATGCCATTACAGCCCAAGTCACAAGGGGTAGAAGTGGTGTAGGGCGTACGCAAACAGAGTGACACCAACATCACGCATATATGTGCAAATGCTGATGGCATCTACGTTTTTTCCATGCAGACAACACTTCACAGTAATCCACTGGCTCTGATGCTGCACATACATATACCAAACAGCATTAAATAAGTGCAAAGAAGCAACAAACTACACCATAAAGACACACAGAAAGTACTTCAATGTATACCACCCATGGCACAGTCACTGACATGACTAGACAGCTAGTTGATGATCAGACACCAACACCCACAGAACAGTGGACAATGAAAGCTGTTAGTGGTACCATCCAGGCAGTATCAACAATCCCCATGCTGATGTCAGAACCCAAAGCACAGGTGAAGGCAGTGGTGTAGGATGAAAAAGTGCCACCAGCAAACCGTGTGGCTCAGGAGCCCATAGTGGAGGGAGACAATCGTGATTAATAGGAAGATACACATAATTTATTTGATGACCAGACTGACACTTGGCCCAAGACCCTGCCACATAAATCGATTCCCCAGCACACATCAAGTTCAGAGCATGATGCATAAATACCAGCTCATACAGCCATGTTGGCTCCAGGCCAATGCAAACTCACCCAGGAAGCCACAGCTGAAGTGCAATCGACTACTCACATTCCGTAAGGACATCCATGCATCATTGATGAAATAACTGGACAGACATCCCTTTTTTCCCCATCTTGAACAGGAAGGAGTCCTATTCTCCAACTATGCTGATGACACTCAGTGTGTCATTCCGCTTATAGGCTCACACTCACAAGACGAAATTGAATTGAACAGAATATTTACCATCATTGAGATCTGGATGATGCAGAATAACTTTGCACTTAACAGAGGAAAAACGGAGCTTATGATTGTGGGTTCTCCAGGCACACTGGCTAGGCTGGATCCGGCTTATAAGCACTTTCATTTAGGAGATGTGACTATCTCTCCCCAACCCAAGGTTAAAATCCTTGGGGTCACTCTTGACCAGGTGTTGAATATGAAATCATATGTGGGGAGCACGGTCTCAATAGCGATCAACTACATCAAACTCCAAGCCCACCTCAGACCATACATCTCACAAGCTAATGCAGGAACTGTTGTGCGTGGCATTATAGGGGCCAAAATCAACTACTGTTGTAGCCTTCTAGCAGGAGTCAGCAAAGCAAGTATTAATAGACTGCAAGAGGCCCAAAATGGCCCAGTCAGAGTTGTCACGGGGCTGGCTTATTGTACCCACATAACTGAGGCCAGACGCTCCTTACACTGGCTCCCAGTGGAAGCACCTATTACCTTCTGGCTATTAGTCATCACATTTAAGTGCAGTCGGGGGATGTTGCCATCCTACCTTCAAGACCATATTAGAGCTAAACCTAATTATAGAAGTCTTAGGTCCAGTAATCAAAATTACCTCTTCTCACCGAAATGCAAAACCAAGAAGGTCCAGTTAGGAGCCTTCTTTAGCACTGCCCCCCTCATATGGAATTCTCTCATTTTTGCCTCTGTTTAAGAGAGAGCTCAAGACCTTCCTTTTCCAGTAAAGAGGCCCCATCCCTCTCTTCCTGCGGTGCTACTGACTCCATGCTTACTCTGGCCCTTGCTTGTGTATCTGTTTTGTATGTTTTTGTCTGCGCCCTCACGCTTACGGGTTTATGGATGCGCATTACAAATAAAATAAAGTTAAGTAAATGGTCAATTGTATGGGGTCCACCAGTAGGGTGCAGGAACATCTGACATCTGTGCTGGACCCCCAGAACTAATCCCCCCTAGGCACTTCTGCAGCTGCAGCAAGCACAATCGTTCACATTTCACTGGCCCAGCAGGACATCACAGTAGACATCCTGGCACTGAAACCTAAGGCGCTCTAATCCCACACCACAGTAAAATGGGGCTGAGGACTTGAAACCATCTGCATGAAAAAGAAAAAAGAAGGGAGGTTGCCATAGGAATTGTCAGGAGGATGTGCCTTTACGTACCTCAAACAGACATTGGGATTTAGCGCACATGATGCAATGTTTATGCCACAAGCACAATGAGCCCTGATTGGCAACTGAGAAGGCATCCCAGGATGCTGCATATGATGCAATGTTTATGCCACAAGCACAATGAGCCCTGATTGGCAACTGAGAAGGCATCCCAGGATGCTGCATATGAAGCAATGTGTTTGTTACCATAAACCTGGGCTTTTGTTAGGCACCCTAGGATGCTGCACGTGATGCATTGTGTTTGCTACCATGAACCTGAGCCCGTGTTAGGTACCTGTGAAGGCCACCCCAAGATGCTGCATGCTATGATATGATAGTTTATGATATGATAGTTTATTTGTATAGCGCCTATACACAATGTGTTTCAAAGTGCTTCAAGGCAAGGGAAAGGAACAAGTGAAAATATAATGACATTCCTACAGGCCATGAACAGTAAGGATGTGAAATTAACTATCGTACTCGGCCTGACGACATTTCAGATAGTGCAAGAGCTAAGACATAGATAAGGAAGGGAGGGGGAGAGTGGGAAGGAAATGGAAACAGACAGGCGACTACCGTACTAGTCCTGACGACATTTCTGGTAGAGCCGGAGAAAAACAAAAGGTGAGGGAGAGGGGTGCAGAAAGTGAGGGGAGGAACCAAACAAGCGACTATCGTACTAGGCCTGACAACATTTCAGATAGTGCTGGATGGGTGGTGGGGGAGACAGTAAGGGTAAGTGTGAGAAGACAGACTAGGCTGCTATCAGACCAGGCCCAGGGACAATTCTGATAGAGTAAGTGCATAAAAGAAAGTAAGGGGAGAAGAGGAGGAGATAGGAGAAGGGAAAGGAGGGGAGAACAGAGAGTAAGCAGTCAAAAAGAGTGGAGAAGCAAGGGGGGAGAGCGAATAAAATTGCAGAAGTCAGTAGTAACACATCATGTTGCAAGCCAGGATACAAGATGAAGACGGGAACAGCATGATTCAGGGCCACCATGAGTACAAGATGCAAAGGGAGTCCAGCATGAGAGTTGAGAAAGGGTGAAAGGGGGACAGTAAGAAAGTATGAAATGCGTCTGTGGATCATCAGCCCCACAATGTTGAACGTGGATAGAAAACATCATTGCCAGATCCCTTGCACCTTTAAGAAATACATTTTATGTTTCTTGTGTCTTTCTGGTGTCCGAATAGGACTACCAATGGCCACTGAATATGATGTATTTTATGTATGTCTACATACCATGCAGGGAAAGTAGGAAGGGTCACTAATCATTGTGTGAGTCCCTCACTGTGAGTCCCTCATAATTTGCTGATGTGTGATATTAGTTCTCTGCCATGCCTGTGCACCATAGGAAGCGCATGTATAGATGCAAACTATTATTTGATCGTTATGTCCCTTGGTGCCAACTAATTTACTGTCAATGTGCTCCTCGCTAAAAACCTGCCTCAGCAACATGTCGTCATCTGGATGTGTGGGTGATTCCTCTGCTATTTCTTCTTCCCAGCTGTCCTGTGTGTTCATCCTGTGGTACTGGCACACCCCTATGCTGGGCAAAGTTGTGTAAGATGCAGCACAGCAGAACGATGCTGCATAACTTGCCTCCTGTGCAGTGCAGACAGTGATATCGGTTCCTCAACCTTGAAGGCACATTCTATCACACTGTGTGTCTTTATGTGGGCTTGATTATAGCTGGGCTCTACTGCTTTTTGAGGTACACACAGGAGTCAGAAGTCATAGTCTACATGCATAGGCAGCATCACCTGTGTGAATAGAGGGACACGCATATGATGTGTCACTTCAGGTTAGTCACATGGTCTTTACCAATACACTTGTGTCCTGCTTCACGTGTTCAAGCAGTTACCTATCAGACATATTCTCGTGTTGCTCATACTTCACTTCGACTGTAGCACACTGCCATTGTGCATTTCCATGGCCTCATGTGTCTATCCTGGGAACTTGGCACATATATGCGTGAAGACCATGTTTGCATCACACACAGCCTCCAAGTTGATGCTGTGGAATCCTTTTCAATTCCGCAATATGCATTCACATGACTTCCGGTATGAACGCCACACGCGTTTCATCTATCACACCTATACTGTTGGTAAGGCCTGCCACACTTTGGAATGCAAGTGTGACTTTTTGATGTTGGTGGCATGTGTCAGGAATTTGATCTTCGACATCTGACATGATTGTATTCACCACTTGTGTGTGAATCCTCCTGAATGCCGGTGGGGTGATCAGCATCACACCCCACAAAGGTCTGGAAACACGTAATGGCACACAAATGCAAAACTCTCAGCACTTTCAGCACTGGCAGAATGGCTGTTGCATTGCTGATCTACACCCAGAGACTTTTTTATGGGAGTGCAAAAGGGGCACTTGCCAGGGCCCCCACCATGGAGGGAGCCCCAGAGGACTGCCTAATCTGAAGAAGTAAGATTCCATTGTTCACCAGTTTTAAATAGCACATGTCAGGATATTTTATGGGATGCTGCTGAGGCTCGAAACCCATTGCCTTTCTGTTTAGACAAGTACATGCTGCCTTGATCATGTATTGCTTTCTGTGTTCACTGTGGTATACATAGTTTGTGTATTCCTTACAGCACAACTCTGTAGCATTCTTTCCTTCCTGTGGAAATTATGTTGATTGTGTGCAATAGGCAATGGTGAAATGCATATTGATAAATTGAGTGCCACAATGGTTCAGAAGTTAGCTCAGTGTGTGCAGCACCCATTGCAGAGATATGTGTTCATATGTCAAATTAGAATAACACATTCCAGCAAGGCTGGCTGAGCCTTTCATATGTCTGAAGTTTATAAACCTGCATGCATATGTACTTGGTTTTGCAGAACAACATCTGCTATTATCAGCAATGTACCTGCACCAGATAGGGGTTGCTATAAAAATTAGCATATCATCTGTATGGTGAAGGTCTAGAAATTGGTGTGTTGTAAAACCTAGGCAATCACCTCCAACAATGGCATGAACTGTTTAGACTAAGAGGTGAATAAGTATCCTAATTCAAGACTCTGGAACAAAAGCGTTCATGCTTGTATCCTGGATTTTCCAGCAGACGATACAGTGATCCTGGTCAAATCATCTAATATATCTTACATTACTGTGCTGTCTTCTGTGAGGTTTGCCTTCTTGCATGCTGGTGGCATTGTTTAGCCCATTACTTGATCTTTCTTCTTATGTCGGCGATTTGGGTGGAAGGCCTGGTAGACAGAAGAGAGGGCACCAGATGTTTCAGGCCTCAGGCAAGCATATTGTAAGGTCTGCTTGTTTGACACAAAAAATGTTTGCTTTTTGGTAAAAGTCAAAGGTTTATATGCACGTTTGTAAATGAAAATGTCACAAGCCATTGTTTTTGGAGTATTTGAAGCTTTAAAATTTTGCATAACGCCCTTCTATAATATTATGTTTAAAAATTGTCATGTTTGGTAATGTGAGGGTCTTTAAATGCTACTTGTTTATCATTCTGATTAGAGCAAGAATGAAGGTGGTAAGGGGACTTAAAGGGAGTAAATGTGCTTATTATGCTTCGAGACAGCATATCAGCCTATAGGTTGTGAGTGTGACGGGTGGGGCACGAGGGGCGGGACCAGTATTCTTGATCCCTTAATTCGTTTGGTTTGCTGGAGGGGGGCCCCAAAGATGTCCGTGCCCAGGGCCCCAAAATTGCTTAAGATGGCCCTGTCTGCGCCTCTACGTTTACATCTGGCAGGTCCCTAATGGTCCGTTGGTCGAGTCTGTAGATGCTTACTGTGGGCTCCACTGACATCACCTGGAGCTATACCCTTGGATGGTTCAGACGGGGTCTTTACCCACGTGTGTGATGTAGCCTGTAAGGGGGGAAATGTGTGCCTCTGAAACTCTCACAGCACAACTCATTGATATATGTTGCCCAGAGTAGACATAACTTGGCCATGCAGCACAGCAATGCCATGTTGCAAAACACATGGAAAGGTGAATTGTTAGTGATGTGTGGTGACTGCCCTGCGACGTTGCATGCGACAAGTACAGGCCTCTCCACTGGCACAGAGGATCCCATACATCCAATATCCTTTGCAAGACTAACCCAGCAGTGGTCTGTTTCTGTTCCATCCTCAGATGCCCCCTCTTCACCCAGTGCTGTCAAACCCACTGCTTGCCTTGCTCACTGACGTCTGTGCGTGTCTGTAGGTTTATAGCCACTCACACTAGGGGTGCCTCTGCAATCGCCATCTTGCTCTGCTGAACAGGCAGGTGCATAATCCATTGTTTTCTACCCCTTTGTCATTGTGCCAGTAGTTTCTGGCGGAGTATCCTATGCCGCTCTTTTGTTGCTGGTTCCATGTACGCTGTCGGCTTGCTTTTTTGATGGTGTAGCACCAGTGTTTCGTCAGCAATGTGGTGTTTCAATTGGCGACTTGCTATTGCTTCTGTCAGTGTAAAAACTCATTATTTGAGGAAATATGGCCTTCTCTCTACTGCCCAATTTTCTAGTGATATTTCACTTCATTTGGGGCATAAATGTTATCGTCACACTCTAAGTTAGCTCCTCACACTCAAAAACCTTGCTAATAAATGCTGACTTTAGCTTGTAGTCACGGCATGTGTGTGGCATGATTTCCAACACAACACTGGTACAGTTATGTGTGTTAAATATCTCTCACAAAGGTTGTCTGTGCAAATGTCCAGCTTTGCTGGATTTAGTATTTTTTTAATGTATGTATTTATTTATTTCATTTGTTGATAGCACCCAAAACCAGAAGTATCACGGCACAAGGTTACATTGGTAGTTAAAAAAAAAACAATTGGTAAGAGCAGTAGAAGTGTTACATAATGGCATGAGCAGTGGTTACAATGGAAGTAGGTAGTAGTACAGTGGTATAGTAGGAGTGGTAGGAAAGCAGTTAGGCATATTTGTTGAAGAGAATAGTTTTGAGTTTCTAGTGTAAGACGAGGTAGGAGGGTTCTTCTTGAATAGATTGTGGGAAGGCATTCCAAAGAGAGGGGCAATGAAGGTAAAGCTAACAGTAAACAGTCTGTAGGGCATTGTTTTGGATCAATTGTAATTTGGTTATTTTTTTGTAGAGGATCCTGCGAGAATGATGTTGCAATGGTCCAATTTGCTGCCGATAATGGCCTTTGCCAGTGCAAAGCAACTCTCTGGGGACAGGAATTTTCTGGAATGGTTTATCAGCTTAGTGGAGTAGGCAATGGCTTTTACGTGTTTGACCATGGTGAGTTCAGAGTCAAGGTGGACTCCCAGGCACTGGCGTAACAGGGACCCCCGCAGCTCCTGCGGTGCGGGGGCCCTGTGACCACATATTCTTTTTGTATTCACTCTGCATTCATAAAGAAGTGATTTCTGTAACAGAAATTATTTCTTTATGAAGGCAGAGTAAATACAAAAAGAAACTTTCTTTTTGAAGTCCGGGGGCTACCCCCACCCCATGACATGAAGACCCTAGACCCTAGACATGTCATGCGGTGGGGGAAGTCCTATGACTTCAACAATAAATAGTTTATTTTTGAAGTCACTCTGCCTTAAGAAAGACATTATTTCCGTTATGGTTCAGTCCTTAACAGAAATAATTTCTTTATGAAGTCAGAGTTACTTCAAAAAGAAACAATGTATTTTTGAAGTATTATGGCTCCCCTCATCCCCATGGCACACGTGTGTGTGTGTGTGTGTGTGTGTGTGTGTGTGTGTGTGTGTGTGTGTGTGTGTGTGTGTGTGTGTGTGTGTGTGTGTGTGTGTGTATATATATGGTGAATGGTGTGTGTGCTTGTGTTCAGGGGTGCAACAAAACCTACATTTCAGGGGGCTAACCCTTCAAATGTTGGGAGAGGCGGTAACTTCACGTGTGGTGGGGAGGAGCAAACGTATTTGTGTGGGGGCATCTAACTTCTTTATGCATTTTAATGAGACTATTCTAGTGCAGCTTCAATGTTACAGGCAGTTAACTCTCTCCTTTAGGTCTGAAAGCACCCACTTGTGACTGCTGTGAGAAAGACTGGTCTCCTGTTCCCTCTCTACCCTTCCAATCACTCCCCTGGCATGCAAGTACTAAACCCACATCACAATTTCAATTGCTTAAAAAATGTGCCATTTGAATGCAGGTACTAACAGTGAAATGCTGTACATAACTCACTGCTGGGCCGGGCCCTTGTTAACAGCGAAACCCAGGTGCCTTTTAACATCTGTGTCCTTTTCTGTCCGGCAACTGCTCTGTAGGTCTGCCAGGTCAAGTCAACATAGCCCACAATTTCACAGGGTTGGGGGAGTGCTGAAGCCCAGTCAGCTCAATGGTGTTGCACCACTACTTGCGTTTAATGCCTTGATTACTTATTGGTAATCCTCATTACTCCTAGCCCTATTCTTCCTCATCCCAGTACTTGTGTATGAGGCAGCACTTGCGTATGAGTCACTATGCCTCATACACAAGTGCTGGGATGAGGTAGAGGTACATGAAGGTAATGCCTGACTTAGCAACCTGTAATCTTCATTACTCCAAGTCCCCCTCTTCCTCACCCCAGTACTAACCAATGAGGCAAGGAGCCTCATACGTAAGCACTGGGAAAAGGAAGAGGGACATGCAGGTCATTCTGGGCCAATGAGCTGATTTTGGAGATTGGGGTAGGGGATGGAAGGGAAAGGGGATTTGTGGGGGGTGGGATTGTGCAATAAATCATAATGGTTGTCCATGTCCATGCTAAGCAGGCATGATATGTGGTATTAGGGGCTAGAGAAGCATTTTGGTGCAGCCAGTCTAGTCATTCCCCAGTTTGGTATGACTTTTTTAAACTGGGCATTTCTGCTAAAGCAGTCCTGCTAAGTGTAAATATTTGGCTAGACTGGCATTTGGGTTCTGCCAGTCTAGCCGCTTCTTACTGCTGCACCGTATATTTTTCTGGGCATCTGTGATAAAATTATACGATATATGATAAGTCATATATAACATACCTGTACACAAGTGTTTTTAGGCACGACAAGACAAGGGAAGGAAAACAGAGGGAGGACAAGACAAATGATCTTACTAAGCCTTGTGTCATTCAGATTGTGCAAGTGCGAGAATGAGAATTGCAAGGGGAAAGGGAGGGGGGAGTGCAAGGGAGAGGGGGAGAGAAAAACAGGGCAGCAATGCTCTGAGTAAGTGTGGCCAGGGCAGCGCGGTTCTGGGTAGTGCAAGGAGAACAAGGGACTTTAGCGTTACAGTTACAGCCCCTAACTGTGTGGTAGGCCCGGAGGCAGTGCAGGGGTGACTGATCAAGAAAGAGCCTGGACTTAGTGAGACTGAGGGTAGCCAAGCAACCAGTTGGTACAGCAGACAGGTAGGTCAGGTAGGTCAGCAGAGGAAGGAGAGAGAGAAAGCAGAGGAGAAGAGGAACGTTGTGAGCTGCTTCCGGAACTTCAGGTGGTCTGGCTCAAGTTTGGAAGGGGCAGGGAGTCCATTCCAGAGGGAGGCACCTGCAGGGGAGAATGATCTAACCCCCCACTATCTGCCCGGAGAAGCATCTAACCCTTCGAGCTGGAGAAGGAAGGTATTTTGGAAGAGAGCATTGGATGTAGCGCAGATCGCAGCCCCAGAAAGCCTTGTGGACAATGCAAAGTGTCTTGAACTTGATCCTTGCAGCCACCGGGAGCCAGTGGAGAGATTTCATGGCTGGAGAGATTCAATCCCTGGGTTTGAGGCCAAGGATAAGTCTTACAGTCCTGTTCTGGATTAGTTGTAGAGGGTGGAGAGTAGAGGAAGGCAGATTGAGAAAGTGGCTATTGCAGTAGTCCAGCCTAGAGAGAATCAGAGCTCTGGAGACAGTGAGCTTCTGGGGGAAAGTGAGAAAGGGAAGAGTCCCTTTGAGGAGATGCAGCTGGTAGTGGGACTTCTTGGTGACGTCCGAGATGTGAGGAGAGAAAGAGAGAGTGGAGTTGAAGATGACACCAGGAATGAGAGAGAGAGGAGAATAGGCTGGGGGGAGCCTGAAGGAAAGCTGAGTGTCATCCACATAACACTGTAGGTTAGAGGAGAAGGTAGAGATCAGGTGGGCCAAAGGAGCCAAGTAGAGGTTGATAAACAAGGGTGAGAGGATAGAGTCCTGGAGAATGCCACAGGTAGAGAGGAGTGGCGGAGTGAAAGGGACCAAGTTGGGCCTGGGAGGGGGCGGTCCAAAAGGAAGGAGGTCAGCCACTCCAGGGCCTGATCCATGATGCCCAGGTTCTCACAGAGTGAATTGAACAGGATTGCGTGGTTGACCGTGTCGAAAGCAGAGGAAAGTTCAAGAAGGATGAGGACAGAAGGAATGCTGGAATCAAGTTTAGAGATCAGATATTCATGTAGTCAAAGAGTGGCTTGGTATACATATTTTACAAAGTGGGAGAGAGGCATGATACTTGGGGTACCTCAAAAGGGACGGGGATAGGGTTGGCTGCTTCGGAGTCTGTGAAGATCACAGAGGATAGTTCACTCATGAAGGAGTTGATCCAGCTAGTGATTCGTTAGAGAGGTTGAAGGTGGAGGTGAGATGGTGACAAAGGATATTGTGGTCAATGAGGTCAAAGGCAGCAGAGAGGTAGAGTAGGAGTAGGATGGCAAGGTCACCTATGTACCAAATAATATCTAACTGAATCTTAAGCAGATTAGGTACTGTGACTTGGTCTAAAACCAGATTGGCACGTGCCTAGAAGGTTGTGGGATTCTAGGTAGGAGTTGTGTGTTAGCAGTTCGGTCCAAAGGTTTGAGTAAGTAGGGTACCGTCGTGATGGGATGGTAGTTGGTGGGTAGGGTAGGGGTTGAGTGAAGGTTTATTTTATGAGAAGGGTGACACACACTTCTTTGATGGATTTTTGGACCATGGTGGAGTCAAAGGAGGCCTTGATGAATTTAGCAATGATAGGAGTAAGATGTTCTGCGCACAGCATGACAATGTGCGATGGGCAGATATCTCCATTACAGTTGGAGTTTTTAAGACGAGTTATGGTAGTGATCACCTCAGTTGGAAACACAGGAGAAAGTGGAAGGGAGGCTCTGGGTGAACAAATGAGTCTGTGTCAGATGCAGTATTTGGGGGAGCCGGGATTTTTTAAGGATGGTTTTATCTGTGAGGGTGTGGGTTTTGTTTGCAAGGGCGGACTGGACTAGAGTGCACCAGGTTTTATCTTTCGGAAAACTTTCTATAGGTGGAGCAGGGGATTCCAGCTCTTTGAACATTTTAAAGAGTTCTCTAGCGTTAGTGCTGGCTTCGTTGATCCTGGTCTTGTAAATGCTGGCTTTAGTGAAGACAATTGCGGTCTTGTAGGATTTGGCGGTGGTGAGGAAGGGATGTGGAGTTTTTTTTCCTCTGTAAGTGTACCTGGGCACGTTTCAGTTTGCAGAGGGTGGTAAGTTCCTCTGTGAACCAGTTGTGATTGGTAGTCTTTTTTTTGTTGAGGTTTTGAGGGGGGGCATTTAAGTCAAGGGCGTTGAGGAGGATGGAGTTATAGACAGCGAGGATGGTATCTGGACCGGTGCTGTCAGGCATCTGAGCCAGGGAGGCATAGATGGTGGGTTCCATCATTTCTTTGTTAAGTTTGCAGGTTTCTCTCGCAGTAATGAGGGGGTGTTTGTGGGATATGTGTGGTGTAGAGGAGTTGGCAGATGCAGTGGAAAGGATCCAAGAATGGTCTGTCCAGGGCACAGGGTCGATAGATGAGACCGTGGTGGGTAGGTTGCAATGCATGATCCAGTCAAGGAGTCAGCCCTTTGAAGGTATGGGTGCAGTGATGGCTTGTGATACATTTATCTCCTAGAGAGTGGTGCTAAGGGCTACAGCCTTATGGTCAGACGCATCATTGAAACCTAAATTGAAGTCTCCCAAAAGTAGAAGCTTGGTGTTAGGTTTAAGGATAGGTATGATGAGTGAAGGGATCTCAATTTCTGGAGCGTTAAGGTTGCTGGGTTGGTGATAGAGAAGGATGATGTTCATGGTGGTTTGGGGATTGAGTTCAATTTTGGTGTGCAGGATTTCGTATATAAGAGGGGGTGAGGTCCTGATAGCGAGTGAGGACTTGGTGATGAAAGCAACTCCACCACCAATGCTGGCTAGTCTGTCTGATCTGAGAAAGGAGTAACCATTAGGTATGGCAAGGGACAGTGAGGGACAGTATGTTTGGTAATCATAGCCCTGCTTACCAAACTCGAGGGAAACAGAGAAACAGAGAAAGAGAGAAACAGTTACAGAGAGAAAGAGGGAAGTAGATCAATCGAGTGAGAGAGAGAAAACGTTTTTGACTGTTTATTGCATGTATACCATACACGATTGTTGTCCCTACATTACACCTGTTGAAAAGTTACATATTTCACATCCATACATGACTTTCTTAAAGACCACCTAATTCCCACCTTAGTTGTACAGCCCCTTGGCTAGATTTTCATGAAAGAATTTAGGATCTCACAGACAAAAAAGGTAACAAAAGAAACATTTTATTTTTCTTAGAATATTGCTTCTGTGAACAAAGTGCATTGTCACGGTAAAATATTTTGATTTTTTGAATATTGTCTGATCAAGCATTTGAAACACTTTGCCCTGAAAAAAAGCAAAGGCTTAGGCACTGAAAAGGATTGATATGTTATTAGAAAAACGCTAGTGATATTGTTATGAGGATATGTGTTTAAGCTAATACTGGTGATTTATTTTTTGAAGGTTACTGTTAGCTTGGTATTTTGGATGTTTTGTCTGGGGATTTTCATTCGTGCATCCCGCAGACTGAGATGTATTTCACACTTGTCAACTCCAGCTAATGTTAGGACAATGTCTAATTCTATATTTGTTCATCTTTTTTTTATTTTTTCAGTGCTCTGTCCTCCAAAACTCCAAGATTGCAGTAATGAATTCATGTGGTTTATTTGTTCAAGGTGAGTCACATCGTGTGTTTCAGGACTTTGAATCAGCTGTCACGCTTCACGAAAATAGAAAAAAAAGACAAGCCACTTGAAGGCAATTTGAAACACAACACAAGGGCAAAGAAAAGCGTGAAATTAGGCGTTCGGTTTTGTTAATACCACCATTGAATTCCACGCAGGCTGGGACATCTAAGGGATCACTACTCCACTAAATATTCAGTGCAGACACCGAGCACCTTTTAGGAGAGGTACAGGGGTCACAGAAACAATCTGACCACCTCCCCAGAGGGAGAGCCCTAGCCAGGACTATAAGTGGCCTGGGGCTAGACCTGACTGCCAGGCTCAGAAATATGGTTCTGAGGCGGGGCCCTGCCAGGGCTCCCTAATGTCCCCTGGCAGCCAGGCCGCTACTGGAGAAAAGGATTTTTTTTCAAAAGCCTGAAGCTCTCACTCATGGGCAAGTGTCACCATTTTAGAAGAAAAAGTTAATCCGTTGGAATCCGAGGCCTGTTTTCACTAAAGCCTGAAACTCCCACTAATTCCCGGGAGCTTCAGACTTTAGGAATAAAGGCCTTGGCTTCCAGCAGCCTCACCTTTTCAGCCTTAATGGTGCTGCTGCCCCTATCCAGGCAACACTTTACTGATGCATCTCTTAGCTACAGGGAGGCCTGGCGAGGGGCAGCACCACCATTAAGGCTGATAACGTGTGTCGATGTCCCCCACCAGGAATAAATGTAGGTTAAAAATGCAGAGATCATCACCCTCTCCACCATGGGCGAGAGGGAGAATCTCTACAAAGGGCTGCATGTAGCCCATAACGCTGGGGAACGTCAAGGGGGCGAGGCCAAATGAGCTAGCAGGGGACCCCCAGCTGTTAGGTCATGCCCCTTTTATGAGCCCCGTCTCATTTTCCCATGCCACTTAAGGCACTGGCCCTGGCCCTAGTCACTATCCACCTGCCAGTGAGTGATGCACTCAGGCAAACATCTGGCAGTGAGAAGGAACCCCACTGACAGTATTTGTGTGGGCCACTTTTTTGTCCTGATATGTGAAGGTGTTGTAGGCGGCAATAGTGCAGTTAGGGCCTACACCCACCCAGAAGTCAGTATGTTCCACAGTCAAATGCTAGGTGCGCAGAAAATCGTTGACTGTGGGAACACTGGAATCTGCATTTTTGTCTGTCAATCAAGCACAATGACCTGGTGTGCCCATGATACAGCATACATGCACATGGGCAGTCAAGGACGGTCACCTAGATCCTTTAATCAGGTCCTGGGTGATTGCCCCCGAGACTTCATCTTCAATAATGTTGCACTGCCCGGTGTGAATGCGTTACAGGTTAGAGCAGCAAGGACCAGTACACCACAGTGATAACAAATACCCTTCCCTATGTGCATGTGCTGTTCAAAGTAGCAAGCAGTGCACATTGACAGACAATGACTACCCTCTCCATTTCCCATGAATGGTTGCCCTGTCCATTTTGGGGAATCCAAAGACCCTTGCATGGTTAGGTGCAGTTCTAGACTGCACAGCCCACTGGCTCCCATTAGAGACAGGTCAAAATGCAAAATGTGCAAGCACAAATACCATCCACAGGGCTCCTACCACCCTCACAGTGTTGGTGCTTGTGGCCTGAGGCTGCCTCTGAGGGGTAGCAAGGCATAGGGGTGCCCCTGCAACCTTCTTTGGTGGGACCAAGGAAGGTCCTTGGAATTCTTAACCATTTTCAAAGGTGCCCAGGAGATGGTCACTAAATTGCCACAATTTCCCTGATGATTGAAATTCCAAGGGCCACTGCAGGGCCTAGTCTGTGAGCCTGGTTTCCTAATCTCACATGTGCAGAGGCAAGTGGGATTCCATCAGTGGCATGGGATTTTGACCTAATGCAAATGTGAAAAACTTCTCTTTCAATGTACATCAGCAAACATTTAGGGTAGACATATGATAATGAAGAAGGGCCATTCTGGCCCGCCTTCCACCTCCCCTATTGTTAGCTCTACGCTACCTTGTATGGATCCTTTTCAATCTTCTGCCTTCGCCATATATCGGCCTATGACTTGTGAAGTACTCCATTGCTTCCAGAAGCTATGTGTGCCCTCAAATAATAGCATATTCATAATAATAATTATCCTTAGGATCTGCTCAAACAGCCAAGTCTGGCAATTCAAATGTTAGTCTTTTATTCTGTATTGTGCACCTTGGTGCTTCAGCAAGTTTCTCAGGTCAGCAGTGGCCTTCTTTTAGGCAAGAGGTATCTGCCCAATCGTCTAGTTAGAAAACATCCTTATTTGGATTAATGCCCAACAGCCCCACAGGAGGATCTCTGCGTGACCGTGTCACGACTCGCTCCCTTCGCTCCCGTTCCCGCCACTTGGGGGCATGTTTTGGGGCTTATTCCTTGCTGGACATTTCCTCCGAACCTAATGCCACAGTGCTGTAATGAATTGGGAGCGCTAAATCCCTATTTTCCAAACTACTTCCCTTCCGGATCCATTCCAGGTTTTTGGCAGCCAGCATGCTTCTTTAACCAAATGACTGTGCTTCCCAGAATGCCTGGCCCACTGCTCCACCTCCACCCTTGCAGGACAAGGTTGGGTGGAGGATAGGCAACACCTGTGGCTGCAGGTGCAGCAGTCAGCACACCTGAGGCGTGTGCTCGTTAAACAGCTTTAAAAGCCTCAGTCTCACTTCAGTCCAGCGCTGGTCATCGTTTGCAGTGTTCCTGTTTTGACTAGTCCCTGGTTCCTTGTTCCTTGCCATTGTACCTAGTTCCTAGTTCCTGTTTTCTTGTTCCTCCGCCCTGAATCTCTGATTCATGCACTAATTGATTTCTGCTCCCTTGATCCCCTTTTTGTCTTCCCCTGTTTGCAGGCAGCAATTCTCAGTGCTTTCCCCTTTTAGATGCAGCCCAGTTTGTCTGTGTTCTATATTTCTTTGACTCTGTCCTTTGCTGCTGTTACCCATTTGCCTTAGCCTTCCTCTTAGTTTAGTTTCCTGTCTTTTCCTTGGAGGGGTAGGGAGAGTTTGCATAGGTAATTTCGTTTTTCCCTGCTCCTGATCCTTACTTTCTAGAGGATCCATTCCATGTTTTCCATTGCACTTCTGCATCCATTTCCCATTTGATCATTAGGTGTGGTGTGCGGTGGTAGCTAGCTCCTGTGTGAATGCTTATGTTTTCCCCACTAATTTGTAATCCCTATTCCAACTTAGGTATTTAGTTTCTGCAGCGGATCACGCTCCGCTGCCTTCCAGTCTCCGCCCTTGCCCTGCGGGCTCTCCACATAGCAGCGGATCACGCTCTGCTGCCTTCCAGCCTCCGCCCTTGCCCTGCGGGCTCTCCACATAGCAGCGGATCACGCTCTGCTGCCTTCCAGTCTCCGCCCTTGCCCTGCCGGGCTCTCTACATTGCAGCGGATCTCGCTCTGCTGATTCCCAGCCTCAGCCCTTGTCCTCTGGGCTCCCTGCCCGGCAGCCTGCCTCATTCCGGCTGCCTTCAGCCCTTGTCCTCTGGACCTCCCTACTTCTCCCATTGCTGTTATAGCCTTTTCTGGGTCCCAGATTCATCAACAGGATTCGTGGGCTAGCTGACATTCAAGAGGTGTATCTCGTCCTCGTGAGTACAGTTCTTAAGTTCCCTTATGTAATACCATCAAGAGTGTTAGTACACAGATCCTGTCATTGCTGGCCCTCCACGTGGGTTTAGCGCTGTCAGTACCTGTAACAGCAATTGGGGGTAAGGTGCTTGCCGACTTTCCTCGCGGTCAGGTGCTTACCCCACATCCCTTTTCATATATTGGTTTTGATGTCACACTCTATTTGCACTCCTGGGTTCTAGCATACCTGAGACGTTGTTCCTGGGTGCACATTTCCCTTGCCATATTCGCTGCCTTTGTACTCGCCTGACTAATCCTGACAGTATGACCAGCCCAAAATTCCCATTGAATATGGCAAGTTTAAGAAAGAAAGGCAGCAAGGCCTCTAACAAGTTAGTACAGAAAGCTTCCCCTACATTTACCTGTGACAATCAAATCACTAGTCTTGGCTTAAATGAACTCCTTGTCACGAATGGGCATTTACGAGCAAAGTATTTTTCCCATAGGATGGCACATCCTACATTGCCTGATCCTAGTTCGATCTTTTGTTCTGATCCCGATTCTATGTCAGCGCAAGCCTTAGCCGCAGAAAACAACACACTGTTAGACTTATTATACAAGAGTACCTCTGTTGTTGAACCCCATGATTCCAGTTGTGCTTCACCTCAGATAGAACAGTTTCATGGTACAAACATAACGAATGGAGGGGTTCCTTGCATAACTTCAGTTTTCTACCCTCAGTCCAAATACTTCTTTGCACAAGTACATACGGTAGTCCCTAATGTCAAGAGGTCTAAGGTCAATAGATTGCTTAAGGGTAACACAGACCAAGTTAGTATGAGAAAGTATAAATCTCAGAACCTGAAAGCAGTTGAGGACAATGCACAATCGGTGCACATCCAGATTGCTAGTGCAGGATCCAGCCCTGATGCCACTATGCCTCCCCCTGTGCCTACTGATAGTGATGTACAGTTAATGCAGGGCATGCTAAGAGCTAAGCTTGAGGAGTTAACACAAGAATTCATTTCTTTACAAGAGGAGAATAAGATCTTGCACGCATTCCTGAATACACCTCAGACTTTATCCATTGATGTTGATGAAGTGAACACAGTTCAGCCCCTGAGTGCAGAGACTTTGGTAAACCATGATAATTGCCAATATGTTAGATCTATTGGAAGTGAAAGTCTTTCTTCTAGCACAGCGCTCAATCTGGGCACAGTTTCTAACAATTGTTCTGCTGATTGTCAGGGATTGCAGTTAGCTGAAGATTTACAAGCCACTCCTTTACCTAAAGTTTCCTGTGTAGCAGTCTGTCATAATTCTGAGCTAGCACACATACAAGCTTCTGATCTCCAAACACAATACACAAAGGTGGCATACACAGATTCAGTCACTACAGTAGGCTTAGGTCCTGCTCTTGATACAGCTGCTGAGACTGAAGTAGATGTTAAAGCTGATGTGGAAGACGATCTTACCTCTGGGTTCACTCTTCCTTCTGCCAATTCTGATCAATACGAACAGTCAGAGACAGTACAGATTTCATATTCTGATGAACTCATTCCACAGTATACAGAACCAAAAGACCAGCAGGCGATTCCTGAACTGTTGATTGTTAATCTGCCTCTTTCAGAAGCTAAGACAGAGGAATGGACAATTGACGAAATCCTGATTAACAGAGACTTTACTATGGTGATTCCACTGGTTGATTTTGACTTCCACAAAGAAAGAGACTCTGTGTCACCCACTAAAGAAAAGGACTGCAAGGGTACAGTTCAGTCCTTGGTTACTGGAGCCAAGGAGTCTAATGCCCTAAAGGTGCCCTCCATTCCTGAGCCACTAATGTGTCTATCAACTTCTGAGACTTCTGTGTGTCCTCCTACAATCATTGACTCTTCTATGATCCAATCCACAGCCCTGCAGTCATCTTTGGTACACGTGTCTTCAATCAATGAACCGCTGTCATGTCTGCCATTTAATCAAGAGCCTCCACCATGCACGGGGTTAGTCCCAAAGACCCTGACATGTTTGGATTCAGCTACCGAGATGGCTCCAACTCGCATGCCTTCAGCTTCAAAGTTTCCTCTGGCCTGCCTGTCTTCAGCTACAGTGACTCATCCAGAAGATCATCCTTCAGCCAGAGAGCCTCCGGTAGTCCATCATATGTGCATGTCTTCAGTTCCAGAGTTTATTGCTTGTTTGCCTTCAGTTCATGATACACCGGTATCCTGCTTAGCTTCGCTTCCAACATCAGAGGTATACCTGTCTACACCATCAGATCCTGCTATATTTTCTACTGCTCCAGACAGTCCTCCTGAATCCCAAACATTTACTGTCGATGAACGTTTAGATTGCCTTTCTTTTGCTTCAGGAGGAGCACCAGAATGCCTGCCTTTTCCACAAGACGATTCTCCCAACTGCTTCACTTTAGCATCAGAGCCTCCTAAAAAATGCAGCATCAGAGTTTGAGACTTTTGCCAGCTCCCGCTTCAGAGTCATCAAGCTGGACCAAGTGGTGAGTCAGAACCACTCACCTGGGTGTGCACAGGGGGTTGTGCAGACCGGCGTATTACCTACAGAACTTGTGCAACAGAATTCCGCCAAGAAGCACCAGTTGGGTGCTAGTAGCCAAAGGAAGGGAATGACTGCTGCAGTTCAAGATGTGTCTGTTATTGCTCCTTCTGCGAGTGTGCCTGAAATACCAAGTACTGTGTCTATCACTCCTATCAGTATGCCAAACGTCCCTGCTGTTGTATCCAACGTGCAACAAAGTGGCTACACGACTGTCACCAGGAGTACCAGCCTCGTACAACCCATTGGACTTCCAGGCATCCAAGGCGTAGAATATGTGCAGTCAAACCTTAATCATTTTCAACCACAAGCTTTTTCCCAGATGGATGACAGAAAAAGATCTGAACCTCTACCTCAGCCGCCACCTTCTCTAATGGCTGAACATGAACATTTCTTGAAGCCAGCAACTTCCTTACCTCTCGCATGTCCGCTCTCGGCAGAAAGGCTAACAGAACTTCTACCATTGTCTAAGGCAGGTTGCACCAGCCTGCCTCCCTCCTCAAAGACTTACAAGGGTCCACTCCCAGTGACTGAGCTTCCTGGACCTTCCAACTCTGCTCCAGGTCCTGCAAGTTCTTCATGCCTTTCTTCGAACCATGAGTCTCTTCCACACCAGAAGCCACCATTTCCATCAGTGCCACCTCCAAAGAAAAAGCACTCCCATCATGGAAAGAAGAAGTCTCGTGCGGGTGGCGGGCACTCGAAGAGGGCCGTAGGAGGGGGTATACTGTCACGACTCGCTCCCTTCGCTCCCGTTTCCGCCACTTGGGGGCATGTTTTGGGGCTTATTCCTTGCTGGACATTTCCTCCGAACCTAATTCCACAGTGCTGTAATGAATTGGGAGCGCTAAATCCCTATTTTCCAAACTACTTCCCTTCCGGATCCATTCCAGGTTTTTGGCAGCCAGCATGCTTCTTTAACCAAATGTCTGTGCTTCCCAGAATGCCTGGCCCACTGCTCCACCTCCACCCTTGCAGGACAAGGTTGGGTGGAGGATAGGCAACACCTGTGGCTGCAGGTGCAGCAGTCAGCACACCTGAGGCGTGTGCTCGTTAAACAGCTTTAAAAGCCTCAGTCTCACTTCAGTCCAGCGCTGGTCATCGTTTGCAGTGTTCCTGTTTTGACTAGTCCCTGGTTCCTTGTTCCTTGCCATTGTACCTAGTTCCTAGTTCCTGTTTTCTTGTTCCTCCGCCCTGAATCTCTGATTCATGCGCTAATTGATTTCTGCTCCCTTGATCCCCTTTTTGTCTTCCCCTGTTTGCAGGCAGCAATTCTCAGTGCTTTCCCCTTTTAGATGCAGCCCAGTTTGTCTGTGTTCTATATTTCTTTGACTCTGTCCTTTGCTGCTGTTACCCATTTGCCTTAGCCTTCCTCTTAGTTTAGTTTCCTGTCTTTTCCTTGGAGGGGTAGGGAGAGTTTGCATAGGTAATTTCGTTTTTCCCTGCTCCTGATCCTTACTTTCTAGAGGATCCATTCCATGTTTTCCATTGCACTTCTGCATCCATTTCCCATTTGATCATTAGGTGTGGTGTGCGGTGGTAGCTAGCTCCTGTGTGAATGCTTATGTTTTCCCCACTAATTTGT
This sequence comes from Ambystoma mexicanum, assembly GCF_040938575.1. Classification (NCBI taxonomy): domain Eukaryota; kingdom Metazoa; phylum Chordata; class Amphibia; order Caudata; family Ambystomatidae; genus Ambystoma; species Ambystoma mexicanum. Next base: position 1,211,136,372 of record NC_090929.1, on the reverse strand, counting down.
AATCCCTATTCCAACTTAGGTATTTAGTTTCTGCAGCGGATCACGCTCCGCTGCCTTCCAGTCTCCGCCCTTGCCCTGCGGGCTCTCCACATAGCAGCGGATCACGCTCTGCTGCCTTCCAGCCTCCGCCCTTGCCCTGCGGGCTCTCCACATAGCAGCGGATCACGCTCTGCTGCCTTCCAGTCTCCGCCCTTGCCCTGCCGGGCTCTCTACATTGCAGCGGATCTCGCTCTGCTGATTCCCAGCCTCAGCCCTTGTCCTCTGGGCTCCCTGCCCGGCAGCCTGCCTCATTCCGGCTGCCTTCAGCCCTTGTCCTCTGGACCTCCCTACTTCTCCCATTGCTGTTATAGCCTTTTCTGGGTCCCAGATTCATCAACAGGATTCGTGGGCTAGCTGACATTCAAGAGGTGTATCTCGTCCTCGTGAGTACAGTTCTTAAGTTCCCTTATGTAATACCATCAAGAGTGTTAGTACACAGATCCTGTCATTGCTGGCCCTCCACGTGGGTTTAGCGCTGTCAGTACCTGTAACAGCAATTGGGGGTAAGGTGCTTGCCGAATTTCCTCGCGGTCAGGTGCTTACCCCACATCCCTTTTCATATATTGGTTTTGATGTCACACTCTATTTGCACTCCTGGGTTCTAGCATACCTGAGTCGTTGTTCCTGGGTGCACATTTCCCTTGCCATATTCGCTGCCTTTGTACTCGCCTGACTAATCCTGACAGACCGTAGATGACATCTACAGCCTGAACATTTCAGTGAACTTTGAAAAGTCAACATGTGTTCCCACCTATGCTGTTAACAATCTGGCAAAGGATCTGCAAGAGCTGCTGCATCCTACTTTATATGCACAATGGGCCTTATTACAGGTTTGACGGTATCCTGCTGGCGGGATAGCAGAAAACTGCCCTTACCGTTTCCACTGCCTGATATCCCGGAATTACCAGGATATTACAGGAGGCGGAAAGGGCGGTAAATCCCCAACAGGACTCCATGGAGGGGAATGCTGGAATTACAGGTAAAAGGTCAAAGAGAGTCATACCGCAGATCGTAGCATCTAACCAGAGACCATTCATGGCACAGTGTGAATCTGGGCCATTTATATGAGTCTCGTCATATTGGTACATAACTGTAGGAATATCCCCATTAGAAAGGGAAACTGGGGTTTAGACATGAGATTGCAACTGGAGAAGGTCAAATTGGGCACAAACATATTTCCCGAAACTGCCAGGAGGGTGCTGGGCAGTCCTCCATGCAGCCCAGGTACTTCAGTCCCAGAGGTCAGCAAGACAGTGTTTTGCGCAGCATGGTTCAGGTTTTTCTTCACAGATTGAATCTGCCTCAAATAATTCAAATCGAGTCTTGGCCTTTCAAGGTAACTCTATTGGATGACAAACTGACCACTTGGCCAGATAATGAAAAGCCATTACTTCTGTCATTCACCCAGCCACCCACCATCCATCTATTTATGCTGCAAATCAGGTGCACTCCCACCACTGTTGCACCCACCGGGAATCTTTGGCATTCACATGGCTCAACTGCATCGGGTAGTCGAAAACTGACAATTAATGCTATAAGCTAGTCACAGCATGCTTCCAAGGCTAAGCAGCAATGGCATGGAGGCACAGAGAGAGTGAGCACACACAACAAGCACCTCCTCATCTTTGAAAGAACTGGAACCATTTCTGGAACCTATGCTAAAAATTGAATGAGAAAACATGCTATAGTGCATCGTAAAATATCATATAAAATGACATCCTGGAATATCGGGACATGGCATGTCAGGATTTATCATGATCCATCAAAAGAAGTCATGACATATAACCGAGATATGGTGACATGCCATGCCATTGTATGATATAAACCATGCTGTATCAAGAAATATAATGAAATAATGGAATTTGGTATAGAGCATATAATTACATATCTTGACATATGGTATGTAAAATGGCATAGCATATCATGGCATATCATGGCATAGTCTATGACATTTAAATCGTGACTAAGCATATCATGACATATCATGAAATGACATGGCATGTGATAACATGTTGTATGATAGCAGGTTATGACGTATATCATGGCATATCGCAACATGATATATATTATGACATAGCATATGATTACATAGCATGGCAGCAATTATGCTGATAGGCATGATCTATGGCATGACGAACATGATAAATCATGTTTCATGTGACAAAGATATATGACATATGGCCTGAGATGTCATGAAATAGCTTGCCATACCATGACTTACAATGACATAACATAATGGTACATAACATATATTTAAAAATGACATAACATGACATTTCTTGGCAGATTGTTTCATATATTATGCTATATACTGACATATAATTACATCTTATGATAGCTATAATGATATATTATAACATGGCATATGACATGCAATAAAACATAATTACATATCATGTCATGACACATGACAAATACGACAAAATATATTACATGAGACATGACATATATTATGACAGCATGTAACGATATATGGCATAGCATGACATGGCATATCAGGATAAGGCCTGGAATATCATGACCTGAAATATATTGACATATCACATGAAATATCATGTATCCTCCAATATCATCATCACTTGATTTACCATAATACACGTGACATGATATATTATGACATTAGAGAACATGATATTATATCATGACATGATTTTACATGTCATGACATGGGGCCTCATTATAAGTTTGCCGGTCCGTAAACAAGGGTGCCGATAAGATCACTGGAACCCTTGTTTCCAGACCTGCAAACTAGGAGTCTGCCTGCCAGGGCCGCTGTGCCCAACAGGTCTGACCCTACCAGGTGCAGCGGCCACGATAGGCAGAACAGTCACAGAAGCACTGGCACCATTAGCAATGGTGCCGGAGCTATTGTGTCCCCACTCCAATAAAGTTCTATGGAAGTCTATAGGAATGGGGAATTAAGTTTTCCCGGCGCATGGTTTCCCAGGCCGCCGGACTCATAATCTCCCGATGGCATCAGAAAGTCAGGTGCTGCTAAAAGTTTACAAGTCCTGCGGCAACCCGCTGGTAGCAACGGCAGGGTTACCGCGGACTCGTAATGAGTCCCATGGTCTTTCATGTCATCATATGTCAGGTCATGTAAGTAATGTTCAATGCGGGGAGATAGAGGGCTGGTGCAAACAGAGAGTTTATATGACAAGCTTGTATTTTTGACTACTTTAAATGGCCGGATGGATTGTGGCAGCTGGGACACTAAGGGGTTGGAGCTGGTGGAGAAGTCTTTATCAGGGAGTTCACATGATGGATATCAAAGAGCATGGTGGATTTTGTAAGAGAGGGGTAAAGAGCTCGGCTGTCTGGCAGGACACTGATGAAAGGAGGAGGGATATATATGGGATGATATGATAGTGTATGTGTGGAGGCTAATGGATAAAGGTCTGTCTATGGTTACAATTGTGGGTATGTTGATGGGAATTTCCTTTAATGGTAAGTGTTTCTGGGGGTTTGAGGCAAGTGGGGGCGAAATAGTGAGGAGGATGTTGGAATGGTGTGATAGGAGAGGGGGCAGAGGACATTGCCAAGAAAGGGACTCTCTGAAGATATGCTGATAGCTCTGCAAGGGAGCCTGGGGGAGGCTTGCTGGTGTGCTTGGGAAGTGCCACTGTTTTTCATGAATCACATGTTTTGTGGGGGAGGTTAAAGGTGTTGGAGCAGATTGGAGCAAAGGAGGAGAAGCTTAGTTTTGGGGAAACATGAGGTTGACTTTGGAGGGTTTGAACATACTATTCAGGAAATCTAAGGAGGATCAGCTGGTAAATGGGGTTGGGTTTTGTTGGGAAAAGGCAGAGCAGTACTATACCCGGTCAGGGAGAGCATGACGTGGAGGTGGGTGAGTGGTGGTGTTGGGAAAGGGGTGAACCCATCTCACCCTCCTAGGTGTTTAAGGGTGAGGGAAGTCCCATTGGAAGAACTCTAATGATCCAGGGGGCTTCTTTTAGATCCCCACAATATCATAATATTGTATGTAATTTAGATGCTTAGACCTAGTGCGCCTATATAAGCAGACACCTTTTTGTAGCCATAATCGATACAAGGGGCCTGCATGGCCGTGCAGTATTTAGTGTGTTAGACACAGGCTGCGAGCCTGAAGGAGGAATCTGAATAAGCCCAACCGCTCATGAGGGAGGCCCACGCTGCAGCTTTCACAGAAACCTTCCTTTGTTCTAAAATGGTTGCCAATATGTGTGTTCTACAAAGAATGTGCCCTGCAAGGCCATAAGACAGTGCTGGGAGCCATGCTGTATGTGTAATCCCACACAGGTCAGATCACCCCTCCAACCCTCACCCAGCCAACCATGTGTTATAGCTCCTACAACTGCCCCTGTCCCAAGACCCCTGAATTCCAATATACCAATTGATCCCAGACCACCAACCATAAACAATCCACCATAAAAGATCTAAGGACATGGTCGTCCCACCCTTATTTTATAGTGACATGATTTGTAATGCGAGCCTTTGAGGTTGCTAGGTGCCTTGTATAATGATAGAATAGCACTACTTACAAATGTAGCTAATTGCTCCTTTGGCCTTGGTTCCCTGGACACAATGAGCCCAGCAGACCCCAAGTGATGGAAGACTGATGGACTGGGCTGTGACCAATGGCCTGACATCCCCTATGGAGCAGGCCGGCCATGTAATGACAAGGCCTATGAAGCTGTGTTGCCTTTTAAGCTTCTGCTTGCACCCCTTTTCCGTAGAACATTCCATGGCAGCAGAGTTCTTTGCGGATGCACCTATTTTTGTAAAAAATAAAACTTGTTATCCTTCCAAGAGTTTCTTGGCCCTTTTTCCCTAGTGAGTTGTATTTTTTTCTGGTGTGAGCATTTATGGATGTGCCTTCAATTGGTGACCCTGACATGATCCCAGCGCCCGCCATGCCTGCAGAGGTGTCCAGGCTGCTTCTCTGGAGGGGCCACGGCCACCTACAGCGACCAGTCCCAAAATATGCATATTTCTGAGTAGCTTCACAGGAGCCGTCTTTGCAGAATTCCTGTCTGCTCTTTGGAGCGGGTGTGGCTCCAAGGAGAGTGCAAGCTGGTATTATTGGAAACCCTGTGACGGAGGAGATCCAGTGAACACGCTCATGTGAGTACACCCTTGCAATTAGGGCATGGGCATGGGTATATGGGAAAGTGTGAAGGTTGTGATCATGTGGAAAGGGAGGTTGTTGGTGTGGCGTGGTTGTGGTTTGTGTTGTTTTTATTATTATTATGTTTTTTAAGGAGAATATTAAGAAAAGGAAAATGGAATGATAGGGAGCCTTCCCAAGTGGGGGAAGAAGGTCGTACCATGGATATTGTATAACTGAAGAAAAGGGAGACAAATAGGAGCCCCGCATAATTAATGGCTCGGGAATAGTAGTTATTTTTTAGCTTGTTTTGTTCGTGTTTTCATTGTGTAGGGTGGAGGCCCAAGGGGGGGCATTCTGTAAATAATAGTGTGTTTTGGGCGTGTAGAGTGTGTGAGTGGGGGTGTGGGAAGAAGAAGGGAGTAAAGGGAAAGTATTTTTGATGTTTTGACAGGAGGAAGGGGACGAAGGATTGACCTTTTTTGAAGAACAAGCAGCAGTTTACGCAGAGCTTTAACAAAGATGTAAGGCTGTGAGGCATAAGGACCAATATATTGTGAGGAGAAATGCCCATAGAGTATATGTACAAAGCCCTGCCACAGAATTGAGAAGCATCACAAGAAGTGGGTGACAGAAACAAAAGGAGGGGGGATGCCCCGCTCATGGCCGGAGCAGGGCTCCCATGATAAGAGAATTTTTTAACATATGTCCATATTTTTGGCAGCCAAATATGAGGAGAACAGTTACAAAAGAGGAAAGAGATATTAGACCTTGGAAAATGTTCAAAGATTTTTAAGATCTTGAGAGAAGAGAAGCGCAAAATGAGAGCAGGGGCAGTACAGGGATGAATATACCCATTGGCAGGACGCCTCGCAGTAGGCTACACTAACCCAACCTATGTGTCTACCTCAGCGACAGCCCCACCACCCCTATATGCATATGGATCCCCTCCCAGCGCATGCTGATGTCAATAAAAGGGACTTAAAAGTGGTACTGGCAGTGGCACGAACAGAATCAACTAGATTGTGGGCGACCCAGAGTTAAGTAAAAACAGACAAACCAGCCGAGCAAGGGCCAGATGGGTGGAAAGCAGGAGACTTTTTGTTCAGAATAGTTACCACAGCCATAAAAAACGTACATCAAGGAAGGAGAAAGGGGAGAGCGGGCAGATAGCCTAGGGTGTGAGAATTTAGGCTCCTGCAGAGGAGAGGAAGACGGGTGGAGTACAGTTGATGAGTACAAGGATGATGAGGACGAGGAGGCAGAGCAAGCGCCTAAACAAGCTCCCCGGTTGGAATGTTTGTGGGATGGTAGGTTAAGGCCGAATGGCGGTGGCAAAGAAAAAAGGAAGTGGAAAAACATCTGACGGTGATAGGCTATTCATAAGGGGGCCGGCAAGCCGCACAATGCGCCATGGGCGAAGTTTGACACAAGTAATTTAATAAAGGCGATCACAGCCCTCATAGTGGGTGCCGGTAAGTGGATTTACACATTTGAAAAGCAGACTGCCGGAGTACCCCTGGCAGTCAGCGATATAAATAGCTTATTGGTAGTGTCCATTGGAGACCAGGCCAGGGATGTGTGGGTAAAAGCAGGATCATTGATTCGCACTTTGCCTTCCGAAAAGCAATCAAAACCTTACTATTTGTCTGACTCCGAATGAACCTGTACCTGGCAACCTACGGTTTAGACGGACCCCCAAGCCTGTTGCAACACTTGGGCCAGCTTTCTCCTGTTTTTGCCACTAGATAACTGTTTTAATATCTGTTGTTATCCTGTAACTAAGAACATTTTGGGGGGCTCTTTTGTAACCCTTAATCAAACCCACGTTCATTTTCCTGTTACAGTGCCTCGATGCCCCCGGGCTGTAGTGCCCTGCCCAATACAAATCCAAATAAATAAATAAATACCCTGGAGTGAATTTAGGGACACACCTGATTTACCATCAATAATGCAATGTACCATGGAGGATGATGAAGACCCCCTCTCAGTTTATTCTTAAGGTTCAGGAGATGTAGAGAGCAGACACGGGTGACTTGTGGAACCATTCAATACCCTTTTTCTACTTTATCTTTAAAAAGGACTTGCCCAAAGAAGTGCAAAAGGTCCTAGACAAAATGGTGGGCATTGGGTTGAAGGGTTGGGCTGAAATACAGAGCATAATAATACACCGTGGCAAGACAATAAGGAAACATGACAAGGAAACTGCCCACAGGTGACAAGCAGAGGAAGCGCAATTAGTACAAAACAAACTAGCTAAAATTACTGCAGAGGCATCAGTATCGATGCCAGTACAGACAGAGGTCACCAGAAAATGCTCCAATAATTTGCCAATGCTAGGATAGCAGCAGTTTGATCTGAAGGTGGGAAAGGACAGCGGGGCGGGGGTCCACAGTACCCCAGCCCAAAGTAGCAACAAGGAGGACAGTAGCGAGGAAGAGGTGGGTTTCAGGGAGCAAGGGGGGAATGGGATCTTCACAATGTTGGAATTGCGGAAAGTGGAGGCATTTTTGGAGAGAGTGCAGGAGCAGACAAGAGATGGGGTATAACTATGGCCCACCACCCCAGGGGCACCCACAAGGGCCGGCGCCCAGAATGACTTCCATACCCTACAAGATACACCAGGCCTACACACAGTTACCCCCACAGATACCTGGCCCAACTATGCAGCAGCAACAAGCAGTACAACAATACACCCACAGTACACATCCCAACAGGAAAAACAACAGGGCAACAAATGGTACGGTCACCCCCTTTTGAGGCATGGCCTTGGTGGGGGAAACCCCTTTTCATTACCCAGAATGAACACGTATCCTGACTAGGACAGCCCACAGTGAACTCTGGTGTGTCCGATCCTGTCAATGACCCTCAACCCCAATGAGGAACCCTTGGTGGGGCACAGATAGGAAGCAAGCATTTCATTGTATGGTTGACACAGTGCTGCAAAATAATACATCAGTGAGGGGGACTTCCCATTATCGGGCACAGATCTTGACATGCAGGGCTTCTCTGGGGCTATTTATATGGTTCTATACACTAAGGAGCTGGATGTAAAGGTGGGAGGGAAGGTGTGCACGTTCCTTTACTGTACTCTGAGACTTATCCTGTCAACCTGCTGGGCAGGGACCTGCTCAGTAAGTTGAACATGACAATCTCATTCACTGATCATGGCATTGTTTGTGTCATGCCAGGAATGTGAGCAATGAGGGCAATTGTAATAGTACATGCAATGGAAGGTGAGCTGGTGGTCCGAGGTATACCCGTAGACCCAGACATGTTCATCTGTGGGATGACAATGCTTGTGGAGACGGTGCCACAAATTGCCAAGAGCTGATGGAGAGAACTGACCGATTTTTATTTTTTGCCCTGTAGTGTCCCGTGAATTGGTAGTGGGCACATTCCAACCCCTAGACTTGCAAGAGCGGTTGCACTAGGTACACACTGGCATGGGTGTCAGTGGCGCACAGTGCCTTGCATTGACCCCACTGCACCTCGTAAGGAGGTGACAGATGCAGAACTATTTGAAAACAATGACAATGATGAAGACATTGTTTTATAGATTGGAATCCCTTGTGAGATCATGGTGCAGTACCTGAGAGTGCAGTGCCCCCTGATGGCCATTGTGGCTTCACCCCCCTTCATTGAAACAGACTTAAAATGTGTACCAGAGCAGTTGTGGCCACCAACCCACATGATGTTGGGTTTTATAAGAAGTAACTCCAGTACACATAACACTAAAGGCAGAGGCAGTGCTACCCTGGGTGAAACAGTATCCATTGTCAAGAGAAGCAGAGGGTGGAATTAGAGACATGATATAGGCTCTACTCAATCAAGGGATAATTGTGCCATCCACATCACCATGTAACACGGCGATCTACTCTGTCAATAAGGCAACAGGGGCAATCGGAGAATGATCCATGATTTGCGCCCCCTAAATGATGTGGTGCAAAAAGAATTTCCTGTGGTTCTGAACCCCGCCACTATTTTATGCAGCATCCCAAAGGAGGCAAACCACTCACAGTGGTGGATCTGAAAAACACCTTCTTCTGAATACCTCTGCACCCAGATTCACAATATCTTACAGAATTTACCCATGACGTAGAGTGCTACGAACACACTTGTTTGTCACAGGGTTACTGCTAGAGCCAGAGAATTTTCAACAGAACCTTACACCCTGACCAAGGAAACATTCAAATGCCCAGCACCATCATCCAGTAAGTGGACGATTTGGTTGTATACAGCAACAGTGAGCAGAACTGCCAAAGTGACTCCATCACACTCCTACAGCTCCTGGCCCACAAGGGTTACAAAGTTGACAAACCAAACTCCAGTGCTGCCCACAGGAAGTGCTGTATTTAGGACAGCTAATATCAGCAAACAGCAAGAGAATCATACCAGACAGAGCAGCGTATGTGCACACCACCCCCAGACCTATGACAGTAAAGAACATGCCAAAATTCTTAGGGTTATGTAACTATTGCAGAGCATGGATTCTAGACTATGCGGCGTACACCGGGCCGCTCCTGCAGGATCTCAAAGAAGCACAAAACGGCAATCACAAACTCGAATGGACAGCAGACATGATAACACATTTCAATGATTTAAAAGAAGTGATTTTTACAGCCCCAGTGCTCACCACCCCATCCTATACACAGGAGTTCTACATATTTTCACATTCTAATGGCCAGCTCATGACTGCTGAACTAGCCCAGAAGAGCACAATGGGCCACAAGCCATTGGCCTATTACAGTGGTACACTAGACTCAGTGATGCAGGGACAGTTCGCCTGCGGGCAAGCACTTGCTGCAACTGTGTTCACAATTAAAGTTCCATGATCATGATGGGGTTTTCGCCATTTTAAAGAGATCGAAATCTACCCTGACCACACAGAGAGCCTCAGCATATGAAATTATCCTCTCAAGCCCAAACATCCATATTCTGCGATGCAAAACAGTGACCTTGCCACCATTTTGACACAGATGTGTACGTAAGAGGATTTAGTAATGCATGACTTTGTCACGAGGGGGAGAAGGATGACACCCCCAAAGCTGCTGATGCATTATTCGGCCCAAGCAGCGGAACTCATAGTGCTCATTGAAGCACTGTGGCTGTTGCGAGCATGCCACTTGGCCATTTATTCTGACTCGCCACACGTCACTCCAAAAGTAAATGCCTGTCTGTCGGTGTGGAAACTAAAAGTTTTTTCCAGAAAGTGAACAGTTCCCCAGTACAGCATGCCACGCTGCTAGACATATTGATTTCTGATTTGTCCCAAACCTCTGTAGTGGCAGTCGTTAAGTGCCCATACATATAACACAGATGAAATTTCACTGGGGAACGCCGCCGCAGATGAGGAGACCAAAATGGCAGCTTACCTCCTGGTACCAATACTGGCAGAGTATGTTGTGACCACGCCCTCAATTAATAAACAGAACACCCCATACACAGGGCGATTCCGCAAGTGTATGGCGCACATTTTTTCCATGAGCTCTTTAAAGAGATCACAGCACTACTTGGCATTAAGCACTGGATGTGTTAAATTGATAACCCCCAGGCCAACAGCGTTGTGGAGAGGATCAACGGCCTTCTCAAGAGAAAACTATCTAAGCTTTGCACGATGTTAAAAACCCAGCAAAGACCATCATTTATCACCCCACGAGGTGGTCACTGGTCGGCGCATGAATACGCCAACATCCCCTGTCAGGAGGGTATCAGATGCCCATAGAGCAGCAGCGGTCTTAGGTGACGAGTTTAAAGAGTACCTGGCAACACTAACATGTACAATTAAATGTGTCTCCCGACAGATTGTACCGCCCCAACAAGAGGACACCCTGGACACTGCAAACACTCCAGTGACCGACTCCCTGCCTACCCAACTGCTGCTGCCTGGAGAACTTATCTACATAAGAAGATTTCTCTCTCTCTCTCTCTCTCTCTCTTTCTCTCTCTCTCTCTCTCTCTCTCTCTCTCCCTCTCTCTCTCTCTCTCTTTCTCTCTCTTTCTCTTTCCGGTTCTCTCTCTCTCACTCTCTTCCTCCCTTTCTCCCCCACCCTGTAACGGCAAGCAGGAAGGGTGAAGTATGACGCATACCATGCCCTAGACCTTGATGCGATTGAAGATGTATGACACCCTGAAATGAGCAGCAGCTGGTACACAGATATGAGTGCGGTAGGGAGACAAATGGCAAATGGTAGTTGTTACGCGTGTTCACTAATCCCACATGCGTCAGGAGCACCCAATGTATTAGTACCACAGGAAGTACCAATCATAGAGGCACAGAGGCACAGTGCCTGGTTCATCTTGCACTATGTAGGGTTAAAGGCACCTTCCAGGCACACAGAGTATGACTAAAGCTCATAGATCCAGTCCCCCTGCAATGTAATGACAATCTGTTAGGCAGAATCCTGTGCAGTTCCCTTGGGGAACACTGCAAGAACATTAAGACTACAGGAGTAAGCAGTAAACCCAATTGGTAGCAGTCTGCACCACCCAGATTTACCAGGTAGCTGTGGCTGAGCAGTCAGACTTCTCTCAAGATGAGTAGGGCAGTATACAGAGGATACACAATAGGGTTAAAAACACAGTAGAGCAAGCAAACACTGACCAGAGCTTGGTATCAAAAGTATATAATCATTTATTTAAAACACACTTTAGGAAATACACTAAGCACTCTAAATCAAAGCAAGTTCAAACACAGTCAGAAAAAGTATACACACCTCCCTTAATAATTACTAGACAAGTCTAGGTCAAAACACCCCTATTTGTAAAAACAGATGTGAGCGCGTAACCTAGATGGCACTCTAATAATTAAGTTAAAGGGAGAGAAAAAGGCAGGTCATGAAAATAAAACAGTTCCCAACACTTTTCTAAGACCACAGCAAGTTAGTGAAGGCAGAGTCTACTGTAGAGCCAAAGTTCATAGGCCAGGCCCACTTTAAATGGAGCAAGGAGAAATGTGCCCAAGATCACACAGTTTAAAAAGCACTCAAGTCTTTGCAGAAATGTTCAAAAGAGGTTGGTTTGATGTGAAAGGTAAAGTTAGAATGTCTGGGGCCAACCCAGTTGGAAAGCCAAGGATTTAAGGGTCACCTTTAGCAATCCGCAGAAAGGTAGGCCAGGCGTAACACAGTACCTTAAAGAGTGAGGAAGCTCCAGCTATGGTAGTTGTTCCTGGCAGCGGGTGCAGTTCATAGTTTCGACCAGGGAAAGAGAAGATCTCGTCGAGGAGGAACCTTGGAGTCATTGCACTGCCCAGGGAACAGAGCAGCCGCGGAGTTCATCGGTTAAAAGGTGCGTTCCTTTTATTCGCGGTCACAGTGGTGAAGCTTGGCGATCCGGCCACCGGGGTGCTTGGCACGGGCTATTCGACCAAGGGACGTCCTGGAAGGCGAATGGCGAACTGGTTGTCCCCACCAGCTCAAAGGGCGAAGACTCTTACAGCAGAAGATCTTCTCTTGTTGGCAGGAAAGTGGTGAGGTTGTTGCAGCAGGGCTCCACCGGTGGTGTCGTCGTTACAGATGGCTCAGCTTCTCCCGTCTTTGGATTTCTTAGGTCCTGTGGCGACTTCTGAAGTTCCAGTCCCAAAAGCCCTGCTTTTATGCAGAAAAACCCCCATTCAACAGCCTAGCTATCACTCATACATGCTAAGTGGTGAGCTGGGCGGCTCACCACTGGGCCATTCAGAACAGAGTGTGACTTGAGTTGCTAAGGCAACGCAGTCCAGGGTGCTAATTCCCCCACCCACACATCCTGTGGAACCCAGACAGAGTGGCACCAGTTGGAGGGCTTCTGTGGAGAAGCCCACCAAAAAGTGGAACAAAGGGCCCAAACTTGGTTGGAGTTACAGAGACGGACACAAACGCCATTTTGGAAAAGAGTTCTGGTGAAAAGACCCAACCGGTGATTTTATATTAAATAAATAAAACGGTGGTATCTTTAACATTGCACCAAAAAAGTGGTGCGTTTAAAATGGGAAAATCGAATAGGAAATATTCCGGTGGAATATTTCACGTGGTAACCACTGCCACCAGCCAGAAACTCGACAAGGGGGACTGGACAGTGCCCCCTTGGAAACAGACCCAGGGGCAATCTAATTAACCCCTTACAGTGCTTCCACAATATGATGGTTTGTACTGGTTCTGTTCACAATTTTGGACTAGTAAAGTCAATGGTGACTTTACATGCCCTGGGAGACAGTAGTCAGTCCCAGGGTATGGAGTCTATGTTTGGGGGTCACTATGACACCCCTGTGTTACTGCTCTGAGGGTGCTGTGTAACACATACACTAAAACAGATGATACCCTATGGAGTAAAAGACCCCATAGCCCATAAGCACACAATAAGTCAAAGACATACCTCAAATCATGCCTAAGAGTGGGAGGAAAAGAGTCTCACTCTTAGCAGGAGAAAAAAACAAACCCCAAAAATCCAGCAAAGCTGCTGGGGGACACACTAGGTTTGGGAAATTAGCCTTATAAGAGAATTCTCCCTAACACAATCCAAGGGACATTAAATGCCTTCAGCAACTGTATTTGGTGATCCAAGGACTTAAATATATAAACAATAGATGGCAAAAGACCACACTCAGCTGCTTGGCAGAAGGCCTCCTGGGATATGAAGATGAACTCCTGGCCCTAGTGAAAACAACCTGAAGAAGGGTACGGCAGCTGTGATGGATTACTACTGGGTCTCTGGCCAACATGAATACTTGCACCTTGGAGGGGCTACTGTTTGCTGGCTATGCTGCACTCAATGATAGTAGTCATCCCAGAATACCACTTGCTAGAGGGGCCAATACCAGACACAGCCCTGACCTTTTCTCCTGCATTTGACAAACATAATCTGTTACAGCTACCAGAGTTTCACAGCCTTCCCAGAAAAGGGCAATGCGAGAAGCGGCAGAGGAAGAAGAGATCGAACTACATATCTGGAGACTCAGTTGTGTTGCTCGCTGAAATTCCTCAAGAATACTGTTGAGCTCAGCTGAGACTTTCTTCGTATCCCTATTGTTACCCGGTGTGCAAGCAGAGGCCAATGGAAAATGGCTTCAAATTGTATGCTGGGAGCTGTCCAATTGGTAAATGACAACGAGGATGGGTTCAACATTATAAAGGTTGAGCTGCGTGCCCTGAGGCTGATGAGGATGCAGAATGCTTATGTCCGGGCTATGCTGACAGGAATGGAAGGAAAGGAAAGCATTGGGGATTCCTGCAGCACATTTGCACCTCCCGAAGATGCGGAGAATGAGTCGTTGTCTCACATAATGGCAGCTGTGCATGGTCTAGGAGTTCACATGAAGAAGGAAGGAGGAATCCAAGGAAATGACTGGTTGGATGTTGCATACGATTGGGCCCCATCCTGACTGGGTGCCATTGTGAAAATGCTGGTACCTGTTGTCGTGTTCATCTTGGTCATCTTCTGCACATGCCAAATGGGTCTCCAGTGTTGTGCCAAAGCAGTGCCTAGTAGCACAAGGATGATGGTGTCAATTAGGGTTTCAAAGGTACCTTGCAATACAAGAGATAGGGAAATACAAACTGACCACGCCATCCCCCACATGATCGCCATCCCCTATGGAGACGAAGTGGACTGCTTGTATCACACCACCATCGTCCCACCCCCTCACCCTGAAAATTATGAAGAAGTATGGGTAGATTTGGCAGGCAATGGGGGGATGCATTCATATGACATGTTCTATAAGGAATATGCACGCTCAGGGGAAAGCTTACAGTCTGTGTGCAGGTCCTTGATACCACACAAGGGAATCCCACCATATGAAGAGGCTGTAAGAAGGGAGAATGAGTGCATGCGTGTGGGGAGAATGTGTTACTTTAGAAGTAATGAAAGGGGCAATGTTGGGAAGGGAGTGAACCCATCCCACCCCCTATATTCTTTAGGGTGAGGCAAGTCAAATTGGAAGAACTATAATGATCCAGGGGGCATCTTTTAGGTCCCCGCATGATCATACTATTGTAAGTAATTTAGATGCTTAGACATAGTGTGCATATATAAGCAGATGCCATTTTGTAGCCATAGTCAAAACATGGGGCCTGCACGGCCATGCAGTATTTAGTGTGTTAGGCACAGGCCACGAGCCAGAAGGAGAAATCTGAATAAGCCCAATCGCTGATGAGAGAGGCCCACACTGCTAGCTTAAACAGAAACCTTCCTTTGTTCTAAACTTGTTGCCAATATGTGTTTTCTGCAAGGAATGTGCCCTGCAAGGCACGAGACAGTGCTGCGCGCCATGGTGTATGTGTTATCCCACACAGGCCAGAGCAGGCCTCAGACCCTCACCCAGCCAACCACGAGTTATAGCCCCTACAACTGCCCTGGCCCAACACCTCTGAATTCCAAGACCTGTTCACCATAAAAGATCTATGAACATGATCATCCCACCCTTATTTTATAATGACATGATTTGTAATGCTAGCTACAGGGAGGGATAAATTAAAGTTCAAAAGTGAGGGTGGGAGCCGAGAAACGCGATTGGGATGAGTGAAGGATGTGTGGGTCAGTACAACCTCAACACTCTCCCTGTGCCAGCCTTTGAGCATGCCGGGTGCCTTGTATAATGATAGAACAGCACTATTTACAAATGTAGCTAATTGGCCTTGGTTCCCTGGAGAAGATGAGCCCAGCAGACCCCACGTGATAGAAGATGGACAGACTGGGCTGGGACCAATGGCATGGCATCAACTATGGAGCAGGCCGGCCATGTATAAGTTTGCACCAACCAGCCACACAGGTTGTCACTATATGTAATGATGAAGCCTCTGCTTGCACCCCTTTTCCTCAGAACGTTCCATGGCAGCAGAGTTCTTCGTTGACGACCTATTTTTGTAGAAATAAAACGTATTATGCTTGCAAGAGTTTCTTGGCCCTTTTTTCGCTAGCGGGTTGTATTTTTTCTGGTGTGAGGGTTTAGGGGCTTGCCTTCAGTGGGCTCAAGTTTTATTTTCAAGAATGAAAAAGGAGAGAGGGCGACATCAGGTTAGGTTTTGGGGGTGTTACGGAAGACGATGAGAGTGTTGTGTGAAGATGAAGGCTGGTTTGGGACTCACTCCTTTAGAATAGCAGTGGCATTGGAAGATAGGAGATTAGGGATGGGGAGCATGAGTTGAAGAAACTGGAGCACTGGAGGTTCATTAGAAAACTTTATTATGAGTTGAGTGTAGATTCCATCTGTGTTGGGACATCATTACTGATTTTTGGGTTTTGATTGTTTTTTCTCTTTGGAGATGTGATACAAGTGCAGGGTGGAGTGCCAGAGCCACGGATTTGCAGGTTCTATGCGATGTATTTGCTCTTTGAAGGCTGCACATAAAAAAAACAGATTTATTTCAGTCGATTTTGTGCAGCCCTCAAAAAGAAGAAATAGCGCACGGCTGGGGAGTTTCACAATCCCAGCCTCCCAAGCAAGCTGTTTCCCTAGCCGCCTGCACCCCCTGCCTCTCCCGAGCTGAGTTGGGTTTTCTTATAATGCAGGGGGTTTCACCCCGACCCCCCTTTCCCCTTTATTCCGCTGCCCCCACTGCCTCCTTGCACCTCAACATTCCCACGTAATTCCCACCGCATACACACACAAACATACAAACACACAGTTACATTTACCTCCTGCACCTTACCCTCCCCATCACAAACATTCTCCCTTTTCACACACACACAGACACACCTGGGACTCCCGCAACTCCTCTTCTGGTCTTGCCGTGCCTGTCAGTCCCTGCATGCACTCGTGTGCATCACAGGGGCTGACAGTTCGATTTAGAAAGATCATTCGGAGACGTCTCTAAGTGGCCTTTCTAGATCGGTCATTTTTTAAATTCATTTAAATTAATTGATTTATTCACTTACTACCAGATTTGCAGACATTGATTATTTAAATGAGCAGGTTAACAGGACGGAAAGAGAGTGTTCAGAACATAGCTGGGTTGTAGTGATAAGCAGTGGCCAAAGTGTACGAAAAGAAGTAGTGGAACTATGTTCCTTGCTGGCCTGAACCCACTCCCCACAAACCCCATTGCCAAGCCCCCTCCCACACACAAAACAAACTCCCAAACACATGCACCTGCTGTTTAAGGGAACCTTCAGTGTAGTGCACTGAAAGTGCAAGTTTCAACTGCTTCCTACACTTTTACTTTAAAAAGAAACCATTCCAGAACAGTTTCCTTTTAAAATAAAAGTATAGGAACAGTAAAACATAATTTAAAAAAGTAGAGGAGCACCGCACCCAACCGCTCCGGCTCACTTCGACCACTGGTTATAAACTTATAGCGGTAATGTGATCTGGAATGTGAGGGCTTAGATGGGATCAGCTGCAGCCGATGGAGGTGAAGTTGAAGGAGGAGCACGAAGTGCCTGCAGTGATTATTTTGCATGCTAAGGAGCCAGGAGTGTGCCAGGGGTGGACTGGAAGCCAAATGTGACCCCTTTTACACCAAGAGAGCAAGTCCAACTCCTTTAAATAGTGTTTTGAGGAATCCCCACAAGACATTTTGTAAACAATTTGTCCTAATAGCACATTTGAAAGCGCATGTACCTCTCTATATTGACTAGGAAGTAGTTAAACATAACAACAAAATGGCATATAACATTTGTAAACAGTGAGGAATAGCATACTGCAAGCTTTAAATGGTTTACTTAAAACAGAGGTGGGGGATAGAGAGAGAAGGAAGAATACAGAGAGCCTAGATACCCCAGGGTTTTGTGCACTTTATAAATGTCAAATAAAATCAAATAAAAGGGGCTGGAGTACATAAGAGCTAGGGTAAAAGAAGCAGTAGACCAGGGAACCCACAAAAAAGAGGCCCATGTTGTAGAGGCCCGCCCCGAAATCCCTGGTGTCCCCTGTCGAGCAGTCCACACCTGGGTTGCGCTTATAAAGAAGATAATAAGAGACTATGATCATAAGGGAGTACGGGCTGGAAGAGGTTTTGTGTTGGACAGAGCATCTACTAAGGAGGGCCATCAGGGTGGTGGTATTGGACAGCAGAAGTAGGAGTATAAATAGGAAAACATTCGGCCTCGTTATGACCCTGCCGGTCCGGAAACCAACAGTGGTGGTAAATCCGCTGCCACCCTTGTTTCCAGACCGGCTGATTCCGAGTTCTGCAGGCGGGAGGTGTCACTCCTGCCAGGTCTGACCTGGCAGGAGTAACGCCACCCGCCTGCAGGTGGAAATGGAAACAGCGGCTACGTGATAGACAGAACCGGTGTTTCCATTGTCCCCATTTCCTATGAGACTCCCTGGGAATGGGGATTTACGGAATTCCACCTCCGGAATTACTGGGTCACCGGGGTTGAAATGCCCCGGTGATTCCGTCAATCACGGAGGTGGAATGGTATTTCAGGTCTGGCGGCAGCCTCTCGGTTTTTCCGGCGCGGCTACCGCCAGACTCGTAATGAGGCCCATTGTGTAGCTTTTGGGGGTGCATGTGGTGGAGTATCCAGATGGTAGATACAAGATGGTTAACTTATTTAGGAAGGGTATGGTGAACTTGTCCATGATGGGGAATAGGTTTTAGGCAATTGATCTGAGGATGACTTTGAAGGCGATGGTGAAAGGTTTAGGCAAACAGGGTTTGTGAGCAGGCAGAAATAACTTCTCTGGGTAGGGATTTCCTGGGTGCTGGGTGACCTGCCATTTATGTTGCTGTTATGTTTAAACTTTGGGTTTTTTATATTGTTAAGGAAGGCAGTTAGTTCTGTTCAATCAGACAGGCTATCCCCAGGGGTTCAGGATGCTGGAGCAGCTAGTGGAAGGAGGACAATGCAGCGGCACTGTGAGAAGAAAGCAGCTAAATTATTAACCTGGTCGGAAGGGAAAATGGGGAGGGCGTACTTTAGGGAAAAATTGGAGGAAGGGAAAGGTGTTGAAGGTATCTATGTTAAAACTGTTGGTTTAGTCTGTAAAGCTAAAGAGCCAGGTTAGCAAATGTTTGTAAGCTCACATTAAAGAGGCCTTTTCCAATTAAAGGGAATCTGGGTTGCTTCTGTAGCATATAACCCATGGTGGGTCCCGGGGGGAACATGCCATGCATTCCACTTGGCCAGCAAGTTACTTAAGGGGGCAGAGCATCCAAGGGATATTTATACAGGCGGGGAAGGTTCAGGAGCTGGCAACAGTTCGGACCGAGATATATGTGTCTTTGTATGCTGAATTAAAACAATGTATAAAAGAGATTTCAAGGACATTGTGGAAAAGTTGGAAGTCACTTGCAATTTTCTACCAGGTCATAAGGTATGGCTGTTTCAAATTCCTCAGACGAATGGGTTGTCGCTAAAAATAAAACACTGCATAAACATAATTTTATATAATTTCGTTTCTAAAGTAGAAAGTCACTCCTCATTTTCTGCCAAGAGAAAAATGCCTGCCTGTTTTAGGTTCGAGAGACATATGCTTACAGTACTTATCATCAAACAGATACTTTTAGCAGAGACACCCCTTGATTGTTTTCGTACTAAAATGCTTTTTTTGATCAATGGAAATTCATGTTACCTGGGCAGCGACAGATGTATTTATTCCAAATAACTAAATGCAAAGCCATGTTCACTTTTGAAGCTTATCCCGGAGTGCCAAATATAGCAATCGCTTTAAGTTTTATAATCACAAGTTACCCATCACAAAAAAAACTCACCAACTGGAACATCCAGCATTTAAACAATGACGCATGAGCGGCTTCATCCGCAGTCGTTTAACCTTGAGCAACTGCTACCGAACTTGGAATAGCAAAATTGACTTGTGAATCTGCACTTGTTAGGAGTCAGATTACTGCTGCATTACATGCACTTCTCTCAAAATAAAAGAGGGATTAACCATTTTAATTTCGATGTACTGTAAAGCGGGCGCAGTGCTATGCAATGCTCATTGTTTACTATGCATCGCACATGGAAGGTGTATTTTTATACTCTACCAACAGAAGACTTTTGAAATGGATTTGGCCAGAGAACCTCCCTTCATGGATCTCATTTAGGATGAATGTGTATTTTGAACTGAGCATATGCAGAGCCATCCTTACAGTGAAATCCATCTACAGTTAACCTTTGGAGCAAGGGCTGGCAGCTCGATAGAAAGATGGACGTCGATGCCATTGATCTTCAATATGGTTTTATTGACTGAAGCCTAAAACACTTTTAGCACATACATATTTGTCAAATACAAAGATCTGTACTCATTCGTTGTTCCCCAAATGAGGTTTGATTGTATGCAAATCAGGCTGGAGCCATTACTGGTGTTATTTGTTCCATTTCTCACAGGGGTATTTTTAAAGAGTATAGCATTAGTGTACCAGAATGTACTTTTTGGAATGATAACCTGGCTGCATGTCATACATTCAAATCTCAGATATTTACGATTCCCTCAAGCAAGCAAAATGTTTGCTATCCCTTTTTTTTCTTACATCTCTTTCCTTTTTTTACACACTTTTGTTTTCTTTTTTCACACTTTTACTTTCCTTTCCATGCCAACCACATATACCCTTTATTTGCAGAGTCATTAAGGTGAGAACGTAATGCAACAAACTCCTGAAATTCAGCTGAAGCCACCATAAATGTGCACGCCCTGTTGTGCAGCCTATGCCCACAATGATGACAATACAGATGACATCCCTGATGACATCACTTGTGACATCACTAATTACATCATCTATGACATCACTGATGAAATGTCTGATTAGATTTCAACACTAACCGGCTATAGCCCTTGCTCCTTGTATATTTTAACACATTAAGGGGCCACTAGCCATGGCAATCAGCAATGGCCAGTGGCCACAGCTTTTGGCTTTGCGCCAGGAGCGGCGGTTTGGTCCCGAAAGCATGCCTTTGTAAATGTAGTGTGAATATATCCAGTAGTTTTTTTTTTTTAATGGTCAAAAAGTAGGTAAATATCTGGGTCTGGTCCGCAGACTCATTTCCTGATTCAGAGTCTGCGGACGCCTCTGGACCAATCACAGAGCAGCGGGATGTTCACGGACATTATTCATGCTCGCTGATTGGTCAATTAAAATCGTGAGGTGCATCAAAACTTTTGAAACGGACACCATGTTGGGTTCGCGAACAGCACCCGTAGTCCACAGACATTCGGTAAAAACATAATACAAAACACATTAGACTTCTCAAACTAAAGAAACTATCTATGGGGAACCGAGCATGGGATGGGATATGGCCATGAAAAGCCAAAAATCTGGTGTGTTTTCTTTTACGAAGTCCGCAAACCTCTCAGATGTTCGGGGGCATCGATGCATATTTCTGCATTACCGGGTCGGTGAAAAGCTGTTTTTGGATGACTTATAACTTTTGCACCACTCAATGATACTGCATTAAATGTTGCAATATGAGTTTAGATCTGACCCTAAATTGTTCTACAAAGTTTAGTGCTGTTTCACCAAGAGGTGGCAAAATGAGATGGAGGGTCCCAAAATATTTGAAAGACTTATAAATGTAGTGCCGTTTGACGAATGTGCATAAAAGTTTACAAAAAAATGTTAGACCCAGAGGTGAATGTTTCTGCAAAGTTAGGTGGGATTTTATGGGTGGGGTGTCTCAACATATTTATATGGCTCATAACTTTGTTGCTGTTTGACGAATCTGCATACATGTTTTCAGATAGATTATAGGCTCAATCATGAATGTTTGTGCAAAGTTTAAATGGATTTTGTCAAGTAGGAGCCAAGTTATATGACTATTTTTTGTATGTACATTTTGACACTTTTTAAATGTGCCCATGTTTTATTTTTTGAAAAGTGTCATAATGTAGGTACAAAAAATAGTCATATACCTTTGGTGACTGAGATATAGCCTGTGGCTTTGGGCAGTGTCAATGACAAATGTGTGCTCTGATTTCTTTATTGGGATTTGCAGCATGGCCTAAGCCTTAGGTTTGAATGAGAAAAAATGTTCTGCTTGCTGCTACAGCCTGAAGTGCTGGACTGGATTACAATAAATCTGCACAAGGAGCACCAGCAAGGACCTGAAAGGTTGCTTTTGCAAACTTTCAGGTGTTTTGTGTTTTATTTTTCCAAGGTGTCAAAATGTAAGTACAAAAAATAGTGATACAACTTTGGTACATGGACAGTGGGCCTGGCCCTCGGCAAGGACAAATGTCTACTCTGATGTACTTATTGGGGTATGCACCATGGTTGAAGCCCTAGGTCTAAATGGGAAAAGAAATTCTGCTTGTGGCTGCAGCCCGAAAGTCCTGGACGGGATTGTAGCAAATGTATGCTAGGAGCATCAGCAAGGACCGGAAATCATGCTTTTGCAAATCTGTCCTGTATTTTACTTGTTTCAAAGTGTCAAAAAGTAAGTACAGAAAATAGTGATATAACTTTTCTGCCTGGGCAGTGGGCAAATGTCTACTCTGATTTGCCTATTTGCGAATGTGGCATGGCCGAAGTCCATGCCCCATGGATTCTGAAGACTGGCCATGGCTGCAAGCCATGAGCACTGGTCATTGGTCACATTATGAGGGCATAGTGGGCACTGAACTAGGATGCAGGGTAAGTGCAGTGGATAATGGGGGTGGTATGGTGGGGATGGGGTTATGGTCGAGCCTCATGCCCTAGGCAATTCAACCCTGACTTGCATCCCCACCATACGCTGCTGATAACGACACACAGCAGCATGCGTTGCAAAAAATGTTTGCTAAAGGAGGTTTACAGTTGTTTCATATATGTTAAAAGAGGAATTATTAATAACTTATATGCAACTTATATGCAATGATGTAACATCATGAAACATTTTCACTCATTTTCACTCATAGAAACCTATGAAATGTACAGAACATTTTTTGTTAAAGGGACGTTATGGTTAAGTTGCACTAATAAAAATCCATGAAATTCAGTGAAAAAACATTGTTAAAGGGACATTATGGTTGCAAGTAAAACCAAAAAAAACAGAAATTCACCAGTTATGGTAAGCTAAGCAACCCTAACTCATGCCACCACAGTGCACTGCTAAGAGTAACACCCAGGACATCAAAGATGACATCAATGATAACATCACATATGACATTAATTTTGATGAAAAGTCCCTGCAACGGGTTGTGTTTATAATGTTGGCAACAAGATGTTAGGGGTTATCGGGAGACCTATCATGAACTACTTAATGTATTATAGAATTTACTCATCTAAAGAAAACATAATATTGGAATGTTGTTGTTAATAAAGGAACCTAATCATACATACACATAGGCAATGGCTGCAGCATACACCATAGAACTACAATGTGTTTTATCTTGTATTTTTGGATAGTAAAATAATGAATGATACCTTATAAGAGTTTTCAGTAATATTAAACATGGAATAAATAGCTAACAATTCAAGACTTACTACACACTTATGTTAGTACAAACAATACATATGAAGACCCACAATGCATACAAATCAGAGGCAAATACAAGTAAACTAAAGTAAGGTAGAAAGAAGCAACATCACCAGAAAATGTCAATAACATTAAAGTTCATCTTCATGTATACAAATGAATTGTGTGTTTGATGCCTGCCTATTGCTCTGTGTATGTGCACCGTAAACTGAGACCTAAGGAAAGTGCATATGACAAGGTTAACGTCTAGATATATAACACCTTTTGAGTTTCCATATTCTGACTGTTAGTGAAATGAAACCCCTTGCCTAGAAATGTCAGTGAACAAAAACAAGTGGCATAGATGTGTGCTGTCATCAATGATGTCATCAATGACATTTGTGATGTCATCTTTCATGTCCTGGGTATTAGTCTTAGCAGTGCACGGTGGTGGCGCGAGTTATGGTTGCTTAGCTTACCATAACTGGCTTATTTCTGGGGTTTGTCTCGGCTTTACTTGTAATCATAACGTCCCTTTAACAAAGTTTTTTCATTGAATTTCATGGGTTTTCATTAGTGCATCTTAACCATAATTTCCCTTTAGCAAAGTTTTTTCATTGGATTTCATAGGTTTTTATCAGTGCAACTTAACCATAATGTCCCTTTAACAAAGGTTTTTCACTGAATTTCATTGGTTTTTACCAGTGCATGCTATTTTCCTACAATTTACTAATATCATACTTACCCCATCATAGCAAAACTTCTGTCCTATTTACAATGTTGCACCTTAAAAACTCTACCATTTCCCACCTTGTAGCATCATTTTGTATACTTTTTGCAACTTTCTCCACTGTTTTTGCATCACAGACCTTCCGGACAGTGCCATGTGACCATGCGCTCACATGCTGCATGATGACGTGCCTTTTGAAGGCGCCTGCACTTCAGAATCGGGTCCATGCTTGGAAGACTGTTTGGAACTGGATTTATCAACTTATCTAGGAACTTTCAAGCTCAAAATGTACCCTTGCACAGCTCTTACACCTATACTTACTCATTATCCATTAACAATCTAGTGCAAAGCACATACGTGGAAGAATATTAGTAAAACTGCTATTTCCCTTAAAAATGGCATCAGATATTGCCCTCCCTCCTCCCCAAGAGCCACCACCACCCCCACCAGCTGGAGGACCTACACAACAGAAAAAGGGCAGTACTTCCAAAGATAATGAAGAGGACCAAGAAGATGAGGTAGAGGACGTGCCTACCTCTAGCACCCAGAGAGATTCATGGGTGTGGCAATTCTTTACCACTGTTGGGAGTGTACCAAAGGCTTAAGTTACCAAATTGAATAAATAAATAAATAGGGCTCCGGACCATTATCTACCATTGCAGCCCCTGCAATGGGAGCTAAAGGCCATTAGCAACCCTGGTTCCCAAAGCGGGAAGCCGGGGTGTGAAAAAATAGATTTCTCTTCCTACAGTAGGAAAGAAGGATTTTCCTTCCTACAGCGGGACGCCTCCGGTGTCAGGCTGTAGGTAGGACAATCCTTTTCCATGATGTCCACCATGGAAAGAGAAGGCGGGGCTCCATACAGAGCCCCTCTTCCCTTTCTATGGCAGCCTGCAGAACCCTATGACTATATTACCACAAGCACATTTTTTTCCCTTTCAAACCTATCCTACTTTCGAATAACTTTACCACACAGCCAGTCCCAGGTGGACATGGCCACTTTAACACCATTTTACGGCCCCTGCAGTCATGGCCAGTAGCCAGATTTTCCGTGTCATGACCTTATGCCATGACCCAGACAATCTGGCTACTGCCCACGGCCTCAGGCTATACCTCAGTCACCAAAGGTATATGACTATTTTTGTACCTACATTATGACATTTGTCAAAAAAATAAAACACAGGGACATTTGCAAAACCATGTTTTAATGTCCTTGCCAATGCTCCTCACGAGTTTGCTCAAAATCCGCCCATGTTTTATTTTTTCAAAAGTTTCAAAATGTATGTACATACAATAGTTTTATAACTTAGCCCTCACTTGACAAAATCCATTCAGTCTTTACACAAACATTGAAGGTTGGGTCTATAATCTTTTTCAAAACCTTTGTCCACAATCGTCAAATAGCAACAAAGTTAGAAGCCATCTATAAATGTTGAGACACCCCCTCTAATTTTGCCCCCACTTGAGAAAATCCCACCAAACTTTAGAAAACCATTTATATCTAGATCCAAAATCAGTTTGCCAAATGTTGTGCAGATTCATCAAATGACACCACATTTATATGCTTTTACAATATTTTGGGACCCCCCTCTAATTTGCCCCCTCTTGACAGAATCCCACAAAACTTTGCAAAACAATTCAGGATTAGGTCTAGAATAGAATTGCAGAATTACATGCAGTTTCATTGAGTGGCACTAAAGGTATAAGCCATCCAAAAACTGCTTTTCCCCAACCCTGTAATGCAGAAATAGGAACACTTACATGGGATGGTCACTCTTTTTTGTTTCTGGGGGGTTGATCTATTGTAGTGGCAATATTATATGTTCACATACAACTAACATAAATCAACTTTCTCTTTCTCAATCCGCCTTCTTCCGACCTTTAGGTGTAGTATTACGTCTCTTTCATGTGAATCACAGGAAGAGACAGACACAACCAGGTAAAAACGATATTAAATCATACTAATTTTATTCAATCAAACTGTCTAAAAAACAACTGAAAAGCAGGAAAAGCCCACAGTAATATTCAATAATTCAATTTTTCATTTATAACAAACAAATGTTCAATGTGAGATTAGTATGTGACAGAACCACTGTTTTTAATCAACAGGTATTATTTTGTTTATATATTGCTGCAGTATGAACTTCATAGATACGTCTACATATGTTCATATGTTTGGGATGTTTGAAATTGGGTTTAGCTTGAAAGAGTTCAGCAATGCTAATGTCTGGATTCTGCAAATAAATCTGGATCTTCAAAGAAGTCTGGAGTTAGCTACAAGGTGCTGTGTGGAAATCTGGATGTGTTCTGGAAGCAGTGTGTCCTATGTGGAGTGAAGTTCCTATATTTATACTATCAAATGACATCACCAAGTTTATGGTGTGAGCAGAATTTCAAAACACACCCCCTGGCTGTGAGTGGCCACAGGCACTTGCCTTGTCCCGGTTGGCAGTCAGAACAGAGCTGTCATCTTTACGATGGGATTTAGGAACTCCCACATTGATTTTGACCAAAACTTAACTTTTGCCCAAATGTTCATTTCTAAAATTATGTTCCCTAATCAAATCGGACACATACATTTCATATTTGATGGACTATATTCATCTTCAATCCCCATCTCTGTGAGAGCTGTCTTTCTCTTTCTATGGAATTTTATCAATTTTAATTCATAACCATTTGGATTAATAATTTCTAATTTGGCACATCCCTGAGCGCTTATTAGTGGATCATGTACATACAATCTTAGGCTTGCAACATTAATAGTTCTGCTACAATTAGTTTTTTTCCGTAACTTTGGTTCCTTAAGTGGCACAGTTTTCATCAATGTCTTCAAAGCAAAAGCCTAAAATTAGGTTAACATCTACCAATTTTTAGATTTATGTTCCTTTAGGGTGCACAGTTAAAGAGTTTCAAACTTAACCACAAATACAGATTTAAACACCAAAAAGTTCCTTTGACAGAGTTTTTTTTATTTTTCTCTCCTTTCAACAAACAACAGCTGTCAGATCCCTTTGATCAGGGTGGGGTGTTGAGGTAAGCATCCTGCCCCTCCCCAGCAGAGCCTGTCCTTTGTTCTTGGCTCTGCTGGGGAGGGCAAGACGAATGTCTAATGAGTCCATTGGGCTCCTTATGTGGGAATCATTAAGCAGCCATTAGCCTTCCTGTAGCAAGGGGTTGTCAAACTGAAGTGTCAAACCTTCCGAGACTGGCCACTGTCCAATCAGAATTAAGCAGTTACTTAACTCCAATATTGGGTTGCTTTTAAAATTAACAATAAAGTCTTTTCTTGAACACATATAAAAATAAGCACGGTTTATAAGGGATTTGGACATTTAAAAGAAATAAGCCCTTCACAAACATGCTTTAAATAGGCGCATTTTGCAATTTCTTCAGGAAAAAGAAACACATTAATCTGGGTTTGACAGCTAATTTTCTTATGCAGCTGTCAGTAAGTGAGGCCTGGATTCCTCCGACTTCACTGGAGTATCTATGATTTCAGCACACTTTCCTTTCAATAATACACTGGGAAAATGACTGAATTTAGCGCCAAAACAGCACTTTGAAGGTTGCCATTGATTGGGAAGCTGTATTTAAAGGCATTTTTGGATTTTATCCCACTTTTGTGGCCTTTGACATCATGTGACAGGTAACAGCACCCACTGGCATCCTCCTGCAGGGAGTTCTTGTTTTGACATCAACTTTGCATGTGTTTGGCAGGGTGATGCAGCCTTCTTGTGATTTATGAACCATGCACAGTTGTGCAGATTTGGCATGCACAGGGGTTAGTGCATCAATTTTTGGCAGTTTTCTTTCCCCATTGGCAAAGAGGTGTAATAGGGCACATTGGCATGGGTTGAAATATCCCAAAAGTCCTGGGCCAATGTTAATGGTTCAGAGTCTTTGCAGAGGATCAACCAGTTCAGAGTAGTTTGCGGTTAAGTCTTTGCCAAGAGTTCAAAACGAAGTTGGTCGGAGGAAAAGTTATTCAAAAGAGAAGAGAAGGACAAGCCTTCTGAGAGGTGAAAGATTTAAAACACGTTCACTGCGGTCGGACGGAACGAACGACCGGATTTGTACAGTACCTTAGATGAAGAAGAATGCTGTAGCTGAGGCGGTAGTTCCTGGCAGATCCTGCAGGCTCACGGTTCCTGAAGCGACTGTCGGACTGACAAGAAGGAGGAAGACTGGAGGGTCCAGTGCTGCCCAAGGAAGATGTCATGATCTCTGCTTCCAAAAGGTCAGGGTTTTCCCAACTCCCTTGGAAGCAGATCCATAACCCAGGTTCCGAGTGCCAACCAGTCCCAATTGGGACCTTTTGGACCCAGTCCTGGCACCAGTGGCACCAGGCTCATAAATATGCCCAGTCCCAGCGCTGGAAGCGCCGGGCTCATAATGCTTGGGTGGACTTACCTGCAGCAGACCATGCTGCTTACTTGCCTGCCAGTTGAGCCTCTGATCCTCTTCTGTTTGGAACTACTTTTCCTGTTGGGTGGGGCAGGAGCCACTCCCTAGGTTCAGAACACTGGAACTCTTCTGGAAAGCAGGAACTCTTTTCTTACCTAGGCGTGGCTGTGGAAGGAGACACCTAAGCACTACAGGAGGCTATTTAAACCACACCCGATGGATGAATCTTGCTTTGCGTTATTCTGCATCCTCTGCAGCAGAACGCTCATCGTGTCTTCTGCATCTGATCCTGGGCCTAAGGAAAAAGGCTTACCATCCTGAATCCAGTCTTCAGCAACACCTATAAAGACAAGAAAGAACAGGTTAGCATTACGGTCTTCAGTGACAGCGCTTCACTTACCTGGTCCATCGGCTGTCACCAACGCCTCGCGCTGCATTCCAGCATCTGAAAGACAAAGGCTTACCTACTCTTCGTGCGCTCCGGAGGTCTTCGCACTGCATTCCGGCACCTGAAAGACAAAAGCTTACCAGCTCTTCGCACGCTCCGGACGCCTTCGGCGCTGCATCCCGCATCTGAAAGACAAAACAAGGTGCGTTTAAAGACATTGGAGAACTTTAATACTCACGTGCCATTACTCCTTTCCACATCTAACCCAGTGGGTATTCCGGCACCCTGCAGCCGCTCCGAACTTGTACCTGCAAAATAAAAAGACAGTTAGAGCGCATCGTGAAGCAGGCAACAAGCGCTTACTTCCGTGCTTCCAGGCGCTTCCATTCATCACACGGGCTCCATCTTCAACTCACTTCAGCCCGTCATCCGCCATCGCCGGAACCCTGCAAAAACAAGAGACATAATTACTAAAGACTTTTAAAGACATTAGAATTACTCGAAACTTACCGTTCGTGCAGTAAACGACGGACAGCAGTCCTCTGAAGTCAAGAGGCCTGCTCCCCTTATCCAGTGAAGAAACTGGTTACAGCACCCTGCCCCGAGGCAGATGGAGAGCATTAACCTTTGGGGTTCTACAGGAGAAGAGAAAGGGAAGAAGAGAGAGACATTCAATAACCCAGTTCATTAATCCCATATTTTCTATCTGCAGACATCTTACCCTTCGAGTCAGACATACAGTGCACAGAGGTCCAGCCCAAAGAGCCAGCCGTGTGTTACACATCACCTTTGAAGATACTGTATATGCCCAGTCAAGACCGGCGCCTCTACGGGAATCAGGTGAGCGTTACAGAACGCAAAGCCTACCGCAAAACTCCCGTCCAGGCGCTATGGAAACCTCGGATACCGACCAGCTAGCCCAGTTACTTGGGGAACTAAGGGCAGAAGTGCATGCAGCCCGTCAGGAAACGAACGCTCTAAGAAGGGAACTGATTATTTCCAAGGAGCGAACAGATGATCTCGCTAGACAATTGCTACAGTCACAAGCCGGACAGACCCTGTTACCCGCATCTGGGGGAAATCTTCCTTCTACATCCTCTATGAATCCAGTGCAGATCAACCTACCTGGGATTGTACCTCTGGCTCCGCCCGAACGATTTTCTGGTGACCCAAAGAGGTTTGCAGTATTTATCAATCAGTGCCGGTTGCATTTCTTATGCCGGCCAGCAGCCTTTCCAACTGATCAAGCTAAAGTAGCTTTTGTGCTTTCGTACCTTAGTGGCAATGCGGCAGACTGGTCGATCCCTCTAGTAAATCAAGATGATCCGGTCCTCCATGAATTTCAAGCTTTTCAGCTCAGTATGGAAAAACTGTTCGCAAGACATTCACAGGGGCAGGCCTTGGACAATGAGCTTCTTTCGTTGCGACAAGGTAATCAAGACCTTTTGGCTTATATTGCGTCTTTCAACAGACTGATAGTGGAAACTCAATGGCCTGAGGACAAAAGGATTACGCTGTTTTATAGAGGTCTACGTGGAGAGCTCAAAGATGTGTTAGCCCAAGCAGTGAATCCCCCACAAGATTGTTCGGACTATATAGACTTAGTCGTTCAAATAGATCACAGACTGCAGAACAGGAAGGCCGATCGTTCCAAGTTTGCTGCTCGAGTATTTTCCAAACCGCCAACTCCTTCCAAAGGAGTAGACTCCGGGGAAAAAGGGGGGCCTGAAAGGTCCTCTAACACAAAAGGAGCAGGAAAGGAGAAAACAGTTGCAATTATGCCTCTATTGCGGAAACTCGGGGCACTTTCTTCGAGACTGTCCGGTGAAACCTGCCAAGAAGGCAGTAGGAGCTGCAGTTACCAAAGTTACAAACTCTGAGCAGGGAAACGACCTCGCCCGACAAGAATAGAGGTCCTCTTGCCGAGCGTGAAAACCAGTTCCGTGACCTCGCATTTCGTGATACCTATGGTCCTCATTAGCCCTGATAATCCGGATCGATTACATGCAATTGAAGCTTACGTCGACAGCGGTGCCATCGGCAATTATGTGGATCATGAAATGGTTTTGAGGATGAATCTAACTCTTTGTCCCAAGGCTGTAAAGGACGTCATTACCACGGTGGATGGAACGGAGATAGCCTCCGGACCAGTAACGCATACCACTCAAGAAGTGACGCTAGTAAGTCAAGATGGACACCATGAGAAGATCGTGTTCGATGTGATCAAGGCTCCTCAGTTTCAGATTATTCTAGAAATACCTTGGTTAGAGAAACACAATCCTCTGATCGATTGGCGAGCAAGAACGGTCCAGTTTCCAGAATGTGTCTCTACTTGTCACCCTCCACCTGGTGTTGCACTGGCAGCAATTTCTTCAGAGACTCCCCAGTTACCTCCCGAATACCTAGAATACCAAGATGTTTTCCGGAAGGACCAGGCTAACTCTCTACCTCCTCATAGGTCTTATGACTGCCAGATAGACCTGATACCTGGATCTACTCCTCCTTGTAGTAGAATTTATGCCCTCACCGAGCCTGAGAACCTTCACCTTCGACAATACCTGGATCAATACCTGGCAAATGGGTTTATTCGTCCTTCCAAGTCCCCTGCTTCTTCAGCTTTGTTCTTTGTTCCAAAAAAGGAAGGAGACCTTAGAACTTGTATAGATTATCGCTCCCTGAACCAGATCACCGTCAAGAATAGATATCCGTTACCTTTGATCCCTGAACTCCTGGACCAAGTCAGAAAAGCATGCATATATACAAAGCTGGATCTTAGAGGAGCCTACCACTTGGTACGAGTAAAAGAGGGTGATGAATGGAAGACGGCCTTCCGCACCAAATATGGGCTATTTGAATATCAGGTCATGCCCTTCGGACTTTGCAATGCCCCGGCCGCCTTTCAATATTTTATGAACGATGTCCTCAGAGAGCTCATAGATGTGTGTGTTGTTGTTTACATTGACGACATCCTCGTTTATTCTTCATCGGAATCTGAACATCGGAAACACGTGAAAATGGTCCTCGAAAGATTGCGTCAACACAAACTTTTCGCTAAGTTGGAAAAATGTGTTTTCAACGTGACTGAAGATGAATTCTTGGGATTCATATTATCACCTGGCGGAGTGTGTACGGATTCAAAGAAGGTCGAAGCAGTTCTCAAATGGCCATCACCATCCTCCGTAAAAGGTGTGCAAAGCATGTTAGGCTTCGCTAACTTTTACCGCAGGTTTATCCCCGAATTTTCTCGAATAGTCCAGCCGATTACTGCCTTGTTAAAGAAAAACAAACGTTTTGAATGGTCTACCGAGGCGGAACAAGCTTTCCAGGATTTGAAGACTAAGTTCATCTCTGCACCAATCTTAAAACACACTCGCCCCGAACTCCCCTACATCGTGGAAACTGATGCTTCAAGCCTTGCCATGGGGGCAGTTCTATCACAAAAGGACCCGGTAACCAATCAGTTGCATCCCGTGGCATTTTGGTCCCGCAAATTCTTGCCTCCTGAAATCAATTACACGATTACTGACAAGGAACTTCTGGCTATCAAGTCTGTCTTTAAGGCTTGGCGGCATTATCTGCTGGGGGCCCGACACACCGTTACTGTGATTACGGATCACCGAAACCTGCAATATTTGAAAACCGCAAAAGCCCAATCCTCTAGACAACTCTGTTGGGCATTATTCTTTGCCGAGTTTGACTTCATAATTACCTATCGACCTGGTACAAAAAACGGTAAAGCTGATGCCCTTTCTCGGATGGGAGTGGAAGAACACTTGATCAACCCTAAACCTGTACCAATCATTCCCGAACAAAGAATTCTGGGTGTAATCGCCACACAATCCATAGAGGAAGTTAAGGATAAAGCCAGGCAACTTGTAACTCCAGCAGACATACAGAATTGGCATCTGCAGGGAAAGGACTTTGCAGTAAAGGACAACTTATTGTATTTCCAAGAACGATTATACCTGCCCAGCACAGATTTACAGAAAAAAGTAATCTCTTGTTATCACGATTCTTTAATGGAAGGACATCCCGGTATGGCCAAGACCTCAGAAAAGATCAAGCGCTACTTCTGGTGGCCGTCTTGGAAAAAAGATATCAGAGACTTTATAATGTCCTGTGGAGTATGTGCCCAAAACAAGAGTCAAAAGGAAAGACCAGCAGGCCTCTTACGCCCTATTGACATCCCACCTCGCCCTTGGCATACGCTTTCTATGGACTTCATCACCGATCTACCTCCATGCTCCGGATATAATACGATTCTAGTAATCGTGGACTTATTCTCCAAGATGGCGCATTTCATTCCGCTCAAAGGCTTGCCAACAGCAGCAACTCTGGCCCGAGAATTTCTCGAAAACATCGTCCGACTGCACGGTTTTCCTTCGGTTCTAATTTCGGATCGAGGTAGTCAATTTATTTCTCATTTTTGGCGAAGTTGCTGTCGGTCGGCTCAAATTGATGTGAGAATATCGACCAGTCACCACCCTCAGACCGACGGACAAACCGAGAGGACCAATCAAACTCTGGAACAGTATTTACGCTGCATGCTGCAACAAACTGAAAAAACTTGGATAGACATCCTTTGGATAGCCGAATATGCCTACAATAACTCTGTCCATTCGGGAACTGGGAAAACCCCGTTTTTTCTTTTATACGGCAGTCACCCTCAAACCTCGGAGTTGGATCCCCTCCAAGATCTTGAAACACCAGCAGTAGACTACCTGCATTCTACAATCACCCAAGCCTTTAAGGAAGCTGCTTCTCACCTTCAAAGGGCTAAAGAACAATACAAGAAAGGAGCAGATCAACATCGGAAGGAAGCCCCTCAATATCAAGTAGGGGATCAAGTCTGGTTATCCACCAAATATCTACCTCTAAAAGGGCCACGCAAATTCAACCCAAGATACCTTGGTCCCTATTCCATCACTACCATAGTAAACCCAGTAGCGGTCAAGTTGGACTTGCCCCCGCACATGAAGATACATCCGGTCTTCCACGTCTCTCTATTAAAACCCGTGCAACCTCAAACCCGACTAACTAAATCTCCAAAACCCATCCTAGTTGATGGAGAACTCGAGTTTGAAGTCAAAAGCATTCTGGACTCCAAGATCTCCAAATCTAAACTATTTTACCTAATTGACTGGAAAGGCTACGGCCCCCAAGAGAGATCCTGGGAACCTGCTGAATATGTCCACGCTCCTCGCCTAATCAAAAGATTTCACCGAACATTTCCTGACAAGCCAAAACCCCCGGAGAAGCCCGGTTTGGGAGGGGCCTTGAGGGGGGGTACTGTCATGATCTCTGCTTCCAAAAAGTCAGGGTTTTCCCAACTCCCTTGGAAGCAGATCCATAACCCAGGTTCCGAGTTCCAACCAGTCCCAATTGGGACCTTTTGGACCCAGTCCTGGCGCCAGTGGCACCAGGCTCATAAATATGCCCAGTCCCAGCGCTGGAAGCGCCGGGCTCATAATGCTTGGGTGGACTTACCTGCAGCAGACCATGCTGCTTACTTGCCTGCCAGTTGAGCCTCTGATCCTCTTCTGTTTGGAACTACTTTTCCTGTTGGGTGGGGCAGGAGCCACTCCCTAGGTTCAGAACACTGGAACCCTTCTGGAAAGCAGGAACTCTTTTCTTACCTAGGCGTGGCTGTGGAAGGAGACACCTAAGCACTACAGGAGGCTATTTAAACCACACCCGATGGATGAATCTTGCTTTGCGTTATTCTGCATCCTCTGCAGCAGAACGCTCATCGTATCTTCTGCATCTGATCCTGGGCCTAAGGAAAAAGGCTTACCATCCTGAATCCAGTCTTCAGCAACACCTATAAAGACAAGAAAGAACAGGTTAGCATTACGGTCTTCAGTGACAGCGCTTCACTTACCTGGTCCATCGGCTGTCACCAACGCCTCGCGCTGCATTCTGGCATCTGAAAGACAAAGGCTTACCTACTCTTCGTGCGCTCAGGAGGTCTTTGCACTGCATTCCGGCACCTGAAAGACAAAAGCTTACCAGATCTTCGCACGCTCCGGAGGCCTTCGGCGCTGCATCCCGCATCTGAAAGACAAAACAAGGTGTGTTTAAAGACATTGGAGAACTTTAATACTCACGTGCCATTACTCCTTTCCACATCTAACCCAGTGGGTATTCCGGCACCCTGCAGCCGCTCCGAACTTGTACCTGCAAAATAAAAAGACAGTTAGAGCGCATCGTGAAGCAGGCAACAAGGGCTTACTTATGTGCTTCCAGGCGCTTCCATTCATCACACGGGCTCCATCTTCAACTCACTTCAGCCCGTCATCCGCCATCGCCGGAACCCTGCAAAAACAAGAGACATCATTACTAAAGACTTTTAAAGACATTAGAATTACTCGAAACTTACCGTTCGTGCAGTAAACGACGGACAGCAGTCCTCTGAAGTCAAGAGGCCTGCTCCCCTTATCCAGTGAAGAAACTGGTTACAGCACCCTGCCCCGAGGCAGATGGAGAGCACGGCGTTCACTTACCTAAGGTGAGAGCGTTAACCTTTGGGGTTCTACAGGAGAAGAGAAAGGGAAGAAGAGAGAGACATTCAATAACCCAGTTCATTAATCCCATATTTTCTATCTGCAGACATCTTACCCTTCGAATCAGACATACAGTGCACAGAGGTCCAGCTCAAAGAGCCAGCCGTGTGTTACACATCACCTTTGAAGATACGGTATACGCCCAGTCAAGACCGGCGCCTCTACGGGAATCAGGTGAGCGTTACAGAAGAAGCCAGCAGCAGAGCAAAGCGACGAATAAAAGGTGTGCTCCTTAAAAGCACGAAAGGACTCTCTCAAGCTGGCTATCCGGTTTCCTGTGGCACAGCAAATTCAACCAGGCTGAAGAGGGAGGTCCAGGGGCTTTGTGAGCTTGTTGGTCCCACCAGGCTCAAGGGGATAAGACTCCTTGTGTTTCTCCTCTGTCAACGAAGTTCAGGCGATTCGGACATGCAGCAGGGCTTCACTGGGATGTCCAGTAGTTGCAGCAGTCGGCTTCCTTCAGCTTCTCGTTGTCTCTCTCGATCCAGTGGTGACTCTGCCTTCCAGTCCCACAGACCTGCTTTTTATGCACCAAATCCCCCATTCACACAGCCTGGCTGTCAATCACACAGCAGGGTGACTGTCCTGGCTGGACAGTCACCTAGCCAATCAAGCTAGAGTGTGACTTGGGAGACCCAGACACTCAGGCACCTAAGGAGGGCTTCTGGGCAGAAGCCCGCCAAAGGACGGCGAGCAAAGGAACCAAACCTCGTTTGGCACACAGAGTAAAACATGAGAAAGACCTTTACATAAAGAAATGGCAAATAAACCCTCCCGGAACCAAATAAAAATAAAAGGGGTCTAGCAGGTTTAAAGTTTGAGACTACCACCATAGCCGATAACTATACAGAGGCTATTTTCATAGCTTGCGGTAGAAAGAAAAGGGTAGATACCACTGCCACCAGCCAAATCTTAGAGAAAGGGGAACGAAATAATGTTCCATGAGAAACAGACACAAAGGGATAACTATTAACCTCTCCAGTACTCTATGGAAGATAGTTTGTACTGGGTCTGTAAATTTAAAAAGACTAGTAAAGTCAATGGCAACTTTACATGTTCTGGGAGACAGTAGTCAGTCCCAGAAAATTGAGTTTAAAGTGCAAAGTCTGTAAAAGACAACCCTGTTTCACTGCACTAAAGGTGCTGTGTGACACACAGTAAAAAGATGATGCCTATGGAGTTGGTGAGACTCCATATCCATGAACTCAAAAATGTACAACACACAGCAAAAACACATGTAAGAGTGGAAAAAAAGGCTCACACTCTTACCAGGTAAAAAAAAAAAAATCCTAGTAATCCAGCAAAGATGCTGAGGGACTCAGTAGGTAAGGGAAATTAGCCGTTCTGGAGAATTCTCCCTAACACTCGCCCCCCACCCCCACCAGATTAAGGGACAGGAGGATTTAATCCACTCCTGGATGAATCTCTTCACTCTAGTCGGTTACAAACATCCTAGAGAGACCATCAGCATTTTGGTGGGGACATCCTGACCTGTGCTCAATGGTGAAATCAAACCCTTGCAGGCAGATTGACCAGTTTAGTAGTTTTGGGTTCTCCCCTTTCATTTGCATTACCCATCTCAAGGGTTGGTGGTCTGTCTGAATCACAAAAGTAGATCCATACAAGTATGGTCTAAACTTCTTCAGAGTCCACACAACAGCAAAGCATTCACGCTCTATGGTTGCCCAACTTGTTTCCTACTGATGAAGCAAATGGGGTGCTCTCTACCTTTCTCATCCATTTGACTAAGGACTGCACCTATACCTGCATTGGATGCATCCATCTGCACAATGAAGGGTTGGTGATAATCAGTAGCTCATAGGACTGGAGCTTGACAAAGGGTTTTCTTCAGGTTTTCAAAGGCTTGAGTGCACTCCTCATTCAATCTAACCTTTTTAGGGAATTCTGGAGAAGAGACTACATTGATGGGAGAAGCTATGGTCCCATAGTTCTCTATGAAATTCCTGTAGTACCTAGTGAGACCTAGGAAGGCTCTCACCTGGGTTTGAGTAGTAGGGGTGGCCCAGTTTTGTACAGCTTTTACTTTGCTAGGCAATGGCCTTACGTCACCTCCTCCTACCTCATGACCAAGGTAGACCACTTTCCTCTGACCAATTTGACATTTACTTGCCTTTATGGTCAGATGGGCCTGCTCAAGAGCCTGCAATACATATCCCAAGTGATCAACATGTTCTCTCCAAGTAGGGCTGAACACTGCAATGTCATCCAAGTATGCCATGCAGAAGTCCTCCATTCCATTCAGAACTTGATTGACCATCGCCTGAAATGTAGCAGGGGCATATTTTAATCCAAAAGGCATAACCTTAAACTGATAGAGACCTGCTGTGGTCTAAAATGCAGTTTTCTCCTTGGCATGGTCTGTCAGAGCTATTTGCCAAAAGCCTGAAGTAAGATGAAATGTACTGAGATCCTGGGTAAAGGATGGGCATCAGTCTTTGTGACTGCATTTAGAGCTCTATAGTCCACACAGAATCTCAACTCATTGGATCCTGCCTTTGGTACTAGAACAACTGGACTAGACCATGGACTTGTAGATGGCTCTATAACCCCAAGATCAAGCATCTTGTTGACCTCTTCCTTTATGTGCGTTCTTACATGGTCTGACATTATGTAACCTCTGCTTTTCACAGGTGAACAGTCACCAGTTAAAAGTTCATGCTGGCCCCAAGGGGTCAAGCCTGGTGAAAATGTGAAAGCAGGGAAGCAAACTGATTTAACAGAAACTTGCACTCCTCCTGTTGTTCAGATGTCAGATTAGAAGAGAGATTCACTCCTTCTATTTTCTCATACAAAGGTTGGCCTCTGAGTAGGTCAGGTAGAGGTTCACTCTCCTCCTCCTCTTGAGCTGAAGCTAGAAGCAAAGCTCCCACTTCTGGTCTCGAGACCTATGCCTTCAAACATTTGGTGTGAAAGACTCTGGGAGCCTCCTTGGGATTGCCCAAGTCCACCAGATAGTTCACCTCTCCAGGTTTTCCCACAACCTTGAAGGGTCCTATCCACTTGTCCTGCAAGGCCCTCTGCCTTGTTGGCACCATAACTAGAACAAGCTGGTCTTGAGCGAACTCAACCATGTTGGCCTTCTGGTCATGCCAATATTTTACCAGAGCCTGACCTGCTTTCAAGTTATCACTAGCTTCTGCCATCATGTGTGACATTCTCCTCCGGAGACCTATCACATAGTCAGTCACTCTGACTGGCTTGGGGGAAGGAGCACTCTCCAACCCCTCCTTAATCAGGGCCAAAGGACCTCTGACTGGATGGCCATAAAGAAGTTCAAAGGGACTATATCCAACACCCTCCTGAGGGACTTCTCTATAAGCAAAGAGAAGGCATGGCAATAGAAGGTCCCACTTTCTTTTAAGGGGTTCTTCTAAAGCACCTATCATGCTCGTCATAGTATGATTAAACCTCTCTACCAGTCCATTTGTTTGTGGATGGGAGGCTGTAGGGAACTTGTAAGTGACACCACCGTTTTTCCACATGGCTTGCATGTAGTGGGACATAAAACTGGATCCCCTGTCGGATATCACTTCCTTAGGAAACCCTACTCTGGTAAAAAATACCAAGTAGAGCCTTAGCCACAGCCTGAGCTGTAACAGTTCTCATAGGTATCGCCTCAGGCTATCTAGTAGCATGGTCTACTACAACCAGGATGAACCTGTTTCCTGAAGATGTGGGAGGGTGAAGGGGATCAAAAATGTCAATTCCAACCCTCTCAAAAGGAACTCCTACCACTGGGAGAGGCACCAATGGTGCCACATTCTTGGCTTCACTCTTGCCAGAGGTTTGGCAAATGTGACAGTGTACAAGAGGGCGAAGTGACCTCTGACGGGCCCATAGGATCAGAGCTCACCCTCAAGTACTTTAAGATGAGATAGCTGCACCTTGAGGTGGATGGGGTGCGGGATTCTCTTACTCCAACACCAATCAATAAGGACAACTCAATGGTTTGGCAAAGGGAAGTCCGTTTAATGACAAGTACAAAAAACGGGGAAACATGGAAATCAACAGTGATGCGATCGCCCGTCTCGCTTCAACTCCCAAAATCTTCATTCAAACAGCAATAGTTATAGTAAAAATGTGTCATCATTGACGTGTAACACTCAAAGTTTTTCATACAATTCGATTGGTTGGAAAAGGTAACTTAAGTATAGGTGCTATATCTGTATATGGTAACGGAGTGTGAGGATTGGATAACTCTTATTGGGTAGGCGTCTACGCCCTTCCCTCTACATTACTCATGCAAAATGTCACTAAAAGTACAATGTCTCATTGGTTCTACTATCTATAGGACCTTAGATTATTTGGCCCACTGTGATTGGGCTGGCTACAATCCTAAGCATAAATCTCCACTTTAATTAGCAGCATGCAGAATGGTCACCCAGATGCGGCATGCCCCAAGATTCATCCTGCCTCCCTTCCATCAATCAGTATTTTAGGGCTATGAGTCAATTAGTTGGCTGAGGTTGGCCTCAAAACTGTAGCTTCTTGTCAGGAAAAGTTATGGTATCTTCTGCTTTTGGGTGACATCAAACATTGGTACCTCTTTGCGCTTGGCTGGTCACGTGTTAGCACGCCGTGAATCTGCTTCTTTTTCCTTCTATTTGTGCATTTAATTCTCCTTCAGGCCCACCACCTGCATGGGCCTCCTTATCTCGACCTTCGCGGGGCAGGCTGCTCTGTTCTTAAGTTTCGATTCTCCGAAGTTACTGTCTGCCTCCATTATTTGGTTTGACCTCGATTTTCCAGGCACAAGCTGCCTCTTGCTGAGTTTCGATTCTGGCCTCCCGTCTTGCCTTTGGCTGGAACATGAATCCTGGCCTATTTTGACCCTTAATAACCTGGGTTAATTCTGCTATTGTATGAAGCGGACTCGCACTTATACAATGTGCTTCGTTGAGGCAGATATATAGTTGGCACTTGCCGCTCTATTCTTCCACTAAGCATAGCAAGCCGCACCGTTTTCTTAGCTTCTTGCGTTCCAAGCCTATGTACAGGCGTTAGCTAGTTGCATACTTTCATCCTGCATTATAGTTACGTTTCTTTGTATTTCAACATTGTCTCTTCTTCTATTTCCACTACGTTATTTTCATACATTTCGTCTTTTTGTGTCACCCTGTTGGTTGCCGTTTCTTTCATCAGTGAGTCTGTCTGGGCCCTTGTGTCGTCACCATTCGCCTTCAATTAAGGCCCTTTGGGTCTCTTATGGGACAGTTTGTAAGTAGTCTCCATTTCGTGTCAGCTGCTGATACGGTTCTCTCAATGGATACCTTACTGCCCATGGTTGTCTGGTTATTGGCACTTCGAAAGGTGTTGCTCTTCTGATGGGCACTGAGCAGAGCCCTAGTGCAGCTCTCTGGTGATTTATTTGCTCATCATACGTCACATATCTTGGTGTGTACGTTCCTGGTACTTCAAAATGGGTGGCTGGAGTGCAGGCCATATCTGGCACCTCCTCTACTACAGCTCCTACATAATTTGTCAACTTCTGAACCCATCTTAGGCCAGTAGAAGTATAAAGA
This sequence comes from Ambystoma mexicanum, assembly GCF_040938575.1. Lineage (NCBI taxonomy): Eukaryota > Metazoa > Chordata > Amphibia > Caudata > Ambystomatidae > Ambystoma > Ambystoma mexicanum. The sequence goes on along the minus strand of NC_090929.1, from coordinate 1,211,095,319 downwards.
GAGCCTTTCCTTGGTCTTTTTGAAACTCAAATGACCAGCCAAAGGTATCTCATGGGCCAACTGTAGGAACTGGAGTCTGTTTGCGCGGGACATTACAAGTTTTTTGCAGTCCCCAGAGATAAACTCAGTCTGTTCACTGTAGAAGAGGCCATCTTCCCACTGCAACCTATGCTTCCCAGGTTCTTGCCCATCGAGATAAGAAGCTGCCTGTTGTCGAAGACCTTCCAGAGTAGGGCACTCTCTTTGTCCTCTGCTGAAGTCGGCCCTGTTGGGTCCACCTTCTGCCAGTAAAGACTGCAGCTCAGGGTGATCAAAAGGATCCAGATCTCCAACTAGAAGAATGTCTTCTTCCAGATCTGACTCTTCAGAGACTGGATCAACCACGCAGGGTTGTACCTCACACAGCAGGTGGAGGAGTCCCAGGTGTGACTTTGGACAATCTTGAGGATGTCCTTGTTGGTAGCACATGGGTGCTATCTGCTTTCTTCTGTGAGGTCGTAGGTTTCCCATTTGCCTCTTTCTTTCTTGAAATAGCAGTGAGCATTTCCTGTGGACTGGGGGTGATAGTTTCCTCTATCAAGTCCCCTGGAGAGCCTCTCAAGGTCCTCTCCCTTGCAGGCCTAATGAGCTACTGTTTCCTTTTACTGGGAGGCATGGGGTTACTAGACACAACTCTAAGTGTTTTCACGTCATTACCCAACAGGACTCTCCCAGGCACTTCCCTCTGCACACTAACAGGTATCTTGACAGTCATGGCATTGCACTGGATGAGAGCTGGTAACTGGGGAAGCATTTGCACAGGGCCTCCAGCTAACTTGGTGCGTTAGCAACATCCTCTACCTTGAAAAACGATTCATCAACCACAGTTATGCTGGCTCCAGTCAGTGGTCGAAGTGTACGAAAAGAAGTAGTGGAACTACGTTCCCTGCTGGCCTGAATCCACTCCCCACAAACCCCATCACCATGTCGCCTCCCACACACAATACACACACCCAAACACTTGCACCTGCTGTTTAAGGGAACGTTCAGTGCAGTGCACTGAAAGTGCAAGTTTCAACTTCTTCCTACACTTTTATTTTAAAACGAACCATTCCGGAATGGTCTCTTTTTAAAATAAGAGTATAGGAGCTGTAAAAGGTAATTTTAAAAAGTAGAGGAGCACCGCTCCCGACCACTCCCGCTCACTTCGACCACTGGCTCCAGTGTCCCTGATGGCAGGGGTCTCCTGGCCATTCACAAGAACACTATCTTTATAATACCCTTCAGTATTATCTGGGATGGAATTATAGACATCTAAGTTCTGTTGTTCCCACAAACCCTCGGACACTAAAGAAACACTAGCTGAGACTCTCATGGGTTCATCAGCCAGTAGGTGAAAGTTCCCACTTTCCATAGGTACTTCTTCCTCTGGGTAGAAGGCTAAGGAGACAAGTGTGGACCCCTGATGGTTTACCCTTACACCTGGGATCCCCTTTCACATGGTCAGTTGACCCACAAACATGACATTTCCCAAATGTTTTGATGAATTGGGGTTTGTTCTGACCTCCATCTGGTTTGGGTCCAGATGGTGCACTAGTCTGATTTGGTTTCCCTTGTGGTTTACCCTTATGTTGCTGTTTGGGGCCCTCTTTTGGATTGGAGGTATTAGAATTCTCTGTGTTATCTTTCTTTGGCTGCTTTCCCTCGTCCTTCTTCTGAGTTGCCCTAGAATCTTTGTAGCCCTGTTGGCAACCCACATGTCAGCAGCCTTAGCTAACTTCTTTGGATGTATCTCCTTAGAATCAGCCAAGTGTTGTCTGTGCTCAGGAGAGCAGGCATCGTAAATTGACTCCAACATAACACGATTTCTTATACCTTCATAAGTGTTAACTCTGTAACCCTTAACCCAACCATATAAGTTGTTCAAACATTCACATACCCAGGTAGTCCAAGGGGTACCATCATGCTTTTTGTGGGTCCTAAACCTCTTAAGGTACTGTGAAAGGGTCTTCCCAAATCTAGCAATTAAAGCTAGCTTCACACACTCATAATCTATCCTATCCGTCTCCCCCAACTCCATCACAACATCAGATGCAACAGTGGGTAGCCTAGAAAAGAGCCAAGGAAGCAACCGATTCCCTGTAATGTCTTGAATCCCATGGTTATACTCAAACATTGCCAACCAATCCAAAATATCAAGCTTAGCCTCATACATACCCACAATTTCTTTAGGCATACAGGGTCTATTAGGACTGGAGGAACTAGAAGACTTTGGGAGAGGAGCATTCTCAAGAGATAACTTTTACATTTCTAGTTCATAATTCCACTCCATTTCTCTGAGCCTAAGTTCTTGATGTGTTTGTTCAGTTTGAGCATTTAAATGTTTGAATTCCAATTCAAGCCTCATCTTTTCTAGAGCAATGAATTCAGGACTGAGTGTAGGACCTGATGGGGTCCCAGTGGACAAAGGTTGAGGTTTCTGAGCAAACAGATGAGCAATAGAGCCTACATTGTGAGACACATCTAACTCATCTAGCTCATCAATAATATCTGACACATTAATCAATAATTATCATCCTCATTATTTTCCACATTTGTTGGGGGGTTAGGTATTTCAGACCCACTCCTCAGACTGTTGTTCTCTAACAACCTTTCAATTAATTCTGACTTTTTGCCTTTAACAGAGAGATTCCTTTCTCTACATAGACTTTTCAAATGATCAACAGTGTAACTAAGGAGGGTCTCCTGACTGTAGCTTTCCATATCAGACATGATAAAAAAAATTGCTTTTAGTGGTGTTTAGTTTTAGAACGGTAGCGGGCGCCCCTCTCTCGAAAGAACAGACTTGATAACCTATTCAGTGGTTATTAACCACTTGAGAGTTCGCAGCCACTGCTTTTACTCACTGTGCCTTTCACAGATGGGAAATATCCATTTGCATATCAGTCTTTGTCCTGCCCAGGGGCAGTCCAGCACCGAAATGCAATGGCAACTCCAACCTGAACGAGAGTACCACCAGCAACCCCATACACGTGTTTCACCCTTGTTGGGGATCATCAGTGAGGTGAAGCTGATGCCTCTCTAAGCACAGTGAGAGGGAGACCACGTCTGGTTGCCCCCAGGAGACCTAGGGTTACCAATCCCAGGTTCCTTGAAAAATAGTTTTAGAACGGTAGCGGGCGCCCCTCTCTCGAAAGAACAGACTTGATAACCTGTTCAGTGGTTATTAACCACTTGAGAGTTCGCAGCCACTGCTTTTACTCACTGTGCCTTTCACAGATGGGAAATATCCATTTGCATATCAGTCTTTGTCCTGCCCAGGGGCAGTCCAGCACCGAAATGCAATGGCAACTCCAACCTGAACGAGAGTACCACCAGCAACCCCATACACGTGTTTCACCCTTGTTGGGGATCATCAGTGAGGTGAAGCTGATGCCTCTCTAAGCACAGTGAGAGGGAGACCACGTCTGGTTGCCCCCAGGAGACCTAGGGTTACCAATCCCAGGTTCCTTGAAAAATAGTTTTAGAACGGTAGCGGGCGCCCCTCTCTCGAAAGAACAGACTTGATAACCTGTTCAGTGGTTATTAACCACTTGAGAGTTCGCAGCCACTGCTTTTACTCACTGTGCCTTTCACAGATGGGAAATATCCATTTGCATATCAGTCTTTGTCCTGCCCAGGGGCAGTCCAGCACCGAAATGCAATGGCAACTCCAACCTGAACGAGAGTACCACCAGCAACCCCATACACGTGTTTCACCCTTGTTGGGGATCATCAGTGAGGTGAAGCTGATGCCTCTCTAAGCACAGTGAGAGGGAGACCACGTCTGGTTGCCCCCAGGAGACCTAGGGTTACCAATCCCAGGTTCCTTGAAAAATAGTTTTAGAACGGTAGCGGGCGCCCCTCTCTCGAAAGAACAGACTTGATAACCTGTTCAGTGGTTATTAACCACTTGAGAGTTCGCAGCCACTGCTTTTACTCACTGTGCCTTTCACAGATGGGAAATATCCATTTGCATATCAGTCTTTGTCCTGCCCAGGGGCAGTCCAGCACCGAAATGCAATGGCAACTCCAACCTGAACGAGAGTACCACCAGCAACCCCATACACGTGTTTCACCCTTGTTGGGGATCATCAGTGAGGTGAAGCTGATGCCTCTCTAAGCACAGTGAGAGGGAGACCACGTCTGGTTGCCCCCAGGAGACCTAGGGTTACCAATCCCAGGTTCCTTGAAAAATAGTTTTAGAACGGTAGCGGGCGCCCCTCTCTCGAAAGAACAGACTTGATAACCTGTTCAGTGGTTATTAACCACTTGAGAGTTCGCAGCCACTGCTTTTACTCACTGTGCCTTTCACAGATGGGAAATATCCATTTGCATATCAGTCTTTGTCCTGCCCAGGGGCAGTCCAGCACCGAAATGCAATGGCAACTCCAACCTGAACGAGAGTACCACCAGCAACCCCATACACGTGTTTCACCCTTGTTGGGGATCATCAGTGAGGTGAAGCTGATGCCTCTCTAAGCACAGTGAGAGGGAGACCACGTCTGGTTGCCCCCAGGAGACCTAGGGTTACCAATCCCAGGTTCCTTGAAAAATAGTTTTAGAACGGTAGCGGGCGCCCCTCTCTCGAAAGAACAGACTTGATAACCTGTTCAGTGGTTATTAACCACTTGAGAGTTCGCAGCCACTGCTTTTACTCACTGTGCCTTTCACAGATGGGAAATATCCATTTGCATATCAGTCTTTGTCCTGCCCAGGGGCAGTCCAGCACCGAAATGCAATGGCTGCGAACTCTCAAGTGGTTAATAACCACTGAACAGGTTATCATGTCTGTTCTTGCGAGAGAGGGGCGCCCGCTACCTTTGTAATACTATTTGTTAAGGAACCTGGGATTGGTAACCCTAGGTCTCCTGGGGGCAACCAGACGTGGTCTCCCTCTCACTGTGCTTAGAGAGGCATCAGCTTCACCTCACTGATGATCCCCGACAAGGGTGAAACACGTGTATGGGGTTGCTGGTGGTACTCTCGTTCAGATTGGAATTGCCATTGTATTTCGGTGCTGGACTGCCCCTGGGCAGGACAAAGACTGATATGCAAATGGATATTTCCCATCTGTGAAAGGCACAGTGAGTAAAAGCAGTGGCTGCGAACTCTCAAGTGGTTAATAACCACTGAACAGGTTATCATGTCTGTTCTTGCGAGAGAGGGGCGCCCGCTACCTTTGTAATACTATTTTTAGTGGTGTTTAGCCTTGTGGGTAGTTGATCCAAGGTAATAGCAACACTCTAAGTGTAATCACTATACTTGATCCTCACCGCTGTACACCAGTGTTAGGCAGAATCATATGCAGTACCCTTTGGGAACACCACACACAATTAAGACTACAAGTGCAAGTACAAATTCACCTTTGGTACAAGCCTGTACTACACAGTAAAGTGGTAGCTATGGCTGAGCAGCCAGACTTATCTCAAGATTAAAGTGAGCAGTATCCGAAGTTACACAAAGGACAGCAATTACTATGGTTCAAACAAACACTCACTCAAGGTTTCGGAGTAAAAGAACATACATTTATTTACACCATCAGTTATAAAATAGTTCACTAATATAAAGCAGTAGAAAATCACAATCTTAATACACTACACAAACCCCAATCAATTCTGGACAAGTTAAGCTCAAAAGTGAAGTGTGAGCAAAATGGCACTCCAGCAATTTAAAGGGGAGTAAAGGCAAGGTTATTCAAAAATCAACAACATCAACAAGTGATAGGCAGGTCAATCTAGAAAAGGCTTACTGCAACTAGGATTCAAATCAATACGCCTGGGCCAATGTTAATGGTTCAGAGTCTTTGCAGAGGATCACCCAGATCAGAGTAGTTCACGGTTAAGTCTTTGCCGGGAGTTCAAAACAAAGTTGGTCGGAGGAAAAGTTATTCAAAAGAGAAGAGAAGGACAAGCCTTTGCGAGAGGCGAAAGATTTAAAACACTTTCACCGCGGTCAGACGGAACGAACGACCGGATTTGAACAGTACCTTAGATGAAGAAGAATGCTGTAGCTGTGGCAGTAGTTCCTGGCAGTTCCTGCAGGCTCATGGTTCCTGAAGCGACTGTCGGACTGACAAGAAGGAGGAAGACTGGAGGGTCCTGCGCTGCCCAGGGAAGAAGCCAGCAGCAGAGCAAAGCGACAAATAAAAGGTGTGCTCCTTAAAAGCACTAAGGGACTCTCTCAAGCTGGCTATCCAGTTTCCTGTGGCACAGCAAATTCGACCAGGCTGAAGAGGGAGGTACAAGGGCTTTGCGAGATGGTTGGTCTCACCAGGGTCAAGGTGAGAAGACTCCTTGCTGATCCCCTCTGTCGACGAAGTTCAGGCGATTCGGGCCTGCAGCAGGGCTTCACCGGGATGTCCAGTAGTTGCAGCAGTCGTCTTCCTTCAGCTTCTCATTGGCTCTCTAGATCCAGTGGCGACTCTGCCTTCCAGTACCAGAGACTGGCTTTTTATGCACTAAATCCCCCATTCATACAGCCTGCCTGTCAATCACCAGCAGGGTGACTGTCCTGGCCGGACAGTCACCTAGCCAATCAAACTAAAGTGTGACTTGGGTCTCCAAGTAGACCCTGTGCAGGGGGCCTAAAACCCGTCCCTCACATTCAGCCCACGCAGACACTCAGGCGCCTAAGGAGGGCTTCTGGGCAGAAGCCCGCCAAAGGACAGCGAACAAAAGAACCAAACCTGGTTTGGCGCGCAGAGTAAAGCACGAGAAAGACCTTTACAAAAAGAAATGGCAAATAAATTCTACCGGAAACAAATAAAAATAAAAAGGGTCCAGCGGGTTTAGAGTTTGAGGCTACCACCATAGCCGATAACTATACAGAGGCTATTTTCATAGCTCGCGGTAGTAAGAAAAGGGTAGATACCACTGCCACCAGCCAAATCTTAGAGAAAGGGGAACTAAATAATGTTCCATGAGAAACAGACAAAAAGGGATAACTATTAACCCTTCCAGTACTCTATGGAAGATAGGTTGTACTGGGTCTGTAAATTTAAAAAGACTAGTAAAGTCAATAGCAACTCTATATGTTCTGGGAGACAGTAGTCAGTCCCAGAAAATGGAGTTTAAAGTGGGAAGTCTGAAAAAGACAACCCTGTGTCACTGCAGTAAAGGTGCTGTGTAACACACAGTAAAAAGATGATGCCATTGGAGTTGGTGAGACTGCATATCCATGAACACAAAAATGTACAACACTCAGCAAAAAATGCATGTAAGAGTGGGAAAAAAGGCTCACACTCTTACCAGGTGAAAAAAATAAATCCTAGAAATCCAGTAAAGCTGCTGAGGGACTCAGTAGGTAAGGGAAATTAGCCATTCTGGAGAATTCTCCCTAACACTCTGCATAAAACACAGCCAACCAAGATATTTTTTTCTTTTTTCCTTTGGCGTGCATCTGTCAGTAAAGGCTGCGGTCCTTATCGCAATTCACCACCTGACTACATGATCCTCACCCACAAAGTAAGAGAAAATGGCATTGAGTGAGAGACATAAAGAGGGGGTGAGGGGACAGAGAGAGCTCTAAACTGGGGCATGAATCACCCAGTACCACTCCTGTGAATTATTTTATGTTTCTAAATATTTTTGTCGAACACAAACAATCGCAATCATATTTCACCACTTTACAAAAGTCAATGAAGATGTACGGTACAGAGTCCCATTTTCCAATTCAATTTTAAATAACACCCACATTTAAGCAAACATGTACATCACGTGGTATTGTAAATCAATATATATAAAATACAGCAGGCCAAATATCAATGAAGAACATCACATTTTACACAGCGCCCCATATCTAATTCCTCCCACTTCTAAGCGCTGTTGTAACAGGTGTCAATTTTACTTTATTTAACTCAATTTAGCTTCCACAGAAGAATAAAAAGATGATCTGGCTTACTGGGCTGTGAACCTGTCTCTGCTGATTATACACAGATTTCAGAAATTAGGCGAGCTAAGCAGTCGTCACAATGAAATGGATTCAAACGTTTGCCAACAGCAAACATGTTTGACACCGTTTTCTAAAAGGCACACGAATCGTGTTTCCCTCAAAATATGCAGAACAAAGGCTAGAAATCAGAAGGGCTGGGTGAAATGCCCTATTCCTGTTTCGAGAAGTAGAATGACCGACTTGACAAAAAAATCCCCCCTTCCGCCATTCTGACCGCTGTACAGAATACATTTTTGTCCCTTCCAGCCACTCTGATTGGATTGCATTTTTAGAATCCGTCAGGCCGAAAACCCATCAGCGCCTGGTACACGAAAATGTCTGCAATTAGAGAGCCAAAAATGTCCATGCTTTCTAATCAACCAGGATGCGTTAAAAAGCCTGGACTCCTACTAGCCTAAAAATTCCAAGTGCCTGTTATTGACCGCCAGGGGCAAAAAAGGACCCTGTGACCGGGTGAGGGTCATGACGCTGTCAAGCGGTCGGGAGGCCTTTCTCTCCCTTGGGCGGGAGGTTCACCAGAACAAAAACCTGAGTGAGTCCTGTCTCAGACTCCGGAGTGGGATTTGAGGAGCCCTAGTCCCAGAACCCCCCCTTTGTGCCACTAATATCAGCACTGGTACCCCTCATTATCTCCCAAAACCTCCCAGTGCATTTTTGCCAAGGTCTCTTTCTTTTCACTTGCAGGACTCCATCTCCCACATTGCAACAGTGACCAATTAAGAAAACACAGACTGGATTCAGGAGACAGGAGACAGGAACCAAGCACCACCAGATTACGAACTGAAAATCCCCATACCTGACATCCACCACCCAACCTGTCAATCTCATATGGACCCCGAGCGAATGGGGGGACTGCTGGAGCCAAGCTAGAAATGGGGAGAGACTGCAGGGGGGCAAAAGGCACCTCCAGCCTATCCAGAAATTGTCTGCAAGAATTATTTTTGGCCTCAAGCCCAGAGACCGTATCTCTCCAGCCCTAAAATCCCTCCACTGGCTCCCGGTTGCTGCAAGGATCACATTCAAATCCCTCTGCATCATCCATAAGGCGGTCTGGGGCTGGAGACCACCCCATTTACAACTTGCTCTCAGTAAATATTCTCCGCCCAGATCCTGACGCTGTTCCGGCTCCAACTCTCTGCGTGTCAAGCGCTTCTCTAAGCAGCAAGCTGGTGACCAAACTCTTTTCTCGACTGGCTCCCTCCTCTGAAACAGTCCCCCCCTTCCTCTCTGTCTTGAGCTGGATCTCCTCAAATTCCGGAAGCTCCTCAAGACTTTCCTCTTCATCTCCTCCTTCCCCCTCTCCCTCCCATGCTAAAAACCCTCCCAAAGCCAAATTGCTGCCAAAACTCACCAGCACTGGAGGAAGGCCAGAGAAAAAACAAGCAGCATTAGCCCCTGGCTCCTAACCTACTTAGACTGTTTCCAAAACTGTGCTGGAAAAAGAGGAGGGGATTAGAGGGGCTTTTAAAGCCTCACATCTATGTAATACAAACCGCGGGTAAAAGACAGACACCAATTGGTGCAGAGTGTCAGGTGCAGCCGATGAGAAGGGAAGAGAGCCACAAACTACCGGCAGAACAATATAAAAAGAGGGTTGGGCAGTCCAGGTAGAGAGTGTGCTTGGGTTATAACTCAAATGAGTACCCGGTGAGGGTCAATGAGCTTGTAAAAACCAAGCTCATTGGCCCTCTCCCAGGCATTACCCAGCCAACAAGCCTCCATTCACCACTGTGGCCCGGGTTCCATCCGCGAGTGGCTGCCAGGGGTGTTGCTAGGTCTGCAAAACATCCGGTGCTATGCTAATGTCGGGACTGTCGGGACTCTGGGCTAGCTAGCCTTTTGGTTGTAGCCCCTGAGCTTCTATCCGGGGATACAACCGAAAGACCAGGGGCTATAGTCCCCTCAGACGCCCTCTAACAATGCCTCTAGTGGCCGCCATGGAAAGGGAGAAGGGACTATGTGTAGGGCTTGTGGCTATCAGCACACACACACATACCCCACCCTTTAGAACTAACCATCAATTGTGTAGGGCCAGGTAGAATGTCCATAGGGGAGATGAGATAGCCTGCGTTCAGGTGGGCATATTTAGCCGAAGGCAGCAGTCAGACAGTAGGAGTTACCATTCAGTAGCACTAACTCAGGATTACAGACACCTGAGTTAGGCTGGGAGATCCAACCGGAGAGGAAAGAGGGACGACCAAAGCACCACTTGCCAGACCCATTTTCCAGTGATACATTTAATTGAACAATCAGTCTATCTCAGTCTTGAATAATCTAACCAGTTAGAAGAACAGTCCACCTAACTTGCTGTATTTGCAATAAAACCCTTGACACTTTCTTGGAGACTCAGCAAGTTATTAAGGCCATCTGTGACAAACCTCAGAAATGCTTTTTTTTCCAGCCGATGTATTTAATTGAACAGTCAGTATATCTTAGTCTTGAATAATCTAACCAGTCAGAAGAACAGTCCACCTACCTTGCTGTATTTGCAATAAAACCCATGACACTTTCTTGGAGACTCAGCGAGTAGTGGCCATGTAGTTATGGTTAAGTTGCTAAACCCATAGCAAGAGCACTTTTTGGGCGGCTTATAACTTCGCTCCCTCTGGACGAATCCTCACCAAACTTTGTAAAAAAAAAAAGTATATGGCCCACTCTGAATTTTTTTGCAAAATTTGGTGAGGTTTGGTCGTGGGGGGGTAAAGTTATAGGGGTGGTCCCAAAATGTCTTTTTTCCCATAATGGGAAAAAACTTGCTCGCGCCTACAGCCCAAACCGCTGGACGGATTTTCACCAAATTTGCGGCAGGAGCGGTGGCTTGGTCCCGAAAGCATGCTTTTGTTAATATGGTGTAAATCCGTCCAGTAGTTTTTTTTAAACGACCATAACGTAAGGCAAACAAATTAGTGATATCCATGTCCGGTCCGCAGACTCACTTCCCTGTTCGGTCCACGGACTGGCCTCTGATTGGCTGCACTGTCCGTGGACTGGCATCTGATTGGCTGGAAAAATTTGCAGACTTTTGCGTGGTCCGCGGACACTGGGACATGGCCGCTGATTGGATGATGAGAAAACGTGAAATGCGTTGGTTTTCCTGAAACGCCCGCCATCTTGGATTCGCTGACTTTTTGGAGTCCGCTGACAGTGCAGCAAAAATATTTTTAAAAAAATCAGCATTGCACTTGTCAAACTCAACAAACAATCTCTGGGGATGTGGGGGGGATGAGGATTGGATTGGATAAGGCCATAAGAAGCCAGAAAACGGGTTGTTTCACCCCCACGAAAGTCTGCGAACACTCCACATGTTCTGGGCATCCCTGTGGTTTGCGGACACTTCAGATGTCCTAGGACATCTGTACCAATTTCTGCATCACAGGGTTGGGGGAAAAGCAGTTTTTGGATGGCTCATAACTTTTGCGCCACTCAATGAAACTGCATGTAATTTGCAATTTTGTTCTAGAACTAATCCAGGGATTCTGTCAAGAGGGGGCAAAATTAGAGGGGGGTTCCAAAATATTGTAAAGGCATATAAATGTGGTGTCATTTGATGAATCTGCACAACATTTGCCAAAAGGATTTTGGATCTAGATATAAATGGTTTTCTAAAGTTTGGTGGGATTTTCTCAAGAGGGGGCGAAATTAGAGGGGAGGTCTTAACATTTTTTGATGGCTTATAACTTTGTTGCTATTTGACGAATGTGGACAAAAGTTTTGAGAAAGATTATAGACCCAACCTTCAATGTTTGTGTATAGACTGAATGGATTTTGTCAAGTGGGGGCTAAGTTATATGACTATTGTATGTACATACATTTTGACACTTTTTAAAAAATAAAACATGGGCGGATTTCGAGCAAACTCGTGAGGAGCATTGGCAAGGACAGTAAAGCATGGTTTTGCAAATGTGCCCGTGTTTTATTTTTTGACAAGTGTAATAATGTAGGTATAAGAAATAGTCATATACCTTTGGTGACTGAGGTATATAGCCTGTGGCCGTGGGCAGTAGCCAGATTGTCTGGGTCATGGCAAAAGGTTATGACACGGACAATCTGGCTACTGGACATGACCGCTAGGGACAAAAAATGGTGTTTCCTGAACTACTGAAGGAGCGCTTTTTGCATTTTAAACGTGCGCTCCTGTTTACAGCTGATTAGCCTACAGCAGCACTGCGAGCAGAGCTCTTGCTGCTCTATCCGCTTCCTGGAGGGGGCGGAGCCCTAGTGGAACACGTGACGGATCACGTGACCTACATCCTCCACAAATTACCGGCCCAACCGCCCGAGCGGTGTGTTTCCTGAACTGCTGAAGGAGCACTTTTTGCATTTTAAACTGTGCGCTCCTATTTACAGCTGATTTGCCTACAGCAGCACTGCGAGCAGAGCTCTTGCTGCTCTATCCACTTCCTGGAGGGGGCGTAGCCCTAGTGGAACACGTGACGGATCACGTGACCTACATCCTCCATAAATTGCCGGCCCAACCGCCCGAGCGGTGTGTTTCCTGAACTGCTGAAGGAGCGCTTTTTGAATTTTAAACGTGCGCTCCTGTTTACAGCTGATTTGCCTACAGCAGCACTGCGAGCAGAGCTCTTGCTGCTCTATCCGCTTCCTGGAGGGGGCGGAGCCCTAGTGGAACACGTGACGGATCACTTCACCTACATACTCCATAAATTGCCGGCCCAACCGCCCGAGGGGTGTTTTTCCTGAACTGCTGAAGGAGCGCTTTTTGCATTTTAAACGTGCACTCCTGTTTACAGCTGATTTGCCTACAGCAGCACTGCGAGCAGAGCTCTTGCTGCTCGATCCGCTTCTTGGAGGGGGCGGAGCCCTAGTGGAACACGTGACGGATCACGTGACCTACATCCTCCACAAATTGCCAGCCCAACTGCCCAAGCAGTGTTTTTCCTGAACTGCTGAAGGAGCGCTTTTTGCATTTTAAACGTGCGCTCCTGTTTTCAGCTGATTTGCCTACAGCAGGACTGCGAGCAGAGCTCTTGCTGCTCTATCCGCTTCCTGGAGGGGGCGGAGCCCTAGTGGAACACGTGTCGGATCACGTGGCCTACATCCTCCACAAATTGCCGGCCCAACCGCCCAAGCGGTGTGTTTCCTGAACTGCTGAAGGAGCGCGTTTTGCATTTTAAACGTGCGCTCCTGTTTACAGCTGATTTGCCTACAGCAGCACTTCGAGCAAAGCTCTTGCTGCTCTATCCGCTTCCTGGAGGGGGCGGAGCCCTAGTGGAACATGTGATGGATCACGTGACCTACATCCTCCACAAATTGCAGGCCCAACCACCCTTGCGGCGTTAAGCCCTGGATGCAGTAAGGGCTGGAGCTGCTGGATTGCTGTTTGGCTGTGACTTGTGATTGTGCTACGGCCCTGTGAGTAACACAGACCTAGGTCCTATGCTCCACTATCAGTCTAATATTAAACAGTATTTAGGGTAAGGGGGGAGAGTCGGACTCTGGCCGCTCCTCTAGCTGTTTGGCGTTCCTTACCCTATTGCGGAGAGCTTTTCAAGATCTACGCAACTCAATGGTTTCATTATTTACGTACTGACCCTTTATTCGGAACAATTAATTGACAAACTTGTTGCTATATTCATTTCCGATTTGTTATCCCTATTTCTGAAGGAGATCCATATTTAATTGTGTTCTATTATAGTATTTTAAACTGTATTTGTTGTACTATTTCATGTATTTTTGCTAACCTTTGTATTCAGTGCATTTTTAAAATGGTTTACTACTCTATGGTTCACAGATTTGATCTCTAGGAGCCCCTCTACTTTATCACCAATAGATTTTTTCACTGTTAAACCCTACGGTTTTCTGCCTTTGTCCCTTTGTGTTCTCCACTGGTTTGAATGACACGTAAGAGACTTAGGAGTCAGGTAGCTATGGAGGCTTCTCTTGATTCTACTCTCCCCGTAGTAATGGCTCTTTCTCCTTCCTCTATAGATTGTATTCCATCAGGAAAACCCATTCCTATTTCTTTGTGTAAACCACAACATACAACAGTAGACACTCCAGAGGATTCTGTTTCTAAAAAATGTGTGGCTCATGCCCAAATTCATTCGCAAGATAGGACTGACTTACTTAATCTGATGGGTATTATCCCACGCACCCCAGCCGATAGCAGTTGCATCTTTACTGGAAATCAAGAAATTTCCATAGATGCAAAGGAAGATCATTTGGCAGCCACTATAGCTTCAAACTTGGAGGAAGGGGGCAGCCTTCTTAGGGCAAAGATGCACAAAGATCACCTGAATGTTAGTACGGTGAACTCTGTGCACCCAACCCCTGTCCCACTCCAACCTAGGCTGCCTTTACCTAACCTGATTTTGGATGACTCTGTTGTGAATGTTAATGAATCTTCTGTTCCTTCTAAAGAGTCTACTGTGCAACAACTGCCTCGACCAGAGGCTGATAGGAACTTTGGTACTCCTGGTATTAATTTATCACCTGAGGCTTTTTCCACTGGTAAAGGGGTTAACCATACTTCCTCTATTCATGTTATTCTCTCTGCTACACCTGTTGGCATTGCCAACACATCCACAGTGAAACCCTTATTGTTTAAAACTCCACTCACAAGACCTTTGGTCAATTCCCCTAAAACAAAATCTTACACAGGTTCCCAGGGTAAACCTATCCAAGGGCAACAAAAATCTAATTTCTTTGGAAAAAGGACAGCCACTAGTACCCTTATCAAACCTCCACACTCAGTTTTAACAGTGGCCACCTTGGATCATACGCACTTGGCGGGTGTAGTAAAGAAGTTGGACACTGAAGACCCCGGAAATAATGATATTGATGATATCAGTATCATAGAGTGTGCAGATAAGGCAATAGCTGAGAGTCATTTGGATTCCAATTCCATTAACATAAATAATGTAACTCAGAAAACCTGTGATGCCTCGTATGTGAGCTCTCCTACGGAACTCACTAATTTTATTAATGAGTATACTGGGAAGCAAAATTGGCTCAGAGAAAGGGGTTTACTTTCAGATTCACAAAAGGATCATGCTAGCCAGTCTGTTATGCACCACACCCTTAAAGAGGCAGATGACAGAATAAAATTAACTCAACCCACTTTATCTGCATTGAATATGGTTCTTAGTTCCTTTGTGAGTCTCTATGACAATATATGGTCAGAGGTTAGATCACACTCCCTTTTACTCTCTGAAATCTATAACAGGCTGGAAGGTCTGGATAGATTTGAAGAATTGGTTAAAATTATTAAGGAAGAGCATCACTTAATAAAAAAAGAGTCTCCAGACTCTGTTCTCCCTACCCACCCGACTACGGAAGTGCCTTCGGTCAAGATAGCCTTAAGTGTTCAAACGGATAGTCTCCCAGGGGACCCCATTAACAGGGCCTCAGGGACTCCCCTTCAAGGTATGGACAGGGGAATTTCTAATCAACTTCCTCTGACTTCCCCTACGAAGGCTGAGCCCATACAGGTGGGCCATATCCCTGATGTAGATCTCGTTACTACCCCCACAAAAGTAACTACCAAACCCCTAGTAGAGAAAGCCCTAGAGGGGCTGATCCCTAAATCTTTAAGCCCAATTTCTAAGGGTTTATCTCCAGGACCTACCATTCAAGCAATGGCTGACTCACTTAAGGGAAACAATATTGTTCCGTTATTTGATCCTAAACCTGACCTTACTTTGGGAAAACTGGTTGACACTATCAACCTCACTAAGGTTTCGGTACAGTCAAGGGGTTTTGCTCATATAGCTAAAAAAAAGCATAACCAACAAATAAAGAAAACAAAAAAATTAGAAGAATATGAAACAAATTCTTGTACTAATCAATTCTTCAAAAATCTTTTTCTGGCAAATGCCCCTACACGTGTAACAAATCCTACCACTTCTTCTAATGGCATTAAGAATCCGGTGGAATTAGCAGTACCTGTGATCACTACTTTAACTGTAGCTACTGCTTCTGCTGGACCAACCTCATTACCGTCTATACTGGCTATATCAAGTCAGCCTGATCCTTTGGTACTTAGTCCTATACCAGGGGACAATATTCCTGGGGTGGAGGTTGGCTATAGTGGGCGGGCCTAGGAAACTCCTGTTATCTGTCTTCCAAAAATAGTTTCAACTTAACCGGAGCCTTTAAACAATATCGCTGTTACCTGCCTCCCAAAAATAGTTTCAACTCAACCGGAGCTTATAAACAATACCGCTTCAATTATATTGGATGCCCAAATTGTATGTAAGAAGACAGCACCCGTTTTGGACGCAGTTCCCCCAGCTACTCTCGGCAATGCTTCATCTACATCAGTTCCTACCCACCCTGAGCCTACTATCACTCCATTATCGGCGAATTTCGTCAACCTCAACATGGTAAAACAATTATTTCAGGAGCTTCTTAATACTAATTAATCTACTGGGGGGGTTCTTATTCCAACTATGCGCTTGGCCGAGGATGGGGCCCCTAATGCCTTTCCTGCTCCTATAGTTAGCCTTCCATTTTGCCACTCCGATGGTCACCTGACCAATACAGAGTCCACAATGGGGGCGAGTGTTATGGGATTCAGATCAGTGGAGGGCCTCTATGTTCCCAACTCTCTTAATTTAACTAATTCCAAGCCGCCAAATGGAGGTTTAATTAATGGTCATCAAAGCACTTCTACCATCCCCAAACTCTCTCAAAATGAGAATTCCTCTCATTTGTCTGAAAGATTTCCTTTGGGACCATATGCCCCTCAAAATAGGTTCATAATAAGGGGTGCTAGGGGCACGAATCTGGAAGCTGATTCTTTAAGTCAGTTTACTAAAAGTATAACTGACTCTTTACCACCTGCAGTGGAGGTTAAAGATTCTCTAGATATCCTGCATCTTACTAGCCTTTGGGGTCAGGATATGCCTATCTGTCTCAATCGTGGAAATATATTAAAAATGTTCCATCAACTTCCCTCTCTTTCACTCATTTCCTGTTATGATATGGAGAGGATTTTTTTCCCCATTAAGGGACGTGTAGATTTGAGCAATATTGTTCTGAAATCTAAAGTGGTTTTAGAACTAATTATGGCCCAAAGGGATAGCCTATTGCAGCTTTGTTTTGATGGAAACTTGCTACAAACTAATCATCCGCCTGGTAAATATGGAGGGTGTGAAGAGTATAGGGGAAACCTTACAATGGTCAACCATCCAGAAAGAGCTCCACAGTATCAGCCGAGGCAATTTACGGCCAGATTCAATGGAAACGCAAGAAGCTGGGCCCAGGTTACCTCAGGTTTGTGGAAATGATCTTTCTCCTAAGTGCCCTGTTACATCTACTCATGCACCGGTCCCGAATAAATGTATTTTTCTCTCCTGGAATTCGAGGGGAAGCACTCATCTTTTCACCAACACTGATACAGTACGTATGATTAGTGCTTCACACTGTTTCTTCTTACAGGAAACCTGGTTGTTCCATCCACCCGTAGTTGATGGATTTGTTATCCATTTTCAAAGCGCTAAATCCAGTTCAGGAGGGAGGGCCTCTGGGGGCCTTCTTATTGGAACCAGAGCTTCTTTTGGCTTTAGGAGCAAGGTTATTGCGGATACGCCTTTTGGTATGTTGGCTTTGGAGGTCACTTCCCTTGATGGCCTGGTTAATATTCTTCTGATTAATGTATATTGGCATAAGGGCATTGCTGTACTTGAGTCGTTTTTGGAAAGTCTTACGTATATGGTACTTACATGGAGATCTTCATATCCTAGGGGGAAGTTGATCTTGGCTGGTGATCTTAACTCTGACTGTTCCATTTCACCCGAGCCCAAATATGATGATCTGGCCTTGGTTTGGGAGGACGATAATCGGCGAGGACAGAAATTTGATTGGGGTAAACTCTGGAATCTAGCTCTGGACTCGGTTGGGCTAACCTGCCTCAACGGCTTCTATGATGCTACTCTTCCACCATGTCCTACTTGGCATAGAGGTCTCTCAGCGTCTACTATAGACTACGTCTATGTAGACCATTCTTTGTCTTCTCTCTGACCCGAGTTTGAGGTTTCCTTTAACCCATGGAGTGACCATGGGACTTTGGTGGTTACTTTTCCCTCTCCCTTTCCCATGAAGTTATTGCCCATTGGGGGTCCTTGCCATCTTAAAACAGTGCGACAAGGGACAGGGATACGTTGGTCATCTGCCAATATTAATCTCCTTAACTGTAAATTGATCTCCTCATTTAACCATAATTCTTTCACGTGGAAATTGGCTGCATTTAACACTTTACATTTTGACAGCTTTCTCTGTGCTCTCCATAGTAGTATCTCTGGCTCTCTTAGGAAGGGTTTCCCTAAATAATCTCATTCTCGTAGGTTTTATCAGGAGTTGGCCACTGAAAAGGCATATACTCAGAAACTTATCAGAGAGGTTCAAGTACTCGACATTGACTGGGATAATAAAAAAAACAAAATTAAAACTATCCGCCAAAAATATAAAAACTATTGCAAATCAAGAAAATCTAGTTTGCTACAAAATGATGCGGAGTCTATGCTTAGAGTACTTGTTAAGAGAGATCTTAGGGCTTTTTGGGCCATTTTTTCTAGTCAAAATGATGTCATGGTGGCTGACCAGCTGAATGCCATTCCAGAGGATCAATGGGTCGAGCATTATACTGAACTCTATGGCACAGGGGAAGAGGGGCTAGAACCTTGTACAATGGGGCAGAATGATCCAAATGATCCTTGGGTCCCCCTCATTGATTATGAGATAATACTTGGCCTTATTACCAGAGCTAAGAACTCAAGGGCCCCTGGGCCCAATGGCTTAACAAATAACACTTTCAAAGCAGAACCGGAAATTTGGGCAAAACTATTATGTTTGTTATTCCAAGATATTGTTGACTCTGGTAATGTTCCAACAAGTTGGCAGACGGCATACATTGTCCCCATCTTTAAGAGAGGCCAAAGAACTTTGGTCAAAAATTATAGACGGCCTACAGAGGCTTATTTGCAAATCCGAAGAATATGCCACCCTTAACGGGTTAAAAATCAACCTGTGTAAAACTCTTACAATGGTCTTCTCAAGGGGGAGAGAGGGGAACAAAAAAATCGAGAAAATTGGCGGGGAAAACATAATCAGAGCACATAAAATTGTGTATTTGGGATTCCTTATTCTGGCTCAGCCATCGGCCATTGAATTAAGACGGACCTTCGACATAAAATGCTCCCGCTTATTTCTCAATCGATTAAGCTTGATAAAAAGTATGGTATGTTTTCATTTAAGCCGATTGTCAATTTCTTCAAGGGTAAGGTGACCCCAAAAATAATTTATGGAATGAAACTGCATTATCTAGCCCTTCTGACCTTTTGGGATACCCTTGAGGGTATTTATTGGAGGAAAATTATGAATTTACCTAATTGTGTCCCAATAGTGGCTATAAGATATGAATTGGGCTTGGTCTCTCTACGAGTCAGAATTCTTTGGAGAGTCCTAACCCTTTTTTCTGCTTTTCTCTCTCCTAAACTTGACACCCTCTATGTTGATGTGGGTAAAACCCTCTTTGCAAAGGGATCCTTAGATCGTAACCTATATCTTTCTAGTTTTTGTGAACTCTGTGATAGGATGCTATCAGATCTCTCCACAGATAGGGATACCCTGTTAAAGAACCCCAATAAAGACAAGGAATCTCTTTTCAGTGCTGATTGTAGTCACACCCTTGAAAAATTGCATGTTTGCCCTTCTCTTCTTCATTTACAATTTGACCACAAGAAGAGAGGCAGTTTGTCTTTTATATTGACTCAATTGCCTAATCGTCACTTTCGCTCACTTCTTCTCAAGCTCAGATGGAATCTTCTCCCACTAGGGAAGTTCTTTATAGAAGAAAGGAGATTAGTGATTTAGATCTTTGATGCCGGTTTTGTCATACTCCTGGGGTTATTGAATCTACTCGACATCTCTTTTTAGATTGCATAGCTCTGAAAGGTCCTAGGGATCTTTATCTAGGAATATTCAATACCCTGGGTATTTTGGGGGCAGAAGACCTCATCTGGTCTAGGTGTCTTGCCATCTCTAATATTAAAGATGGTCTTGCTGTGGCTGGATTTATAAAATGTTTAGATCTGTATGCATCTTCCCTTTGATTAAACTGTATGATAATCTGTATGATGAAATTTTGTAATCTTAACGCTATTTCTCTAAAATTGATGTTATGTAAAGGGAAGCTGCCTTTTAACCGGCAACATTATTTCGCATTTTAACTTGCACTTAATTCTTTTATCTAAAAATTGATTTGTAATGTGTTTCTCATCCTTAAAAAGGGATAATTGGGTCTTTATGTATTTTTTTTTTGTATATATGAAATGAAATGTATGTTCTCATGTTTTCTACTTACTGTATTTGTAAAGGTTTCTTTTTGTAAACCATATACAATAAAAAATAAACAAAAATAAAAAAATGGTGTTAAAGTGGCTATGTCTACCTGGGACTGGATATATGGTAAAGTTATTCGAAGGTAGGATAGGTTTGAAAGGGAAAAAAGTGTTTGTGGTAATATGTTCATAAGGTTTTGCAGGCTGCCATGGCAAGGGAAGAGGGTCTGTGTGCGGAGCCCTGCCCTCTCTTTCCATGTTGGCTGTCTTGGAAAAGGATTTTCCTTCCTAAAGCGGGACGCCTGCGCGGCGTCCCGCTATAGGAAGAAAAATCTATGTTTTAGCACCCTGGGTTCCCGCTTTGGGAACCAGGGGTGCTAATGGCCTTTATCCCCCATTTCAGGGGCTGCAATGGACGATAATGGTCCGTAGCCCTCCTTATTTATTTATATATTTATATATAACGCACCAATGCCCGCAGACATCAGGCTGTGTGGTTACAGTATTTGTTGAGGAAGATGAGGTGGAGGAAGACAGCTTACTACTTACTGAGAAAGGAATAACCTTTCTGAAAGCATTACGGTCATTGGATTTGGTGTGGCGGCGCATGGAGGTGGTCCCGTAGGAGTACTGTCCAGGTAGTCTGCGACTGAGTACAGAATTGTACTCAGTGTATTTCACTTTGGTAGCATTAGCCTTTGGTATACTCCCAACAGTAGTTGAAAGTACTGCGATTTTTTTGTTGGCTGTCCCAAGGCATCTAAGCATATATATATATATATATATATATATATATATATATATATATATATATATACTTATATATATATATATATATATATATTCAGTAAAAAAAACTTTGTTAAAGGGACGGTATGATGTGATATGATATAATATGATAGTTTATTTATATAGCGCATATACACAATGTGTTTCAAAGTGCTTCAAGGCAAGGTTAAGTTGCGCTACTAAACCCTATGAAATTCAGTAAAAAAACATTGTTAAAGGGACGTTATGGTTCCAAGTAAAACCGAAAAACACCTGAAATTCACCAGTTATGGTAAACTAAGCACCCATACCTCGCGCCACCACCGTGCACTGCTAAAACTAATATCCAGGACATCAAAGATGACATCACAAATGTCATTGATGACATCACTGATGACATCACATATCTGGCCCACTTGTTTTTGTTCACTGACACATATAAGCCAGGTGGTTTCGTTCACTGACAGTCAGATTATTAAAATTGAAAAAGGTGCTATATATCTAGACGTTAACTTTGTCATATGTTCTTTAAGTACTTTCTTTAGGGTTTGGTCTCAGCTCATGGTGCACATACATGGGGAAATGAGCAGGCCTCAAACACACAAATCATTTGTATACATGAAGATAAACTTTAATGTCATTAACAATTTCTGATGATGCTGTTTCTTTCTTCCTTACTTTAGTTTCCCTGTATGTGCCTCTGATTTGTATGCATTGTGGTTATTCATAAGTATTTTTTGTACCAGCACAAGTGTTGTAAATCTTGAATTGTTAGCTAATTATTACATGTTTAACATTACTCAACATTCTGATAAGCTAGCATTCATTATTGTACTATCCAAAATTACAAGATTATAAATACTGTACTTCTATGCTGCATGCTGCAGTCATTGTCTATGTTTATATATGATTAGGTTTCTGTATTAACAACAACACTCCAATACAATGATTTTAGATGAGTACATTCTTTAATAGATTAAGTACTTCAAAATAGGTCTCCCGATCATCCCCTAACATCTTGTTACCAACAATATAAACACAACTCCTTGTAGGAACTTTTCATCAAAATGTATTTCACATGTGATGTCATCAGTGACATTTGTGATGTCATCTTTGATGTCCTGGGTGTTAGTCTTAGCAGTGCACGGTGGTGGCGCGAGTTATGGGTGCTTAGCTTACCATAACTGGCGAATTTCAGGGGGTTTTCGGTTTTACTTGGAACCATAACGTCCCTTTAACCAAGTTCTTTCACTGAATTTGAAAGGTTTTTATTACTGCAACTTAACCATAACGTCCCCTTAACAAAGTTTTTTCATTGAATTTCATAGGTTTTTATTAGTGCAACTTAACCATAATGTCCCCTTAACAAAAACGAACCTTTAACAAAGTTTTTTCAGTGAATTTCATGGGTTTTTACCAGTGCATGCTATTTTCCTACAACTTACTAATATAATACTTACCCAATATAGCAATATTTGTGTCCAATTTACAAAGTGTCACCTTAAAACTTTGCCATTTCCCACCTTCTAGAATCATTTTTAACACTTCTATACACAATTTCAACTAGTTTTACATCTGTATACCTCTACGAACATCGGACATCATTGCGAACCTTCCGGACAGTACCACATGACCATACGCTGATGCGGCATGATGACGTGTCCGAGAACCCGTCCACACTTCACGATAAGATCTGTACTTCGTGGACAGTTCGGAACTGCATTTTCTACTGATCTAGGAACTTTCAAATTCAAAATGTCCCTTGCACAGCTCCAACACCTATTCCTACTCATCCATTAAAAATCTAGTACACAGTACATACTTTTAGCAAAACTGCTATTTATCTTAAAATAGAATCAGCTAATGCCATTGCTCCTCCGCAAGAGACACCACCACTGCTGTAATCAAGGAGCATGAGAAACACTGCCCCCTACCTTAGAAATAACACACGCGCAACATTTTCCCCTGTCCACCTGCCCCTCCATATTAGTGTTTGGTGCCTCTTCCCTCATTTCCCTCACCACCTTTCGTTTTAAGCTCTCCTGCTAAAAAAAATACATCCAAAAACAATAAAAGAAATGTTCCTTTAGGAGCCACCTTTCACAGTAAAAAAAGTAGAACTAAAAATAAACTTATAGACTCCATCTACTTTATATTTCTCAGTAAAGTACATAGACTCAATAAGATGTTCCAACATTTCCATTTGCATTTTGTGTTATGCTAATGGAAATATTGTGGCGTTTATCCCCGTTCCAGGGACTGGAATGGTGTATACTGGCCTGGCAGCCCAAGTTATCAGCCCAAGCGAAGCGAGGGTGGATAACAAGGTCTCCGGACCATTATCTCCCCATTCCAGCCCCTGTAATGGGGGATGAAAGCCATTAGCATCCTAAGTTACCAAAGTGGGAATCCGGGGTGCTAAAAAAGGATTTTCTTCCTACACTGGGAGGCCTGTGGCATCTCGATGTAGGAAGGAAAATCCTTTTCCAAGATGGTCACCATGAAAAGGGAAGGCAGGGTTCTGTACAGGGGTCCTCTTTGCTTTCCATGGCAGCCTGCAGAAGGCGAAGAGAGAACCCTATGACCATATTACTAGGAGCACATTTTTCTTCCCTTTCAAACCTATCCCAATTTCGATCAACTTTACCACAAAGCCGGTCCCAGGTGGACATGGCCACTTTAACCCAAAGTGTTGTCCCTCGTGGTTATGGCCAGTAGCCAGATTGTCAGTATCATGACCTTATTCCGTGATCCGGACGATCTGGCCACTGCCCATGGCTACCGGCTATACCTCAGTCACCAAAAAGGTATATCACTATGTTTTTTACCTACATTATGACACTTGTTCAAAAATAAAACACGGGCACATTTGCAAAACCATGCTTTCAGATCCTTGCCAATGCTCCTTGCACAAGTTTGCAGGAAATCCAACCTTGCTTTATTTTTTCAAAAGTGTCAAATGTATGCACATACAATAGTAATATAACCTAGCCCCCACTTGACAAAATTCATTCAGACTTTGCGAAAACATTTATATCTAGATCTATAATTTTTTGGCAAACCTTTGTGTAGATTTGTCAAATGGTACCACATTTATAAGCCTTAACAATATTTTTGGACCCCCCTCTAATTTTTCCCCCTCTTGACAAAATCCCACCATACTTCGCAAAAACATTTATATCTAGATCTATTATCAGTTTGCCAAATTAAGTGTGGATTCATCAAATTACACCTCATTTATAAGCCTTTACATTATTTTGGGACAACCCCTCTAATTTTGCCCCCTCTTGACAAAATCCCACGAAACTTCACAAAAACATTTATATCTAGATCTGTTATCAGTTTGCCAAATTAAGTGTAGATTTGTCAAATGGCACCTCATTTACAAGCCTTTACAATAGTTTGCCCCCCTCTAATTGTTCCCCCTCTTCACAGAATCCCACCAAACTTTGCTAACTCATTGGGAAACAGGTCAAGAATAAATTGCAAAATTTCATGCAGTTTCATTAAGTGGCGCCAAAGTTATAAGCCATCCAAGAACTGCTTTTCACCAACCCTGTAATGCTGAGGTGTCCGCAAACTTCTCAGGACTGTTCACGAACATCCGAATCGTTCGTGGACTTTCACGGTGAAAAACACTTGTTTTTTTTGCTTCTTGCAGCAATATCCCATCCCATCCTCATCACCCCTCACCTCCCCTGAGATTATTTGATAAGTTTGACAAGTGTTGTATTTTTTTAATATGTTTTTACCGCAATGTCCGCGAACACCGGTCGTTGTCCGTGAATCCAAGATAGTGGGCGTTTCCAAAAATCTTACGCAGTTCACGCTTTTCACCATCCAATCAGTGGCCGCGTCCGATATCTGCGGACACCACGCTGCCTTCTAAGCCAATCGGAGTCCTGTCCACAGATCGAACAGGGAAGTGTGTCCACAAAGCGGACATAGATATCACACATTTTTTGGGACCTAATTTTTGGTCATTTTAAAAAAAAACCTACTGTACGGATTTCCACCAAATTTACAAAAGCATGCTTTTGGGAACAAGCCTCCAAACCTGCTGCAAAATTTGTGAAAATCCGTCCAGCGGTTTGGACTGTAGGTGTGAGCAAAGTTTTTTCTCCATTCAGTCTATGGGAAAAAAAGACATTTTGGGACCCCCCCTATAATTTTGCCCCCCCCCTCTTGACCAAACCTCACTAAACTTTGCAAATATTTAGAGTGGGCCATATACTTCTTTTGCAAAGTTTGGTGAGGATTTGTCCAGGGAGAGCGAAGTTATAAGCCGGACAAAAAGTGCTCTTCCTATGGGATTAGCAACTTAATCATAACTGCACAGCCACTACCATGGCTGTGTAATATATGAGAATATGCGATCAGATAATAAATGTGATGTTAAAGTCAAATATTAATTTCTGAAATGGATTAAAAGTGCTCACATGGAAAGAAAAGAGCGCGTGCCCTCACTGGTAAAACTGAAAAGCCAAGTTTCAACAGATGAATATGTCATTCATTACTATTGCCCCTCCTCCCGACCAATATGGTACAGGTGAGAAGAGCTAATCCTAAAACAACCCTACCACCCCTATCACAGGCAGGTACAACAAGGGATGAACATGATTTAAGCTGAAGATGGTATAGAGAATAAGAGAATAACTAAAACTGATAATGGAACCTTACATATGCATCAACCAGACATGAAGCACACATGCACTCAACATGAAAAGAACGCACTAGGTCAGAAATGCAATTATACATGAAGAATATTAACATTGCAATCATAAAGACATGAAGAATGCTAACATAAGCACTACATAAGTTGAATGAAACACGAATGATACATGAGTATAGCTCACTAACATAGAAACACAGCAGTTATGGACAGCCATATTTTGTAAATAGGAAGCTGCATCACGCTTCTAAGTAAATGAAAGGCCTCAAGGTTTCACGAGAATTTAAAAGGCTGAAATAACAAAATGAAGATTGTTGCAGAACTCAGATAGTAGCTCGTAGCTTGAGCCAAGGTTACTAAGAAATTAGGGTGGGTCCGAGCGCCACAAAGAAGGCACGAGATAAGTATTCCCAGGACGCAAATGGTATGCTCCCAAATAAATTAAAGGCTGGAAATGTACAACCGGCCATTTTGAGTCAGCTGCAGGATAATTGTCAGAAGACCACATGAAGAATAAGCTCAAGAGAGTCCCCAGATGTAGAGGAGACCATAACATTCATATTAAAATCAGCTAAAATACTCTATAAAATATTGTGTGAATTAATTCTAAATGCAGTCCTCTCACATGTGACCCTTAATTAAAGAAGGCTGTGTATTCATTAGCAAAGAACACAGATGGGACACCTGCCTCACTCCTTATGTATATTCCCAGACACAAGGTGCCAAACAAGGTTAACTACAACAGTGATCTCCCTGGCTCATGGTCTAGAGATGAAGGATGGTATTTTCTTGAATTGAAGACAAGCAGCCTGGTGACCTCTCTCCCATTACTCCCCTTTGACTCATGTCTTGACGATGTGTCAGTTGCCAAAGTTGGTCAGGGTAAAGCCAATCAATCAAAACCCCTGGTGACAAGCCACCCACTACGTATTGTGCCAACCGACAAAATATTGCAAAGGTGATGTGCTTTTGGTGTTATCCAATAAGAGGTGGAATCAGGAGGAGCCATCAGTAAAGAATTAACCAATTAAATGTTTAACATGTCAAAAGAATATATGTAGTTACTAATACTATCCAATGCCCTTACCCCATAGGTTTTGCATTACGATGTCATCATTCTGATGTATTTTCGGTATACAAAGTATTGTTCTGTATGAGAGCTCTGAGAGCTGCAACCCTTTTGCTTGTATGCTGTCCCTGCTTTATTTTGAGTGTTAATAAAGCTGAGTTGTCCCTTTCGCTTTGACTATTTCCGTCATTGAATCTGAGTTTTTCTGGATCCTCATCCTTTGGGTAATATTCAGGTTTTCCCAGTCCATCTTATTAAGGGATAAGACTGCTACTCCTGTGGGGCAGAAGAAACAGATCTACGTTAAAATATTCAATTATTTACTGTGAGGTCAAAAACCTTGAATTAAAAAAGCTATTAATTTTAGCTATTTTAAATGTCGGGGAGATCCCCCGGAGCTCTGCCACAGCCCCCCTATTTTAATAAATATCCCAACCTAACAACCCATCTATTTTTTAATCTGATTCGTTGGTTTCAATTAGAGGTTTTCTACCTTGCATAATGGTCTGCGATACATTTTAGTGATAGCAAAGAAACTCAGCCATGGATAAGCAGCATGAAGTGACAGGTCATCCCCACTTCAATGCACTCAAGCTAGTACTTGAAGTGCAAGATGTTGGTTATGGAGGACACTCTGAGGCATTGGTGTATTTGTTTATGTACTGCAATACAGAGGTTTCTCGTTGTTCAATGAACATGAGACGCACCTTCTCTTGCCAGTTGAACAATATGGGAGCAGATTTAGATCCTCACTTTACTCCCAAGAGAACTGGAAGCATATTTGAATCAGTAGGCGAATTCTGACTCTCATAAAACAGACAGAAATTAGAAAATCTACTCTAGGATCCTACCGACAAAGTACATTTGGACTCTGGGGATGGTCAATTGTATTCTATAATTCAGATATATTGAAAGAACTAGCCAGCAGAGGCACCCTCATCAAGAAAGCAGAGGGGCATTAGTTTCCTGCTGGATTTCCACAGAATAAACCAGAAATCACAAATATGACACTGCTTGGCTGTGCACACCTTCTTTTACTGCAACAGGCTGATGCTGCCTTCTTCTGCCAAAAGATATTTTTATTCATTTCATTCCAATGGTAAATTCACACTCCTTTATTTACATGCTGATCCATGCTCTAATTGGCCTTTTGTACTCACATGTTGACATCATTTTGGGTAAGCACCCTTCATCGGATCCTCTGTGAATAAAGCAAACACTTCTTCATTCGATCTGACAGCACTATTCCATGGTATCGAACAGTCAATCCGATCAGATTGTAAAAGGAAAATTGAAGCCTGGACAATCCAATATGTGAATGAATGAGTGTAGATCTACCATCGGAACAAAATGATAACAAATGTTTTTTTCACTGAAGACGGCATCAGGATATTTATATAAAAAGAGGTGTTCACACCCACACAGTGTCTTATCTGTGATTTTCGGGTTAGTTTGTGCACCAGAGTTTGACCGTTTTGGCTGTGCCCCGGAACTTTCATTGGGCAGCTTGTATCCTCAAGTGTGATTTCAGCCATATGACATTTTCTGGGGTGTACTAGAACTGATATTGAGTGCAGGATAGATTAGTCTGCAACTTGGTGGATCTTACAGAGTGATGCATATCATTTAGACTCATTTCCCATGCATACATGTCCAGTTTGTGACCTAGTTCTGCTGTCCACTTAACTCCATACTGTTCCAATAGTTTAGAAATCTGGAACCTAAATAATTCATAAAATGTGATACATAGTTATACAAGATAAGACTGACAAACACGTGTTTCAATAATAACTTCTACGTCATGGATAACTTGTAGGTTTTTCCTAAAGCAGGACATTATTTGGTTATACTGAAACTGTGATTTTTAATTTTTCATGCAATTCCTAAAGATTAATACAATTGTCCCCTTTTTGTAGCTGTCCAATTTCATTCAACTTTTTTGTTGTAAATGTATCCAACTGTCACCGCTGGAAAACATGGTATCAAAGTTTGGATTATTTTCATGATGTGATATGAATAGCTATATTTTTATCCCCCTAACACACCCATATTTTCTTCCCAGTATTACAATATGAGCATATTACCCCAAGTGTGTTATTAAAAAAAAAACAATTTAGATACATAGTTTTATATAATATGTTAAAATGCATGCAGCCACCCTCTTCATTTGCCTTCACTAATCATATCTATCCTTGTTATATAAGTACAAGTAGCTAACATGTAATGTTCAGTTTAGAAAATACAAATAATTAGGAAAATCAGTAATTTCCCACAACCATTCTTGTTTTGTCGACACAAGGTGAAATGAAATATATTTTTCGACAAAATGAAGTTTAAAATGATATCTATATTTGGTTTGCATTTGATATAAGCAAGCAGTATGATATTTAAGCAATTCAAATCATGGACTGTGATTGTTTTGAACAATACTGGCATGAAATCTGTGACCAGCTAATCTACTTTGTTCCGAAAGAAACCTTTTTTGACATCAACTGCATGTATCATAGGGATCTTGGAAGACAATATACAGTGGCCCAGTGCGGAGGGCTACCTGTTCTTTAACTCGATGCACTAGTACAACAGGTAATGTCATTTTGCATTTCTGGCGATTCTCCTATTTTATCTCCCTGGTGAAATGTGTTGAAGAAATCATAACTCTGGAAAAGGAAATACGGCTATGGGGAGCAAATGAATTCCCCCATCGCCCCAAGGTACTGATCATTTAGTGTAATCCTATCTAATACAGTCTCTGATCATTTGAGTAAAACTGAAAATGTAAATGAAATGTACCCTATGATCAATTGCCCACCACATGTAGAATCTGCGAAATAAAAACGTACCTGACTGGTGGGGCGTGCAATGCGACAAGGCTATGGTCGCATTTCCATCACTATCAACCATTCAGGATAGAGCTAATGTAAACCAAAGGGAATGTGCAAAAAACACATTAATAAAGAAAGAAAAAGAATTCAGAGGGCACTGTACTGAACCTTAAGGTCTCGGCTGCAACCAGAGTGTATGCCTGACTGAAATCGACGACCCATTTCCGCCAGCCACAATAGCCAGCTGAGTAGTGGTTCAGGGCGTGTCAAACAACTGATTGGCAATAACCCATTGGCCCTCATTACGACCCTGGCGGAAAGTGACTGACCGGAGCGCCACAGCGTAAATAGCGTTTCCGCCATTGCACGAAGGAGCAAAGTGCGGCCCATTCCGACCCATCGGGCACGAGCACCACGCCACGGCGGAAGTGCAAAGTCCACGATGGCGGAAATGACCCCAAAACGGCCCACACTGCCGCCGTACGGCGCCCTAGGTGCAATACCGCCACCCCTCTTAGCGGTCACCGCAGTGTGCGCCTACCGGAAAGTACGGTGACCGGAAATATACGGAAACGGAAGTTAAAACATGGGCCCGGAACGGGAAACATCCCGGCGTACATCTATAAAAACACTAAAACCACACAACCACTAAAATCACTACCCTGAAACACACCCCAACCCGTCAACCACCCTAGCGAAACCAAGAAAAATGGGAAAAGTAGCGAAGAAAGCGTGCGACCGCAAGCGGCAGGTCCACTTCTCCCGTGAGGAACTCACCGTGCTAACAGAGACCCTCCAGGAGAATGCTGCCGTCGTCTTCTGCACGCAAATGACCAGGACGGCACTTGCAAACAAGAAGGCCATATGGGCTCTGGTGGCACAGCGGGTAAGTGCGGTGGGGACCGCACCCCGCACCCCACAGCAATGCCGCAAGCGATGGGACGACCTGCGGATCCGCGTCCGCAGCATACTCTCTGCCAACCGCAACATTGCCACAGCCACCGGGGGAGGTCCTGAATCACCCATCAAGTTGACCCCCTGGGAAGAAATCTGTGCCTCCACCATCGGAATGGAGAGCATAGAGGGAGTCGGAGGGATGGAGAAAGGAGTGCAGACATCCGAAGATTCAGGTAGGTGGGCCAGATAAAACAATGCCAAATCCACACAGTCCATCCATGTGAAGTACCATGCGTCCACATAGTGCAACAGAAACACATGTCCAGGAGAACGTCCACACACATCGGCCTGATAGCGCACGTTAAAACCCACAATAAATACATAAATAATTAAAAACCCCTAATACACGCACTACACGTGCAGCAGGCACACCCTAACTGCAGGCTGCCAAACAACTGCACCCTCACTCCACACACAAATCAAAGCACCTCCAAGGCCCCGACCCAAATCACCCTCAGGTACCACCCCAAAGCATGTGATACAATGCCATTCCAATTCCCACAGACCCATCAATAACCCTCGCCCTCCTTTACTCCACCACAGGGTCCGATCCAAACGACGAGCTACAGGACACCCCTACCAGCACACCTGCAAAGAGGGCCAAGACCAACAGCCAGAGACCCTCCACCTCAGCTGCACGCATCAAGACACGGCAGCAGCACAAATCAGGTGGCAGCACAGAGGAGGGAACATCAACAGGCACCCCAGCAGCCAGCATGCCCACAACACCACCACCACAGGTCCCCCCAATGGATGCCACAGAAGGCACTGCCTCTGGTGGCAGCAGCACCATAGGTGACACCCCATTGATGGCAGCATGCTCGGACACAGAAAACGGGGATGCCGAAGTCAGATCCATCCATGACCTGTCCCAATCCCCCTGTCTGTCCCATCCCGTACAACATGAGGATACCACGCAGGGGCACCCACAAGACGACGACTGGCCATCCCCCACAAGCCCTGTGGCAAGGCAACATGAGGACAACAGCCCCTCTGTGACACCCCCGCAAATGGCCATGGCCCAGCAGAGGCAACAGTCCCTCGACCAGTTGATCGAACAACAGCAGCAACTGGCCACACTCCTCAAGGACCATGCCGATGAATGTGGGGGCACTAAGGCAGACATAGAAACATCAACTGAGACACTTAGGGCAGAAATGGAGAGAGGTACAGAGACGCTAAGGGCACAAATTGAGAGAAGCACCGAGAGCCTGAGGGGGGAACTGCATGCGACGTCCAAAGACGTATGTGCCGAACTTGCCGCAGTGCGCCGTGTGCTCACTGAGCTCTCGCAAACCCTTAGGGACATGCATGGACGTGAGCAGGCAGACACATCATCCGTTGCAAGTTCCGTCCAGGGCAGCCCCCAACGTAGATCTGGAAGGAACCTGCGCTCCACAGGCAGGGGTGCCCCTGATACCCGCAGAGGGGGCTTGCAATAGCGACAGCCCACTGACAATGAGCATCTTTGGACACTGGTGTTCGGGGGGGAGGTAGGAGGGTGGAGGGGGTGTGTTGGGCTCACTTGGGTGGCGGGTCGATAGGGTGTTCAACATGACATCACATATGCCATAAAAAGTGCACGATAAACCAATGAGATGTGTGGACATTGATCTTCGTGTACTAGGCCATCATAGGCGTAGAGTCCATATTGTGCATGTCCCAGACACACGCAGTGCCACGAGTCCCGTGTCCATGTATCAGCCACCAGGCGTGAGTGCTAGAAGCATACATCAATGAGATGCTGACGAATGTCACGGGCCTCCGGTGCCTCGCAGACTCCATGAGGTGCTGCCACATCCCCACCCTCATCATGACCATCATCAGGTGCTTGCAGTTCTGCGTCAGGGGGCATGGGCACATTTCTACGTACGCACATGTTGTGGAGCATGACACATGCCATGACCATCTTTGCAACCTTCTCATGGCGGTACAGGAGTGCCCCGCCAGACCTGCTGAGGCAGCGGAAACGGCCCTTCAGTAGGCCGAATGCCTGTTCTATGACTACACGGGTACGTGAGTGGGCATGGTTGTAGTCCTCCTCATGCTGGTCCCGTGGGTTCCGGACTGGTGTGAGGAGCCATCTCTTCAGTGGATATCCAGCATCACCTGTATGTGGACGAGAAACGTATGATGTGGAATGCCATTGATACGTACGCACACACCCCCCCCCCCCCTTCCTGCCAGGTCATTGCCAATACACATACCCCACATCATCATGCATGTAATGAGACTCACCGAGTAGCCAGGATCTGTTCCCTGCGTGTCGCTCCATGTAGCGTGGTATTGTAGAGTTCCTCAAGACCATAGAATCATGGGTTGATCCAGGGAATCGGGCACAACAATGTGTAATGATCCTGTTGGAGTCACACACCATTTGTATATTCAGGGAATGAAATTGTTTTCGGTTGCGGTACTGGGCCTCCATGGCATGTGGGACGACCAATTCAACATGGGTGCAGTCGATGGCACCAATGCAACCCGGTATGCCGGCAAGTGCATGGAATCCCACTTTTGTGTTGGTAATTTCCTGCTCCGAGCGTGGTAGAGAGATGTAGTCATCTGCGTGCTGCAGGAGGGCATCGAGCACTTGCAATAGTGTCCGTGAGAACAGTGGCTGAGAAATGCCATGCAACTGTCCGACTGTGTGCTGGTAGGTGCCTGTGGCCAGGAAGTGTAGTACAGACACCACCTTCAGTAGGGGTGGGATGGCGGTTGGGCTATCTATCATGCTGACAAGGTCAGCCTGTGTCATGTCCACAATGGCGGCTTTGGTGTCCCGGTCCAGACGGTAGAGGGTGTGGATCTGCTCATCAGTGAGGTTGAACGGATGTGCTCGGAGGCGTGGTATTGCGGGCTGCCTGCGTGGTGGTAGTGGCTGTGCTGGTGGGCCTTGCTGGCCCTGCCTTGGCCTCCTCCTCCTCCTGCGTCTCCTCCATGCGGCTGGTTGTAGTTGGTGTTCGTCTTCTTCTTGGAGTCGGAGCACTTGCAGTGCTATCAGGTCCCCCAGGGCCAACATCGCGAGTCCTGCCGGTAGCATTTCGGTGTGGTTGTGGGAGGAGACTGGCTGTGCAATTTATGTGTTTCCAGGCTGTATGGCCTCCACCTGTGGTGATTAATTCCACCTGTGCAAACTGCTCTCCCCTTTGGCCGAGCACGTCCCGCGCACAACGCTGCAATTCGGGGAATGGTATCATGTATTTGTACCCGATGGCCGTGTAAGATTGGTTGATATGTTCATTCTGCTGTGGTCCCATTGTTTCCCATACTATCTGTGCAGTCGCGAACAGACTTGTGAAGGGTCAGTGGAACGTAGTACTCGAGTAACGGTGGGCCCTCATGCATCACTGGACCGAGTTGCAACGACGGGCGGGGCGTCCCATTTGTGGGTGAAGGCAGTTGCCATTTTCACACACAGCCGCACTCGATGGAATAATTAGTGATTTCAAACGGCCACAGATGCCTTTTCGACGTGATGTTGCAAATGAGGAATTCGAAGGGCGGCGCTTTCGGTTTCCAGCTAGCGGCGAGGAGATGCCCACAGGTCTGACTGCAAATATAACGTTCTATTGTTCAATGTCCTTGAGACAGGGCCCATGGCGAGGGAGCAATGATTGATATGAATAGTTTGGGATGCGCAATAGCTACGTGGGCGATGAGGCCGGCCGTTCCCAAATACATGTTACTTCACAACACTGGAATTACGGGCTGGGGCACTGTGGATTTAGCAGGCTGCATAACGCACAGACTCAATGGATGTTTCTAATGTTATGTGAGTAATTATTCAGGCGTTTTGATCCCGGGATGAGGGAATGATGAATGGATGCATGGGCAGGTGATTTGATACAGAGTTTGCCATGTACAGGGCTTCTTGGGATCTATCCGCCTCCCCTACGCTATGTGATGCAGGGCTGCCATAGTGGGACCATCGTCTATCTGGCCTTGTTGAGCCCTCCCTGTCTCGAGGCGCCCTCAGACACTTGTGTCCATGCACGTTAACATTCCCATCTGATGGATTCTGTTTTGACAGACGCATGCACAGGTACACTCGTTTGTGATGGTGTTTGCACCTCGATATAGATGGTTATGAGTCGCAAGTGGTTTTGGGGTGGTGATGATCCTTTTGAGTGGGCTAGCATGCATATGGCTGTGGATTTCGTGTGATCATTGAAGTGAGTTGTTCGAATGTAGTTCTGATGGCCATTCTGTTCTTGTTCTTTTCTTTTGGTTGACAGGTATCTCCTCCCCTTTTGCCACTGCCATCTGTATGCCACTCCTGCAGATGGATTTTACTCCCGACACCTGCTGCTTCGTGTTAATCAGTGGAGCAGCATTACGATCTTATGGGACGATCGCCAATGGCCCACATGCCCTTACGCAGTACTGGTGGCTCGGAGCAACATTTCGGCCTTTCAGCTGGACTAGTGCCTCCCCATTGGGTCGGCCCTGCGGTTCTGTGCGCTTCCATGTTGCCTTTTCGTACGTGAATGTGGCTCTGTGTACCATGGGGGAACAGGGCGACACACAGGTAGTGGCTGGTCATTTCTTGCGGATGCAGCCCACAATGGTGATTTGTGTTTTGGAGTTCATGGCCTGATGGCTGTATGGGCTTGGTGACTTTGATGTGCATTAAATTTCTATTCTGATTTGGCCCGTGTAGCGTTTTTCTTTGCAAGTGATGTGGCATATGCCTATTTGGGGGGCGATGTATTGTGAGGAGATCTGCATTGGGTTCCAGCTTCGGGGTTTAGTTGCGTGGTACTGTGCTGGGCGCGTTTGCCTACGAAGCCCAGTGAGGTCAGGGATGGGGGCTGCCAATATGACTGTTTGAATGTTGTCATGCTCAGGGGCGGGGGATTGGGTTTTGTGTAACAGATGCCGGTCAGCCAGGTGGACTGGTGGAATGATGTGATTTTCGGAATATTGCTGGTCACAGGTGCCTGTGTTTGCGTGCGTTTCTTGGTGGGGGACTGTGGTCATGTCCATTGGGATGGCTTCTGTATTCGTGCCATCTGTGCCCTGCAGCTCCCATTGGCCCCTCTTGTGTTTCTTTTGTTCGTTGCCATGCATGGGTGACTTGTACATTTCAATGGTTGCATTGTGACTTCATTGCACCTACGGGGAGTTGTACTTTGTGGGCAGGGAGCGGTGTACAGGCACTCAGTGGGGCCGTTTACGGTTGATTCGCGATGCCGTACTTCTCGCCATGGCGGAATGGTACATTACGCCATGCCTGATGGCGTTAGGTACATGTCCGCTAGGGTCGGAATTGGCGTACCCTTGCGCCATGGTGGTGTTTGCGGTTTGGCATGGCGCGCGCGCGCGTGCTTGGTGCAGTTAGCGTTGGCGTTCACTACGGTGTCGCTAATGGCTTCGTACTTTGCGGTGACGGGTCATAGTCGCACCGAGCGCTATTCGATGGCGGTATTGCATTTCCGCCATCGTTTTTCGATTTCCGCCAGGGTCGTAATGAGGGCCATTGTGTTTTAGAATGGCCAACAGCTATGAAAATGCCCCAAAGGGACATCATTACATGCAAATCTGTCTCATGCATATTCATTGCAGATAGCCTGAAGACAGACTATATTTGACTACCCAGTTGTTAACCAAGCCCACCTCTACTAATCAGCCACACCTGTGTATGGTATTCCCTAGCAAGGGAGAGGGTATTGGTGGGCAAATAAACATCACATTTTGTTCTAGTGAACATTCTTTTAGCTTTAGGTGTCTGCATTGTGAAGATCCTAAAAACATTCTGTGACAGGATAACATGAAGTATCTTTGTCCATTAAGGTCACTAAGGGTCGAAAGCTAATGTATCTACAGAGGAAGAGTGGTCATCAGTAAAATAGGCTGTGGGATTCACTTTTCTCCCCATCCTCATTAGTCGCTCATTATATTCCATCGAAAAGACATTTAAAGGGTTGTTTGTCCCCTGTGGGATATAGATCATTAGTATCAGATGATAATAATGTCTGAATCGCTTGTACAATAACCATGGTTTGGTAAAAAAAATTTTAAAAAAAGATGGCAAATTATTTTAGTAAGGTATTGATTGGGCATGAACCTAGCCTCGGGAAGCAATGGAGCACTGTGCATTGAGTGTGGTTGCAGACATACATTAAATGGTTGTGAGCGGGATGTTGCTATACAATTAGTATTCTATAACCATAGTATTAATTAGCAGCATGTTGTTTCGGGTCACAGGGAATAGATAACGTTCACAATTAGTGGGGAACAAGTAACAACGCTGAAAGGATGCATTTGGTGGAAAGCACGGATACCCTGTAAACGGAGGACATCAGAAAGGACACGGGGGTGCATGGGTTCAGGGTGTGTGAAAAGTAAGCCTTGAAGATACGAGCCTTGATTCGCTTTCTGAATTGCGTGAGCCTGGAGGAGAGTCGGATGCTGGGAGTGTGAGATGCCCCTGTCAATCCATGTAGTCTAAGAATGCTGGTTTGACCGAGAATTTAATTGAAAGTTAAATTACCGAGTGACTTTAGCTCATTATTCGGTTGCACAGTTGTTAAATAAGTGGGTTTAATTCTCTAGTCTACCCTGTTGGTTGCTTCCATTCGATCAAAATAGTCTCTCAAATAACCTCAGGTTTTTAAACACCAATATGATTAAACTATTTTGTATGATAAATGTTTGTTGGTTTAAAAAAGGAGGAGCAATGACAAAGTACCGCGACAGATGTAAATACAATATGAATGTGGCATTGCAAGAAGACTAGAGATTATACATATATTCAAGGCATATTTTCTTAAACATCATAAAATGTCAATCGGTAAAATAATAAAGGTTAGCTGGCTAATTGTTCTAAAAGCATGACAATGGCATAGTGGGTTGATCACACAGTAGAAAGGAATGTCTGTGTTGTTAAAGAAGAGCTACATTGCGCTGTAATGGACTTCATGGGATTTTTTTTTTTGTGTGAAGCTTTGAAGTCGGTGGTAGAAGGTTGCTTCCTCCATCACAGGATGATAGCTCAGTGGCAACGTGCTCGCCTTGGAAACAAGACGACACGAAGCAACACAGGTTTGATCCCCGGGTCAGTGCTTAGAAATCTCTGGGTATTAAGCGCATTATAAATACGCAACTAAGAGACATATTCCTGTAACACACCTGTAGCACCTCGATGCCCCCAGGCTGTGTGAGGCTTTAAAAATGCAAATAAATAAAAGGTAGAGTCTCCTGCTGGAGAAGTGCCTATGCCCCGCAAACCATAGCCATAGAGCAACCGTTCTGCAAACCTCTGCGTCCACCTCTGACCCAACATCCTGCACCCCTGTAAATCTGCGCAAGGTCCCACGTAAGTAATGGCTGCACCGCTGCAAATCTGCGCAAGGGCCCACATAAGTAACAGCTGCACCCCTGAGATTTGTATTGATATGGATATTTTATTTGTATCGCGCTCGTACCCAAGTGACTCAGAGCGCAACGAGACAAGGGAGGGGAACAAGGGAGAAAAAAACAACAATCTTACTAGGCCCAGTGACATTGAGAATGCGCAAGTGCATGGGAGAGGGAGAGGGGAAAAGTGTTGAGCAAAAATAAGTAAGTGAATAAATAAAACATGAAATAAATAAATAACAAAAAACAACAAACAGTGTTAGTGCAGCCAGCAAGTGGCAAGTGCTAGGAAAACGGCAACAGACAGGGTGTGTCTGAATAAGTGCAGAAAAAGATGGGGGTGCTGTAGGGTTACTGATACAGACCCCAGTGCAAGGGATTGCCAGAAGGCAGTGCGGGTGGGTGGCAGAATGAGCAGGTACCTGGGCCCTAAAGACAGACGGAGACCAGGTGCGCAGTGCAGAGACAGAACAGATCAACAGGGGAGAGGAGTAGAGAAGGCAGAAGCAAAGAGGAAGGTCTTGAGGTGCTTCCGGAAACGAAGATGGCTCTCCTCAAGTTTCACAGTGGCAGGGAGGCTGTTCCAGAGGGAGGCCTCAGCCGAAGACAGAGATCTACCCCCAGCTTGTGTCTTACAAAAAACGGCTGACCCTGAGGGAGTTAGTGTTGGAGGAGTAAAGGGCTCGGAAGGGAAGGTATTTAGGGAGGGACAGCTGAAGGTATTTTGGACCCAGGCCCCAGAAGGCCTTGTGGACAATGGAAAGGGTCTTGAATTTAATGTTTGCACCCACTGGGACCCAGTGAAGAGATTTCAGAGCTGGAGAGATAAAATCCCAGGGCTTGAGGCCAAGGACAAGTCTCGCAGTCCAGTTCTGGATAAGTTTCAAAGGGGGAAGTGTAGAAGCAGGTAGCTTTAGCAAGAGGCTGTTGCAATAGTCCAACCTTTCTGTGAGATTCTGTGCGAGATCCCAGTAAGTAATGGCTGCACCCCTGCAAAACTGCAAACCATCCACACTACTCACAACATACCCAAACTGGTGGCATATACCGCTACTGCACAGCAGCCCCCTCAATCCCAGACACTACCCACCAGCCCCCTCACCTCTGACACCCCCCCCAGGCAGACTCTCAGGTCCTGATACCACCCACCAGCCCCCATCACCTCCGTCACCACCCCCAGGCAGTCCCTCAGGTCCTGATACTACCCACCAGCCCCCCTCACCTCCGACACCACCCCCAGGCAGCCCTGACACCACCCACCAGCCCCCCACCTCTGAAACCACCCCAGCCTGGCCCTGCCACATTACACCCTACTAGTTCAATGT
Organism: Ambystoma mexicanum; assembly: GCF_040938575.1. Taxonomy (NCBI): domain Eukaryota; kingdom Metazoa; phylum Chordata; class Amphibia; order Caudata; family Ambystomatidae; genus Ambystoma; species Ambystoma mexicanum. The sequence continues at coordinate 1,211,056,074 of NC_090929.1, read as the reverse complement.
TGACCAAAAACGTACCTCAACTCCACTGGCCTGCCTCCAACATGAAGCACGCTGGCCACATAGCCACCCTAATCCTGAACACCTGGGGGCACTGCTGCAGAATGAATGTCCATAGCTCATCACAGGACTGACTCCCTGGTACATCACAACAAGCTGCACAGCAATAGGTCAGCAGAATGTAGAACCAGCTACACTGTGAACCCACCATGTACATGTGACATGGTAAAGCAATGTAATGCAATATGACGTATCATTGTGGCCATTTGTCATTGCCATGGCCTCAAAGTGCTGTAGGTGAATGACCTAGGAGTACACAAGGTCAAGACATCACTGATAGGACAGAGTCATATGTAATGTGTATGTGCATACTAGTAGCGTGTACACATCAAGTTGAACAGGCATGTGTTCTGGGTGATGTGAAGGATGTCTGAGAGTGTATGAGCCAAGGAGATGTATGATGTGTACAGTCAAACTTAAAAGTAATCACATGTCAATATGAAGCATTTGAGTGGCAGATGTGCAGCATGACATGAGAGCATCCACTGATTGGTTGATTGATTGGTTATTTATAACCCACTTAATAACCAGAGGTTTCTAAGCGCGGACCCGGGGATGTGTGCAGATGGGCGGCCATGCATTGGGAGGGACACACCTACCGAATAACGACTGCACAAGTGATGAGTGTATCCCACACATCCACAGTGAGGCCCCCAACCCATGTGACAGTCACAGAACAAATGCATACCAAAACCATTGTAAACCAAATGCAGCACATGAACAGAGACAACAACAACTGTGTGATCAATAAACTTAAATCTGTATTCACAATATGTACACTATAAAAAATAAAAACAACTATGTGGAAGGGGGAAATGTCCAAGGACAAAAATGAACAAAAGTAAGAAAAGAAAATCCACACAAAAAAACTATATACACAGACAGCAGGCTAAACTGTCTCTCATCATCTCCTCCGGGGCAGTCATATTACTCGTCCTCCACATGGAGGCAGGCATCCATTATTTCCCGGATGGCTTGCAGGCCCCCAACATCTTCCTCTCTTCCTCTGCATACCTGCAAGCCTCCTCCAGTGTGGCAAGCCGCCTTAGCCCGCTGCATCTCTGCCATCAGCTGCCTTCTGAATTCCATTCTGACTCCCAACATTTTCCAGAGTTTCCTCTGGTTCTCCTGCCAGGTGACTGAACTGTCCTGCCTGACTTGCCTCCTCTATGTTGAATGGCCCTGTGAGGATTGCCTAGGGGCACTCCTTATCTGCTGCTGCCTGGCTCAGTGTATGCTGTGCAGGTACCCCCCTGTCTGGATGTTACATGTTGGTGTGGTACAGTGCCAGCACTGTCCTGAGGTGCCAGCTGTCCCACTTAGGGACACATACATTTAATGCAAAATATTAATAACAAAAGACACAGTAAAAACGGAGGACATGAAGAATGCACTTTTCTCACATTACAGCTATAGACGGAGGTATGCGTCATCGAAATCACTCAGAGGACATCCCCTGGTCGTTTCTGTGGTTACCTGCATCTCCAAATGCCAATGGTTCATTTGCCTGGATCGTAGCAACAGCTATACATCTATGTTTAAAAATATATAATATCCTTATATGTGAAAAAAAGAAAACAGAACCAGTTCAATGACACACACACTATAATAAACACAATTTAATACACACATATTTGTGAGCCTCATATTTTTTATGCAGTGCATCACTCACACTATATAAAAGATACCACATTAGTGCATAGTACACTGTTGTTCTCTTTGCACATACTAATCATTGTGTCATTGTGAGAAAAAAAATCCAACCTGGATAAAAAAAACACACACACCAATATAAAGAATTATAAGAAAATACCACTACAAAACACAAATAGGGATATATAAACTGGGTGAAAATAAACAAAGAACATTATACTAGTTACATGCAGGACAAAGGATGGGAAGGTCAAGTAAACTTGGATAACAAGAGAAAATAGGGTAGGATAAGTAAACTTAAAGAACAACTCACCAAACAGATCAAGTTTATCAAACTACTTTTTCTTTTTGTTTTAAAACGTTTCCATTTTTTGCAGAATTGTCTTTTTACACTTGTCTTTTTGAAAGTTTAACTTTTTCATTCCTATTAAGACATTCCAACATGTTTGGACATGAGAGCTCGAGTAGTGATGACATCATCATTTGTGTCGACAATCCTTCACCACCAAGGAAGAAGTACACAAAAATGAAAAAAACTGCAGACAGTTTGCGCTTCTTCAAAGTGAAAGAACACTGCGCCAGAAAAGAGCCACGTCCGGTACTGTGCACCTTCTGCAATAAAACTCTATGCCGTGGATCTTCAGATGTTCCATCTCAAAGCCTGGGAACATCTATCACGATTAACCATCTAGTGTGAATCCATTGGAATGAGGTTGATGATGACTATCGTAAAGCACATGAACATTACAATAGAAAAATGCACGAGGCCAATTCCTTGCATGGAAGGCGATCAGCACTACCCTCATAACCTCCATCCACCAGTGCATCAACAACTCCAACTGCAAATGAAGCCTCTACATCAGCAGTGGTATCCAATACACAAACTCCTCTTACCGATACCCAATCTTACCATGATGAAAGTCATGTGTACAAAATGCCGCGACTGGGTAGTTTAGGAAGATGCCACATCTAGCGAATGGCAGAATTAATCGCAAAACACCAGATTACCTGTCATAGTTTTATTTTTTAAGTGACAATTTATTTTCCCCCTTTTTCTCTAAACTTCAACAGCAGTATCATGACCAGGTGCCCATTTACCAAGTGAACTGCCTCATAACTCCTCCCAGATTCAGTGATGAAAGTCCTGTGTGGACAATGCATCGAATAGGTAGCTAACGCACCACTGAAAATCAGGAAGAGTAAAACCCGCCAACACCTAAATACTTGGTTCACACCCCTACTGAAAGACATCAGACAAAAAAAACGCCAAAGTGAAAAAACCTGGAGATCAGACCCTTCAGACCTCAAAAAAAATAACCTGAAGAAATTAGCCATCCTCTACAAAAAAGAGATCATCCTTGCAAAACAAACCTCCTACAACACCCGTATCTCTCAAGCCAAATCCAACACCAAAGAATTGTTCACCATCTTAAAAGAAGTAGAATCCCCGATCCAAATGCCCGACTCTTGCCTCAAGGACAAATTCTGGTGCACAGGCATACAGAATGCCCTTGCCAATAAGATAACCTTGCTTCAGGCGAAGATCCACAATAAAAAGGCCTCCATAACTATCCCAAATATTGTCAAGGCGTCCTTGAATTCATTACCAACCTTGAAATCCACTCCTCCTTCACCTACACCTGACACCCCTCCCTTCTATTTTCACAAAGTTTCCACTAAAGAAGTCGAGAAAGTCATCCTCACTCTCAAACCCTCCAACTGCCAGGGTGACCCATGCCCAGCCCAAATCATAAAAGACGCAGCCCGCAAACTCTCACCCTTCATCACCAATTTTATAAATGCATCTTTCACAACAGGCACCATACCCAGCAACCTGAAACACTCCTGGGTTCTCCCCCTCCTCAAAAAGCAAACCTTGGACCCTCCATCCCTACCAACTCCCGTCCCATAACCACTGTACCGTTCCTACTGAAAATCCTGGATAAAGTAGCTTACCTACAAATCCAGCACCACCTGGAACTAAACCACCTCCTAGGAGTTCGACAGTCGGGCTTCAGACCACAGCATGACACTGAGACTGCACTCCTAGACCTCAAGGCACAAATAGACTCCCTAAGAGATAAAGGCATAACCTTGCTCTTACTACTCCTCGACCTCTCTGCTACATTCGACCTGGTAGACCATGCTATACTTTGCAACCATCTGGTCTCGGCAGCTTGCTTCTCCCATGAAGCAGTCGCATGGATCCAGTCCTTCTTAGATAACAGGACAATGCAAGTTTTCTCACCACTAGCAGCTGCAGACCCCACACCCATCACATGCGGCGTACCCCAAGGATCATGTGTATCTCCCACCCTCTACAACATGTTCACAAAGCCCCTTTTCGATGATCTATACGGTCTAGGTATCACCTACCCTAATTATGCAGATGATACACAGATCCTCATCCCGTTGACGGGAGATTATGGCAAGGATTTGGCCTTTGTGAATAGAGTGTACCTCATCATCCAGGCATGGATGGCCTCCCACGGTCTATGCCTGAATGATGACAAAACGGAACTCCTCATTCTATACACTTCTTCCAACATCAAAAAACTAGGCCCCAACTACGACGCCTTCATTATCGACAATAACATCATTACCGTGGCCAAAGTAGTCAAAACCCTTGGCTTCTACATAGATTCCATGCTTACCTTTGGTAAACAAGTGAATGCCATGGCCTCAGCTACCTCCTACACCTGCAAGTTAATTAGAGCAGCCAAACCCTTCCTCTCACCCAATAACTGCGTCATTCTATCAAGGGCACTTATCCTATCGAAACTAGATTACTGCAACGCCCTCTACATAGGCAGTAACAAATATATCACCTCCAAAATACAGACACTTCAAAACAATGCCCTAAGATCTGCCCTAAATTTCCCTAAAAATGCCCATATATCAGACCTTAGGAGATCTACCAACTGGCTCTCCACCAATGACAAAATCCTCCTCAAAACAGCATCCCTTACACAAATGTCTCAACCACGCAGCCCCGCAATACCTTATAGACAGATTCACCAGACAAACAGCCTCACGCCCCCTAAGAAAAGTTAATTCCAACCTTTTGTTAGTTCCCAGATTCAAACTCACTAAATCTGGTGGGAGTAGCGTTGCTGTTAAAGCAGCGCAATACTGGAATTCCCTTCCCCCTGCGCTAAGGGAAGATCTCCCCTACCGGCAATTTAGATCCCACCTGATTCAACGGCTAAAAGATCATGATGTCTAACCGCACCCAGCTGACATCCAGGATTTAATGCATATCTTGTTTATCTGTCCTGCCTTATTTATGTCACAACTACACTATTGTAACTACACCTTTGTAAACATACTGTATATACTGTATACATCCCCATGATTCTGTAATAATACCAGCATTCTTGTAAACTTACTGTATATACACACTGTGATTCTTTGTCAATACTTACCCACAGCACTGTAACCGTAGCTGTACCATGATGTTTAACCTGTAAACTGTAAACTAAGCTGAACAACCCTCTTTTTGCATTTGCGCACGAATACCCTTGGTTCTGGTGCGCAATATAAATAAATAAACAAACAAACAAACATGGGAGATGCCACAGTTAAGGAATGGGAGAGATTCCACTGCATGTGGAAAATCATGATAAACACTGCAAAGGTCACTAAGAAAGATATCTCCTGCTTCCATCTGCAGAATTACCACTATCTTTTGAATACAGGTTGTACTTTCACAGGAGTTAACTGTACAACATCTAATGCAAATCTACTTGGATGATGATAACAATGCAGCTACAAGAAAATACAAAAATAAGCACATTACAAAAATGAACTTGCACAACACCAGCAATTGAACTGCCTCAAAAAAACACTACAAATACCTACAAGTACTGCATGCCTCAAAATACATTAAAAGTCGAAGTACAGCAAATGAAAAAATAATAATGAACACCATTTTATAGCAATGGTCACTAAAACTAACACACAACACTGCAAATAAACCTTCAAATGTGTAAATACAGACTAACATTTACTTTCACATCAGACAAACTCCTGGCATGTGCACAGTCAGAGTTCGGGAATCAAAAGGACAAAACTGCATTAAAATGGTGGCTTTTATACTTTCCAAAACAAACACCAATAAGAGGACTATATAACAATAAAACTACTGAGATGGCTGACACATTTTCAGCAAAACCTATCACTAAGCCCTACACAAATGCAAAAGTAACAACAACCAATAACAAACAATGAAACTGACACAAACCCATTTTTACCCCACCTAGCACCTTTCATAACTGCAGCTATTCGATACGGCTACAGACCTTGATTTGTACCCGCGGCTACATGCACATTTTCCTGCAAGCCCCAAATCAAACTAAATTGGCCTTCAAACCTTCAAATCAAATAAGTGAACAACTAAGTACATATAATAAGAAACACAAATACAATTATGAGCTATATCATCCCCACAAACATTTGATTATTCCACAAAAAATGTACATTTATAGACGCGGCTTTAAATATACCCACGGCTCCAGCCGCAATGAAAGAAACACAGAAAAATATTGATGTACCTATGCACGTGCTTTTTATAGTCTTGGCTATACAAGAGGCCTTCCTAGACATCTGCTGATAACGGTGGCTATTCGCAAAACCTGTGAGTTCAAAATTGCATTTCCACTGCACCAAATTCCAGAATTGTCCCCAACATGCATATCAGCCCCACCTGCACTCCACATGGGCCTCCTCCACTCTCCTAATCTCTTACAATCCCCCAAAACACTCAATGCATATAAGATGCCATCCCACCCAAAATTTCGGATAGCCGCAGCTACCATCCGTCCACGAACACACGATGTGTCACTTGCTCCAATATAGATGCCGCTGTAAGGGGGGTGTGAGGATGTACCCACGATTAGCAATGCCGCACGCCTGGCAGCTGTTGGATACCCGCGAATACTAACAACCGCACCATTGACCAATTAGAAAGTACAACAAACACACATAATACATACCCCACTCATAGAAACTACTAGAAATTCAAACTAGGAATAATTTTCCTGGAAACAGAGAAACACTGCAGATATCATGGCTGGTTTGAAAACTGTGTGGCTGATTCGAGACAGTTGGCGGTTTTGGTTGCTGGCTTTTTGTGAGAAACTAAATATTAACATGGACCTAGGTCTGAGAGCTTTTACAATTAAATGGTTTGGATTGCGGGCATTGCATTAGTTCCAAGTTTTTCGAAAAATTGTTAAGTCTGAGAAGTACAGAGCACCCAGAGGTCAAACTAATTTATTGTGGAGGCAATGATTTGGGGATAGTACGAGGCCTCACCCTTACTTTAATGATGAAACAAGACATCAGAAAACTAATGGAACTATTTCATCACACCATCTTTATCCTCCCAATCTCACTCAGAGGCGAAAATGGAGATGGACCACCAGATTTAATGGTGGAATTGAGAAATCCCGGAGAAATGTTAATAAAGCAGTTTCAGCATTCATGACAGACCACAACCAATTATGGATTGCCAACAAGAACATACAGTTCTACATGGCCAATTTTTATAGACATGACGGAGTACACCTAACCGATGAAATAAATGCAGTACTACTTCATAACATCAAAACAGTACACCTGATGTGCTAAAGTTCTGCACTCAGTGTACCCCAAAACAGTCCTTTTTAGGACTACTCATCATACATAAATACAAAAATACAATCAATATTAACAAAAAACCTGTTTTATTATACCCACAGCTACAGTTCATTGACTTTTACCATAACCGTGGCTACAAAAAGTTTGTTAAAAGGGGAACTGACTTCAAGTTTTATACTACAATCCAACTTAAATGATGAATACAGAACAACACTACTCGTGTACTTATGTAAAGTAACTGAAAAATAAGAATCATGAAAAAATACATATCAGTAACCTAGATAGGCAAACATTGCACACCCACACAACATAATACCTTAAGTGAGTATACACAACCTAAAATACATTGTATGGCACATCTAAAACTAGACTACAATTGCTCCTTTTTAAATTAATTTTGTTAAACTATTTTCTTCTATATTTCTCCAAAGTCGCACATGCTCAAACGTCTGAAAACACACATCCAAAATAAGAAATACTCTCTAATACCTACCAGGTCACTGACCATGGCCTTTGGCCATGGCCAGTGTTTTTTCAACCCCGATGTCACTATATCTAAACAAAGTACTTAAAAAAAAAAACAGACACCTCAAACTATATAGCCGCGTTTACCGTACTACACATACCCTTGGCTATCTATAGTCTTTTGTAGCCTCGGATATAGCCATGAATATCAGCAAACAGCTGAAAGAAAATGCTTTCCTGCACCTCATCAAATGCCCCCCCATCTGTGCCAGCTCCAGCCACTCCCCAGACGGCCCCTGTACCTCCTCCTCTGCCTCCTCCAACTCCCAAATTTCACTTAGTGCCCTCTAGCAATCCCCCCACCTCTACCCTGAGGGCATTTGTATTTTTATTTATCCTCAAATAGCTTTTTAATGCATTTCATTTTCCCATAACCTTGGCTACAGCCGCAAATATCTCTCGCATCGAGAGAAAAACAAGATGGCGGACGTTTCATTTCTGAAAACCATGATCCTAAATGCAGCATGGGATATATAACTATAATCTTTGGAGAAGGGGGTATCCCACTCTCCATCAAATTTTAAAATAACCATGGCACAAAATAACCCCAAACCATGCTTGGATCGCGAGTCAATGCTTCATGCCCAAGCTTCATGACCTGGTCCAAAACCATCCAGCGGTTTGGGCTGTGTGCATAAAATGACCTTTCAAGTAAATGGGAATATCATTTTTATATTTGAATGTATCTTTACGAAACTTTGCAGTATGGGGGCCCGCAGACTTTTAATCACTTTCGAAATTTCGGCCAAACCTGTTACTCGAATCAAAAGTTATTAACAATAGAATTTTGAGGGGTTCCTAAGTGTCTCCGACTCACCTCACCAGCGACCGCCGTCCTATAATATGTGTGTGATTGATTTGAGGTGGGTTGAAATGACCCCTTAAAAGATTTAATTTCTCCCACAAACCAAACTCCAGAATAGTAGTTTTGGGATGCCAAGCCTATTGTCTAAGAGTAGTCGAGTGAAAGAGTAAACTGTGTAACAGGCACATGTGGATGGAAACAAATAGGGTTGAAAGGGAGAGAGTGGCTAGATGCCTGTCCCTCAGTTTGGATTGACAGTCCGGCAAACGTTTGTGCAAAATATCCTATGTACTTGAGCACATCTTTGGCTCAGTAGTGGTCAGGATTTTACGACTTCCACAGTGCTAGAGTGTCTTTGTGAGTCTGTGCATGTTGCATGCACAGGGGAACAGGCAAGCAAAGCCTTTCTACTTAACTCCCTGTGCTTTGAACCAGAAGGTTCTATGGGCAGGAAAGCTGGGAGGAACCATAGGCAGCATGTTTTAATGAGGCTGTTTCTTTTGTTATTGGACATTTGTAGGGCACCTATAAGGCAGAAAGTGTTTCTAGCCGCCACTAGACAAAAAGGGGAGGGGGCACAAGGGAGAGTAAAACAACAGGAAATGGTCCTACTAGGCCTTGTGACATTCGGGTCGTTCAAGTGCAGTAAATAAAGTGCATCGGGGGCAGCTGAGGCAGGTTAAGTGCTAGGGGAGCCCATGGAGGGCAAGTGTGCTGGGAGGCATCGGTAAGGGTAAAAGTGCGAGGAACTGGGGTGGACCAGACTCTGTAGGCTAGTCAGGGAAAGGTGCCTGAAGGCAAGTGCTGGTAAGGAGTACTGCGGAAAACTGCTAGGAGGATTGCCTGGCCCCTGTAGGACTCAGAGGGAACCAGGCAGCCAGTCATTGCAGCTGGGGGCATTTGCTGGGGAGGGGAGATGGAGGGGTAGGAGAAGAGGAAAATCTTGAGGAGTTTCTGGTACTTAAGGAGATACGGCTCACATCTGAGAGCAGAAGGGAGACCATTCCAGAGGGAGGCTTCTGCCAAGAAAGGAGATCTACCCCCCACTCTCTGCTTGGAGAAACATTTGACCTGCAGAGAGTTTGAGCTGGAGGACCGAAGGACTCTAGCAGAGAGGTATTTAGGGAGGGAAAATTGGAAATAGTGTGGTCCCAGGCCCCAGAGAGCATTGTGGATGATGACGAGGGCCTTGAATTTGATCCTTGCAGCCACTGGGAGCCAGCGGAGAGATTTTACGTCTGGAGAGATGCAGTATTTGTATTTGTATTTTGTTTATTTGTATTGCACACCCTGCCCAAGGGCATCCGGGCGCATATTTGGAAAGGTAGTTACAGATAAGTGTTACATAGATAGGTACTAGTTACATTTTATAGACATATTTACATCAAGAATAAGAACATTAATCAGAAATATTACACAGAATGGCATAATGGTCAAATAAACAGTATATACAGTGAGTAGCCTATATGCGGGTGACCGCTGCATGAATTACAAGGCAGAGGTCAGTGCGTCCCGGTCGTGAAGCCACCGTTTAGTTCTGTTTTTGAAGGATTGGATGGCTGGCACATTCCTAAGATCATTAGGTAGGTAATTCCACAGCTTAGCAGCCAGTACTGGGAAACTCGAGCCGCTAGCTGTCTGGAGTTTGAAACTGGGGAAGGTTAGTGTGTGCGCCTGTGCCGATCTTAGTGGTCTGGAAGCTGTATGGTGTGTGAAGCGCGTAGCAGAATTACTTGAGGCCAAAGATAAGTTTTGCAGAAAGAGGCAGATTGAGTAAAGAGGCTGTTGCAGTAGTCCAGCCTGGAGAGAACCAGAGCTCTGGAGACATCAGGTTTCTGGGGGAAGGTGAGGAAAGGAGGTAGAGCTGAAAATGGTCCTTCTTAGCAAGGTTCGTAATGTGAGGTGAGAAGGAGAGAGAGGAGTCAAAGATGTCTCCCAGGTTTTTTGCCTCACAAGACAATGAGGGGAAGGCACCCAAGGAGGGCATCCAGAGATTAGGAGGGAAGCAGGGGGCAGGAGATCCAATGAGAAGGATATCTGTCTTACTGGCATTAAGACCGCTATCATTAGCAGCACACTATGCCTGAATAGCAGTCAGACAATCGGGAATGAGCGAAGAAGGAGAGGAAGTAGAGGAGGGCAGCTTAAAGGAAAGTTGTGTATCATCGGCATAACACTGGCAATGAGATGCGAAGGTGGAGATCAAGTGGGCAAGAGGGGCAAGGTAAATGTTGAAAAGCCACGTGAGAGGATAGAGCCCTGTGGAATGTGGCAGGTAGAGAGTGAGGTAGAGGAGAGAAAAGGGCCCATTTGAACCTGGGAGGGCCGATTCAAAAGGAAAGAGGTCAGCCAAGCCAATGCCCTGTCCGTGATGCCCAGGGTATCGCAAAGATGATTTAAGATGGTGGCATGATTCACAGTGTCAAAGGCAGAGGATAGATCCAGGACGATGAGAACAGAGGAGAGCAAGAATTGAGATTCGAGAGCAAGTCATCACGGCTGTTCTGAAGCTAGATTTGTGGTCATGGAGACATCCGACACCTACAGTGTGGTGGGTGAGTTGGGAGATGGCCAGCTTCTCCAATAGTTTCCCAAATTAGGGGGTAGTGGAAATAGGGCGGTTGATAGCCAGGCAGGAAGGGTCTGCAGGTGGCTTTTTTAAGAGTGGGTGCACAACGGAGTGCTTGAGAGGTTGTGGGAAAGAGCCAGGGGCAAAAGAGTGGGCGCAGAACTCAGCCAAAGAGGGAGCGAGGGCAGCAATATTGTCCTTGATAGTTCTTGGTTAGCAGGGAGGCACCTGTTTGGAGGATACTTTCATAGAGCGAGCAGTCTTGGTGACCTCCTCCGGTGCAACGGGTGAGAAGGAGGAGAGTAGGAGGGCGGTGAGAGTGGGGCTATAGGAGGCCAGAGAGCAAATGCAGCAGTGAGTGAAGAGGAGAGTGAGGACAGGAGATTTGGTTGTGAAGTGGGAGGCCAAGGCCGTGCAGAGGGTCTGGGAAGGAAAAGGAGAAATAGAGACTGCAGTAGGATTGACAAGTTCCTACAGATTTTGAAAAGTTCAGCCATGTTGTTGGTGGCCCCTGAGATGCAGGCTTGTATATGGGCCCACTTCTTGGACCGAATGGACAGTCTATAATGCCTTTGGAGCAGGCAGCAGGCCAGTTTGTCAGAGGGTGTGTGAGAAGCCAACCAGGGGCGTTGCTAGGGGGTGGCTAAGGGGGCTATAGCCCCTGATCTGTTGGTTGTAGCCCCTGATAGAATCTCAGGAGCTACAGCCAAAAGACTAGCTAGCCCCCAGTCCCAACAGTTCCGACATCAGCCTAGCCCCAGGTCTTTTCCAGATCTAGCAACTCCCCTGAAGCCAACCATTTCCGTTCTTCAACTCTACATTTGCTTTTCATCAAGGCCTGGTCAGAATCATACCAACTGTTGCATTTGGAGGCAGGCTTCATGTGGATCCTCATGGCAGGGGCAAGGCTGTCAAGGATGTTGGAGATGGAAATGTAAAGGGCAGCAAGGGCTGAGTCAGAATGAGAGCCGAGAGCAGGAATAGGGAAAGGGATAAAAGAGGCAGCAAAGGCAGCTACTGACACTCGCTTCATAAGTCAGATGACGGAGAAGGAGGCTGGCAGTGCAGAAAGAGGCTTAGCTGTGGAGCCCAGGAGCTGCAGGTGAGAGGAGAGGAGAGAATGATCAGACCAAGAGACAGGTGTACTAATAGGGTTAGCGAGGTAAAGGTCAGCTCAGATGAGCACATCCAGAGTGTGCCCGGCTGAGTGGGTCGGACTGGAAGGAAGAATGGTGAGGGAGAAAGAGTAAAAAATGCACATTATGAGACCTTGTGCCTCATTACGACCCTGTGGGTAGCTGTGCCCTTATTAAGGGCACGGCTCTTCCGGTAATTAATTTTTACCGGGTCGAAGAAAAGGGCAATAACCGGGTCATGCTGACATTGGCGGACCCGGTAATTGCCCTTTTCTTGGACCCTGTTTTCAGGAGGGGAGGAATTCACTGACAGGCCCATAGGTCAGCGCTCACCCTCTAGAACTCGTAAAACAAGATAGCTGCACCATGTGAGGACAGGGGGTGCAGGATTCACATACTCCAGCACGACTCAGTAAGGAAGACTGAGTAAGCTGGCAAAGAGAAGTCTGTTTAATGGCAAGTACATCAAACAAAGAAACAAATGGGGATCAGCAGCATTGCGATCACCTGTCTCGCTCCGACTTCCTCGAACTTCAGTTGAACAGTAATTCTTATAGGCACTATTCGTCATCATTGACGTCTAACTCTACAAAACTCGACATACAATATAATTGGTTAGGAAAGGTAACTTATGTATAGGTACTATATCTGTATATGATAATGGGGAATGGGGATTGGATAGCTCTTATCGGGTGGGTGTCTATGCCCATCCCACTACATCACACGTGATTGACGTCACTACAAGTAAGACGTCTCATTGGTTCTACTATCTATAGGACTCCAGATAACTTGGTCCATTGTGATTGGGTAGGTTACACCATTAGACATAAATCTCCACTTTTAATTAGCAGCATGCAGAATGGATACCCAAGGGCCTGGTGTACCAAGTTCCACTCTGCCTCCCTTCCATCAATCAGTATTTTAGGGCTATGTGTCAATTAGTTGTCTGGGTTTGGCCTCGAGACTGTAGCCTCTTATCAGGAAAAGTTATGGCATCCTGGGTTCTGGATGTCATCAGGCGTTGGTACCTCTTCGCGCCTGGCTGGTCACGTGTCTTTTCACCAAGAATTTTCTTCAGTTTCCAGCTTTTATTGTATTTAATTCTGCTTCAGCCCTACCACCTGCCTGGGCCTCTATTATCTTGACCTTCACGGGCAAGCTGGTATGCTCTGAAGTTTGGTTCTTGCGAGTTGACGCTGTCCTCCCTTTCTCTGGGTGACCTTGATTTCCCCAGCATGAGCCGCTCTCTGTTGAGTTTCAATTCCGCTCTTTCTCTCTGTTCTGGCTGAGTTGTGAAACTTGGCCTGCCAGGCCTCTGGCAGCCTGCGCCCATTTCTGCTTTACAAAATGGAGTCGCACTTGTATAACGTTCTTTTGAGGTAGTTATATAGTTGGCGCATGCTGCTTCTAATATTCTACTAAGCATTGCAAGCAGTATCGTTTTCATAGCTTCTTGCGTTCCAAGCCTATTTACACACGTTTGACAGGTCAGTTGTTCTCATCATGTCTAGTAACATGTTTCCTTATTTTTAGCATTGTCTCCTTCCTGTGTTCATTACATTGATTTGCATAAAAGCTTGTTCTAACGTGTCATTTCCAATAGCTGACTTGCTTACTCGCGTGCTGGTTCAGGCGATTGTCATTTCCATTGGCCCTCCATTAAGGCTCTTGGGGTTTCTTCGTGGACTGCATATAGGTACTCCTCATTTCGTATCATTGGCTGGTATGGCTGTCTGATAGGGTACCGTGCCGCCCAGGGTTGTCTGGTTATGGGAGCTTCAACAGGTACGGATCTTCTAACGTACAGTGGGCAAAGTGTTCGTACGGGATTGCATGGAATGCCTCTTCTGATTTGGGAGAAAAGTAGTTTTCCCTTTTCATCCTGGATACCAGTTCTACAGATCTCCTTCTTCTTAGATGAGCATCTGCTTTCGAGAAACTGTACAACTTCAGGTCATTCTTAGGGATCACTAGCGCGGGAACGTGGACGTTCACTAGTGTGCATATGCCTCCCCAGTTCTTCGGCAACCTTATGTATGCCTTGGATCCACACGCCCAGTAATGGTCCATAATAACTGCGGTTCCTTGTGTCATTCCTGGGGCTTCAAAGATTCTTCCGCAGTTTTGTTCTCTCCCATCTTTCTTGTACCATTGTTTCTGAAGCATAGTTTTGGGTTATCTAGTGGTACTATCTGCAGGGGTCCCCCTCTTTCTTCAACCCATGTGAGTAATCTTGTGAGTTTTGGCCACAGTGGCTTGCATCCGTTCCGCACTATGTTGATGGTAGGTTCGTAATGTCCGGCGACTGTCCAGGCTCTGCAGATCACCACTCCTTTTTCCCATCCGTCTGGTGACAGCACTGTTCCCCAAATCTGCATCTGGCCCCTGTTCTTCCAACTTCGGGCTTCTTCTGGAGTTTTTCCTCAGATATTTAGCTTCTGGTTCACTTCCCATCTAATTCCTGCCCTTTTATGTCAGGGTTCTCATACCTGATCACATGGTTCTTGGTGTGAGCTCTGTTTCTTGTCTTTATGTCTTGAACATAATCATCCTCATCAGGATATGTTGCTTCAGTTGCCCATTTCAGGGAGGCATCACTGCCCATGAACTGGCCTCTGGTCTTGCACATTGCTACGTGTGACATACAGTGTGCTGTCTGGACATCAATTTCTACAGCCACAAAGATCTTAGATTTCCCCATACTGTATGGTAGGAGCGCACAGAAGAAGCATTCTCCCTCTGACTTCCTTCGTCCTACTTCCTTCATATGTTGGTACCATATGTTGTTTCCGAGATGGCCTGTGCTGTCCAGGTAGTCGTTAAGTTCATTGTTATCTTCATATGGGCTTCTCTTGATTCTCAGCGTTCTTCTGTAGTTTGCTATGACTATGTCTCTAAATGCGTCTGTGCTGCTCTTCCTCTCTGGGTATCTCGGTGGAGCTGGCTGCCTCGACAGCATCGCTGTGGTAGGAGAAGGGTTTGTTTTTTCTTTCCTTCCTCTTTGTGTGTTGTCATAGACTTCCCCTAACCGCCATTGGCTCCCCAGCTCTTTAATGCGTGGCTGTGTCGTAGGTCTGGTGCTTGTTCCCTGCTTTCGCGCTGGTGTGCTTGCTGTTATAGTCTCTACAGTTCTGCCTTTCAGTTCCTCGTGCAGTTTCTTTGCTCTGACAATGAATGGGAACAAGTAGTCTATTAGCATTTGTGTCTTCTCTGTGAATTCTTTTGTGACCACTTCTGTTCTTTTGAGGGATTTTGCAATTCCCTCCGTCTTTGATATTTCCCTTGGCTTTTCTTGGTCACTTCTGCTATTCTCTAGAATTGAATGTTCGGCAGGCAGTCTCTCCTTCTCCGCTGCCTTCGTTGGAGGCCTTGCAGCCATTGACACTTGCCTTTGTTTGTGTGCATTCTGTGTGTGGGTGTGTGCCATGGTCAATGCTACATTATTATTCAACACTTCGTGCACCAATGAAGAAAGCAGTTCTGATTGTTAATGACAGAAAAACAATAATAATAACTATACATATACATATAATCGTTCGGAATGACAATTTGCAGCATTTTCTTCCAGGGAAGTGGTGGCGCCCTTCTGTTGGGGGTAAAACCAATTTACTGTTCTGGGCCCCCATTTTGACCAAGTCCATAGTCCATTTTTTATTCCTTCTTTTGCTCTGGTCTCGTATTTCGAGAGTTCGTTACTATTAGAGGGACAAGTGCTTCTCCAAATGTCGCCCCTCACGTGAGTGACAATGGTAGTCTCTGGGTACTCAGTACAGATCCTGTGCTAGACTATGGAAAAGGGTTAGGCTAGCAACTTTGGTACATCACATTCATTATGCATATTGATAATAGGTGAGGTCCCAATGCACGCCTCGAATTTGCCTAGGTCCTGAGGACATGTTGGAACTTGCTCAATGTGAACGAATAAAAAGATGGAACTGCTAAACATCACACAAAAATAAAATGTTGTAAAAATAAAACAAAAAATAAAAATGAAAGTGAACACAAGAAAAAATAGGAAAAAATGAGGAAAATGCAGAAAAATGAAAATAAGATGGTGAAGTTCTTATGTCTGCTCCTTTCACTTGGTCTCTCAGCGGCAAGTTGAAGAACAGCGTCCTTCTCCTCGATCTGCTTCACGGCGAAAAGGAAAATAAGAAAAATAGAAGAAAAAATAAAAATGAACTAGGAACAAGATGTCGTAATCCTTGTTTCTGCTTTTCTCGATCTGTCCTTGGCAGAAAGTCTCACTGGAATCTCCTTAGGAATTCTCGCTGGAAGTTGAACAGCTCCACTTGGAGCATTATACCATGGAGAAGTGTGCCCATGTATGGGGCGTTGGTCGGCTCTCTAAGGAAGGTGATGACGTCAACATCTGCATGCCTTCCTACCATTTCTGGATAATCTGTGACAAATTTAAGCAGGACGGTCTGTGCCAGCCGGGTTTCCTCGGGTGATAGGGACATTTGCCCTGTTTGGCTGTGTCCTGATCACAAGCTTTTCTTTTGATTCGTGCAGTCTTTGCACCTTCCCGATGCGTGGATCACCACCAAATGATTTAATTTAGTCTACAGCTGGTTTAGTTGAGCTAGGTTTCTTGGATCTCTGACATAAGTGCGTGTATCACTTGTTCTCCCAACGAGCCCTGGGCATTTCTCGATTATTTGGAAGAACAAATTAAATGTGAGTTCATCAATGTCTATTGGCGATGGGAGCATTTGTGTCCCTCTCACTATGCTCGGGTAACTCAGCGAAGACCTCTGCGATGACGGCTAGCAGTTGCCTGATTACCTTTTTGTTGGCTGGATCTTGAATAAAGTTTGTGACACTGGCTCCTCTCCTTATGAGTGATGGGTATGATAACACCACGAGTTGAAAATAAGTTAGCACATCCCCCTTGAGACTTCTTCTGGAATGTACCATAAATTCTGTGATCAAAGTCTCACTACTGATTGCTTCTGGATACTGAGTTACATTCTCAGGCAATGTCTTATTTCCCGCTTATCAGAGTCTTTGGGCTTTTTTGAATGCTTTGTGTGGCTTTGAAGTTCATATGAGTGGCGTTACTGCAGCTTTGTGTGTGCGATTCTCTTCTTTTACCCTGCACTTTTTGCTGCACAGAGTGTCAGTTTTATTGTCTTTTATCCCTTTGGTGCTTAAAGGAAATGTTCAATTAAGGCAAAGATTTTCACGAAAAGCTCTCTCGTCTTTTCTTTTCTGCTCATGCATCCTTCTTCCTCGCCATGGATCTTGTCTGCACGTGCTGAGGTTCTTCCCCGTTGTCTGTAGATTCTTCGCAGTTAGATGTGGCTGGAGGGCTCTCTCCTATGTGGGGTTAATTGTCATTTAGGAAGATCCATGCCCTTCTGCCCTGGAGTTTGACAGAGGAGGGGGTGCAGTCCTCTACGATGAAAGGTCTATTAAATCTTGGCTCGTCCCACCTTTTCCTGGTAAAGTTCTTCACCAGTACGCTGTAACCAGGGAAGACGAGGGGCGCATGTACACCTTGCTTGGTGTCTGCTTAAGTACTTCCTGTTGTGTTTCGTGCTGCGCCGTCCCCCCTTCGCTGCAACTGGCCTGTAATGACAGAGGCACTGGATGTCATACAGTCAATGTACTTTTGCATCTCTGTTCCCAGAACCTCTCTAGTCGACTGGACATCACAACTAGCTCTATCACAGGGGGTAAGAGGGGTCCTCATCCTTCTGCCTGTAACTATCTCGTGCGGCGTGAGATGATGGTCGGAGCCTGGTTGGTTCCGAAGTGCATACAAGGCCAATGGTAGACAGTGCAGCCATCCCTTCTTTAATTTGAGATTCAACTTGGCTATCCTTCCCTTAAGCAAGCCGTTGATCCGTTCACATATCCCATTCCCCTCTCGATGATATGCCGACGAGAACTTGTGCTTTATACCAAGCAACAAGCTAATCTGTTCGAAAACTGAATTTACAAAGTGAGCCTCATTATCTGATCTCATTACCTCGCACACCCCCCATCTAGGGAACACTCCTCTTACCAGGAACTTGGCCGCACAGGTAGCATCGGGGTGTGTACAGGGCCCTGCCTCTATACATCTAGAGAATGGACATACCACCACAATTAAATATCTGTACCCGTTGCACACTTGTTTCATGTCGACGTAGTCGATATGCAAGTGCTGGAATGGGCCATTTGGTCTGGGAATGATTCCTCTCATTACTTTTTATGTGTGCCCAGCGGTGAATTGCTGGCAGATAATGCAGTTCACCATAAAAAATGCTACGTGCTCTGCTAAATTCGGTGTGAACCAGTCTTCCGCGAGCGTTGCAGCTAGGGTTTCTTTGGACATTGTATGGGGTAGTGAAGTTGTTCTAGCGCTACCTTTAGGAAGGTGACAGGCATTACTGGTTTACCAGTGCTGTCTTGCCTCCATAACCCCTCAGAGGGGTTTAAAGAACACCCTCGACGTTTCCACAGATTTTTCTCCTCTTGAGGTGCCTCCCCCTGGAGCTCCATTAGCTGAGTCTGTCCCATATTCCTATAGGCTTCTGGTGTGGCTCGCGCCACCATCATCCGCTCATGGGTACGTGCCACCTCCACGTCCATGATTGTTTCATTCTTGGATGCCATACGTTTAGCTTCCGTGTCCGCTTCATGGTTTCCACGTGACACGAAATCCGTCCCCTCCTTTTCCAGCACGCCATACCTGCATGTACGGTGGACGTCACATAGGCGGAGTCACTGTACACCGTTACTTCCTGGTCTGCATGATTCTCAATGGCGAGTATCAGTGCCAATAGTTCTGCAGCCTGTGCCGAATAATGAGATGGTATTCATGCACTAACAAGTACTCAAAACTCTCCATTTCCTAGGTGTTTTACCATGGCCACGCCAGTATACCTTTGTCCATCTTCTTGGTCAATTCTCGAAGACCCGTCAATAAAGACGGTCTCTACACTTGCCAGGGCATTTTCTTTTACCCTGGGGATCTCATCATAGAATTCCTCATAATTTGCACAGTCGTGTATAGGTTCTCCCTCTGTGACTGGCTCTTCCATGAACGTAGCTGGATTCACAGTTTTACATTGCACTATTTTGATCGATGGGTTAGAGATAATCACCTCATAGGTGGATGCTCTTTGAGATGTCAGTGTGCCCTTTGGATTCTCTAGTATTGCGAACAGTGAGTGCTCAACATACAATGTCATGGAGCACCCCATCACAAACGATGATGCCTTTTCGATAGCGAATGCAGCAGCAGCTAGGTTTTGTTTGCATGGGAAATGGCCCTTCATGACTGGGTCCAGATTCCCGCTGTAATATGCTAGGGGCTTGTACCCCAGCGAGGTTTGCTGCGCGAGCACTGCCGTCATAATTTACTTCCCCTCGGGTAAAATCCTGTGTTACCCTGATTATTCTGCGATGGGTTAGTCGCTTGCTGTGTGCTTGGTTCGGCTGGGCTTGTGAGCATGGCTCCCTCGAGAGCATACTTTGAGAGTTTCTTTTGCACCAGCTTTGCCTCCTCTTCTTTACAAGTTGCCTCCTTTTTCCGATTCTTTTCTTCTAACAATCTACAATAGTGTGCAATTGTCAACTGTATTTCGGCCCATGGATTAGCTTCTATTCCTACCAATTTCTTAAGCTGTTTTTCCACCAGTTCTGGCAACCCTTGGCACAATATGTGGTAGAATACAGGGATAGATTTCGTCCAAGACTCATGCGTTTTGAGTACCCACGCGTCTTGAAAATTCTGGATATAAATCAACGGATCCTCTGATTCTTTCTTTTTTCGGGTCATTATAGCTCCCATATCAGATGTGTCTGGATATAGCGTTCGCAGTGCTTTCCCCACTGCTGCCCTACAGTTATTAAATGGCGCTCCATCATGGGAGGTGTTAGTTAGGGTTACCCTAGGATAGCCTGCCCATTTCCATACATCATCGGCTCTTTCACCAAGTATGGCAATTAGGAGGCCCTTTATGTCCCCTATAGCTAAGGTGACACCCTCCGTCATTTTCTCTAACTCATGTATCTACTTTCCGGCTCCCGATGTCAGCATTGGAAGCTTATTTTTAAGGTTCTCTCGGTCCATGTGTGGCCATGGAATATATTGTGGTCTTGCTCCTCCCTTTTCTAGCAACGGATATTGGAATGCACAGTCCTCCTTCTCTTTCCCCATAGCTCTCCGCTCTATCACCGGGGTGACATTCCCGCCTTCCCGCCTACCTGGCAATGCCCTTAATCTGTCTGCATAGGAAGATGCTGCCACCCCCTACTGACCGTGGGGCGTTTCTTCTTGTCAGACGGACTGTGCGGCAGACTTCGGTGCCCTACTTATGGACGCACTAGCATCTGACTATCGTACCTCTCGGTCCCCTGGGAGCCGTTTTTCGCACCGTCTCCCTTCCTCATGTGCTACTTCCTCCGTTTCCCCACCGTAGTCAGATCCTGAGTACTCCCAGTTTACACAACTTCTTACATCTTCTTCGTTCTGCCCAATCTCCAGCCTGTCTAGGGACAGTCCCCTGCTTCCACTACTTCGGGTGACATCCTCTGTGTCGTATAGCTGAGTGCTTTCTAAGAGCTCATCTTCCCTTCCCCCTTGGTAAATTAGTTCCAACCCCATCTCGTCATAGATTTTATCAATCGTTTCCTCTATGCTTCTGGTGTCGAAGTCATCCTCAATATTTGTCCCGCTTGTACCTGGTACCACGTCGCTTGTAGGAAGGAATTCTTCTATGTCTTCCCATTCAACAACAGGATCGGGTTTTTTAACTTCCTGTTGCAAATATTCTAGATCCCGTGCCCTCTGTCTGCGCTTACGTTCTGCTTCCTCATCTATTTCTTTTCTCTTCTTTGCTTCTTCTCTAGTCTTATCTAGTTCCCTTAGTTCCCTCATCCGTTCATTTCTACGTTCCCTTGCCCTTATACTTTCCTCATCTTCCCGCTTCTTTACTTTCCTTTCTTCCCTAACTTTATCATATTCTGCCTGTATTTTTCATAGGCTGCGTATTGTGTGCGACTGAGCGGTATTCCTTGCTCTTTGTGATATAGTTGTTCTCGCCTTAACCTATCCTTCTTTCCTACCCACTCGTTTCTCATTTCCTTTCCTTTTCTTTCTCTTTTTCCTTTCTCTGCGCCTCGTCAGCCCGTTCCCTCGGCCTCACATCATCACTTCCTTTTCCATCTAATTTCAATAGTATCTGTCCTCTCATCCATTCGTCTTTTGTGAATGTTGCCTCATCACCTCCTTTCTGCTTCTTTCCCTCTCTCTCTTTCTCGAGAGATGCACTACTCTGTGCCTGATCCTTTCCTTCATCACTGCGTCTCTCTTTGCCCCTTGGGACTTTGGAGGCAAGATTACTTTCCTGCTCTTTTTCTTTGATGTCGTCACTACTATACGTAGGCAACTCATATGCCGGGTTGCTGTACCCCGTGGCTGCCTTAAGTTCTCTTAGCAGGTAAATACCCTCTGACTTACTCCCTTCGATCACTGGCTCAGGCAGGGCAGGTGGCGCGGTAGGCATCCCACCCCCCTCTGTACATACATTTAATATCCAATCTGCGGGTGGTTCTTCCTCCTTCGTCTGCTCAAACATTTTCCAAAGTTTGAGGATGTTTCTCTAGCTTCTTTCCCGTATATGTAACGTGTAGGAGGTAGTCATATGCTGCAAAACAGCCTTAGAGAGTGACCCGTTCTGGGGCCATGGCACAAACATTTTATTTGCGGTACCCTTAACCCAATCTTGGTTGTAATTCTTCAGCTTTGGTGCATGAATGGGCAACTGTTTGCATAGATGTGCAAGTGGGGTAACGTCCTCCATTTCTGATTTCGTCACTACCAGTATTCATACAGTTCTTTAATCCTTCACCAGTATGAGCGAACACCAAATACGCAAGCTCCAAACCAATCTATTCCCGCCAAATTTTATACCAACAATTTACTCAAAACTCATCAATTCAGTGGCGATTCCCTCTTAGTTACAGAATCGCGTAAAGAAAAATGCATTTCAAACAATCACCAATACAATTATTTTACATTTGACACACAACAGAACACATATGACAGACGTTTGACAGACTACACAGAGACCAGCTGGTCATACCTATACCTGCCTTCTAATCAATACCCCATCATGGGATGTGAACAAACCCCTTTGATGCCGTCTTTAATCGTCATTGTAGCCTAAATTGCCCCCCACTGTGGGCTCTGGGTTCATGTTCCTTCTGACCACTCTTTAAAGTGCAGGAACAATGCAAATCCTTCCGTGTTTTCTCAGGTGCCCCCCTGGTAATCCTTATGTTTTTTCTCAGGTGCCCCCCTGGTAATCCTTACGTTTTTTCTCAGGTGCCCCCTGGTATCCACTCTTTATTTCTTATGCTCGAGTCATTAACCCCTTATGTATATACAGTCTTCTCTACTCCTAACTACTTTATTTTTTCTCCGCCGCCCACCGTTACCTTTCCCTTACTGGCTCTAATGCCTACACGACATTTGCCAAAGTAACAAGTTTTGTTGCTTCACTCACCGATCGCATCGTTTCCTCTATGGAACTTCGGGATCACCGCCCCTTCCTCTTCCTGCTTTTAAGGCTTTCGTCCGATCCGCTGCCCGTGGGAATGAGAAGGGTTATGCTTGCAAAGGTGGGTTCCTTCAGACCCACTGCAGATTTTTGAAAATTTTTAACTCTATCATTGTCCACGGGGAGCTTCTCAGTCTACTCAGCCGGAATGGCAAAAGGACTCGTGATTTTACCGAAGGCCTAGAGTTACTTCGTGCTGTCGGTCTAAGGATGTCTTATAACTATATCAACCAATAATCTATAATCGCTGGCCGTAACCATCCTCACGCTACCAAGTGTTCAGGAGGGGAGGAATTCACTTACGGCCCATATGTCTGCGCTCACCCCTCCAGAACTCGTAAAACAAGATAGCTGCACCATGTGAGGACAGGGGGTGCAGGATTCACATACTCCAGCATGACTCAATAAGGAAGACTCAGTAAGTTGGCAAAGGGAAGTCCGTTTAATAACAAGTACATCAAACAAAGAAACGAATGAGGATCAGCAGCATTGCGATCACCTGTCTCGCTCCGACTTCCTCGAACTTCAGTTGAACAGTAATTCTTATAGGCAATATTTGTCATCATTGACGTCGAACTCTACAAAACTCGACATGCAATATAATTGGTTAGGCAAGGTAACTTATGTATAGGTACTATATCTGTATATGATAATGGGGCATGCGGATTGGATAGCTCTTATCGGGTGGGCGTCTATGCCCATCCCACTACATCACACATGATTGACGTCAGTACAAGTACGACATCTCATTGGTTCTACTATCGATAGGACTCCAGATAACTTGGTCGATTGTGATTGGGTAGGTTACACCCCTAGACATAAATCTCCACTTTTAATTAGCAGCATGCAGAATGGATACCCATGGGCCTGGTGTACCAAGTTCCACCCTGCCTCCCTTCCATCAATCAGTATCTTAGGTCTATGTGTCAATTAGTTGTCTGGGTTTGGCCTCGAGACTGTAGCCTCTTATCGGGAAAAGTTATGGCATCCTGGGTTCTGGATATGATATGAAATGATATGGTATTTGTAACGCGCCTATACACAAGTGTTTCAAGGATGACATCAGGCATTGGTACCTCTTCGCGCCTGGCTGGTCACGTGTCTGTTCACCATGAATTTGCTTCAGTTTCCAGCTTTTATTGTATTTAATTCTGCTTCGGCCCTATCACCTGCCTGGGCCTCTCTTATCTTGACCTTCACGGACGAGCTGGTATGCTCTGAAGTTTGGTTCTTGGGAGTTGACGCTCTCCTCCCTTTCTCTGGGTGACCTCGATTTCCCCGGCATGAGCCGCTCTCTGTTGAGTTTCGATTCCGCTCTTCCTCTCTGTTCTGGCTGAGTTGTGAAACTTGGCCTGCCAGGCCTCTGGCAGCCTGGGCCCATTTCTGCTTTACAAAATGGAGTCGCACTCATATAACGTGCTTTTGAGGTAGTTACATAGTTGGCGGGTGCTGCTTCTAATATTCTACTAAGCATTGAAAGCAGTATCGCTTTCTTAGCTTCTTGCGTTCCAAGCCTATTTACGCACATTTGACAGGTTGGTTGTTCCCATCATGTCTAGTAACACGTTTCCTTATTTTTAGCATCGTCTCCTTCCTGTGTTCATTACATTGATTTGCATAACAGCTTGTTCTAACGTGTCATTTCCAATAGCTGACTTGCTTACTCGCGTGCTGGTTCGGGCCATTGTCATTTCCATTGGCTCTTGGGGTTTCTTCGTGGACTGTATGTAGGTACTCCTCATTTCGTATCATCGGCTGGTATGGCTGTCTGATAGGGTACCGTGCTGCCCAGGGTTGTCTGGTTATGGGCGCTTCAACAGGTACGGATCTTCTAACGTACACTGGGCAGAGTCCCAGTGTAACTCTCTGTTGGTTCATTTGCTCTTCATACGTCACGTACCTTGGCGAGTACCTTCCTGGTACCTCGAAAGGAGAGGCAGGGGTGCAGGTCATGTCTGGGACCTCCTTTACACTTGTAAAAATTACAACGGGCCCTTTAATGACTGGTAAAACCAGGCGTCCTGAGCAGGTCCCGCGAGTGGACCTCGTAATGAGGCAGCATGGGGTTAACAGCGCCAGCAGCTCTACCGGTGCCGTTAACCCCATACTGCTAGGGTCGTAATGAGGCCCCTTGTGTTTATATTTATGTGTTTTAGTATTTTTAAGTGATGTTTTTTGTAAAGTTGTAGCAAGCACTAGTCACTTTTGGGGAGCACTTTAATGTTCGTGAAGCATGAGTAATGAGTCATTTTATGATTGTGTCTTTGTTTTATATAATAATAAATTGAATACATGTTTAACATATAGAGAGAGTACATTGAATTCTTTTACTCACTCGAGTGTCGTTGCAATCTGCATTACTAACAATTCAGCACACACAAATACGCAAGGTTTCTTAATTTGTGTTTTGTATTGACATGCCAAGGTTAACCTTGGGTATTGGCCTATGTCCCCTCTCTTGTCTATTAAGAGTGAAAAAGAGTCACAGGGGTTGCGGAAGTGGAGGGCTGCATCAGGGGAATCAAGATGAATATCAAAATCTCTGAGGAGGAGAAGCTTAGAGATAGAGGTTGGGAGAGAAGAGGTGAGGTCGGCCTACTCAGATAGGAAGAGGGAGACCGTCCATAGGATCCTTTAGATGGTAGCGAGACTGATACATACAGTAGGGGAGATGCAAAACTTTCCAGACAATGCATTCAAACGAGGAGTAGGATTGAATGGGTATGATAGAATCAGGGATCCATTCGGGGAAGACAAAAGCCATGCTGCCACCAGGCCTGGAGAGGATATTGTAGCCCTCAGCAAGAAGAGTGTAAAAATCAGTGAAAGAGCTGGTATTGAACCACGTATCGGTGAGTGTGAGGACGACAAGGTCAAAGTCTTCAAGGAGGTGACAGCTGTCAGAAGAGTGTTGGACAGCAGAGCGATAATTGAGGGTAGTTAAGTGAAGATGGTTGCTCCTTTAAAGGTTTTCTGAGGAGAGATACAGGGGCGAGGTACCATCACTGGAGAATAAGGAGGGGTGGAAGATGGAGGAGTGGCAGGAGAAGGGAGGAAGTTTAAGAGAGACGGAAGATGCCTCTCAAGAAGGAGGAGGTTGGTCTGAGAGCCGTGGGTCATTATAGTAACATTCCGGTAGACATTTATGATGCACCTGGATGATGAGAAGTGTGCCAAGAGCACTTCCCATTTCCTTCCACCATTAATGGGTGAGGCAGGGAGAGGACATAAACCATATGGGGAGTCCATAAGTCTGGAGGCGGAATGACAAGTAATAGTCTGCCTGGATGAAGCATTGACATAGGTTTTGGCAATGAGCAGATCAAGGATAGAGACCAGGAGAGCCTTCTTAAACGTTTTCCTTCCAGGCTTAGAGAGAGAGGAAGGATAGGTGATAGAGAAGCAGAAAAAATAGATAGGGGAGATGGAGAGCATCATAGGGAGAGGGAATAAGGATGCCCTGGGGAAGCAGGGACACAGAAAACTGCACATCGCACGACAGAACTCACCAGGTGGCCTAGCAGTCATGCAGGAACTGATGAAGCAGGTACTTTAAACAAGATTCAAATGAGGGAAACAGAGTTAGAGTACCGGATTTGAAAGTTCAAACATACATGAGGAATGCCAGAGCGGGGCAGCACTTTTAAATACAACCAATATGGAATTTCAGTCCTACGGTGCGGCAACAGGTATTAGAGGCACCTAAGTTTGTGTTTCAAACAGCACAACATGCACGCAATTCAGTGAGACAACAGATTTTAGAAACGCCTAGATTTGAGTTTCAAAACACTCATAAAAAAGCAAGCAATTTAGTGGAGGCAACAGGTTTTATGAACTGCTTAGTTTTGAGTTTTAGTTCCAAAGAAGCCAAGAAAATTCAAGCAATTCAATGGGGCCACAGATTTTAGAAAGCTCCTAAAATTGAGTTTCAAAATGAAACAGATTATACAGAAAGCCTAAAATTGAAATTCAAGCATACATGAAGATGCAGGCATTTAGAGAGACAAGCAGCGGCATCAGAATGAGAACACCACAAGTGGTGGCGAGGCAAGTGCATGGGAGAGGACCATGTAGGCAACAAAAGCAGGTTTCCAGGGGCCAAATGAATGATGGAAGTAAGAGTTCAGCAGGTAGGCGTAGCATGCACCGGAGGGGCACTATGATATCTTGGTGATTCGAAGGGGGTTCAGTGCTGGCATTGTATGTGTGGCAGGACAATCATATAGAAGGGGAATAAGGCAGAGAAGACAGGACAGACTTGGGCCCAGGGACTGCAGCGGCAATGGTGAATTAGGGAGCACAAGCTCAGGGAACAGCTCAGAGTGAACAGACGGCAGTTGGGGGAGCCGGGCAACGGGTCTGCGGAAAGAGTGCTGGGCCGCGGTCGCAGGAGAGAGAACCGTGTCAAGCGCTTACCGAATGATGCACAGATGAGCTAGATGGCAGGCCCTGGGATTGAAGGTGCGCCTGCATGCAAAAGAGGCATATGGTGCAGAAAGCGTCCAGGCAGCACTGCGGCACGGCCAGACAGGCCAAACAGGGGCCTTGTGTGGGCCTTGTCGGGGGGCCGGCTTGGCCTCGCCGGCTCCCATGATTGATTCCTAATGAGAGGCTGAGCCAATCATGGCACTGAGGCGGGCTCCGGGGCACAAAGGAAGCAGAATCACTGCCATGATAGTAAGGCGGCGGCCATCTTCAAAGTGCACATGGTTGAACTGGTGAATGGGGCCCAAGTGGGCTTACCTTGTGCTTTCTTGTGTGATCTGCTCTCCATCCCCACACAAGAAGGGGGAATTGAGGACCGTCCCCAGGACTGCAGCAGATAAAATTAGAGAAGCAGGCCAGACAAGGGCCTTGTCAGGTGGGGCGGCTTTGCCTCACCACTCCCACGATCGGTTTCTTAATGAACTGTAGCTACGCTAGGAACAAAACCCTGGGCATGACTTCCTTGAAGATCTTGATGCCTGCTAGGAACTTTAGGCAGATGTTTATAATGCTGTGTGAGATAGGACCTCACTGTGGGCTGAGGCTGGGCTCTTCTCAGAGTTAATTTGCTTAATGCAGCTTTGACTACCCTCCTCGATCTGGTCTGCAGTTACCTTGTCCTGTTAAAGCGCACAGCATGCAGATCTTCATCCCAACTTGAGTTTTAGAACTGCTTACCAGCTAATTTTAAGGTCTACTTTGGGTTCTATGGTCCTTTTCATGAGCTCAGTGCTGCTCATGTGTATCATTTATGTATTTGTTTATTTATTTGGGTGTTTTTGGAGTGGAAACCTGTTCTATTATGTCTGCTTCAAAATGTGTGTTGGCCATGTACAGAGAAACATGGCATTTATGTGAAACCACATGCCATAATATAACAGGACATAATCAGCAAATAATGGCATTATGCCCTAAAAAAAAAGAAAAGTGGGGATTAAGTAAATTAAAAAAGGAATAGTGAGATAAAGAGCGACACTCCCTTAAACCACAAAAATACTATTGAGCTACAAGTTTGCTATTGAGGAGAGAGTGTTAAAAAAGGAAAACACAAGTGTAGTGTGGGGTTAGGTATAGATGAAATTAGGGAGAAAGTGGAAGTCAAATTGAGGAGTAATGGTGTGGTGAAACACCCCACACAAGCAAAAGGTAGGTGAACATCAAAAGCATGATTTCAAGCAAACATGGTAAAATAATATGGAGTAGCCTATGAAACTTACACACACGTAGCATCTTGTATAGCATGGAACAACCACATAGAAAAACCATGGGACAGCACAGTTTACCAGACCAATAATAATGTAACCCAGCATAACAGCACAGCAAAAGAAGCATGTCCCAAATACGAGAGTAGAGTGGGTGATAAAAGCAAACACACACATACACTCACATACACGTGGGATGAGGGTTACACCCGTTACCCCTACATCTTCCTCAGTGCTCATCTGCTCCCTTCCTCCCTTTTTTCACCTTTTTTCCACCTTTTCCTTCCATCCCAACTATATGGGTTATGTTATGTTGATTAATGCTGCGCACCGCTGCCATTTTCATAGTTTCCAGGTGCTCACGTGGCTCTGTAAGAAATGTGAGTACGGTTGGTTAGTGAAACGTGCAGAACCAGGGGAAAATGGCGTCTGTGTGTGTGTGAGCTTTCTGGATGTGCCTTGTTATGTGCACTGGGTGTGTTGTGTCCATAGAGGTGAAGTCCAGTGTCTGAGTTGTTTGTTGTTTGCAGGTATTGTGTTTGTAGTATGATTAGATGTGCGGTTTGCAAGTCAGTTTATTTGGTGGGTTGTCTCACTACCCTTCTGGATGTGTGTAGTACATGAGAGGTGTGAGGGTGTGGATAAGAAGAAGGGGGTGGTTGGTTGGTTTCAGGTAATCTCCTGGTGTTGAGTAGTTTTATTGTCGGTTCTTCATTCTGTATTGTCCCGTGTTTGCTTTGGTCCTGGTGTATGATTTGCAGAGTGGCACGTCCGAACTAAAGTGAAACAAATAAATCAGTACAATTCTAATGTGGATACATTCAAAAGCAGCAGGCACCAAATCAGTACAGTTCTAGTGTGGCTAAGTTCAAAAGCAGTGATTCTAACTCAGTACAGTGCAAGTTTATTTTTATTTAAATACATATAGCCTCTTTGGACTTTGTACATAACATACAACACATAACCATTTCATACATCATAAGTTCCAGCTAACAATGCAATTATGGCTAAAGTCAAAAGGAGCACACGCCAAAACAGTATGGTTCTAGCGTAGGTAAATTCAAAAGCAATGTTAACTAAATCAGTATAAATTCTAGTGTGGCTACATTCAAAAGGACCAGAAACCGAACCAGTACACTTCTACTGTGGCTAAATTCAAAAGCAGTGCAAGCCAAATCAGTATAGTTCTACAGTGTTAACTAACTCAGTATAATTTTAGTGTGGCTAAATTCAAAGCATCAGGAAACCAAGTTAATGCAGGTTCAAGTGTGGCAAGATTCAAAAGTGACGTTTACTAAATCTGTACCATTCAAAGTGATAGTAATCAACTTAGTACAATTCTTGTGTGGTTAATTTCAAAAGGATCGGAAGCCAAATCAGTACATTTCTAGAGTGGCTACATTCAAAAGTAGCAGGCAACAATTGTAGTGTGGGGGGCGTGGCCAACCGCCATGTGAGCAAGCCGCGCTTCGTTGCAGCTCCGCCGATGCGCCCATCATTTTGCCTACAATCTGCATCCTAACTGAAGGAAACTATAACAGCAACACAGGGATCGACTCAGTATCGCCTGCTGACCCTCCGACGGTAGTTCGAGAACTGTGCATGCCTCCAGGGAGGAGAAACGCTTTGGCGAAGGGGGAAAGTGCGCACCCGAAAATGGCGGCTGCCTGCTGACGGCAAGGGAGACGAGCGCCGCAGCGCAGAGTGAGGGAGGAGGCTTGCCCCCGGCCGCGGCTGACCGAGGAAAGGAAAGGGGACAGCTGACCCTGCCGTCTGGCAAGCATGCAGCGCTGCGACCGGCGGCTGGATACCGTGTCCGCCTCTGAGTGCCTCCCCGGCGCGAGATCCGCAGCGCCGACGGCGGAGGCACACATCGAAAGGCCGGGACCCGGAGATCGAGTGCGCCCGAGAGCGACACCACACTGAGAGGTACGGAGTGGAAGAGGGGCAGGGGGGACATAATCAACTCGCTTGGTCCCGCGATCGGCCCAGCGCGACTGTGGGAGCCACATAGCCCCCCTGCTAAGTGGACCGGAAAGGCCCACGACAAAAACCCGAGGAGGGACCGTACCCCGCCGCCGGTTGAGCTTGAGGCCGCGGTGCTGGTCGCGGGAACAAGATTCTGTTGGAATTGAAATAATATTATGCCTCCTATCGCAGTATTTGAATGTGTGTTGGCCTACGCCAAGTTGTCTAAAATATCATGTAAATAGATTCCGCGGCAAGGTCTTAACCTTAACGAAAACTGTGTAAATTGCCATCTTGGATTTAGCCGCCATTTTAGGTTCTCTTGTAATGTGGAAGTCACCCTGAACATCAGAATGGAGGTCGAATGACATTCCGAGTGAGATTCTGGCCGTTGTGACCTCCGCACACATGAATAAGTAATATGCCTGCAGGCCACTTGTTGGGGTCGCGAACTGAGACCTTGTCCTATCCCTGACCTATGTGTAAATGAACAACTGTATCAGCGGAACTGATCAAAATGCATACATTATGGGATTGACCTGGCAAGGAACCCTAGGCCTGGTTTTAAGAATGGTTAACCTGCGAGGGGGTTGGCCAGAGCTGGATAAAGAGTATAAAAGCACAAATATTCCAATGTACGGTCTCTCTCACTAACGCAGTGAACTCTCGTTGAAGTCCGTTATGTTACTCTGAGAGCCGAATAGCTATCCGTTTGTCAATTGACTTTTTGGTAACTGTTGTAGCTTTTAAATAAAGCACTTTGTATGTTCTTTGTAACCTGTGTTGGTGTGTTTCCTTTGGGCTTCCCAGCCTCATATCAATTTCTTGTTTTCACAGTTGGCGCCCGAATAGGGACCCTCAAGATTGATGCCGGATCATTGAAGGTTGACGCAGACTATCGAACCGGGATCGGACGGTGTGATTCTGCGGGCCCAACCGATCGAGACGCGATACCTCGGCAGCGCTGCACGATCCGATCCTTGGACGATAGTCGTGTGGTCTGACACGGCATCTTGACGAGGGTCCATTTTTGAGGCAGGCAGATTCGTCGAAACCACCAAACACAAGGTAAAATTCATTAGGTAAGTTCTTTGATAAAGCGTACGGTCCTCCTTAGGTTTGGTCAGGTGCAGTCGTGACCCGGCTCTTAATTTAACCCTGACAATTTGAATTTGGCGTATTGTATCTGCAGACACAATTATTGACCAGGTAACACCAATTCTTTGTGAAATGCCTGGGAAATTGTCTAGCTACTTTAGGGCTCTGTTCCGCAGCGATCGACAATCCTTGGAATTTAGCCGCCCGGCACCACAGGAGGGGTCGCCGGCATTTACTATGTACTGTAAGTATGGCATTGGTAGTATAGTATTTAATGATATTTGGCACAGACAGACCAGGCATGCCTCTGAATTTCAGTGGCCAATCAACTGTAGTTTTGAGATCCCCCGTATTGAATATCTAGAATCAATCTTGTTAAAAAAGAAGGCTAGACCTGCAGCCTTTGATGTTTTACAGAATTGGAAAAAAGAAGCATTACAGCAGCTTAAAAGTAGGGACAAACATGCACGCCGTCATAAAACAAACGCCGAAAAAGTGTTGTTATATGATAAAGAAAAACATTCAGAATCAGTTAAAAATATGGATAGGGCTTTTTCACTTGGAATCCAGAAAATGTACCCCTCTAAAGATTTCCATGTTTCCGAGGAATTTATTGAGAAATTGCTAAACGAACGCAGGCCTGATGCCTCAGCGCCACCTCCGTATGTTCCTATTTTGGGCACTTTGCCCATTCCTGCTGTTGTTCCTGCCGTTATTCCTGTTCCTCTTGTACAACCTATTGTTCCTAGTCCCATAGTTGTTGTTATTCCACCTATCGCACCGCCCCTCCCTTCTGCACCGATAGTTGCACCTTTATTAAATTTACCTGCACCTCCGCTCCCGAGTGGCCCCGTATTGACTGAAGTTGATCCAGGTGCAGGATCGAAGATCGTCACTCGTAATACTGTTTCTGCAGATAAGAAACAGGAATTGTTTGCATGGGCTAAGAATTGTATGGAGAAAGGTGATCAAGCTAATGTTTTTTCCACATTATCTAATTTGAATAGTTTTCCCGAGAAAAATGTTTTTATCGAAGGTTTGGGGACTCATTTATGTGTGATGTGGGGTAGATTACAAAATTCGGATCTTCCACAAGGAGTGAGAGATCTGAATGCTTTGGCACTTTCGAGGGACACAGAGCAGAAAGTATATGAGCATGTGAAAAAATTGTTTGAGTTTAGGAAAGACTTTGAAAAGTCACGAGATGAGGACGACGAAGACGATAGAATATATGTACAGAAACGGTTCCTTCCGTGCCGTAGATCGGCACCTGAGGAAATATGAATTTGTACTAAAGATGCGGTTCGATGGATCTCGGATTCATCGATTCCGCCAGATGAAGTATATGACACGTATAGTCAGTATACAGTAGAAATGCAAAGAAAGGTAATTCAGGTAATGGTACAGTACCTGCAAGAGGAATGTGTAAGAAAGAAGGTTAGTTGCCCCATAGAATTATTGGGGATTTGTAAAAGGGCTTTTTCGCCCGACACTTCTTCAGCTGCCTTAGCGCTCGACCTGGCTCTGTTGCTTAGTAAGCGGCCGGAGGTACCTATATCTCAGTTGCCTATGAGAGAGGTCCCTCCGACCTTTGTCCCAAAAGTTGAGATCCCCGCCAACGCTGGGACTGGTGCCCCCGTTGTGGATATCCCTGCACATTATGTATCGCAATTCGTTCACGTCCCGTTTTCACGACAGGAAGTGAACACAATTAGACAATCAGTTCCCGAGATCAGGAAAAACCGATGGGGTTTTACAAAGAAATAGAGTCCGTCTTGCAGTCTTCTGTGTTCACCTTGAGTGATATTGACTTGCTATTTCCTGTACTCCTACCCGTAGATGTATGGAAACAGGTTCGGACAGTAGACGATGTGCCAGGGTTGGGAGATACGTGGGCTAATATGATTAGGATTGATGGGGAAAGACCAGCTGGTGAGAAACCACCACAGGTAATACTTACTTTGCCTGATAGAATTGTGGCAAAATTAAAAACTATAATTCCAGAGAAAAGAATTATTTGGGACAAGCTTACGGCCTGTGTCCAAGGAAAAACTGAAGGCGCTACCGAATTTTTTAATAGATTCAAGCAGGTATTTTCTGACTTCAGTGGACAGGATTTAAGTACAGAGTCTGGGAAAAGGTTGTTCGTGGACAAATTTGTACGTGGATTGTTGCCTGACATCCAGTCACAGATTATGTCCTCTGAGAGCGCTTGGCAGGCAAAATCTCAATCTGAGGTTTTGCATATGGCTCAGTATTATGAGAACCGCGTTAATAATGAGAAGGAAAACATTGAAAAGAGGAAAGGAGATTTGAAAACCAAAGTATTATTACAGCAAATTGTTAGAAACCCCAGAGGAGGCATGACACAGACTAGAGGTCAGTATGTCCCAAAAGGAAATGCTCCTTTGGGTCCTGTGAATATTAATCAATGTGCTTATTTCCGCCAGGAAGGTCATTGGCGAGCACAGTGCCCTGTCCTTCGCCAAAGGTCAAACAGTGCGTTTGGGGGTATGGGTAGACGACCTAGGGGCCTCCCTGGAGCAGGGGGCCCTGATAGAGGTCAGTTTTTACAAGATCCTCAGCAACCGTTTTCACGGGAAAATCAGACCTCGAGTGTGGACTCGAGGAACATATTTGATCACCCTTCTGCTGCCTACCTTTCTGAAGAGCTTCCTTCTAACGATACTCTATTCCATTAGGATTGCCCGAAGCAGGGTTTGGAACCTTCAACTATTCCCGTTAATCAGAAAGGCCCCTACGTTGAACTATTAGTAGGGAATAGGAAACACCAGTTTTTGATAGACACTGGAGCGCAGAAGTGCTCCATTGATCATTCTCGGGTTCCAAACATTCCACTGTCAAGGCAAACAAATGTTTCCGTAGGGTTTTCTGGTATACCAACTGTCTGTCCGGTTTCTGCACCGGTGTCTGTTTCTTTGGGTCCCTTTACGGACCATTGCCCTTTTCTTCTCACTTCAAACTGTGGAGAGAATTTGCTGGGGTTGAATTTGTTAAAGAAATTGAACCCAGTAATTCATTGTTCTTCTGATGGAGTACGGCTGACGGTTTCACCACAGCAACTAATTCTCAGTTCTTGATTCGACCTTTACCTCCTGAGTTTAGCATTGTCCCGGAATGTTTATGGGCGGTAGACGACAATGATGTCGGGGTATTACAGATTGAGCCCGTTAAAATAGTTCTGAAACATGTAGTGAAACTACCACGCATTCCGCAGTATAAAATATCAGTTGAGGGGGAACGCGCTTTGAAATGCATTGTCTCCGATTTTGTGCATCGTCAGGTGATCAAAGAGATTACAGGTAGTTTGTGTAATAGTCCGATCTTGCCTGTATATAAGAAAGGCGACAATGCAATTCCATACCGGTTCATAATTGATCTTCGTGCTATTAACAGAGTGGTCGCCCCACAATTTCCACTTGTGCCCGATGTGACGACGATACTGACAATGATCCCTGCTACGGCTACGCACTTCAGCGTTGTGGATTTAAAAAACGCTTTATTTAGCATTCCTATACATGAGGAAAGTAGATATCTGTTTGCGTTCACCTTGGGGGGGCGCTCTTTTACATTTACCAGGGCACCTCAAGGGTATACTGAAAGTCCTAGCATTTATAGTAGAGCTTTGAAAGAGCAGCTCGACACCCTTGAATTGCCACCTACTTGTACGCTGCTTCAATATGTTGATGATTTGCTTTTGGCTGCAGACTCTGAGAGTGCTTGTAAAGAAGGCACTGTATTGTTGCTTGTTCATTTAGCTAAAAATGGTCATAAAGCTTCGCTTAAAAAATGTCAATATTGTTGTCAGGAGGCCGCCTACTTAGGCTACCTCCTGTCAAAGGAGGGGAGAAGATTGACACCTGAAAGAATAAAACACATTTCTGGCATGTCTGTTCCAAATACACAGAAGGAAGTCAGAGCCTTAATAGGTATGGCTTCTTACTGTAGGTTGTGGATCCCGAACTTTTCGCTAGTGATAAAACCGATGTTGGCTTTGACGAAGAAGGGCATTTCTCTGCCACTGCCATGGAAATCGGAACATCAACGATCATTTGAGCTTCTCAAAACCGCGTTATGCTCTGCACCGGTTCTGGATACTCCAAATTATGACAAGGCCTTTGTGTTGTTTGTGCATGAATGTGATGGATGTGCTTTGGCTGTGTTAACACAGGAACACGGAGGGAAGAATAGGCCGTGCGGCTACTACTCCTCTGCCCTTGATCCTGTCGCATGCGCTTTGCCAAGATGTTTGCGCGCTGTCGCTGCTGCTGCCGCGTCTGTAAAACAGAGTGAGGGAATGGTCCTAGGCCATGATTTGATTTTGATGGTACCTCACTCTGTTGATATTCTATTGAACAAAACCCAAACGCAACACCTCACCTCTGCGCGGTTAACAAGGTATGAACTAATTCTGTTTGCCCCTCACATCCAAATTAAGAGGTGTTGTGTTCTTAATCCGGCTGAACTCTTACCTTTCCCGCAAAACACTGTTTGCGGTGACAAAGAATTACATGACTGCCTGTATACCACTGAACAAGAAACGAAGGGCAGGATAGATCTCATAGATACTCCTTTGGATAATGCAGAAGGGGAGCTGTTTTGCGATGGCTCCTGCTTCAAACTTTCGGATGGTACATCTACAGCTGCTTATGCAGTTACTACATTGAGCAAAGTTGTTGAAACTAAGAGAATTTCGCATAACTCCGCACAGGCCGCAAAGATTATAGCGTTGACCCGAGCTTGTGAACTCTCCCAAGGGCGTATAGTAAATATATATACTGATAGTCAGTATGCATTTGGGGTGGCTCACAACTTTGGAAGGCTCTGGTCGGAAAGAGGGTTCCTGACCTCACATGGGACCAAGATCCAGCATGGCCCCTTGATAGTGCAATTACTCTCGGCACTCTCACTCCCTAAACAGTTAGCGATCATGAAATGTGCAGCACATCGTAAGGTCATAGATGATGTGGGCAAAGGGAACGCTTTTGCGGACCTGATAGCCAGACAAACGGCCACAGACCTTAGCACGGACATGTATGCCTTGAGGGAAATAAGAGATGCTTACATAATGAATGAAGGTATTGGGTCTGTGCGAGATATTCAAACTGATGCCACAATAGAAGAATCTAAAAGGTGGGCTGAAGGAATGGGGAAATTGGATGATGAAGGGTGTTGGGTGGATACATCCGAAGGAAAATGGTTGCTCCCTGATTCATATGTATTGGCAATGGTTACAATGGCACACGGTCCTACACATGTGTGTGCCCAGCAGATCACGAAAATGTTAGAACAAGTTTGGGTGAATAACAAGATTCTGGAGACTGTGAAGAGGCATGTCCAGAACTGTATGATCTGCTTACAGCACAATGTGGGTAAGGGGACAGTAACTCCAAGGGGAAGCTTTGGGCCCCCTTCTATTCCCTTCGAGGTCATTCACTTTGATTTTATTGAGATGGAACGATGTACTAATCTGAAATATGTTCTTGTAATTATTTGTGCCTTCAGTAAATGGGTCGAGGCTTTCCCCATTAAAGATGCTACCGCCATGACCACTGCAAAGATTATGGTAAAATAATTCTTTCCTCGATTTGGGCTCCCGAGGGTAATTTGGTCGGATAATGGTCCCCACTTTATTGCAGCAGTAATTTTGCAGATATGCACAGCTTTATGTATTGAAAAACGATTTCACTCAGCTAGACATCCTCAAAGTGCTGGGTTGGTGGAAAGACACAATGGTATTTTAAAGAATAAGCTTGCAAAAACATGTGCTGATACCAAACTGAAATGGCCAGATGCCTTACCTATTGTATTATTAGCTATGCGTACCACACCTCAGACTAAAACCGGGCTTTCTCCATTTGAGGTAGTGATGGGGAGACCTGCTAACATTTGGGGTCTCCCGAAACCTAAAGTCCTGAGAGAGGTGGAAAATGTATTGCTTGTAGACTACTGTAACCAGTTAACTAAAAACCTGTATTTCATTTATCACCAGGTGCACTCGGCTTTACCTGTACGGTTCACGGGCCCAGGACACGATATACAGCCTGGAAGTTGGGTGCTAGTGAAGGCCTACGAGAGGTCTTCCTGTCTCGCGCCTCGCTGGCGGGGACCCTACCAGGTGTTACTGGTTACCAGGACAGCAGTGCGGGTGGCTGGAAAGAAGAACTGGATCCACGCGACGCATGTCAAGAAACTTCCTCGCCCGACGCCACACATTACAGAAGAAGCAGAATCCCTCACTGATGCTACAGTCTCTGATCCTGGAGTAGCAAACAGCGCTGTGAGTGCGTTGGAGAATTTCTCTGAGCATAAGGAGCTTGGGGAACAGTCAATTTCGTCTCTGCACTCTCTTGAAAAATCACGTCCGGAAAACACTGTTTCAAGCTCTGCGACTTCCGTCGCCTCCGATATGTCGCTTCCCTCAGGAAGTGATGACACTTTATTTCCAGATCAGACAATTCTGGGTACCACCAGGTACAACCTTCGACGAAGGAAATAGAACTACGGCACGGGTTTTTCCGTGCATCTGGAGAAAGGAAGTGATTGGAAGTTTTCCTTTTTATAAGAAAGTTCTGTTGAACAAAAGGGATTCTGCTGGCTAGGGTTGAGAAGGACTAAGAAATCGCGCGACCGTAGCGTCGCCAGCAACGAACATTGGGGTCGTCGATTGAGGAACTACAATGCCTGCCACCTCCGCTGCTGCTCCCCGCATTGGACTTGCGAATAAGGGGGTGACCAACTTGGACAATGAACAATGTGCCTGGGCCCCGAAAACGTACTGCTATGTTTTGATAATAATAATTGTTATTTTTGCAACTGCTGCTGTAGGACTTTGATATATTGAAGAAATCTATCCTCTGAAACCTTTACTACCGACCGAGATTGTACCAACTGTTTTGACTCCTTCTGTACACCTTCACACTCTGTCCCCTAGAGACTCCCAACATAGACAAAAGTATCATAATAACACTCTAATGATAGTAATGAATGCAACTCATGCCATTTTTAATAAGAGTAATTGTTAGATTTGTACTCATTTACCGCAACATGGGAACAAGGGACTGGGATGGTATATACATCCCCTACCTTTAACGACTGCTTGCTATGCCTCTCTTAGAGCACTATTCTTTGGCCGATGGAATGATAGCATCTCAGGGAACTTTGATGGAACTAATCTGAATGATTTCGAGAAACGTGAATTGACTCCCCTGGGATGCTCGCTTTTTGCAAATAGAAGTAAACCTAATGTCGCTTCCATTAGGCCGTCAGATAAACTATCTCTTCCTTTTCAAACTCTAATTTCTTTTAAAATGGCTCCGATAGGCAATAAGGACGCCGTACCTCCTTCTTACTCTATAAATCATAGCCCTGACTCGGTTCGCTTTTGTGTACAAAGAAATGGCACTCGGCCAATGGGAGATTTTGAAGGTTGTAAGAACATTGTAAATATGACTGGAGAAAACAGGCCTCTGTATGTAGGGGGGCCTGTTTATTTTGTTTGTGGTAGTTTAGCATTTCCCTGGTTGCCCAAGGATTGGCAGGGAACCTGTTATTTAGGAATATTATTACCCGGGGTATTTGTAGCTAGTACATTGGAGGTTTCTAAGGCTCGCCCAAGGCGGGACAAGAACGGAGATACCCCTGGGCAAGTATTGGGAGATATAGCGAAATCAGTTGTGCCCTTTTGGGGACAAATAAAAAACTCTAAGAACATTAAGGGATTAGCAAGGGTACTGGAGAGAACGATCAACCGGACCACGGACATACTCTACAATATGACCTTAGAGCAAAAAGCAATAAGATTGGTAGCACTCCAAAATCGGATGGCATTAGATGTCATTTTGGCAGAACGAGGTGGAGTATGCAAATTAGTGGGGTCCGCTTGCTGTGTTTTCGTACCAGATTCCTCGCCAACAATTTTTAAAGCAATACATAACTTGCATACTCTTAGTTCTGAAGTACATATCCCTGTAGGAGATTGGAATCTTAGCACTTGGATCTGGGATTCTTTACGATCTTGGGGTTGGAAGGTGCTTTCTGTTATTCTGGTTATTTTGGGGATCCTGCTATTCCTTTGTTGCTGTTTTCAATGTCTTCCGAGTATATGTGGAATGCTAGGGGGATGTTGTGCCCAAGCAGTGAGCACAATAGGGCATAAAATATATGCCCCAGATACAGCATCTAAAGAATTCGTGTTACAAGAGGTTTTGATGAACGACCTAATGGCTATAGATATTACAGACAATGATTCGGGATCTATGGATGACAACACATGGAGTTATTTTCAAAAGTATTAGAAATGATGTTAGCACTTGGCATAGGCCAAAAGGAGGGTCTGTTGCAATTGAAATAATATTATGCCTCCTACCGCAGTATTTGAATGTGTGTTGGCCTAAGTTGTCTAAAATATCGTGTAAATAGATTCCGCGGCAAGGTCTTGACCTTAACGAAAACGGTGTAAATCGCCATCTTGGATTTAGCTGCCATTTTAGGTTCTCTTGTAATGTGGAAGTCACCCTGAAAATCAAAATGGAGGCCGAATGACATTCCGAGTGAGATTCTGGCTGTTGTGACCTCCGCACACATGAATAAGTTATATGCCTGCAGGCCACTTGTTGGGGTCGCGAACTGAGACCATGTCCTATCCCTGACCTATGTGTAAATGAACAACTGTATCAGCAGAACTGATCAAAATGCATACATTATGGGATTGACCTGGCAAGGAACCCTAGGCCTGGTCTTAAGAATGGTTAACCCGCGAGGGGGTTGGCCAGTGCTGGATAAAGAGTATAAAAGCACAAATATTCCAATGTACGGTCTCTCTCACTAAAGCAGTGAACTCTCGTTGAAGTTCGTTATGTTACTCTGAGAGCCGAATAGCTATCCGTTTGTCAATTGACTTTTTGGTAACTGTTGTAGCTTTTAAATAAAGCACTTTGTATGTTCTTTGTAACCTGTGTTGGTGTGTTTCCTTTGGGCTTCCCAGCCTCATATCAATTTCTTGTTTTCACAATTCGAGCCCCGGACACCAGTGGCCCGCCCGGACCGCAACCCCCCCGGCACTCCAGGATCACCACTCACCGGTGCCCTCACAAAGACCACTGCAATAGGTCTGCTGCGCACAACGCGCTATGGCGCACACACAAGTACTGAACTGCATGGCCACACGCATTGGGGCAACGTGAAGAGCTGTGACCCATATATTGCTCTCTACAACACAACAGAACAGCCACGTGAGCCACGCCATGGTGCACATACCCGACCCCAACTGCAGAACCACTGGCAGCCATCGCAAGCTCGCCAGCACATAAAGAGATGTCCGTAAAAGGTGCCAGAAACAAACATAGGCAGACAACAATGGAGGCCTTTGCAGCCACAGGTGGCACCAAGCCAGACGCCGCGACCACAACCTCGACTGCTGCAGAAGAGGGGCCTCCCGAACCCGCAAACTCGCAACTACTCAAAGCCATCTTGGCGCTCCAAAAAACCATGGAAGGCAAAATAGATGCTGTGGCTATTGATTTGAATCTGCTGAGACAAGATGTGCGCTCCATCGCAGGCAGAACAGACGCATTAGAGTCTCAGGTAAAGGAAAACACTGAAGCCAAAACCCACCTCTTGAGAGAGGTAGACGCCCTAGCCCAAAAAGTAAAGAACCTCGAAGACAGGGCGGACGAGGCGGAAGGGCGCGCGCGCCGCAACAACATCAGGATCATTGGACTGCCGGAGGGAACAGAAGGAAATGACCCCACGAACTTCGTTGAGAACCTGCTGCTGCAGGGGGTCGGAGCCGGGAAATTATCACAGGGGTTCACCATCAAAAGGGCGCATCGATCTCTCACTAAACGCCCACCACCTGGGAATCCGCCAAGGCCGATAATTGCCAAAGTCCTCAATTATAAAGATAGAGAGATGATCTTAGCCCACTCACGGACCAGCGGCCGCATAGAATTTGACTCCGCCAAAATTGCAATCTACCCAGACTATACCCTTCAGGTTCAGAGGAGCAGAGCTCAATATGCCCACATAAAGGCTAGATAGAAAGATGCGGGCTTGCGATATATGCTACTGTACCCGGCCAGACTAAAGGTCATCCGAAACAATAGAACGCACCTCTTCGAATCACTGGCAGATATAAACGAATGGATGGATAGGGAGCAGATTCCTAACATAGAGGGAAGGCAACGCAAAACACGAGAAAATGGCACCCCCAGTAAAGCCAACTGAAACCACCTTCTGAGAAAGCACATGAAGTAACCTCAATTCGCAGATTGTGGCACCATTGAGTGTCTTGGAGCTGGCCGAATGGCACCGCTTGGTATCGAACACTACCAAAGGGATTGTCCCGCACCCCTGAATCTCTTTGGGTGACTAACCCGCCCGTAGGGCACCAAGAGACCGTAGGT
The DNA here is from genome assembly GCF_040938575.1 of Ambystoma mexicanum. Taxonomy (NCBI): domain Eukaryota; kingdom Metazoa; phylum Chordata; class Amphibia; order Caudata; family Ambystomatidae; genus Ambystoma; species Ambystoma mexicanum. The sequence goes on along the minus strand of NC_090929.1, from coordinate 1,211,013,950 downwards.
CTAATGGAGCAGAAACGGGGATGTCAGAACGGGGGGAACCCCGCTAGACTAGTTTTGTTAGCAGTTAACGCCAAGTTTATAGTTCAAAGGGAAGGGAGCCCGTCTGTTAAAATCCCGACTCAGTTAGTTAAAGGGAAATCCAGAACCACCTTGATCACCACACACCACCAAACCGATCTAGAGTCAGCAGGGGCTCCTGCCAGAACAGGCCACCGTACCGCATATGGATAGGCCAGAGGGCGACGCTACTACACAGCCCGCCCATATACCCACACACACACCACATTCATGAATAACATAGTCAAAGTGATGTCCTGGAACGTCAGGGGCCTGAACAGCTACATTAAACAGCACAGAGTCCACACCTTCCTTAAATGCCACAAGATAGGAATTGCCTTATTACAGGAGACTCATCTGAATGCACAAAAGCTAGCAGCATTGGCTAAGAGTTGGAGAGGAACCCTGATAGGCACCACGTATTCCAACTATGCACGTGGAGTACTGATATGGATCGCCCCCTCCATCCCCATCAACCTAACATACACTAACATCGATAATGAAGGTAGAATGGCCTTGTTAAAAGGCACCATCGAAGGCAGAGAACTCTGCCTGGTGAACACTTATGCCCCCAACCACGATGCGACGGTCTTCTTCCGTTCATTGTATACCCGGCTCAGTCCAAACAGAGACGGCATGCTAATATGGTGTGGGGACCACAACTGCACCCTAGATCCACGCATGGACAGATCGGAGAGTAAACACACCCGCCCCTCCCCTCCCGCTAAAATATTGAAAGCCCTCTTACAACAATACGCCCTGCAGAGGGCAGAGTCTACTCCTTTTACTCACCCCCACACGCAGTACACACTAGAATCGACAGATTATTGGTGAGCGAGGAACACTTAGACACATTCGAGGACACACAATACCTGGCCAGAGTCCTATCGGATCATTCCCCCATAGTTACCTCTTGGACAATAATGGCACCCCGACACCCCATACCCACATGGAGACTCAGAAGCGAAGCACTGTTAGATAAGGCATTCCAAGAACAGATTAGACAATGCACGGCGAACTATTGGCAGACGAACATGGATAGTGTCCAGCACATCAGCACGCCATGGGCAGCATACAAAGTAGTGATCAGAGGGGAAATGATAGCCACCATAGGGGGAGCCCAAAAATCCATCACAGCGAAGTTAGCAAGCGCCGAAGAAGAGCTGAAGCAATTAGAATCCATAACCTCCTCAGACCCAGCCCATGTATGCAAAATAATCGAATTAAAGAAGGCCTGCCTACAACACTGGGAGGCCCTCGGAAAACTCAGCTACGCCAAATACACCGAGAGAAACCACGCCCTCGGTGATAAACCGGGTAAGCTACTCGCGTGGCTTTACAAGCAAGAAGCCCCCAGGACACCCATCTGCCGTATACGTGATGCCAACGGCATTGACATGCACTCACAAGCTCCCATAAACTATGCATTCGCTGGGTATTACCAGGCCCTCTACACTGACACCCCGCCGCCTACAGACACAGAAATAGAGGACATACTGGACATCATTAGACTACCACACCTTGAGGAACACGTAGCAGAGTCCCTGGAAGGGCCAGTAACCCCTGAAGAGGTTGCAGTTGTTATTAGAACACTTCCCTCTGGGAAGGCGCCGGGACCGGATGGACTGCCAGGCGAGTTCTACAAGGCCTACGAGGACGAACTAGCCCCATTACTCTCTCAGGTGTTCAACGAGGCATACAAAACAGGCCAACTACCTGGTACCATGAGGGAGGCGGTCATCACACCAATCTTAAAACCTGACAAAGATAGCACCGAGTGCGGCTCATATAGACCCTTGTCCTTACTAAACACAGACAGTAAGGTACTAACGGCAATACTGGCTATGAGGTTGCATAAAGTCATCCCGACCCTGGTCCATCAAGACCAAACGGCATATGTGCCCGGCAGAACCATCACCGAAAACCTACGTAGACTGCAGCATGTCATTTACAGTAACGAAGGTAGACAGACGCAATGCGCAGTGGCGTCCTTGGACGCCTCCAAAGCGTTCGACTCGGTACGCTGGAAATGGCTCCTGGCTACCATGTCCAAGATGGGTATAGGGCCTAGCTACATTAAGTGGATCACACTCATCTACACCAACCCCGAGGCCAGAGTATGCACCAACAACACTTTCTCAGACAAATGGAGGCTATCCCGGGGAACTAGGCAAGGATGCCCCCTATCACTCATGCTGTACATTATGGCTATAGAGCATACCTTAGACAAGAATATGGAGATGGGGGCATAGTGGTAGACGGGGAGAACCACGTGATCTCCATGTACTCTGACGACATGCTCCTCTATCTAACAAACCCCGCACACATATTGCCCTACATACTAGAAACTTTAGAAAGATTCCACAGATACACGGGGGCCCAGATTAATCAGAACAGATCCTGCCTGTTCCCCCTGGCCGCCTTGAGCGGACAAGGGGCCGGAGCGCTCCCCAAGCTAACCCTGAAATGGGAACCCTCCTCCTTTAAGTACCTGGGCATTAGGGTGCACAGAGACCCCAAGACAGAGCACGCTCTGAATACAGTTAGGCCAAAGGAAGGACTGTCAAAAACAATGGAGTTCTGGAGCAGGCTGCCGCTATCGGTGGCGGGCAGAGTGGGGCTACTAAAAATAGTGGCGTTACCCAGACTTCTTTACTTCTTCACTAACGTACCATATAACATACCACAACGATTCTTCAGCGAATTACACAAGCTGTGCAGGACATTTTTGTGGCAAGATGGAAGGCACAGAGTCACCCTGGAAATAATGCAGAGACCTTATGACAAAGGGGGCCTCAAGGTTCCTAATTTCGAACTGTATTACATAGCTGGACAGTTGAAGCATGTGATACAATGGATGGCCGATGAGGCCTCAACAGACACTCGCCTGCTGAAGCCAGGAGCCACGCAACTGCTACTTAGGGACCTGCTATGGATTGAACCGGGAACAAAACACCCACACTCGTACTTGATCCGCTTAGGTATCCAGATATGGAAAAGAGCCTGCAAGGCCACAAAGCTGCCGGATCCCTACTCCCCTCAGATCCCGATAGCTGCCATTATGACAAACAGGCCGGGAAGTCAAAGGATAATAAGAGACACTTGGGAACCCAGCGGCATCGCCACCCTGGGCGACCTAGTGGACGACCAGGGAATCCTAAATTTTGCTGAGCTACATGAAGCCTCTGGGATCCACACGGGACAGTTCTTACTGCACAACGCAGTGGTGAAGAGACTAGCAGCCCGCTGGCCCACAATGGAGAACTTTGATACCGGACACAAAAGCATTGAAGGCCTGCTTGGGGCAGCGGAGGGTGGCCACGAGACCTCCAGAATATATGAAACACTGCTCGACAGCACCACCCACCAAAGCCTTAAGTGTAAGGAAAAGTGGGAACAGGAATTGGGCTCGCAGTTCGAAGACAAAGAGTGGGAGGACATAATGGTATACCACAAGAAGGTATCCAGGAACTCTAGGTTCCAACTCATTCAATTCTACATCATGAACAGAGCGTACCTCACACCAGACATCATTTCCAGATTTAGCGGAGCCGAGAATACGGGATGCCCCAAATGCAAAGAACCCCAAGCAGGGATGCCCCGCCATACAGTCCTTCTGGGCACAGGTCAAAGCCCGGGTGGCCGAGGCGAACGTCACCCTGGAGGTACACACGCCAAAAGCGTGTATCCTCGGCAGATATCCCAGAAGCAAGAAGAACAGACCACTTAATAGACTAAAAGACCTAATGTATATACTCGCAAAGAGACGTATTGCCATGAACTGGAAGCGCCCTCAGGCCCGTGCTTGTCAACATGGTGGGAAGACCTTCGTAAATGGACGAATGCCGAAACAGCGGCTTGGGAGATGGCCCAGAGCCAACAAAGACAGGACACCTCGGACGACCTACTGCAATGGGTGGCACTAATTGTCACATTGTTCAACCCCAATGCAGAAGGCTCCTCTGGTGACGACACAAATGACTCACAATAATCACACAGATGAAACTTGTGGTGTAGAACGTTTGGTCCGGAAAGTTGGGGAAGGGGGAGGGAGGGAGGGCGGGGAGGGTGTTATTGTACTATTGTTTCGTTGAGTAACCACGCTATTGGAACACTGTAAACAATAAAAACAGATTTAAAAAAAAAAAAAACAATTGTAGTGTGACTAAATTCAAACATAGTGTTCGCTAACTGAATACAATTCTAGTGTGGCTAAATTCAAAACCAGCATTAACTAACTCAGTACAATTCTTGTGCACCTGAAGTCAAAAGCAAATGTGGTGTACCCCCAATGCGTCAGGATTCAAAGTGGATACGATTCAAAACAGTAGGACTCAAAATGGTGCAAATCTCATAGTAGCAAAATTCAAAGGTGGAGAACCCCCACAGTAGCAACTGTCAAAAAAGGTTTGAAATTGTTAAATTACAGGTGGCAAGACTTCACAACAGCAGGATTTAGACCTTAGATTTCCATGTAGTGAACACCTGAATTCAAGCTTCTCTGAGTATGTTGCAGCGTCCCTTACCTTTTGTCCATGGTCCCCTGGTTCGTTGTGGGGGCTGCAGTGCAGGATTGAGCGCTAGCGAACAAGCTAAGAGGAGTCCCCTTTATCCACTGCCTTTCACCGGCTGCCTAGTGAAGACTGCCCAGAGAGGGTCCTATAAGAGTGCTGTTAAGGTCACGTGACGCCAGCAGCACCAAAAAGAGCCTGGAAGGGCGGGTTGACGAAGGGTCAATGACGTGGGCTTGGGGCTTCATTTTTTTAAATTAGAATGTTGGGGTTGAGGCCACAGTGAAAGGGGGTTGGGCTTGGCGCTTCGTTTTCTTAAATTAAAAAGAAGGGGCTGGGGTCACAGTGGAAGGGGGGAAGGCTTGGGGTTGTGGTTTTTGGCCAGAACGGCCTTCACTTACCTGAGTGGGTAGTGGTGGCCTCCCTCCCAAGCAACAGTGAGAAGCAAGTGGCTTCCATGACCTGCTTGCCAAGGTGGTCTTGGTGTTGCTGTTTGGGTGATGTGAACCCCAACATCACCAAATAGGGCCTGGGGAGGACAGGCTGGGGAGGGTCGACGGTATGGGATTTGGGCTTCCTATTTCAAATTAGAATGGTGGGGCTAGGGCCGCAGTGGAAGGGGTGGGCTTGGGCTTTGTTTTTTAAATTTGAATGTAGGGGCTGTGGTCACAGTGAAAGGGAGTGGGCTTGGGGTTATGGCTTTTGGCCAGAACGTCCTTCACTTGCCTGGTTGTGTGGCGATGGTCTCCTCTCCCAACTAAAAATGGTTGGTATTTAAATCCATCAGAACAGGGTCTGGAAATTAGCGTTCTCACACTTGTTTCTGAAACTATGGCTGCAACCAAGATGCCAAAATGCGAATTAATTTGCCACAAACCTAACTCCCAAACTTAAGCAGTTTCCAGAAGCATGATACGTTTATTGGGATTTGGAAATAGGCGGACTGGTAAATTCTTCACTACCACTTTCTAAACCCAGGTGAGAGCAGTCACAAAAAGTGGGAATGGTGGGTCATACTGTTATCATGGTTGCTTGCATGTCCTCCAAAGGCCCTTAGACCGTCTCAAAACAGTGAAAGTGAATGAAGGAGAGCGTGACTAAAGGAGCAGATAGGAGTTTATGTCACAGGTGTTTTGTATATTACGTTATGTTAAGGTATTTTTTCTGTGCTTTACTGCGCTAGTCACCAACATAGTGGTCTGTCAGCACCATGGGCAGGAGAGGAGGGGTGGGCTAAGGGCTAGAAATGGTAAGCACACATGTTATGTTTGTTAAAAGGTTGTAGTGGTCTGAAAGCACCAGGCTTGTCTGGAGTTTGAGTATTGTACCCCCACCCAAGGTATCCAGACCTTTGTCTGAGGAGGAAAAAGAGTAGGGAGAATATCAGATGATGAGAAAGTGGACGAAATGCAAAAGGTGTAAGGATGGGGTGCTGTAGTGGAGGGAAAGAAATATTTTGTGATAGCTTGGGTGAGGTTGGCTCCATTAAGGAAGGATGAAGGAGAGCAGAACAGGAAGGAAGGAAGGAAGGAAGGAAGGAAGGAAGGAAGGAAGGAAGGAAGGAAGGAAGGAAGGAAGGAAGGAAGGAAGGAAGGAAGGAAGGAAGGAAGGAAGGAAGGAAGGAAGGAAGGAAGGGCAAAATGGTTATGCAAAATAAAATTATAGATGTAATACTTGTGAATTAGCCAATTCACAATTTTCACATCTGAGTTGAAACATATTTGTTATGGTCAAGTCCATTATCGCTGTGTTATAACAACAGCCATTGTCTGCCATCATTGTTGAAAGGAAGCCACAGTTGTTACTTTGCAACAGAAGTCACGGCCAGTAGAGGGTAGGGGAAACAATGGCCTCCTCAAGGAACATAATGCGGGGCTTCTTTATGAGGACATTAACATTTTTAACAAGCCTATCCGTGTTCTCCAAGTTGTTACTGATACCTACGTCAATATTTTTAAAATAAAAGAAATCACAATTATTCCCCTTTAAAATGTGCTGAAGTTTGAACTTTGGTATATACAAATGGGTTATAATCATATCTATTTAAACTGTGCATGCATCCAGAAACTACGTGATAAAAGGTGTAAGGGTGTCGAAGAAAGATTCTGACACAAAGGTGCCATGGTTTTGGTCATAGAGTTTTATTTTGACGTGAAAAGAGATCCTTGCTATCCCTATCTTCTGAGAGGGGTTTCCCTGCCTCAAAACTAATAGTAAAAGGGTCTGTCAGAAGGTCTGTCAAAGTAAATTCCACCGTCCTGTGTCAAAACCAACTTCTGTCCCTCACATTACAACTAAAAAGGGAACTAACAGATTGTTCCTTCTTTAAGGAGAATGGCTCCCTTCTCCTGCTTCATGCATGGGGTTCAACAAAATGTTCAATATATCCAGGGGAATGACTCCCTTCACCGGATTTGCAGGTTTCAGGCAGTCTTTACACCATGTTCTCTCTGGGAGAATGGCCACCTTCTCCTGTTATGACTCTGCACAATTTCCAATAGGAGCAGGGGGGATGACTCCCTTCCACTGGTACAGTTTGGTACAATTTACAACATGACTAGAGGCAATGACTCCCTTCCACTGGCTTCTTTATCTCCACTCTCAGTTCAGTACCAAGAGACTGCTTCCTTTCTCTTGGTCCGCTTTGGCACAGTTCAACACAAGGCCAGGGTAAATTATTCTCTTCCCCGGCATCTCTATCATAACCTCTGCTTTGGTACCAGGAGAATGGCTCCCTTCACCTGGTACAACTTGATACAGTTCCTTCTTACCACTTTACAAATGATATTCATTTTGCCTCTGTGACTTGTTTTCAACAATGTCCGAAATCTTGTTAGGATCCCAGACTCTTCTCTTGTCACTACTGGGTTTATATCTGCCACTATAACACAGAAGACTTCCTCTATGCTTTGGTTTACTTCTATTGGGGTCCCAGACCCTGCTTGTAAGGCCAGTGGGCTTATCTTCCCCAATGATGTGGTGGCAGAATCCCAGATGCTTTCCTGGTGGCCAGTAGGCTTCCTTTTCCCACTGTTGTGGTGGACAGGGTCACAGACCCTTTCCTGGTGGCCAGTGGGCTTCTCTTCCCCACTGGTATAAGGAGGAGGAGGTTGGATGCACTCCTGATACTTCAGCAGTCTGTTAGCAGAATGCCTTGTATGAAGCCAGGGAGGGATTGCTTGCGCACCTCCTGCCTGCTTCCACGCATCCCCTCGAAGTCTCCCGTACCACCCTTTACCTGCGTTGAGGCTTCAGTATGTCACCAGGGCTTCTAGGAACTGTGGTCCCTCTTCTCGGCTTGTTCGCCTTACCCTATCTGCTTCTGTGGCTCTGCAGCATCTCCAACTGCTGGGCCACCCGACTCTTCTTGCCCATAGTGTTGTGCATGGGTCCACTCCTGCGTAACCCTGTGAGTACTCATGCGGCCGACCGCCAGTGTCCTCGGTCCTTCTTCTCCTCGGGTCTGCAACCAGATTCTGGATTTCCCATGCTGAACGCTTTACACGTCTGTTCCTTCTCCCAGCAGGTGCTGCAACTAAGCTCTTCACTAAGGTTGACGACTTTACTAGTCCATTGTCAGTTTGTATACATTGTAGCCTCTTCTGGAGGAGTGGGCTGTCAAAGTCCCTTGTTACTTTTGACAGGTTGATCTCCTTGCCTCCCTAGGCCACCTCGTCTTAGTGTCTGTATTGGGAGCAATCTTTGTGTTTTCTGTGTTCTTCCTCATTTTGGTGTTTTCAGGGCCATTTGTTTCTTTTGCATCACAGTAGTATATGGTTCTGCTTTCAACAAGAAGGTTGAATATGGAAGAATGGGCTAGAGAATGTGGGGATGTTTTATTATTCACTGGGCGAACCCCGAGATGGTCGTCCTTGTGCCCAAGGAGGGAGTTCCTCCCGGATTAAACCACCCCTAGGGGGACTACTGGGTAGTGGCCTCACCTTCTTAGCCTCATGAGAAAGGGCTCCACCCTTGGGGAGAAGTGACAAGACCTTGTGAATCGTCACAGAAGCCATGATATGATATGATATGATATGAAATGATATGATATGATATGATATGGTGTCCAGACATTTGGTCGACCTAAAACTGGTCAAATGACATTTGGTCGACGCAATTTGGTCGAAAACCAAATGGTCGAATTCTTTTTTTTAATTATATATTTATTTTTATAGTGCGCCTGTACACAAGTGTTTCTAGGCGCGACAAGACAAGGAGAGGGAAACAAAGGGAGGACAAAATAACGATCTTACTAGGCCTTTTGTCATTCAGATCACGCAAGTGTGGGAAAGAGGGAAGGGGAGGAGTGCCAGCGGGCAGGGGACGGCAAAGTGCAGTTAACTCACAAGTGCAGCCAGCAAGTGGCTCATAAGTGCAGAGAGAAGGGACTGTAGGGTTGCAGATACAGACCCTTAAGTGCTGGGGCTCCCAGAGGCAGTGCAAGGGCAACTGGACATGACAGAGCCTGGGCCCGAGATCAGAGGGTGACCAGTTCGTGGAACAGTCAGGTGCATCAGCAGGGGAGAGGAAGAGAAAAAGCAAAAGCGAAAAGGAAGGTCTTGAGTTGCTTCCAGAACCAAAGATGGTTCTGCTTAAGTTTGAGAGGGGCAGGGAGGCTGTTCCAGAGGGATGCCCCTGTCGAGGAGATCGATCTGCCCCCAATTCTCTGCTTGGAGAAGCATCTGACCCTCAGAGCGTTGGAGGTGGATGAGTGGGGAGCTCGAGAAGGAAGATTCTTTGGAAGAGAAAGTTGGAGGTAGAGCGGTCTCAGGCCCTAGAAAACCTTGTGGATGATGCAGAGGGTCTTGAACATGATCCTCACAGCCACAGGGAGCCAGTGAAGAGATTTCAGAGCTGGAGAGATACAATCCCTGGGCTTGAGGGCAATGACAAGTCTTGCATTCCTGTTTTGGATACGTTGCAAAGGTCAAAGAGTAGAGGCAGGAAGATTTAGAAAGAGGCTGTTGCAATAGTCCAGGCTAGAACGGACCAGACAGCGAGCTTCTGTGGGAAAGCGAGAAAATTAAGAATACCTCTGAGGAGGTGTAGCTGATAGTTTGACTTCTTAGAGACGTCAGAGATATCAGGAGAAAAGAAGAAGGTGGAGCTGAAGATGACACCAAGGTTCTTAACTTAGCCTCACAGTAAGGAGCAGGAAGAGGGCAGAGAGTGCGCGGCGAGAGAGAGAGAGAGAGAGAGGAAAGGAGGGAGTGGGTGTCCCAATGAGGAGGATCTGTCTAACTGGCATTAAGGCAGAGATCATTGGTGGCACACCATTCCTGAATTGAGGCCAGACAGTCTGGTATTAGTGAAGAAGCAGAGGTGGCTGAGGGGAGACTGAAAGAGAGCTGAGTGTCATCCGCATTACATTGAAAATTAGAGCAGAAATACCAATGTGGTGGGCAATAGATGTCAGGTAGTGGTTGAAGAGCCAGGGAGAGAGGTTAGACAGCTGGGGAACACCACAAGTAGAGAGAGGGATAGAAGAGAGGAAATACCCCAGTTGGACCTGAGAGGGTCAGTCTGTGAGAAAGGAGGTCAACCAGGCCAGGGCCTGATCAGTAATACCATCAACAGTCCATTATTTTCCTTTGGTGTGATTTGGTTTACATATAAAACCTTTTACAATTATTTTATAATACAAAACATGTATTTAATAATTACAGAAAATAAAACAAATACATAGGTTTAGACACACTACATTTACTTTCCTTTCTAAACAATTCGGCGAAATACTTCATTCTCAGCATTCGTACTATTAAATATTATGTTCATTCAAAATTATCTTTATAAAATGTGAAACAGTAATGCATAAAGATATTTGATTAGCACTAAGAAGCCTTTCCCAAAATCGATCCATCCGTAGACTCATCCCCTTATTTAGACAATGAAGACAAAAACTCAACTCTCTTAGCCAACAAGGATTCACATTCAATGAGCCAATGTTTTAACCTTTTTAACATAAAGGCCACAAAATCGACACAGTCTTGAAATTCTGGGAATATTTGCTTTGCTCCTATGATTTCATTAGTTAAAAACAGGTTCAATTTAAATCTTAGCAAATTGTTCCGAAAGTGTATCGAGGGATAGCACAACAAATGTTAAGGAATGGTGTTAAAAGCTCTTGTATGTAGTAATGATTGATTAAAAAGGTGGTATTTCAAAATGCCATGTCTCGTAGTAATCCAATCAAGAGACCACCATTTGGATGTAGTCTTCTCTGGGAAGTCGTCTAAATCGACTTCCAGAGCTAGTAACCTATTTAAACAGAAAGCACACTAAATGTTGAGAACAGAACATGGAATTCAGTAAATAAATAGCCTGATGGAGGGGACAACATTTTATAAAATAATTGCATTGGTTACCAGTCAACCAAAGACTGAATAGAGATTAAACCCAATTATTGGGCTAATTACTGTAATAGGAGTACATTTTGGTAGGCCTAAGCACCATCTCCATAAGAGGGCCTCCAACGTATCCCAATTTAGGTCCAGAGAGCTGGACTCGGCCACAAAAATTAAACATGGTATTATCAGGTTTGGAACATATTTTAGTACATAAGTATTTAAATTCAGTCAATAAATCAATTCTTTGGCCATCTAAATTCCAGTTAAACACCATTTGTTTTTTTAAACTGATTTTTAGACCATTATTTTAGTCTTCGATACATTGATTACCAGATCAAGGTCCTGTAAATAAGCTGACACTGCGTGCAGCGATCTTTGTAAACATTCCTATTTAAAATGTGCATGCATCCAGAAACGATGTGATAAGAAGCCATCAACAGTCCATTACTTTGAAGGTTTACACACTAATGAGAGTCGGTATAAAGAATGATGACTGAAACATATTTTGGTGGTTCTGTATAAAAATAAGGACTGATTTATAATTGTTAAATTAACTCTGAGGATCTTAGGAGGTGCATGACTGCTATTTATACTGTACTCAGTCGCATTTTATAGTTGTGTATACAATGACATCTAGATATCTGTATGATTAATTACATTTTTAGTCAAAAAAAACGTATGTAATGTATATACATTCAGATTGCTATGCATTAAACTTTCATTATTAATTGATCCCACAGCTAATTGTAGGACTATGCAGTGAATCACAACATGTCCTGTTGGAAACAAATTCTTTCTAGGGTCTCTTTAAAAAAATATATATATATATGATGTTGATAACAGAGTAATTAAGTTGGCAGCCAGAGAACTGTTTTCATGGTTTAGTCTAGGGCAAGTGCCCGATATGATAGAGTGATATGATATGATATATGATAGAGATACATTCACAGACTGACCTTCAAAAGGTGGACAGTAATTGTACGTCTACTTTCATGATATGATATGATATGATAGAGATACATTCACAGACTGACCTTCAAAAGGTGGACAGGAACTGTACGTCTACTTTCATATGTAGGAGTGCTCTGCATTCTGCACGTCAGCGCCAGCATGGGCAGAGGTTGACCACATGACTTTATGCACAAGGCAGCACCTTGTTTCAGAGAGACAGGCAGAGGCTAAAGCTTTAATAATTGCTAGACAGATGGGAGGAGGATAACTGTATATTGCCTGTCTGTTGAAAATACTTTTTGATCTGCTGCTTTTTTGCAGAGTGTGCAAATGAGGACAGAAATGTGGACTGACCGTGTTGCTCCGGGTAGAATAATCCGAATATCCTGCATTGAGGGGATGCTGTCGTCGTAGTTAGTTAGACATTTAGAAGCTTCCTTGAAGTTGGGGCATACTTGCATGTTGATTGTATATATTATTTCAAGCTCTTTTAAAGGGGAAATAAAGATCCAAAAAAACATAAATTCCCTTTTACCCCAAGTTGGGATTTGTTAACTTGCTTTCGTGTCAGATTGTTGCATAATGATCACATGGTAAAAGTTCTAAAGTTCTCAGTCTGATCTTGCTTTTTTGTCAATAACTCAACAGAATTCTTCTCAGAAGTTTTTCTGTAATCTCCTGTCTGACACCTATTTGTTAAAGAAGACAGTGTTGTACGGGTAAAGGTGGTCGGGGTATCCTAGCTTTTTCCAGGCGATCCACCCCTGTTGGTAATCTTTCAAATCTGGGAAATATAGTCCTTTTAAGGTTATGTAGAGGACATTATGAAAGAGCCCGAAAGAGGTTGGCACATAACTAGAATATAAGCTACAGCAGGGCGTAACATAATTCTAAAGGTTTTTATTATTTCCTTTATTATTTACTTAGCAGTTTCATGTGGCACTCATCTAATCCGACAGGTCAGCAATTTACACTGTTTGTTAAATACGATACAAAACCATACAAATATTAAACATTTAAAATGTGTACAAAGCAAGTTATAAGCCAAGAATAAAACTGTGTCATAAAAATACAAATACAAAAAAAAAAACAGCTTCAAAATTAAACCAATTTCCCCTTACAAATAAGAAATGTTTTCCATTAGTTCCTAAACAAAACCTACAGAGGATGGTTTAAATGAAGTGCAACTGACAAGGAATTCCACACTACCCTAGCACAACAGAAAATAGGCCTGTTTTCGTATCCTCTTCTTTTTGGCTTTGGGGATTTCCAACCTTAGTTGTTCTATTTGGCCACACCAACAAATGTATTCAAGTGACCAAAGTCCTGTGATTTCCTTAGTGTGGTGAGTGAATTACTTTCTTTGTTTTCTTTCCCCTTATGTCAATCAAGTTTCAAGAAAATTAAACATTAAGATATTAAAGTGTTCCCTTTTTGGTTCTGGTGCTTTTAAATATCGCCAAAACATTGGTACCCTATAAGAGAAAGGAGAAAGGGGCGTTCGGGAGCAGTGTATGGTGTTGGCATGGCAAATTGCCAATGCTTGGCAATGAAATCACTAAAGCACCAGCTAGGCCTTGTTTTTCTTCCATTTGCATGGCCTTGTTTTGTATCCATGTGCTTCCGCCATTCCTGATTTAATGTCTGCCGAACGTGAACAGTGGAGTGATCTTTCAACAGCCATTTTGTTTGTCTGTTATAAGAACCTGTATCAGCTGCTACTGTTGGAGCGGGATCAAGTTCTGAGGTGCGAGCACAGCATTTGCCTTTCCAAACGGGAGCTGTACGCAGCGGGTGAAGTGGCAGCGAAGGCATACTCGTTACTGGCGGTGTCTAAATTCACTGTCTGGCCCCCTGGGAAGGTGGATGCGGGGGTAGAGGATGTCTGGCGAGTTGTGCCCCTGATGTGCACACTCAAGAAGTGCGGTGCTGACTCATGAGAGAAGACCAAGAATGTTGCCCTTTTGTGTGAATGAGCTGAGGGCGCTACTGGAAAAAGGACATCCGCAGTTCAAGTACCTGGAAGTTTTGATTGTGCAGCACGTGGGACAATGATGGATGCATTATATGTACTAGCCTTGGAATTCAGGCCTGTATTGAGATATATCTAGACCCTATTTTCATTAAAATTTGCCCTGGCCGTGGCATGAACCCACATCTCGTGAAGTGGCCACTAGTAGCTGAAAACAGCCACAAATTAAGCTGTCAGGCAAGAGATTTATGACATGTAAACTAGCATTTCGTGTGGTTTTTTATATAAAGGGCCGGGTTTCATGCTTTCTGTATGTTTATGTTTATGTTTATTTATGTTAATTTTATTTATATAGCGCAAACCAGGCCCTGAGGCAACCGGGCGCATACATTGTATACATTGGGCCCTTCTTGCTTCCAATAGGGAAGAAGACAGGAGAAGCTCCCAGGGGTCTTGGTATGTTCCACCTATAGGGGGAGCATGTACAAAGCTGAGGAGTTTGGCGAATTATTTCTGTCAGGAGGCACCTGCGAGATAGCGTATATATTGTATCCCGGTGTGGCACGAAGGAGAGACCGCCCAGGAGATCCAGTGAGAGCAGATCGGCTCTCGGTTGCTGAAGGGGACCCCCTTCCAGCTGTCCTTGTCCCCGGCAGGCCTGTCTTACTCTCCCCAATGCTGGGTTGGGAGTTTGGGTGCAGCTGGAGGCAAGGGATTGAGGTCTGGAAGAGTGCGGCTCCCCGGCTGGTGCTGCTCTGCTAGAGCAGAGCCCGGGCGCCATCACAAGTGACTGCATGTGCTGTGGTCGCTGAGGTAGGAGGTGGAAAGTGAGGGAAAGGAAGGAACAACATTGATTTGTTTAAAAGTAAATTCACTCGCAGGCAATGCACAGACGGGCAGTGGCTAATGTACATTTTATTTCTTTCTAAATTGAAGGGGAGAAATTGAGCAATATTTAACTGTTTAGAAGTAAGCTCACTCGCCGGCAACACAGGCTGGGGCCAATGTACAGTTGTCCTGTTAAATTGAAGGGAGCTGTCATGCGTGCGCCCCTTTGGATTTCTTACCCCTCCCCCTCTCCGGGGTTGCTTCAGAGGCAGGCAGGTTTCCGGAAGGGTGGTAGTTTAGACACTACGGGCTGTAGTGTTCTCGGTTCCCCTCAAGGGGAAGTCTTGCTGTACTTGAGTTCACAGAGGATGGGGGGAGAAAGGTTATGTGAAATGTGTAAGCTTGGAGAGGACAGGACTCTGTTAATAATTAATTATTTATTTATCTGAGGTGAATTGTCTCACTATTAGGTGACCCAATTTATGATATTCAAACCTCTATGTTACAAATGTGAATTGACTGATTTAACAGTGATTCAAGTGTTTATAATTAATTATTTATTTACCACAGGTGAATTGACTCACACCCCAGGGGACCCCAGGTGACCCAATGTATGATATTCCAACCTTTATGTAACAAATGTGAACTGACTGATTTAACAGTGATTCAAGTTTTTATAAATAATCATCTATTTACCAGAGGTGAATTATCTCACTCCCAGGTTACCGAATGTATGATGCTCAACCATTTATGTAACAGATGTGAACTGTCTTATCCTGAATGTTAGGACCTGTTAAATGTAACAATGTGCTATTTGAACCAAATATGGGATTATATAAAGCATGTTATTAAGCTGGTCAACTGAAGATAAGCCTGTGTCGGTTTTATTTACACTAGGTGCACACTAACCCAGCTTAGCAATCAGGTCTAACATATCAAATAGAAGAGGGCCCACCCTGCCCAGAGCACACTATTTTCTCTGGGGGCGGGCTATTGGTCATCATAAGTGAGCACACCCCTAACGCCCCTTGGGATATCATTTCGCACATGTGTGCGGTAAGGTGTGAGTGTTCCATTCTAAGGACTCCTACAGGTTGAAGCACACGCCACTTTTCAGAAATCTTAGGGAGTTACACCTTACAGGCAGATATTCACAAGACCCCGTTCAGTAAAGAAGAAACCTGACAATTGATATTTTTCTGATGATCGCGCAGTGTTATCTCAATTGCCTCATGACAATAATGCTGCACATCCAGGGCTGGACTGGCCTACCGAGAACTCTGGAGATTTGCCGGTAGGCCTTTGCACCCTGGGCCTCTTTGTTGTGGTATTTTCATATTTTCCAATAGGAAAAGGATTGAGCTTGCCGAAAATATGTAATATGGGGCCACTTAGCAAATAATTTCCAGGGTCTCCTTTGGTTCCACAGTCCACCTCTGCCCACATCTTGGTTGTCACGAGCCGATTCTCTTCGGTCTCCCTCCAGGTTTCCCACTTGATCAATTGTGGGTATGTTTCCCTCCGCTTTTAACGCTTCCCACCCATACACGCAAGGTTCATATCCCCAGATGTTGCATATACTCACAGTCTATGTCCGCTTTCTCCTTCTTTTAGTTGCCTTACTTATAGCTCGCGAAAGGGCACCTAAATGTGATTGTTTCTTTACATCCACTGACAATTCCGGAATTTCTTTTAACAACTTGTATTCCTTAAAATGGTTTGCTACACGTTGTACCCATTTGCTCATGCTTCAAGCGATGGCTTTTTCCTCCATCGTGCTTAATATTTTTGGTTTTGGCGAGGTCATGTTGCAGATGGGAGGTAGAAGAGGACGAGAAGCACGTGATGGATGAGGACAGGAAGCATGTTGAGGTGGTGATGGATGAGGGCAGGAAGCATTTTGAGGTGGTTATGGATGAGGGCAGGAAGCATGTTGAGGTGGTGATGGATGAGGACAGGAAGCAGGTTGAGGTGGTGATGGATGTGAGCAGGAAGCATGTTGAGGTGGTGATGGATGAGGGCAGGAAGCATGCTGAGGTGGTGATGGATGAGGACAGGAAGCACGTTGAGGTGGTGATGGATGAGAGCAGGAAGCATGTTGAGGTGGTGATGGATGAGGACAGGAAGCATGTTGAGGTGGTGATGGATGAGGGCAGGAAGCATTCTGAGGTGGTGATGGATGAGGGCAGGAAGCATGCTGAGGTGGTGATGGATGAGGACAGGAAGCACGTTGAGGTGGTGATGGGTGAGAGCAGGAAGCATGTTGAGGTGGTGATGGATGAGGACAGGAAGCATGTTGAGGTGGTGATGAATGAGGGCAGGAAGCATTCTGAGGTGGTGATGGATGAGGGCAGGAAGCATGCTGAGGTGGTGATGGATGAGGACAGGAAGCACGTTGAGGTGGTGATGGATGAGAACCGGGTACCAGATGAGAGCATGAAGCCGGTGGGTGCAGCGGCTGAATGCATGAAGCAAGCAGGCATAAATCAGGTCTGGTTGTGTTAAAGGCATAGATTAAAGGAAGTTGACAGTGTGATGCAAGAGGGCAGCAGATAGCATGAAGGTAAAAAGGAGTTACTATGGGGCCAGGAAGTGTGAGGGTAGGTCGTTTTTACTGAGAATAGAACACATGTTCGTACTGGGGACGTGCTTCCTGCATGTAGTGATTTTTTAACATTTGATTTGCGACCTCAAATTAGAGGGAAGCTGCTTTCCTGAAACACAATGGGCCTCATTACGAGGTTGGAGGTAGACATGGCGCGATTAGCGCCATGGCTGCCTCCAAACTCGTTCCGACTCCCCCCTGGTGAATGGTGCAATTACCGGTCCATTCCAAGGTTGGCAGGACCGGTAATTCCCCATTCACCAGGGCCCTTCCCCATTCCCATTGAGCCCCCACATTTCAGGGGTGCGCAGGAAGTATCACACGCGATTCCATCAGGGTACGTGTATTCCAGGGGTGCGCGGGGAGCACCACACGTGAATTGCATGTGTGGGTCCTCCCAGGTGTTCCCTCTACACCCTCCACGGCCCCTGCAGGCAGCCCACACCACAGGGGCCTACCCTGCCCATGTCCCGCAGGCAGCCCATCCACCATGCCCATGCCCCCCAGCCAACCCACATGTCACCTTGCACTACTGCCCACCAACGCATGTCCCCCTGCACCCCCAGCCCCCAGGGGCACCCTCCACCAGGCCCCCACTCATGTCCAACTCATGTCTCCCTGCACCCCCACCCCCCAGCATCCAGGGGCAGCCTCCACCAGGCCCCCACTCATGTCGCCCTGCACCCCCAACCCCCAATAGTGCAGGGGCAGCCTCCACCAGGCCCCCACTCATATGTCCCACCACCCCCACCCCCCAGCATCCAGGGGCACCCTCCACCAGGCCCCCACTCATGTCTCCCATCACGCCCACCCACCAGCAGTGCTGAGGCACCCTCCACCAGGCCCCCACTCATGTCTCCCACCACCCCCACCCCCAGCAGTGCAGGGGCAGCCTCCACCAGGCCCCCACTCATGTCTCCCAGCACCCCCACCCCCCAGCATCCAGGGGCACCCTCCACCAGGCCCCCACTCATGTCTACCACCACCCCCACCCCCAGCAGTGCAGGGGCAGCCTCCACCAGACCCCCACTCATGTCTCCCAGCACCCCCACCCCCCAGCATCCAGGGGCACCCTCCACCAGGCTCCCACTCATGTCTACCACCACCCCCACCCCCCGGCAGTGCAGGGCACCCTCCACCAGGCCCCCACTCATGTCTCCCACCACCCCCACCCCCCGGCAGTGCAGGGGCAGCCTCCACCAGGCCCCCACTCATGTCTACCACCACCCCCAACCCCCAGCAGTGCAGGGGCAGCCTCCACCAGACCCCCACTCATGTCTCCCACCACCCCCACCCCCCAGCATCCAGGGGCACTCTCCACCAGGCCCCCACTCATGTCTCCCACCACCCTCACCCCCCAGCATCCAGGGGCACCCTCCACCAGGCCCCCACTCATGTCCCCCAGCCAACATGTCACCACAATCTAGATCCCTGGCCAGTATGGTCAGCCTCCAAATGCCAAACACCCACCTGAGTATTGCATCCACCCACTTAGAAATGGCAAAAACATGATGCAAGTTTGGAAATGAACACACGTCCCTCACATACACCCAATGGGTGTCAGTGAATGTCAAAACCCATATCATGATATGCATGAAACCAATGAGATGATACTACACATTGAAGTTTGAAGAAAAAATATGTATTAAAAGCAACATAAATTGAATCAAAAATAAACAAACAATAATGGAAATTAAAAAAAAAAAACAGCAGGTCCGTGAAATAATGCAAAACCACAAATCATAATGCAAAGGAAAGGTGTCCAAAGTCACAGTCCACAAAAGTAAATCCAATGGAAAATTAAAATCAAAAATCATTGCTCCATGGGGAAATCATAAAAAAAATTGAAAATCCAAAAGTCAACTATATACAGATAAACAATCCAGGGTCCATGATCCCAACCGAAGAAATGAAACCTATCTAATAACACTACCTAAAAAAAAAAACGATATACAAAAATGTGGCCCAATGTCCAAAAGGTCCAAAAAAAATGCAAAACCAAAGGAAACCTAACACTAACTACAGAACTATTTACAAAGGCAGCGGGCCAGTCCGACGGCTCACTTCGGGATGTTCCGGGCCAGGGCATCATCAAACTCCTGCTCAATGTCCCAGAGGCGGTCCTCCTGCATGGCCCCGAGGGTCCGCAGGGCCGTCCACATGTTCACCCCAAACTCCCTGCGGATTGCCTCGAGGCACTCGGCCCGCCTCCGGGCCCTCCGCATGGAGTTCTCCGCCCTGACCATCGTGAGCCGTGCCTCTTCCGCCCGCTGCCGCTCCGCATCTATGGCGTGGCCCAACCGCTGCCACACGGAAGACACTTCCCATCCTGGGTCCTCCTGCCCTCCGGCCGATGCCTGCCCCTCCGATGTCGAAGGCCCCGAGCCATAATGGCTCCCACCACGTTGCTGCTGCTGCTGTGCCTCTGCCCGTGCACTGCCTCCTGCTGCCTGCACATCCTCCGCTGGCTGGCGTGCAGTCGTTGATGTGGCCACCCCTGCTGGACATCCGACTCCCGACTGTGGCAGGGATGCCTCCTCCACCAGCCTGGCCACACCGTCAGAGGCAGCTCCACAGGGCACCCAGGTGAATGATGGCATGGAGGACGACTGGCGCATAGGGGGTTCAGTTGAGGAGGGGGTCGGAGCAAGCCCCATCAAACGGAGGAATCCGGCCTGGGTGACCTGTCCCAGTAGGCCGACGCGGTCAACGAGCCATTCAAGATGATGTGCAGTCTCCTCATGAAAACACTGCAGGTCACCTCGCATGGCCCGTTGACGCAACGCCACACCAGTCAGGACAGGCTCAACCCGGACCCGGATAGCCACGTCTGCAGGCAGAGGAAGGCCAGTTGTCGTGACCTCATCCCCTGCCTGAAAACGGGTCTGGACGTAGGCATCCCTGCTGGTGCAAGATGATGCAGTGACAGGATCAGGGACAGGATTGCACACAGGCACCTCTGCGGCGACCTGTGCTGCCTCCTGTCCCTGGTCCTGCACTGCACCACTAGCACTAGTGTAATCCCCTCCTCCAGACCCCGTCTCTGTTTCTTGCACGGCCTCCTACTCCACCAAACCCCCCACCAACCTGGATGACTCTGTGCCATCTTCCCCCGTTGGGCCCTGTGGGGTCCCAGCTGCCCCTTCTGCTGCCGAGGAGTCCAACTCCAACCTCCCCCTCTTGGACCTCCCCCCGGCAGCTGCGGCCTGGGACGCGGCACGGACTCCTCACTCCCCAACGAGATCACAACCTGGGAGGGGAGCCGGGCCTTGCGTCTCCGGCTGTGGGTGAGATCCCCGCCGCTGTGCTCCACAGCCCCTTCTCCGCCCTCTTCATCAGTTGACGCTGCAGACAGGGAGAAATAAAACACAGGCATCAGGGCACTGTACAATGTACACATACACACATGACAGTTGCACATGAGTGGCATTGGCAAACCTCAGACATGGCATCACAATTGGCAACACACATGTCATTTCAACTTGCACACATGAGCCATACCACAGCCACATCGCAACTGCCAGCACCATCCATACACATACAACAGCATGAGCAGGCAAAGGTGAGCCAGACATCACATGCAAGACAGGGAGTGCACTACACATGCACGCACACCACCACACTTGCATGCATGTGTACACCTCAGCCTACTGTCGCAGTGTTCAGATGGGTGTCCATGTCACATCTGCCAATCAGGCTTCCACATCCCGCTGTCACATGCATCCATGTTGCATCACTGTTGCACCCTTGTCAAATACACACACATGCACATGTACACAGTGCTGATACATGCAGCTGAAAACAACATACATGCGTGACATCACGAACATGCCTACTTACATACACATTCATCCAAACATGTGTGCCCACACAACTGCATTTGGCATGCAAGCCTACACACACAAGCACCATCCATGTCTCACACATGACAGCCCTCGCATGTGATAGCCTCATGGCCCTGTACACCCCCACCCATACTCTGCCCCATACAAACAGATGTGCAACCGGCACACTACTGGCACATCACCACACGCACAGCTTACAATCATGATGCATGTACACTTACCGCTCGACTCCAGACGGGTCTGCGTCTCAAGGACCTGAACGTGGAGCGCTGGGGATATGCGTTCCAGGACCCTCATCTGATCTTCCGACAAGTGGCCCTGGCGCCCCTTAGCATCTGCTGGCTTCAAGAGGCGCCGGGCCTTGTTCAGGGTCCTGGACCTGAAGTCCTCCCAGCGCTTCTTGACATGTTGGAAGTCGCGGACTGCCACCCCCTCCGCGTTGATGGCAGTCACGATGTCTGTCCAGATCCGAGTCCGTCCTTCCTTGTCGGCGTGCACCCTTCTGAAGAGGGCATCATACTGCCCCAGGACTTGCTCAACCAGGACACCAACTTCCCTGTCACTGAAGCTGGTGCCCCTCTGCCTCTCTGGCCGGGGGTTGTCAGTGGTGCCAGATGTTGCAGTGCCCAACATGACAACCCCAGAGGCAGGAGTGGGTGGGCAACTGGGTCCTGGGGCTGGGCTGTGGAGCGATGGAATCCCAGTCGGGAGTCTTCGGTTCCAGCAGGGGTGGTCACAGCAACAGCACCCCTGGCTGATGTGCAGGCAGCAAATGGCAGGGCACGTGGGCAGCAGGCAGTCAGGCAGCAGCAGACGGCAGGTGGGAGCGTGCTCGGGGCTCTGGGGGGCAGTAAATCGGCTTTCTAGGCAGGAGCGTGGTCTTCTGTGTGCTTACGCGTGGCCAGCTTCATACGGAGTGATTTGGCACGTGAAAATCCTGCACGTCTGCGTGTAATTCGAGGAAAGGCCCTTAGCGCGTAAGCACGTCTGCACGCATACGCAATTTCATTGGCCCAAAGGCCCCCATGCGCAGCTATGACGTCACACGCATGGGCGTAGAGAATGGCGCGTGTAAAAAAAAAAGATACACGTCCGAGTGTCAAAGCGTGTAATTGGTGGAAATGGCCTCATCGCGTATGCGCGTCTGTGACGTGTGTATAAACGGTACGTGTAGAACGCCATTTCCTTGTACGTGCTTTTCGTGGAGAGCGAGTGGGTGAAATCTGTACTTCTTGTCGGTTCACACGCGATTTACTTCACAGCGTTTCAAGTTCGTACTCCCTGTTACCTCTGACAGCTTTTTCTCTTTTCCTCTTTTTCCTGGGCCTGTTTCCTCAAACAGCGTTCCCTTCTACTGTTGCCCTGTCTCCTCAGACAGCGTACAATTCTTCTTTTGGCGGGGGTGTTGCCAACGCGCACACGCGCCTATTTTTCACGCTTTTGTTCCTAGCAGACGGTGAGTCGCGCACGTATTTAACATCTGTGCTTGCCCCGTGTGTCGCATACCCCTTCAGAGGTCATTCTAGGCTGTGTGTGACACGCATACGTTCATTCTTGTGTTTCTGGGTGCCACAGCGTAGTGCAGGTTTATTTTTCCACACACGTGGTCTGGAGGGGTTGCGTGCACCTTACTTCCCTTTTTTGGGGTGCCTGTGCGTTGCGTGACCCGTCATCTTTCCCCAGGGGTGACATACAGCCTTGCTAGAGCACTAGGGTACGATTACCATCTGGTACCCAACCCCTTTGACCCCCAATTGCCCAGGACTATAGTTCACATCGACTCCCATACACACAATAACATCAGTGCCAT
Source organism: Ambystoma mexicanum (assembly GCF_040938575.1). NCBI lineage: Eukaryota > Metazoa > Chordata > Amphibia > Caudata > Ambystomatidae > Ambystoma > Ambystoma mexicanum. Next base: position 1,210,991,024 of record NC_090929.1, on the reverse strand, counting down.
GGCTGGGAGGCGACAAGCCGTAAGGGTGGCAAAGGTGGCCGAGTCCCAAGTGGTGGCCGTGGTGGATCCGGTAGGGGACGTGGCCGTGACTTTCAGGGTACCCCTAGCCCCCCATGTGTGGAGGAGCAGTCAGGGACACCCATGCCCCCCCCAGGTTGAGGGTAACGTGGCTGACACCATCCATGCTCAGCCCTTGTTGGACCAGCCCACTGTGGAACCAGACCTGGCACAGGGTGACTCCATGGCTGACTTCCAGGTCAGCAGGTCTAGGCCATGTGCGCCGGTGCACGTTGGTGTCATCAGGCTACATGGATATGGGGCAACTAGCTCATCTGCTGCCCCGCGTAGGCAGGCTGGGGAGGCTGCAGGGGCAGCTGCGGCTCCATCCACCCCACCTCTCACACACCCAGCCAGGACAATGTCGGTCCAAGTCCATCATGCTGACATTCCCCCTGACACCATCACACTTGAGCTAATGCCTGCACCAACTCCCATGCTGAGTGTGCAATCCCACACTCCTAGTGCAGAGTCCACCGGGGCTCCTGCCCCTAGTGTCCCAAGCGGCGTAGGACACTCAGGATCCCCACCACCTTCCAAGCGGAAGAGGAAGAGTGCTCGTCCAGTAGAGGCTGATGCCCCAGACACGGCTACACAGTCCGGCCCGTCAAGGAAGCCCAGCTTCAATGAGGCCGAACTGAATGCACTTGTAGAGTATGTGTCCGCACATGACTGCGAAATGGTGATTGTTGCAGGATCCAAGACCACACCTGCACAACGTCAGGCACACTGGCAGACCATCGCGGACATCATAAGTGCCCTTGGAATCGTGAGGCGCACAGCTACTGAATGCTACAAGCGCTGGAATGACCTGAAGCGCAGGGCAAAGAATAAGCTGGCCTCAAGTCATGCCGCAACTCTAGTGACTGGAGGTGGGTCTCCAGCAGAGGACATAGAACTCACTCCACATGAGCAGGTTGCTGGGACCTACGTCACGGAGGAACAGATCCAAGGCGTGGGAGAACTGACAGATTACGGGGCATTGTCCGGTGAGTGCACATGCATGTGTGTGTCATCCATGTGCATGGTGTGTGTGGAACGACTTCTGTTTGGGTGCCAGGTGAGGGTGTGTGTGCCTGAGTGGTTTGGGTCACCCATGTGCCTCATCCAATACATTCTGCGCACCAGCATTTGGGTATAGCAGTATCCCTTCTGCCAACATTAGACATACAGCCCAACACCACGCCAGTTGCCCTTGAAGTGTCATCTTGCCACAACATTTTTGCTTATTTTCCTCTGTTTATTCAGGCAGATTGTTTGCATACCACCACTTTTACTCGGCATTTCTCAGTCCTATTGTCACATGTCTGACATGGCTATGGTACAGTGGACTGGCTTTGTTTCCTGGACATGATTTGTTTAGACATGTCCCTGTGCTATAGGACCATTTTGGACTGGTAGCTCCAGGTTAAACATTTGAACCATTTCAATGAAAAAATCAATTTCAGGAGCAAACTGGACTGAATGAACAATTGGTGCCCTCCTCTCCCTCTTCACTTTATGGCTAGGGTACATGCCATCTGTGTGATGGCATGTGTATTTGACCTGCCAATCACTGGCCAATGTGTGATGCCACTGCTAGGCATCATGCAGCAAATGTGTTCATCTTCCATCTTGGTGTCATCAATGTGTGCCATCTGCCTACCCTTCACACGCAGTGACGGTGCATGCATGGGAGGGTTTTAGTCATGTGGGACATGTGTCAATCAAGTACTGTTTCTGTAGCCTCTCAGCCCTAATTGTGTGCCATAGTGCTAATGCCGGTTTCCATTTGTTTTCTTTTATGTCTTTGCAGGGGATGACGCACTTGATACTGCTGGGGTTGTGGAGATGGTGCAGACCCAGGAGGGGTCTGAGGCCCGACCGACCACCAGTGAGGGACGTGGTGTGGTGGTGGGTGAGAACCCACAACTGCTGCAGGTCGTGCTCTCAAGGGGTGTCTCTGGCTGCACCTCCCCCGAGCTGTATTCAGGTGTTGATTCGGATGATGAGACCTATGTGCCGTCGCAGGTGAGTGTTCCTGGGAGGGATTCTGTTCTGTCTGACCCACCTGCACCAGGGTTAGAACCCTCAATGGGGATGTCAGTGTTGGCAGGTACGCCTTTGGTGGTTACGGATGCAGGGTCACACTCCGCAACATCTGATCCTGTTCCTGGGCCAGCAGATCAGAGGGGGAATGCAGTCCTGCAGCCTCAGGCAGTGCCGGCACAGCAATGCGCAGTTCGCCTTGCCCCAGACAGGTGTGGTGCCCGCCGACGTGGTGGCCGTACACCACCTGGCAATACCGCATGGGAGCAATCCATATACGGTATGGCAACCCAACAGGCAGCATCATCAGAGATGATGGCTCAGGCCATGGATAGGGTGGCCACTTCCATTGTCCCCCCGAAAGGCTGATGGAGCGACTACAGCAGGCAACAGACTCCATCTGCCAATCACACAGGGAGGACATGTTGGCGTCCGACAGGGACAGGCGGGCGGCACTGGCGACTCTGCAGGAAGCCATTTCCATAGAGTCACAGGGCCACAGGGAAGCCCTGAGGGTGGAACTACTTCACCTCAGGACGACTCTTGTTGAGCTTGAGGCTTCAACAAACAGAAGGACAGAACAGCAGCTGGAGCGTCTCACACGTACGCTCTCAGCTGAGATGCAGGCAACTAGGGCGGAGGTCCGGGCATCCCGTGAGTTGTTGTATGGGGACCTACGCACAATTATCCTCCAGAACGAGGCCTACCACACCCGCATGCTTGCTGCCATGGAGGAACAGACTAGGGCTTTGCGTGGGCTGCCTCCCATAGTGCCACCACCTCCTGATACAGCTGCAGAGGGTGAGGAAAGCGACAGAAGTGATTCTCTCACAATAGGGTAGCCGTGTAGGCCATGAGCCCATGGAGGTGTTTTTTTTTTCGCAAGATCCACACAGGTGGGTTTTGGTGTGCACCCTGTCCTCGGACCGCCTGGGTGCCCTCTCCCACCCCCCCCCCCGGGCCCATTAATGGCCATTTTTGAATATTTTTTTTTGTTTTTTTTTTTGTTTTTTGGACAGTGTGTTGCCTTGTGTGGCTCCCGTGGGCATACGCTGTATTGTGGCTGGGCACATGCAGGCTTGTCATGAATTTGGTTTAGATGCTTGGGTTTGTGTGACACACACCCCTCCTGCTTCCCGTTTCCATGGGCTTGCAAAGGGTGTGCCCAAGTGACATTGACATACATGGTGACGTTGGACTCCCATTCGATGTGTGGGCAGTCTGTAGTCAATACTGTGTATACATTCATAGTGCATATTGTTGTTGTATTGTACACTGCATGGTGTATTGATATGTGCCTCTGCATCCATCTCATCCTCCTAATTTGCAGGTCCATTTCTCATGTCTTCACAAGGCGGTCCACCTTGGAACTGGAGTCCATGTTGTAAGCAGTACACCTACACTCTTGCGTGGCGCTAACACTGTATACTTGGAAGTGTTCGAAGTGCTGGCATCATCAGGTAGTGAGGCTACCAATTTTTTAAGTCTGTAATGTCATGTTCAAGGTAGGTTGGAGGTTGTGTAGGTGATTGGTATTCTTGGTAAGTATTTGGTAATGTGTGTTGTAGGTCCTGCATTACTGTGAGCATTTCATGTGTGGCCATGTTTCCATTAGGGACACTGTAGTTGGTGACACTTGGGGCATGTTGTGGGGATCAATTTGTTTGCTCTCACATTGCATGACATGCCATGGTGTGTTGTGTGGCCGTGCCGGGGAGGGGTTGGGTGACATGGCACTGTTCTCATGTAGTATTTTGCAAGTGGGTATTCATTTCTGCAGCATGGAAGTGTGTCTTTTGATGACACTGCATTGGTGGTGTTTGTGTAGGTAGGGATGCACACATTGTGACACTTCCACATGAACAATCTCAGGCTGCTATGGTTCTGACAGTTGACTGTCCCTTTGTTCGTCATAATTGTCAGGTCGAGTCATCATTGCTTATCAGATGGTATGTGCCAGGGCTGTGTGCACTCCACAGGGGTGTGATTTCTATGTGAAGTAATTAGCCACCAGCTGCGTACGGGCTGCCTCACCCCGTGCCCTTTCCCCTCCCATGCACAGCGAGAGTGCATGTGGTTGGGGATGTGGGGGCACCACCATGTCCACAGCCAGGCCCCGGCGTGTTGCAACAATGTGCAGGAAACATGCTGCCACTATAATCCTGCACACTACTGGGGGCGCATATAACAGCTGCCTGCCAGAACGGTCAAGGGAGCGAAAGCGTGACTTGAGCACTTCGAATGTGCGCTCCACTATGCCCCAGGTTGCAATATGGGCTGTGTTGTATCTTACCTCGGGAGGCGTGATGGGGTGCCGAATTGGCGCCATCATGTGGGTGCTCAGAGGGTAGGCACTGTCCCCTGATGAGGAGGTGATGGGTATCATTAGTGGGGTAGTGACATAACTCTGCATCTGACATGCATGCATGTGCAGTGGCATTCATACTCACCAAGCAGCCATGTATCGCCATGCCGCCCAGCTTCTAGGTCCCGGCTTAGGGTAGACATTCGGTAAATGAAGCTGTCGTGGGTGGACCCTGGATAGTTGGCATATACTGAGGTGATGATTCCCTTGGCATTACATACTACCTGCACGTTGCTGGAATGCCAGTGCTTGCGGTTCCTATAGATGTGCTCAGATGCCCTGGGGGGACGTAGTGCCACATGGGTGCAGTCAATGGCACCTAGCACTTTGGGGAATTGTGCCACACCGTAGAAATTGAGGGCGGCAGCCTGCCTTTCTGCAGGTGTCCTGGGCAGGTATATGTGCCTACGGACTGATGGGCGTGCAGTGATGATGTTCAAGACCTGGTGTAGGCAGCGTGACTGCGTGGCCTGTGACACCCCACCCACTATGGCACTTGTCCGCTGAAATGATCCTGTGGCCAAGAAGTGCAGTACATTGAGGACCTTCTCCAGGGGGCTGACTGCTTGGGAGCACAGGGTGGGTGATGTGAGGTCATCCTCCCACTCACTGACCAGGTCCAGTATTATGTGTGGTGGAAACCTGTACCTCCCATACACCTGGTCATCAGGCATCCCAAAAAGGCTGGTTCTGGGAGTGAAAATTCAGGCCCTCACTATCCTCTTCCTCCTCCTTTGGTAACCCACGGCCACTGCTGCTAGGAACGGTATATTCATCCTGGCGTCTGAGCTTGTTTGTTGCTTGTGCGCACTTTTATGCTGCGCGGGTCGACGTACGCCTGCTTCATGCTGGCGTACGTGTTTCAGGATTGGACCATTTATTTTTCGGCGCGTTGTAGACGAACGTGTTAATCTTCCCGCCCACCCCAGGAATACACGTAACACGCTCTCCCAGGCCCAGTCGCGAGTAAATATTCCCGCCCACCCCTGGAATACACGTACCCCACTCTCACAGGCCCAGTCGCATGTGGAAGTTCACGCGCACTCCGAAATACACGTACCCAGGGCAATCGCGTGTGGATCTTCCCGCGAACCCTGTAATACACGTAGCCTGCTGGTATCGCGTGTGGAAGTTCACGCGGACCCATAATACACGTACCCTGATGGCATCGCATGGGAGACTACCCGCGCACCCCAGGAATACACGTACCCAGGCAAATCGCACAGCTGGGGGGTGGGGGTGGTGGGAGACATGTGTGGGGGCCTGGTGGAGGGTGCCCCTGCACTGCTGGGGGGTAGGGGTGCAGGGGGACATGTGTGGGGGCCTGGTGGAGGGTGCCCCGGGATGCTGGGGGGTGGGGGTGGTGGGAGACATGAGTGGGGGCCTGGTGGAGGGTGCCCCTGGATGCTGGGGGGTGGGGGTGGTGGGAGACATGAGTGGGAGCCTGGTGGAGGGTGCCCCTGGATGCTGCGGGGTGGGGGTGGTGGGAGACATGTGTGGGAGCCTGGTGGAGGGTGCCCTGCACTGCTGGGGGATGGGGATGGTGGGAGACATGAGTTGGACATGAGTGGGGGCCTGGTGGAGGGTGCCCCTGGATGGTGGGGTGGTGGGAGACATGAGTGGGGGCCTGGTGGAGGCTGCCCCTGCACTGCTGGGGGGTGGGGTGATGGAAGACATGAGTGGGGGCCTGGTGGAGGGTGCCCCTGGATGCTGGGGGGTGGGGGTGGTGGGAGACATGTGTGGGGGCCTGGTGGAGGGTGCCCTGCACTGCTGGGGGGTGGGGGTGATGGGAGACATGAGTGGGGGCCTGGTGGAGGCTGCCCCTGCACTGCTGGGGGGTGGGGGTGGTTGGAGACATGTGTGGGGGCCTGGTGGAGGGTGCCCCTAGATGCTGGGGGGTGGGGGTGGTGGGAGACATGTGTTGGTGATCAGTAGTGCAAGGTGACATGTGGGTTGGCTGGGGGGCATGGCCATGGTGGATGGGTTGCCTGTGGGACATGAGCAGGGGTGCAGGGTAGTCCCCTGTGGTGTGGGCTGCCTGCAGGGGCCGTGGAGGGTGTAGAGGGAACACCTGGGAGGACCCACACGGCCAAATCACATGTAGCATTCCCCGGCACCACCGAAATACACGTACCCTGCTGAAATTGCGTGTGAATCTTCCCGCGCACCTCGGAATACACGTACCCAGGCCAATCGCGTGTGGAACTTCCCGCGCACCCGAAGTACACGTACCCAGGCCAATCGTGTGTGGAACTTCCCTCGCATCCCGAAGTACACGTACCCAGGCCAATCGCGTGTGGAACTTCCCGCGCACCCCGAAACACACGTACCCAGGCTAATCGCGTGTGGAACTTCCCGCGCACCCCGTAGTATACGTACCCAGGCTAATCGCGTGTGGAACTTCCCGCGCACCCCTAAGTACACGTACCCAGGCCAATCGCGTGTGGAACTTCCCGCGCACCCCGAAGTACAAATACCCAGGCCAATCGCGTGTGGAACTTCCCGCGCACCCAGGTACACACGCACACGCTATTTTTCAAACAGCGGGTGTCCGTGTTTGTCGGTACCCCTTTGCACCTCATTTGTCCTAGAGGGCCACTGTATGGACCATTCATCATGGCTGTATATGGGTGCTTTTTGTTAGCGCACATTTTGGCGCACATTTTTTTCAGGCGCAGGGACGCTACCGCCTCTTTCTTGTGGCATACTTGTTTGGCCCTATGCGCGTCTTTCACCGTGCGCTGGTTTGCCCTATTCGATTCCATGAATACGGGTTGTAGGCGAGCGTGTGGGCGTTCCGCGCACTTGCCTCCTGTACTTCCCCCGTGACGCCCATGTTTTCACGCGTTGTTCCCCATTCCGAGTGTTACGCCCCGTGTTCCGCCTACTTTTGTGATGTGCGCCGCGCTATGTGTGATTTCGCAGTGGCCGTGGCGCACGCTGTTGGATGACCTGTGCGCCGGCATGCGCGGCGCACTTTTTCAGCGCACATCCAATGTTTTTCTCGCGCACGGACTTCCATGAATCGATGTGCGCTGGTTTCCCTGCGATTTTCGCACTTGCACTGCGATTTTCGCACTTTTACTGCGAATCGCACATTTTGGCACCTCTGCGCGGGAATTTACGGCGCACATTAATTCCATGAATCGACCCCTAAGTGTGAGTTACTCCTGGTGAATATTCTTTCTCCAGGAGTAGGTCAGTTACTACAGACAGCTGTGGTGCCACGTTTCTAGCAAATCCTCTTTCCGTAATCAATAAGATGTAGTTTGTTTTCTTTCTCTTTTGCGTTTCGTCACTCTGTCTTTGGAACTGCAACTTCTCTTGCACACCTGTGCCCCTATCGCATCCTCATTTAAAACGTTGCACCCTCCTCCTTGCACCCTGGTAGCTGTAAATGCAAAATGCAAATAAACGCCAAAACAATTGGCATTGCCAGTGCTTGTTCCATTTGATGTATGTGATGATAATGATGTGTTATTTTTATAGCACTTTTGCCAAAGCGCTTTACATAGAACATATTTACATACAATATCGCCCAAACTAAGTTGGTACTCATTTATCAACCTCGAAAGGATGAGTTCGCCCTATCAGGATTCACACCTGCGCCCTGCAGATTACACACAGATCGCAGCAGCAAGCGCTCAATCTGTTGAGCTATTTTACCAGTAGTGTGGTTTGATAGATCTTTGTAGGCAGGACTCGCTCATAGGTACAGTGTAGCTTGGTAATTGGGAACACATATGAAGGTCCCTAAATCAATTCAGAATAGAAACATCTGGTTTCCTCATGTTTACAATACCATTTGCATACGTTGAGTTTTTTTTTGGCGTGGCTGTAGATTTCAATTCCACAGGTGTTTGTACTAGCAAATTGCAGGTGTGAGTTTCTTGCACATTATACATGGAAGTCTGGAGAAGACCAATTTCGGAAGCATTACAAAAACCCAACGGTGAATGTGGTTAGATATCCTGTGATGCCCCCTCCCCCACCCCCGCAAGGATGCATATATATATTTATGTGTGCTGCTACTTACCTCTGCTGCAAGGGACTGCACGGTGCCAGCAGACAGGAAAATGCACACTCTAAAAATGTCTTCTTTAAGCTTTGGAAACAAGGCGACCATAAGCATACACATGTCTAGACATATCCCTGTGCCTTCACATTTCTAATCACTGCAGTGGCATTCTGTTTGTGGCAATAGCTATTGAAAGAGTGCCGGGTAGATATATTTCTTGGTGGATACCTCTGACATCGTGAAAACAAATAATTCATTTTCTAAAGCCCTTCGAGCACAACATTATTTTTACCTTGATTTCTAGTGCTAGAATGTATTTCAAGAAATGCTGATTTGTTTTACTTGCAGCTAACATATTACAATTCCAATTTTCTTTAGTTCCTTTTTTTGGCTTCAGGTGAAAATGAATCATTCCTGCCCTTTTTTCTTAAGAAAAAAAGGACCTGTCATTTCTCTTGGTGTTTTTGTTTATCGCAAAAATAAATCGCTTCTATTTTTTCTACAAACTAAACATAAAGACACTGGTTTCCCATCTAGACGACTACCATTTGTGAATAACCTAAATATACCAATAATTGAAGCATTCAAAGCTTCAAAAAGAGGAGGCAATATGTGTTCTTAAAAAGTGTTCCCAGCTCTTCAATGAATCGATAGTGTTTTTTTACATTGCAGAGAGTGGACCTCACTACGAGTTTAGTGGTAAATCGATGGTAAATCTACTGATATACCACCACACTCATTTACCATTACTGCCACAGTTCTGTGGCATTACCACAGGATTAGCAGTGAATGGTGGTAGGGAAGTGCAAAACCCTATTTTTGGAGTGCATAAAACGCCATGGGGATTTTTGGTGGAATATACCACGATTTGTTATAATGTATTGTAATGCTGAGTTCTGGCTTTAAAGAGGAGGAATTTCCTATTGCGTCATGCTGGAGGTATGCCCTACAGTTGAAGGTCAAACTCCAAAGTTGGCGCTGCGATAAAAGAGGCAGTAATTTCCTGGCCGCCCAGAAAAGTCACGGTAAAGGAAATACCACCACTTTTTTACCATACTGCCAAACTTGTAATGAGGCCCAATGTATTGAATCAGGCAACCTAAAACTTTGTGTTATTTCTTCTATAATTAGTTTATGATTGGCACACCCATTAAAGTCAAATGCCATACTGGCAAGTAAAGGTGCTTGAACCACCACCCAAGTGACGTGAATATTTATGGGTTGCCCTTTTAAAAATTCTGTGGACAACAAATATTTGCAAATCACTCGATTGGGCAGATGAACCAGTATCAATCCACCTTCCTGGCATCTTGAAGCCCGTAACTCAACAAATCCCTAATGCCACTTATTTATATTTCCTTGCAGGGGTATTTTTTAAGGTGGATGAATTTGTCCATGTTACAAATAGGAACAGGTTTGTAATATATATATATATATATATATATATATATATATATATATATATATATATATATATATATATATATATATGTTTTCAGTAAAAAAAACTTTGTTAAAGGGACGTTATGGTTAAGTTGCGCTACTAAAAACCTATAAAATTCAGTAAAAAAACTTTGTCAAAGGGACGTTATGGTTCCAAGTAAAACCGAAAAACCCCTGAAATTCGACAGTTATGGTAAGTTAAACAACCATAACTCGCGTTACCATGGTGCACTGCTAAGACTAACACCCAGGACATCAAAGATGACATCACAAATGTCATTGATGACATCACTGATGACATCACATGTCTGGCTCCCCCTTTATTCCTTTACTGACATATCTAGGGCACATGGTTTTCTTCAGTTGGCAGACCCAATCCCAATACATAATAATTTTCGATTTTGGGATACGAAAAATAATTAACTTATTTGTTTCTTCATAATTCCCCCACAACAAGGGGCACGTGTTTTCCTCAATAAGGTTACAGCTTACGATGAATATTACTGGTTTTTTTATTTCATTTTCTTCAATTTCATACTTTCACTTGTTAAGAGTTCATTTGTCAACCAACTGTGACTGTTAACTAACTTATGTTAAAAAAGTTTTTTTCATTACGTATTCTCAATTTTTTAATGATTCTACACCTAATTCGTGTATGTACCATTTAAACCATTGTTTTTACATGCTGTTACATGTTAGACCTTACTTTTGTATATCATTTTCTGTTTCTTTGATATAAAGCTTTTAATTTGCAATTTCCATAATGTTTATGTCTCATTTTGAAGGAATGACTTTAATTTCTGACTGCATGCAATATCTATGAATTATACTAGATATAAAGGTTTTGGGACCGGATAAATAACTTTAATTTATTCACACCCCATACGGGCCAACCTTAGATACACCAGGATTTTGCTTTGTTGTAAACACATTTCTTCAGTAGCAGGCAGGAAATAACAATTGAAACGGTACTATATTTGTAGAGTTATCCCTCAAGTATGTTTTTACAGTAATTCTCTTAGGGTCCAGTCATATCATATGAAACATATACATAAGGGAAGACACAGGCTTGAAAGACAGCAATTGTTTCTGTGCATGAAGATAATCATTAGGGTTATCAGCACTTTCTGATAGTTCTTTTTTTATTACTATATTTTCCCTGTATATGTTCATATTTGTATACATTGTACTCACACTACTTTCTTTAGGGTGCAGTCACATCATGTGATACATACGGTAAATTGCACCTTTGAAACAGAATAATCATTTCTCTACAAAAAGATAATTAGTTAGATTATGAACACTTCCTGCTACTGCTATTGTTTTTTTTTGCTTATTTCACCTTCCACATATATAGTCATATTTGTATGTGTTGTTATTTACTTGTGTTTTGTCTGTAGTAAGTAGGTTTTATTAGCTACTTATTACATGTGTAACAGTATGCAACACTGTAATAAGAAAGCAGTTATCATTTCAGTATTGAATATCGTAAAATCATGTATATTACACTTCCATCATGTATGCTGCACACAATCAGTATGTTTCTTCATGAGTACATTAGTATACTTGATAGAATTTATAATAGAATGTATTTATATCAATGTATTGATTAATGCACTAAGTAGCTCATGATATTTATTCAAATGATCCTTGAGACTTTTTTTTAACATTATAATAAGAATGCATTGGCTGCCTGAGAGCTCCCGCCTGGCCCAATGCGCTTTCTAGGATAAATGCCGTTCCCCGACCCCGTTTTGGTTCGGAATTGAAGCCACCGGTGGGGGTTCCCCTCCAGCACCTCCCGCTCGAGTGGGTCCCGGCTCCGATTCCAAACGGCCTGTTGTGGCCCCTCTCCAGCTCCGGGACCCACTCGGAGGCAAGATGGCCTCCGCTTCTCCGCGACCCTGAGGCTTCACAGGAGGGGGCGGAGCGGGCATGACTGCAACGCCGATTGACCGCCAAGTTCCATAAAGCAACCCCAGCTTGCTAGCTGTCTGCCTCCATGCTACAGATGCACCGGCTCCACGGACCAACTGCCTTTATCTCCACCGGCTGAAGCAGAGCTACGCTGCAAACCGCCGCAGTTCCCCGGTGCTCCGCTACTTCCCCTTCCCTTTGGAACTGGCCCGCTGTCTACTCCTCGGCTCCTTCCTGCTCGGCCCCTGAGGGGGGCTCTCTCTCACCTAGCTAGCAGCTCCGCTCCAGCTCTTCCTGCCGGGCGAGCCCTCTGGACATCCCGCCGGCACCGCAACGCAAGCACCAGCCCCTCCAGACCCACCTACGCTGCTCGGGGCGGCGTCCGCCCGGGAAGGGCTCCCATCGCGCGGCCTCACGGCGCCGGACTTTAACTCTTCCCCGGCACTGCACTAGATCCTGCTCACGGTCTCCACCTCGACTCCCTCGTGAAGAGGGGCAGTGGGCTCTCTCACCCAGGTTTCTGCGGTCCGCCGAGGTGCCTCATTACGCCCTGATCGAACCCGGCTGCTCTGACTCAGAACTGCCTGTCCGCCACGCAAGCCCTTGAACATCCCGCCGACATGACAATTGAAGCTCTGACCCCCCTGGGCCCTCCTATACTGCCCTGGATCACGTCCGTCCAGGAGTGGCTACCAACGTACAGCGGCCCTTCGCTGCAGGCCACGGCCTGACCTGCCCGCCAGGCCTAACATCCACGGCGCCACATTGCTCCTCTCGCCCCCGGCACAGTAGGAGAACTTGCTGCCCTTTCCCATCTGCTCCAGTGGGAGCTCTCTTCACCAGCCATCCCTGCCACGGTCTCCTTCTCAGCCCCCTCCGTGGACATCGAATCCTCCATCTACATCCGGGGAGGGCCTACTGGCCAAGCACCTGCCTTCCCTCAGCAGTATACGCCCCGCATTGCAGCACTGTCTGGCCCTTGGTACTGGGGACCCCCGAGCTGCAGGCCTGCGGGGTCTGTAAGATTATCATTGGCCCGGGCGGCCCGGAATCTAGAGGTGAGGAGTCGGGGGGAGGAGTGTGGCTATTCCTGAACTGAGCGGGCTCCTGGGGCTAACGCCCGTGGTCACAGCAGCCCGATCTCCCACCAGCAGTCCATTGTTGACCCAAGCCTGTAGCCCACCTTCCTCCCCCAATCCTTAAATTCCCTGTCAATGTCTGGCTCTCATTGGTTCCCCCACACGAAAACTTTGCCCCTCCAACCTCCTTACCTATAATATGTCTAGAAGCGGGAAGCCAGCAAAACAAACTGACATTGCCACCCTCATGGCCTCGTCAGCCACTGATAGGGCCAAGAAAACCAATCCGCCGGGAGATAACAGCATGAGTGGCTCCCCCGCTTCTGCGAGTCCAGACCCCAACACCACACAAGCTGCAACCAAAGCCGACTTGCAAGATTTACTATCAGCCCTAACCAAGGAAATCCAAAGAAGCACTGAGGAGGTTACCAAGAAACTCAATTCCTTAGACAAGAGAGTGGGAGAGGTAGAAAGTCGGACTTCCGAAATAGAATCCGAGATCTGCGACCAAAGATTTGAACTGGAACACGACAAGGACAGAATAGCCGCCCTCGAGTCAAGATGCTACACCTTGGAAGCAAAACAGGAGGATTTGGAAAACCGATCCCGGAGGAACAACATCAGGGTACGAGGTATCCCAACCTCTATTCCAGATACAGAAGTGAGAGCTTTCGTCTCAGACATCTTCAGATTCATTATCACTCTCCCAGACTACTCCCCCCTGGAAATAGACAGTGTGCACAGGACAATCCCAAGGAAATCATCCTCGCTCCCCCCCGGATGTGCTGGCCAGGATTCACTTTTTCCAAATCAAAGAGGACATTATGCGGGAAGCGAGGCAAATGAGACAGATCACTTTCCGTGGAGCCACGATCTCACTTTACCTAGACCTATCAAATTCTACACTTCAGAAACGGAAATCTTTGCGTCCCCTGACAGCCTGGCTGCAAGATAAGAAAATCGCTTATCACTGGGGTTTCCCCACCTCAGTTAAATTCAGTTGGGAAGGATCACATAGACAAATACAATCCATGAAAGAAGCAGAGAAACTAATGGGCCAACGGGGTGCACAGGGCGAATCCGAGTCTGAGGAAGCAACCCGCCCTCCACGGGACCCCCCCCCCCCCCCAGTGGGAGAGTGGTCCAAAACCAGCAGACGGCGCAGGCTAAGGGTCCCTCCGAAGAAAGACGGCGACAGGGGTTGATCAGCCATTGAGGTCCTCACGCCCCATAAATTTCCTCAAGAGGAGGACCAGCCAAAGCCGGCCATAAATTCACCAGCACCAAGATAAGGATCATATATTTATCCGATCGGATACACGGTCAGCGGCAAAACTTTGCCATGGTTCAACTCGGTGGCCCAGTTGGTCTATACCGAGCCCAAAGCAATGGTCAACATGCGTCTCAAGCTATCTAAACACATCATGCAACAACAACAGAAGGCATATTACCGCTTCAATACAACTGCAAGAGCCTCTCCAGAGACCTCAGTCTAGGTTGGGGGGAGGATCCATGAGTCACACTCAACACAGTAAGACTGCGGATGACTGCGGATGACTCATCCGAACAAAATAACAATCCTCTCCTGGAACGTCCAGGGGATGAACTCGCCAAGAAAGCACAGATCAATCAAACACCGCCTGGGTCACCTGTCCGGGGACGTCGTCCTACTTCAAAAAACACATCTATTATTGGAAGACGAACATCGCATAAAATGGAAGAGATTCAAGCAGGTCTTCTTCGCCTCTTCAGGGTCGAAAAAACGGGGAGTGGCAATACTACTCAGTGACAACATCCCACTATCCACGATCACAATAAGGCGAGATCCAGAGGGCTGATATCTCCTACTCAAAGGCTATTTTGAGGAACTACCCATCACGATCGCGACAATCTACAGCCCCAACACTACCCAAGTCAGCTTTATAGCGGAGTTCCTCCCGATCATCCTGGCCTTCCGTGAAGGCCACCTGATCATCGGCGGAGTTTTCAATTCCATACCGAACCCGCAGCTGGATAAAATGCTGCCCCCCACAAGAGCAGACTTCACGCAAGCCCTAGCCCTAGCCAATCTATTTAGAGAAACGGAGACTGTAGACGTCTGGAGATTACACAAAGATACCGAACGGGACTATACTCACTATTCCAATGTTCACAAGGGTTTCTCAAGAATAGACCTCATTCTCATCTCGGGTATCCTATTCCCATGCGTTAACATGGCAGAAATCCACACCTGCATGATCTCCGACCACTCTCCAGTCTCCGTAAACCTAGCCATCTTGGGCCAAAGAAACCCTATCCAGAGGTACTGGAAGTTAAATGACTCACTCTTACTAGATATCAGCATAAGGGCCAAAGTGGAGGACGCAATATCCAACTACTTCAAAGAAAACACATCGGAGTCTACCCCCAGCAACATAATCTGGGACGCATTGAAGGCGGTGATTAGAGGAGTGCTGATCGGGGCAGGAGCGGAACAACGAAGAGTCTCGCAAATAGCTATAACCAAGCTGGAAAATGAGGTGCTCCAACATGAAGCACTATTAAAACCACGCTATTCCAGAAAAACCGAACATGCCTTGAGGAAAGCGAAGGTCGCCCTGGAAATGCATTGCGCCGACCGAACGGCTAAATCCCTGGCCTATACAAAACAGTTCTATTACAACAAAGGGAACAAAGCAAATAGGATTTTAGCTCAGAAGCTAATGGCGATCCGAACTCGAAAAAATATCCTCAAGCTGCGAGGGGAAAATGGCACGCTGCTTTACTCTGAGACTGACAAAATCAATGAACTCATGAGATATCATAATGCAATTATGACCGGGGATCCCACAGCCCTAGATGGAGTACCAGACTATCTGAGTGCGCTACCACCTCACAACTCATCTCAACTAGATCATCTGGAGGCCCCTATTGATAACGGAGAAGTCCTTGAAGCTATCAAAACCCTCAAATCTTCCGCCCCAGGCCCAGACGGCCTTTCTGCAAACTTCTACAAAATGTTCGCCAGACTTCTGGCTCCCCAACTAGATGCTTTATTTAACTCCTTCCTTTCCACCAAAACAGTATCGAAATCAATGGCTGAATCAATCACGGTACTACTACACAAACCCGGGAAGGATCCCGAACTCCCCGAGTCCTACCGCCCGATATCACTCTTAAACAAGGATGGCAAGATCTTCGCCAAAGTATTGGCTAGTAGACTGGGGCCCGTCCTCCCAAGGCTAATTGATCAAGATCAGACAGGTTTTATTCCCGGAAGAGGGACCCACGACAACATCAGATGAAAGATAAATCTAATTGAATGTGCCCACAAATCAAAGACAGGGATGGCTGTGATCTCATTAGATGCCCATAAGGCCTTTGACCGGGTGGACTGGGGCTATATCCATGCGATCCTTAAACACTTTGGCTTTGGCCCCAACTTCATCACTTGGGTCCTGTCTAACTACCAAACTCCCACTACACAACTTCGAATTAACGGCGCTAGATCAGACCACATACACATATCGAGAGGTACCAGGCAGGGCTGCCCACTATCTTGTCATGATGCCTACCTCCAAGGAGCCAGGTCCGACCCAGCGACCCCAGAGGTAGGCATCATTTCCCCCAGGGGAGTGCCAGCCGGCCCAAGCTGGGGCCCTTTGGACGCAGTCCTGGTGCCTTAGGCACCAGGCTCATAAAGCTGGACATGTGTGCAAGTGTTTTCATGTGCACTTACCTGATGCAGACCATGCTGCCACATCCAGGCCCTCTTGAGGCCTGAATGGAACTACTTTACCTGTGGGACTACTTTCCACCCGGGTGTGGTCGGGGAAGGATACATACCTGATCGGAGGAAGGATACACACTTGGGACTTCTTCCAAAGCTATTTAAACCACACCCGATCAGCAACTCACGCTTCGCGTTGTTCTGCTCCTCGCAGCTGGACGCTCACCGTGTCAGCTCCTGCTTCTGGACTTCAGCCACGCCTGTCAGCATCCTGGGTCACCTGCAAAGGGAGACAAGAGACCTTACCAGCTAAATCTGCACCACGGAGACATCACCGACGATCCTGAAAGGGAAGACATTATTTTTAAAAGCATTTCGTTACGATCGCTGCAGCGCTGCATTTCACTCGCCTTTCCTGGGTTCCTCCATCTTCAGCAGCGATCATCCGGATACACAGCCACTTCCCAGAGCTTAGAGAAAAAGACAAGAATAAGAGGTGAGAGAAGGAAGGGAATAAGACTTACCTCATTTCATTTCGGGTCTTGCCGCTTCCAGGCATTTTCCGGACCCCGGCCCCTATGGGGAAAAAAGACAGACATTGAATGAGCGTATGCAAAGTCAGTTCCCGAGCGCTCATCCAGAACTAACCTGCCATTTACTGGAACTGGAACTGCACGTTTCACTTCGGGTCGGTGCCATATCTCCGGCATTCCGAACCCGGGCCCCTAAGGGGAAAAAAGACAAACATTAGCGCTTGCTGAAAAAAGACAATGAACATTATTATTAAGCTTGGACTTTTGAACTTGCAACAGAACTTTTACAGAGCTTTACCTGAATAGTCAAGCTTACCTGAACTCCCATCAATCCTCAATCCAGTGAAGTAACTGGGTTTCAACGCGCCCCTGCATCAGAAGCAGGATGGAGAGCTCATCCTTCCTGACCCTAAGGTGAGACTTCACGGGGAATCGTGGCAGGGTATCGTGGAGGGTTGGAAGAGAGTGGGAGGCTTGATCATAACTCAGTCAGTAGGTAATACTCCCTTTTCACGCACAGGGGAATATTCCTGCGAGCCGGAGAAGCCAGAGTAGAGGGCCCTTCCTGTCCATCTTCAGAGTCCTGCGCTTCACCATTGAAGAAGCATCAGCACTCGAAGCCAGACCTGCGCCTCCGTGGGAATCAGGTGAGCGTTACAGAACGCGAAGCCTACCCACAATTTCCCACCCGGGGGCTATGGAGACTTCAGAGACTGACCAGCTGGCCCAGCTTTTGGGGGAATTACGGGCAGAGGTGCACTCAGCCCGCCAGGAGACTAACGCTCTCAAAAGAGAACTGATCTTATCCAAGGAAAGAACAGATGACCTAGCCAAAAGGTTATTAAAGGCCCAGGCAGGACACACTCCTTTACCTAACTTCGGAGACATTTCCACATCAATGGGTTTGAGTAACCCGGTACAAATTAATCTACCAGGACACATGCCTTTGGCCCCGCCTGAACGTTTTGCGGGGGATCCCAAGAAATATGCCGTCTTTATGAACCAATGTCGTTTACACTTTCTATGCAGACCCGGAGCCTTCCCTAACGACCAGACCAAGGTAGCCTTTATACTATCTTACCTTAGTGGCAGTGCTGCCGATTGGTCTATTCCATTGGTAAATCAGGATGATCCCATTCTCCAGAATTTTCAGGGCTTCCAGGCCAGCATGGAAAGATTGTTCACTCGACACTCTCAAGGACAGGCCCTTGATAACGAACTGCTATCTTTACGACAAGGTAATCAGGATCTTCTGTCCTACATAGCCACCTTTAACAGACAGGTTGTGGAAACTGGATGGCCAGAAAGCAAAAGGATCACATTGTTTCATCGAGGCCTGCGCGGAGAGCTTAAGGATGTTCTAGCTCAGATAGTAAACCCACCCCAGGTCTGCGCAGACTACATTGACTTGGTGGTTCAACTTGATCACAGACTTCAAAATAGAAAAGCAGATCGGTTCAAGTATGAAAACCGAGCACCGATCAAAACCCACGCTAACTCCAAGAGTATCGACGTATCTGAACCTATGCAAATCGGTGGTGTTAAAGGACCATTAACGCAGAAAGAACGAGAGAGAAGGCAGCAAATGCAACTTTGTCTGTATTGCGGGACTTCCGGTCACTTTCTTTGAAATTGTCCAGTTAAACCACTTAAAAAGGTGGTTGGAGCTACTGATAACGAATTAGTGACACCTGATTCGGGAAACGACCTAGCCCGGCAAGCGTAGGGGTCTGCTTGCCGAGCTTGAAAACTAACTCTTTGACCTCGCATTTTGTCATGCCAATGGTGCTCGTGGACCCAAAACAGCCTCAGCAGTTGCATGCTATAAAAGCATACATCGACAGTGGAGCTATTGGAAATTACATAGACCGTGAATTTGCTTCCAGGATTAAGCTTCCACTCCGCCCGAAAGTAACCCAAGATGTCATTACTACAGTAGATGGAACCGAAATAGCCTCAGGGCCTGTAACGCATTCCACTGTTGAAGTGACACTGGTGGGTCAGGATGGACATCAGGAAGCAATCGTGTTTGATGTTATCAAGGCCCCACAATTTCAAGTAATTCTTGGAATTCCTTGGTTAGAAACACATAATCCCAGAATTGACTGGCGAGCAAAGAAGATAAGTTTTCCTGATTGTGAACCAACTTGTTATCCAAGAAATCCAGCTATGGGTCTAGCCTCAGCAACTTCCACCCCTGTACAGCTACCGTCAGAATACCAAGAATTCCAAGACGTTTTTCAGAAAGAACAGGCTAACACGTTACCTCCCCATCGGTCTTATGATTGCCAAATCGATCTAGTACCCAATGCTCAACTACCTTGTAGTAGGATTTATGCTCTTACGGAACCTGAGAACCTGCATTTGCGTCAGTATTTAGATCAGTACCTAGCCAATGGTTTTATTCGCCCGTCCAAGTCTCCTGTCTCTTCAGCTCTGTTCTTCGTGCCGAAAAAAGAAGGCGACCTTAGAACGTGTATTGACTATCGCGCCCTAAATCAAATAACGATTAAGCATCGTTATCCTCTGCCCTTGATCCCTGAGCTTATCGACCAGGTGAAAGACGCTTGTGTGTACACCAAGTTAGATCTCCGAGGAGCTTATCACCTGGTGCGTATAAAAGAAGGCGACGAATGGAAGACTGCATTCCGCACCAAGTTTGGGCTCTTCGAATATCAGGTGATGCCCTTCGGTTTGTGCAATGCACCTCCCGCCTTTCAGTACTTTATGAATGATGTTCTTCGGGAACTTATCGATGTCTGTGTCATTGTTTACATTGACGACATCTTGGTGTACTCTTCTTCATAATCTGATCACAGAAAACATGTTAGGGCAGTTCTTGAGAAACTGCGCCAGCACAGATTATTTGCAAAACTCGAAAAATGCGTTTTTCATACCACAGAAGTTGAGTTTCTCGGATTCATCCTGACACCTCAAGGAGTCCGAATGGACTCGCAAAAGGTGGATGCCATCCTCAAATGGCCATCTCCAAGCTCTGTGAAGGGAGTTCAGAGCATGCTCGGCTTTGCCAATTTCTATCGAAGATTCATCCCGGAATTTTCCCGAACAGTCCAACCCATCACCGCTCTCCTAAAGAAAAACAAACGCTTCGAATGGACTCTTGAGGCCGAACAAGCCTTCCAGGACCTGAAAACCAAATTCACCTCTGCACCTGTATTGAAGCACCCGCACCCAGATCTCCCGTACATAGTGGAAACCGATGCATCCAGTTCGGACATGGGAGCTGTCCTGTCGCAAAGAGACCCAAAAACTAACCAACTACACCCAGTGGCCTTTTGGTCCAGAAAATGTTCTCCTCCTGAAATCAACTACGCAATTACCGATAAAGAGTTACTGGCCATCAAATCTGCTTTCAAGGCTTGGCGTCACTACCTTCTCGGGGCAAGACACACCATCACCGTAATTACGGACCACAGAAACTTACAGTATTTAAAAACGGCCAAAGCTCAATCTTCACGACAACTCCGATGGGCTTTATTCTTTGCGGAATTTGATTTTGTAATTACCTATCGCCCTGGATGCAAGAATGGAAAAGCGGACGCCTTATCCCAGATTGGCATGGAAGAACCTAATTCGAGCTTAGAACCTGTGCCCATCATACCTGAGCAAAGAATCTTAGGCTTGACCTCTTTGCAAACTATTGAGGATATCCAAACACAAGTAAAACAACTTCTTGACTCTTCAACCTTACTGGAATGGAGTCAAAAGGGTCCTCATTACACCGTTAAGGATGACTTACCCTACTTCCAGGAGCGGTTGTTTCTGCCAAGTAAAGAATTGCAAGAACTTGCTATTGCCCATCATCATGAATCTTTAACGGAAGGACATCCTGGTATCGCTAAAACAGAGGAAAAAATCAAACACCACTTCTGGTGGCCTTCTTGGAGAAAAGACAAAGTCTTTTGTACTGTCTTGTGGAATTTGCGCCCAAAACAAGGCTCAAAAGAAAAGGCCAGCCGGCCTACTTCAGCCCTTGGATATTCCACCGGCGCCATGGCACACCCTGTCAATGGAGTTTATAACAGACCTGCCTCCTTGTGCTGGTTACAACACAATCCTTGTAATTGTGGACCTATTCTCCAAAATGGCCCACTTTATCCCTTTAAAGGGTTTGCCTTCAGCTTCCACCTTGGCCAAGGAATTCCTGGAGAATATAGTTCGCATACATGGTTTCCCTTCCAGATTAGTCTCGGATCGTGGAAGTCAATTTATGTCACATTTTTGGAAGAAGTGTTGCCAACTAGCACAAATAGATGTGCGGTTATCCACCAGCCACCACCCCCAGACCGACGGACAAACCGAGAGAACCAATCAGACTCTCGAGCAATATCTTCGGTGCATGTTACACCAATCCGAGTTAAATTGGAAAGACATCCTTTGGATCGCAGAATATGCATACAACAATTCAGTGCATTCTGGAACCGGACAAACCCCCTTTTATACTTTGTATTATCACCATCCTCGGACCTCTGACCTAGATCCACCTCTGACCCTGGAAATGCCCGCAGTAAATCATCTGCATTACACAATAACCCGAGCCTTCAAAGAAGCTGCAACTCATTTACAGCAAGCCAAGAAAAAGTATAAAGAAAACGCTGATTTGCACCGAAGTAGAACTCCTCCTTACCAAGTAGGAGACCAGGTATGGCTAGCAACAAAACATTTACCCCTCAAGGGCCTGCGAACCTTCAATCCCAGATTCATAGGACCTTATCCCATCAAAGCTATAATCAACCCAGTGGCCTTTAAACTGGATCTACCGTCCAACATGCGTATTCATCCAGTTTTTCATGCATCACTTTTGAAGCCAGTACAACCAGGAACCCGATTGTCCAAGCCTCCAGATCCAGTTCAAATTGAAGGGGAATTAGAATTTGAAGTTAAAGACATTTTAGACTCCAAGGTTGTAAAGTCAAAACTCTTCTATCTTGTTGACCGGAAGGGATATGGACCTCAAGAGAGATCGTGGGAGCCTAGTAACCATGTCCACGCACCTCGATTAGTACAAAGGTTTCACCGGAGATTTCCGAACAAGCCCAAACCCCCGGAGGGAAGAACCTTGGGAGGGGCCTTGAGGGGGGGGTACTGTCATGATGCCTACCTCCAAGGAGCCAGGTCCGACCCAGCGACCCCAGAGGCAGGCATCATTTCCCCCAGGGGAGTGCCAGCGGGCCCAAGCTGGGGACCTTTGGATGCAGTCCTGGCGCCTTAGGCGCCAGGCTCATGTTGGACCTCTGTCCTGGCGCCTTAGGCGCCAGGCTCATAAAGCTAGACATGTGTGCAAGTGTTTTCATGTGCACTTACCTGATGCAGACCATGCTGCCACATCCAGGCCCTCTTGAGGCCTGAATGGAACTACTTTACCTGTGGGACTACTTTCCACCCGGGTGTGGTCGGGGAAGGATACATACCTGATCGGACGAAGGATACACACTTGGGACTTCTTCCAAAGCTATTTAAACCACACCCGATCAGCAACTCACGCTTCGCGTTGTTCTGCTCCTCGCAGCTGGACGCTCACCGTGTCAGCTCCTGCTTCTGGACTTCAGCCACGCCTGTCAGCATCCTGGGTCACCTGCAAAGGGAGACAAGAGACCTTACCAGCTAAATCTGCACCACGGAGACATCACCGACTATCCTGAAAGGGAAGACATTATTTTTAAAAGCATTTCGTTACGATCGCTGCAGCGCTGCATTTCACTCGCCTTTCCTGGGTTCCTCCATCTTCAGCAGCGATCATCCGGATACACAGCCACTTCCCAGAGCCTAGAGAAAAAGACAAGAATAAGAGGTGAGAGAAGGAAGGGAATAAGACTTACCTCATTTCATTTCGGGTCTTGCCGCTTCCAGGCATTTTCCGGACCCCGGCCCCTATGGGGAAAAAAGACGAAGACATTGAATGAGCGTATGCAAAATCAGTTCCCGAGCGCTCATCCAGAACTAACCTGCCATTTACTGGAACTGCACGTTTCAATTCGGGTCGGTGCCATATCTCCGGCATTCCAAACCCCGGCCCCTAAGGGGAAAAAAGACATAAACATTAGCGCTTGCTGAAAAAAGACAATGAACATT
The DNA here is from genome assembly GCF_040938575.1 of Ambystoma mexicanum. Taxonomy (NCBI): domain Eukaryota; kingdom Metazoa; phylum Chordata; class Amphibia; order Caudata; family Ambystomatidae; genus Ambystoma; species Ambystoma mexicanum. The sequence continues at coordinate 1,210,967,782 of NC_090929.1, read as the reverse complement.
ATTATTAAGCTTGGACTTTTGAACTTGCAACAGAACTTTTACAGAGCTTTACCTGAATAGTCAAGCTTACCTGAACTCCCATCAATCCTCAATCCAGTGAAGTAACTGGGTTTCAACGCGCCCCTGCATCAGAAGCAGGATGGAGAGCTCATCCTTCCTGACCCTAAGGTGCGACTTCACGGGGAATCGTGGCAGGGTATCGTGGAGGGTTGGAAGAGAGTGGGAGGCTTGATCATAACTCAGTCAGTAGGTAATACTCCCTTTTCACGGACAGGGGAATATTCCTGCGAGCCGGAGAAGCCAGAGTACAGGGCCCTTCCTGTCCATCTTCAGAGTCCTGCGCTTCACCATTGAAGAAGCATCAGCACTCGAAGCCAGACCTGCGCCTCCGTGGGAATCAGGTGAGCGTTACAGAACGCGAAGCCTACCCACAATTTCCCACTCGGGCGCTATGGAGACTTCAGAGACTGACCAGCTGGCCCAGCTTTTGGGGGAATTACGGGCAGAGGTGCACTCAGCCCGCCAGGAGACTAACGCTCTCAAAAGAGAACTGATCTTATCCAAGGAAAGAACAGATGACCTAGCCAAAAGGTTATTAAAGGCCCAGGCAGGACACACTCCTTTACCTAATTCCGGAGACATTTCCACATCAATGGGTTTGAGTAACCCGGTACAAATTAATCTACCAGGACACATGCCTTTGGCCCTGCCTGAACGTTTTGCCGGGGATCCCAAGAAATATGCTGTCTTTATGAACCAATGTCGTTTACACTTTCTATGCAGACCCGGAGCCTTCCCTAACAACCAGACCAAGGTAGCCTTTATACTATCTTACCTTAGTGGCAGTGCTGCCGATTGGTCTATTCCATTGGTAAATCAGGATGATCCCATTCTCCAGAATTTTCAGGGCTTCCAGGCCAGCATGGAAAGATTGTTCGCTCGACACTCTCAAGGACAGGCGCTTGATAATGAACTGCTATCTTTACGACAAGGTAATCAGGATCTTCTGTCCTACATAGCCACCTTTAACAGACTGGTTGTGGAAACTGGATGGCCAGAAAGCAAAAGGATCACATTGTTTCATCGAGGCCTGCACGGAGAGCTTAAGGATGTTCTAGCTCAGATAGTAAACCCACCCCAGGTCTGCGCAGACTACATTGACTTGGTGGTTCAACTTGATCACAGACTTCAAAATAGAAAAGCAGATTGGTTCAAGTATGAAAACCGAGCACCGATCAAAACCCACGCTAACTCCAAGAGTATCGACGTATCTGAACCTATGCAAATCGGTGGTGTTAAAGGACCATTAACGCAGAAAGAACGAGAGAGAAGGCGGCAAATGCAACTTTGTCTGTATTGCGGGACTTCCGGTCACTTTCTTCGAAATTGTCCAGTTAAACCACTTAAAAAGGTGGTTGGAGCTACTGATAACGAATTAGTGACACCTGATTCGGGAAACGATCTAGCCCGGCAAGCGTAGGGGTCCGCTTGCCGAGCTTGAAAACTAACTCTTTGACCTCGCATTTTGTCATGCCAATGGTGCTCGTGGACCCAAAACAGCCTCAGCAGTTACATGCTATAAAAGCAGGATTGTAAAAGGGGGAAAGGGGGGGTCCTCTTTTGTATATATAGAGGGGCCTGGATCTGGAGGAAGGATATATTGCAAAAGGGGGGTGGGTTCAGGCTACCTCTTCCTCTGAGATAATTACAGGTGTGGCAGAACTGTGGATGTAACAGATTCTATTACGTAAAACCTGTATATTTTTTATATAATAGAGCACAGACTTATTGTCAAGTGTACAACATGGTTTATTTACACGTAGGGGATGACATAATTTTTTTGACATATACACATATACATCTAAACTTCAAGTGCTTGTTCATTATATTGTGTCATCATATAATGTAACAGTGAGATAAAATTAATACATAGTAACTAGGAGTGCAATGTTACTGAAACATGCACATATCGAGTCGACACTCAAATGTGTTTCCAGCTACGAACAACAACACGTGTACATTCCAATACATTCCAATATGAAGGATGTTTGTGTTGTTTGGTCTCGTCTTGTGTCTAAATAGACTTTCAGTATTTGTAGACATTCTCTCTGTGGAATGCTGGTGTATAGCGCTTCCACGTCAAACGTGACTAGAATGTCATCTGGTTCTGTTTTGATTCTGTTGAGATGTCATTCCACAGAGTGTATACGGATAGCACTCACGGAGAATTTCTTCATGTGCCAAGGAAAGTTTTTTCAGCAAATAAGAGGGACCAGTATGGGCTCCACTTTTGCCCCGGACTTAGCAAACCTTTATATGGACCATCTAGAAATCAACAACATCTATAATGAAGACAACAGATATAAAGAAAAAATAATCGGATGGGTCAGATACATTGATGATGTCTTCACCATCTGGAGAGGCACCCAACAACAGCTAGAAGAGTTCCACACATGGCTCAACACCATAGATTCATGTGTTAAATTCACCATACATTCAGACAAATTCAGCATTCCTTTTTTAGACCTCAATATTCAGACCACCAATGAGGGAGCTCTGATGACCAGCCTGTATAGAAAACCAACAGACAAGAACACACTGCTTAACTTCAGAAGCTTCCATCCCCAAGCTCTCAGAGAGAACCTGCCATATGGTCAGTTCTTAAGGATACGCAGAAATTGCACAACTCTATCAGACTATGACCTTAATGGAAAAGAACTTGAGTCTCGTTTAAAAGCAAGAGGATACCCGTCTAAAATCATCAGAAAAGCCTGTAAAACGGCAAGGAATACCAACAGGGACAACTGTCTCACAAAAAACCCTAGAGTGGAACACATTGACAAAATGACATGTGTCACTACATTCTCACCCATAAGCAAGAACATCCGAAAAACCGTCCTATCCAATTGGAACCTCTTACTAACAGATGACTTCAGTCCGGAAAAACCAATATTTACATTTAAACGGAGCCATAACCTGAGAGACCGGCTAGCCCATACGTACCCAGATACATCCCAGATACCTCGACAAGCAAGCCTGTGGAACCTACCCCCTGTGATTGGACATTTCAGATGTGGAAAATGCTCAGTGTGCAGCCAAACGAAAGACCAAAAATAAATCTTACTAAATGGGTTCAAATGGCAATACAAATCATTTTCAAACTGTCGGACAAAATGGAGCATTTATGTTATACGCTGCCCCTGTAACCTCCTCTACGTAGGTAAGAGTAAACGGGAGGTTAGACAACGCATTTGTGAGCATAGATCCTGCCTAAAAAATGCGGTTGAGGATAAGCCAATGGTAGCACATTTTAGTAAATTAAAACATAAACACACAGAATTCCAGTGGTCCATCATTCAAACCATTAGTGAAAAAGAACGGGGAGGAGACAGAGATCTGGCACTGAAAAAACTGGAACAAAAATGGATCCACAGATTGGACACAGTGAGAAACTGACTCAATGTTTGTATAGAATGGAATCTGTTCTTTTGATGTCATCCTTTTTCCTATTTTGCCATCCTTTACAACCATGTAGCTCTCCTCGAGACATCCCCTAGATGCCTCATTTAGTAAATGGGCCCGAAATTAAAAAACAGTCTAATAGCCGTTGTCCTAATGGAGTGATACCAATAAGCTATATTTACGTGTCTGCACTCATGCCACACAAGACATCCTTGTAATTTCTTCAACTATAACATGAGACCAATATGCTTTTTGTCTAACTGTGTGTAAAAATAGGCTTGTACTAAGGTATTAACACAAGACATTATTGCATCAGCACATGAACGACACTCCGCACAGCGCATATACTTAGCAGTACACGAGGTGTTTAGTGCTGATTAATCTAACAATCTGGGTGTTTTCACATCTGGTAATCACGCATCCACGACATCTATTGGGTCTGCATAGTAAACAGATTACACAAACTATGTCATATTAAAATTGTGGTTCCCAGATACGTCCTTTTTATGAAAAAAACGTTCTTAAAAAATAAGAAAAAAAAGAAAAATTTGAAAATGTGTTACTATAAATGTTTTTCAAATGTTTGTGCATATGCTGGCAAAATTGTATTCACACAAAAAAATGTGTTTCTGTATTTAGGTTCCACATTGTTAGACACCAGGGTTTTTTCGAAAAATTAGCACTCCCGGTATCAAAACATGGATGTATGCCTTTCAGCCTGACACAATATGCCGGCAAGCGTTCATTCCCATTTTTGTTAGTGCGCATGCACAGCAGCAGTAATACTTATCACATGCGCAGATCCATTTGCTTGTTAAGTTCCAGCACGTCCTTCTGCACACTACCACGCATGTGCATTGGACGTCCGGAGGTTCCTGCAGGCAGTACAGCCCTACGGCGGAAGGTACGATACATCCCCGTACTTATACTTTAACAAGCACTCGAGGTAAAGGGCACCCGTTCTTCCTGCTTAAACTACGACAATCTTGAGTGACACGAGGTGCATTTTTAATTCACAGGCATCATACAGGCAGTCACTCAGTTAGTGTTACTGGTGTGCCCCCTTTTTAACAATATCACACGGGCTCGTGATTTTTCTGTCACGTATGACGACAGATTAGTAAACAACATTTCTGTTGTCTTTTTTGTTGCAGCATATACATTACGTATGCAACTAGAGTTTAAGGACTCCATCTTCTTTTGGCAAACCCAGAGACGCCATTTCAAATTATCTGCCCTGAGACTCCAAAACACTTGCAACAGGTATGTTATGGCACCACTACGTGTAGTGGCAGTTATCCCCACGCACAGACGATTTGTTCTAAACACACTCCCCTCTCCTTTTATGTTCCCACAGTTCCTACTGATACTACGAGCCACGGGTGGAAATTCTTCCCACAACACTCGGCAATACAAGTCCTGAGGAAAGCTATAGGGCACTACATCATCTACACGTGTTGTTCGTAGCTGGAAACACATTTGAGTGTCGACTCGATATGTGCATGTTTCAGTAACATTGCACTCCTAGTTACTATGTATTAATTTTATCTCACTGTTACATTATATGATGACACAATATAATGAACAAGCACTTGAAGTTTAGATGTATATGTGTATATGTCAAAAAAAGCATGTCATCCCCTACGTGTAAATAAACCATGTTGTACACTTGACAATAAGTCTGTGCTCTATTATATAAAAAATATACAGGTTTTACGTAATAGAATCTGTTACATCCACAGTTCTGCCACACCTGTAATTATCTCAGAGGAAAAGGTAGCCTGAACCCACCCCCCTTTTGCAATGCTATAAAAGCATACATCGACAGTGGAGCTATTGGAAATTACATAGACCGTGAATTGGCTTCCAGGATTAAGCTTCCTCTCCCCCCGAAAGTAACCCAAGATGTCATTACTACAGTAGATGGAACCGAAATAGCCTCAGGGCCTGTAACGCATTCCACTGTTGAAGTGACACTGGTGGGTCAGGATGGACATCAGGAAGCAATCGTGTTTGATGTTATCAAGGCCCCACAATTTCAAGTAATTCTTGGAATTCCTTGGTTAGAAACACATAATCCCAGAATTGACTGGCGAGCATAGAAGATAAGTTTTCCTGATTGTGAACCAACTTGTTATCCAAGAAATCCAGCTATGGGTCTAGCCTCAGCAACTTCCACCCCTGTACAGCTACCGTCAGAATACCAAGAATTCCAAGACGTTTTTCAGAAAGAACAGGCTAACACGTTACCTCCCCATCGGTCTTATGATTGCCAAATCGATCTAGTACCCAATGCTCAACTACCTTGTAGTAGGATTTATGCTCTTACGCAACCTGAGAACCTGCATTTGCGTCAGTATTTAGATCAATACCTAGCCAATGGTTTTATTCGCCTGTCCAAGTCTCCTGTCTCTTCAGCTCTGTTCTACGTGCCGAAAAAAGAAGGCGACCTTAGAACGTGTATTGACTATCGCGCCCTAAATCAAATAACGATTAAGAATCGTTATCCTCGGCCCTTGATCCCTGAGCTTATCGACCAGGTGAAAGATGCTTGTGTGTACACCAAGTTAGATCTCCGAGGAGCTTATCACCTGGTGCGCATAAAAGAAGGCGACGAATGGAAGACTGCATTCCGCACCAAGTTTGGGCTCTTCGAATATCAGGTGATGCCCTTCGGTTTGTGCAATGCACCTGCCGCCTTTCAGTACTTTATGAATGATGTTCTTCGGGAACTTATCGATGTCTGTGTCATTGTTTACATTGACGACATCTTGGTATACTCTTCTTCAGAATCTGATCACAGAAAACATGTTAGGGCAGTTCTTGAGAAACTGCGCCAGCAAGGATTATTTGCAAAACTCGAAAAATGCGTTTTTCATACCACAGAAGTTGAGTTTCTCGGATTCATCCTGACACCTTAAGGAGTCCGAATGGACTCGCGAAAGGTGGACGCCATCCTCAAATGGCCAACTCCAAGCTCTGTGAAGGGAGTTCAGAGCATGCTCGGCTTTGCCAATTTCTATCGAAGATTCATCCCAGAATTTTCCCGAACAGTCCAACCCATCACCGCTCTCCTAAAGAAAAACAAACGCTTCGAATGGACTCTTGAGGCCGAACAAGCCTTCCAGGACCTGAAAACCAAATTCACCTCTGCACCTGTATTGAAGCACCCGCACCCAGATCTCCCGTACATAGTGGAAACCGATGCATCCAGTTCGGCCATGGGAGCTGTCCTGTCGCAAAAAGACCCAAAAACTAACCAACTATCACCCAGTGGCCTTTTGGTCCAGAAAATGTTCTCCTCCTGAAATCAACTACGCAATTACCGATAAAGAGTTACTGGCCATCAAATCTGCTTTCAAGGCTTGGCGTCACTACCTTCTCGGGGCAAGACACACCATCACCGTAATTACGGACCACAGAAACTTACAGTATTTAAAAACGGCCAAAGCTCAATCTTCACGACAACTCCAATGGGCTCTATTCTTTGCGGAATTTGATTTTGTAATTACCTATCGCCCTGGCTGCAAGAATGGAAAAGCAGATGCCTTATCCCGGATTGGCATGGAAGAACCTAATTCGAGCTTAGAACCTGTGCCCATCATACCTGAGCAAAGAATCTTAGGCTTGACTTCATTGCAAACTATTGAGGATATCCAAACGCAAGTAAAACAACTTCTTGACTCTTCAACCTTACTGGAATGGAGTCAAAAGGGTCCTCATTACACCGTTAAGGTTGACTTACCCTACTTCCAGGAGTGGTTGTTTCTGCCAAGTAAAGAATTGCAAGAACTTGTTATTGCCCATCATCATGAATCTTTAATGGAAGGACACCCTGGTATCGCTAAAACAGAGGAAAAAATCAAACGCCACTTCTGGTGGCTTGCTTGGAGAAAAGACATAAAGTCTTTTGTACTGTCTTGTGGAATTTGCACCCAAAACAAAGCTCAAAAGAAAAGGCCAGCTGGCCTACTTCAGCCCTTGGATATTCCACCGGCGCCATGGCACACCCTGTCAATGGACTTTATAACAGACCTGCCTCCTTGTGCTGGTTACAACACAATCCTTGTAATTGTGGACCTATTCTCCAAAATGGCCCACTTTATCCCTTTAAAGGGTTTGCCTTCATCTTCCACCTTGGCCAAGGAATTCCTGGAGAATATAGTTCGCATACTGTCAGGATCCACCCATGGAAGCTATGGCAGAAGTGGAAGATCACGCCGCGGAGAACCTTCTGCTAGCGGGCCAGCCCTCATCCAACATGGCCGCCTTCATTATTTAAGAAAGCCACGCCCCCCTCTCAGCGCGTTGTATCTGTGTTATTCCTTTGTGATACCAGCGCTCGACTAACTATGTTTAACCACCTCCTGTGCCTTCTGCAGTTCTCTCCCTCGCCCACGTACCCTTGCGCTTGCTGGCTTTGCTTTCATCCCCTTTCCCTTTCACGGCTCTCGTCCGTTTCACTTTCTTTAACTTTTCTTCGCTCGGCGTCTTGTCATTCACACTAGCGGCTAGCCGCCATTCTCGCGTTTCTACGCGTTCCTCCCTGTGCATTTCGTGGATCTTGCCGTATCTGGTAAGTGGGGACTTTTCAGCTTTCTTCCTATCTGTACCAGATCTTCTGGGTTCGGAACGTTTCCCCGTTCCGGGGTTACCCCTCTTCTCTTTTCTCACTAAGCTCCTCTCATTATCTGCTTACCTATGTCCTGCCTATTAACCCACGGATCGGATCCTGCCTCCTTTTCTCAGCCGTATCCATATTGGAGGACGGTCAGTCTTACCTGATCCACGATTTCCTGGTTCACTCCGGATCACGAACAGCCACATCTACCATTGGAGTGCATAACGTTCGTCACGATCTCCGGAAGACTACACAGGATTTTTTACTGTCCATCAGTCTTTTCCCTGTTGTGGGACCTTGGCTCCTCGGGGCCCCCCCGAGTGTAACGCTCACCTGATTCCCGCAGAGGCGCCGGTCTTGACTGGGTGAATGCCGTATCTTCAAAGGTGATGTGTAACACATGGTTGGCTCTTTGGGCTGGACCTCTGTGCACTGTATGTCTGACTCATAGAGTAAGATGTCTCCAGATAGAAAATATGGGATTAATGAACTGGGGTTATTGGGTGCCTCTCTCCTCTTCCCTTTCTCTTCTCCTGTAGAACCCCAAAGGTTAACGCCCTCACCTTAGGTAAGTGAACGCCGAGCTCTCCATCTGCCTCGGGGCAGGGTGCCGTAACCAGTTTCTTCACTGGATAAGGGTGCAGGCCTCTTGACCTCAGAGGACTGCTGTCCGTCGTTAACTGCACGAACGGTAAGTTCTGGGCACTTCAAATGTCTTAAAAGTCTTTTGTAATGATATCTCTTGTTTTGCAGGGTTCCGGCGATGGCGGATGGTGGGCTGATGAGAGTTGAGGATCGAACCCGCGTGAGGAATAGAAGCCCCTGGAAGCACGTAAGTAAGCGCTTGTAGCCTGCTTCATGATGCGCACTAACTGTCCCTTTTATCTTGCAGGTACAAGTTCGGAGCTTTAGAGAAGCTGAAGGGTGCTGGAATACCCACTGGATTCGGCGTGGGAAGGAGTAATGGCATGTGAGTAATAAAGTTGCCCAATGTCTTTAAACGCACCTTCTTTTGTCTTTCAGATGCGGGATGCAGCGCCGAAGGCTTCCGGAGCGTGCGAAGAGCTGGTAAGCTTTTGTCTTTCAGATGCCGGAATGCAGTGCGAAGACCTCCGGAGCATGCGAAGAGTAGGTAAGCCTTTGTCTTTCAGATGCCGGAATGCAGCTCGAGGCGTTGGTGACAGCCGATGGACCAGGTAAGAGATGCGCTGCCACTGAAGACCGTAGTGCTAACCTGTTCTTTCTTTGTCTTTACAAGTGCTGCTGAAGACTGGATTCCAGGATGGTAAGCCTTTGTTCCCTTAGGCCCAGGATCAGAAGCAGAAGACACGATGAGCGTTCTGCTGCAGAGAATGCAGAATAACACAAAGCAAGATTCATCCATCGGGTGCGGTTTAAATAGCCTCCTGTAGTGCTTAGGTGTCTCCTTCCACAGCCACGCCTAGGTAAGAAAAGAGTTCCTGCTTTCCAGAAGAGTTCCAGTGTTCTGAACCTAGGGAGTGGCTCCTGCCCCACCCAACAGGAAAATTAGTCCCAAACAGAAGAGGATCAGGGGTTCAACTGGCAGGTAAGTAAGCAGCATGGTCTGCTGCAGGTAAGTCCACCCAAGCATTATGAGCCCGGCGCTTCCAGCACTGGGACTGGGCATCTTTATGAGCCTGGTGCCACTGGCGCCAGGACAGGGTCCAAAAGGTCCCAATTGGGACTGGCTGGCACTCGGAACCGGGGTTATGGGTCTGCTTCCAAGGGAGTCGGGCAAGTCCTGATCTTTTGGAAGCAGAGATCATGACAGCACCCCCCCTCAAGGCCCCTCCCAAACCGGGCTTCTCCGGGAGTTTGGGCTTGTTAGGAAATGTTCGATGAAATCTTTTGATTAGACGAGGCGCGTGGACATATTCTGCAGGTTCCCAGGATCTTTCTTGGGGACCGTAGCCTTTCCAGTCAATCAGGTAAAATAGTTTAGATTTGGAGATCTTGGAATCCAGGATGCTTTTGACTTCAAACTCGAGTTCTCCATCAACTAGAATAGGTTTTGGAGATGTAGTTAGTCGGGTTTGAGGTTGCACGGGTTTTAATAGAGAGACGTGGAAGACCGGATGTATCTTCATGTGAGGGGGCAAGTCCAACTTGACTGCTACTGGATTTACTATAGTAGTGATGGAATAGAGACCAAGGTATCTTGGGTTGAATGTGCGTGGTCCTTTTAGAGGTAGATATTTGGTGGATAACCAGACTTGATCTCCTACTTGATATTGGGGGGCTTCCTTCCGATGTTGGTCTGCTCCTTTCTTGCATTGTTCTTTAGCCCTTTGAAGGTGAGAAACGGCTTCCTTAAAGGCTTGGGTGATTGTAGAATGCAGGTGGTCTACTGCTGGTCTTCCAAGATCTTGGAGTGGATCCAACTCCGAGGTTCGAGGGTGACTACCGTATAAAAGAAAAAACGGGGTCTTCCCAGTTCCCGAGTGGACAGAGTTATTGTAGGCATATTCGGCTATCCAAAGGATATCTTTCCAAGTTTTTTCAGTTTGTTGTAGCATGCAGCGCAAATACTGTTCCAGAGTTTGATTGGTCCTCTCGGTTTGTCCGTCGGTTTGAGGGTGGTGGCTGGTCGAAAGTCTCACATCAATTTGAGCCGACCGACAGCAACTTCGCCAAAAATGAAAAATAAATTGACTACCTCGATCCGAAATTAGAACTGAAGGAAAACCGTGCAGTCGGACGATGTTTTCGAGAAATTCTCGTGCCAGAGTTGCTGCTGTTGGTAAGCCTTTGAGTGGAATGAAATGCGCCATCTTGGAGAATAGGTCCACGATTACTAGGATCGTATTGTATCCGGAGCATGGCGGTAGATCGGTGATGAAGTCCATAGAAAGCGTATGCCAAGGGCGAGGCGGGATGTCAATAGGGCGTAAGAGGCCGGCTGGTTTTTCCTTTTGACTCTTGTTTTGGGCGCATACTCCACAGGACATTATAAAGTCTCTGATATCTTTTTTCCAAGACGGCCACCAGAAGTAGCGCTTGATCTTTTCCGAGGTCTTGGTCATACCGGGATGTCCTTCCATTAAAGAATCGTGATAACAAGAGATTACCTTTTTCTGTAAATCTGTGCTGGGCAGGTATAACCGTTCTTGGAAATATAATAGGTTGTCCTTCACCGTAAAGTCCTTTCCCTGCAGATGCCAATTCTGTATGTCTGCTGGAGTTACCAGTAGCCTGGCTTTATCCTTAACTTCCTCTATGGATTGTGTGGCGATTACACCTAGAATTCTTTGTTCGGGAATGATAGGTACAGGTTTAGGATTGATCAAATGTTCTTCCACTCCCATCCGAGAAAGGGCATCAGCTTTACCGTTTTTTGTACCAGGTCGATAGGTAATTATGAAGTCAAACTCGGCAAAGAATAGTGCCCAACGGAGTTGCCTAGAGGATTGAGCTTTTGCGGTTTTCAAATATTGCAGGTTTCGGTGATCTGTAATCACAGTAACGGTGTGTCGGGCCCCCAGAAGATAATGCCGCCAATCCTTAAAGGTGGACTTGATAGAAAGAAGTTCCTTATCAGTAATAGTGTAATTGATTTCAGGAGGCGAGAATTTGCGGGACCAAAATGCCACGGGATGCAACTGATTGGTTACTGGGTCCTTTTGTGATAGAACTGCCCCCATGGCAAGGCTCGAAGCATCAGTTTCAACGATGTAGGGGAGTTCTGGGCGAGGATGTTTTAAGATCGGTGCAGAGATAAATCTAGTCTTCAAATTCTGGAAAGCTTGTTCCGCCTCGGTAGACCATTCAAAACGTTTGTTTTTCTTTAACAAGGCGGTGATGGGCTGGACTATTCGAGAGAATTCGGGGATAAACCTGCGGTAAAAGTTAGCGAAGCCTAACATGCTTTGAACACCTTTTACGGAGGATGGCGATGGCCATTTGAGAATTGCATCGACCTTCTTTGAATCCATACGCACTCCGCTAGGTGATAATATGAATCCCAAGAATTCAACTTCAGTCACGTTGAAAACACATTTTTCCAACTTAGCGAAAAGTTTGTGTTGACGCAATCTCTCGAGGACCATTTTCACGTGTTTCTGATGTTCAGTTTCCGATGAAGAATAAACGAGGATGTTGTCAATGTAAACAACAACACACACATCTATGAGCTCTCTGAGGACATCGTTCATAAAATATTGAAAGGCGGCCGGGGCATTGCAAAGTCCGAAGGGCATGACCTGATATTCAAATAGCCCATACTTGGTGCGGAAGGGCGTCTTCCATTCATCGCCCTCTTTTACTCGTACCAAGTGGTAGGCTCCTCTAAGATCCAGCTTTGTATATATGTATGCTTTTCTGACTTGGTCCAGGAGTTCAGGGATCAAAGGTAACGGATATCTATTCTTAACGGTGATCTGGTTCAGGGCGCGATAATCTATACAAGTTCTAAGGTCCCCTTCTTCTTTTGGAACGAAGAACAAAGCTGAGGAAGCAGGGGACTTGGAAGGACGAATAAACCCATTCGCTAGGTATTGATCCAGGTATTGTCGGAGGTGAAGATTCTCAGGCTCGGTGAGGGCATAAATTCTACTACAAGGAGGAGTAGATCCAGGTATCAGGTCTATCTGGCAGTCATAAGACCTATGAGGAGGTAGAGAGTTAGCCTGATCCTTCCGGAAAACATCTTGGAATTCTAGGTATTCAGGAGGTAACTGGGGAGCCTCCAAGGAAATTGCTGCCAGTGCAACACCAGGTCGAGGGTGACAAGTAGAGACACATTCTGGAAACTGAACCGTTCTTGCTCGCCAATCGATCTGAGGATTGTGCTTCTCTAACCAAGGAATTCCTAGAATAATCTGGAACTGAGGGGCCTTGATCACATCGAACACGATCTTCTCATGGTGTCCATCTTGACTTACTAGCGTCACTTCTTGGGTGGTATGCGTTACTGGTCCAGAGGCTATCTCCGTACCATCCACCGTAGTAATGACATCCTTTACAGCCTTTGGACAAAGAGTCAGATTCATCCTCAAAACCATTTCATGATCCACATAATTGCCGATGGCACCGCTGTCGACGTAAGCTTCAATCGCATGTAATCGATCCGGATGTTCAGGGCTAATGAGGACCATAGGTATCACGAAATGCGAGGTCACTGAACTGGTTTTAACGCTCGGCAAGAGGACCTCTATTCTTGTCGGGCGAGGTCGTTTCCCTGCTCAGAGTTTGTGACCCTGGTAACTGCAGCTCCTACTGCCTTCTTGGCTGGTTTCACCGGACAGTCTCGAAGAAAGTGCCCCGAGTTTCCGCAATAGAGGCATAATTGCAGCTGTTTTCTCCTTTCCCGCTCCTTTTGTGTTAGTGGTCCTTTCAGGCCCCCTATTTGCATGGGTTCCCCGGAGTCTACTCCTTTGGTAGGAGTTGGTGGTTTGGAAAATACTCGAGCATCAAACTTGGAACGATCGGCCTTCCTGTTCTGCAGTCTGTGGTCAATTTGAACGACTAAGTCAATATAGTCCGAACAGTCTTGCGGGGGATTTACTACTTGGGCTAACACATCTTTGAGCTCTCCACGTAGACCTCTATAAAAGAGCGTAATCCGTTTGTCCTCAGGCCATCGAGTTTCAACTATCAGTCTGTTGAAAGACGCAATATAAGCCAAAAGGTCTTGATTACCCTGTCGCAATGAAAGGAGCTCATTGTCCAAGGCCTGCCCCTGTGAATGTCTTGCAAACAGTTTTTCCATACTGAGCTGAAAAGCTTGAAAATCATGGAGAACCAGATCATCTTGATTAACTAGAGGGATCGACCAGTCTGCCGCATTGCCACTAAGGTACGAAAGCACGAAAGCTACCTTAGCTTGATCAGTTGGAAAGGCTGCTGGCCGGCATAAGAAGTGCAACCGGCACTGATTAATAAATACTGCAAACCTCTTTGGGTCACCAGAAAATCGTTCGGGCGGAGCCAGAGGTACATTCCCAGGTAGGTTGATTTGCACTGGATTCATAGAGGATGTTGAAGGAAGATTTGCCCCTGATGCGGGTAACGGAGTTTGTCCGGCTTGTGACTGTAGCAATTGTCTAGCGAGATCGTCTGTTCGCTCCTTGGAAATAATCAGTTCCCTTCTTAAAGCAGGGTGCCGTAACCAGTTTCTTCACTGGATAAGGGTGCAGGCCTCTTGACCTCAGAGGACTGCTGTCCGTCGTTAACTGCACGAACGGTAAGTTCTGGGCACTTCAAATGTCTTAAAAGACTTTTGTAATGATATCTCTTGTTTTGCAGGGTTCCGGCGATGGCGGATGGTGGGCTGATGAGAGTTGAGGATCGAACCCGCGTGAGGAATAGAAGCGCCTGGAAGCACGTAAGTAAGCGCTTGTAGCCTGCTTCACGATGCGCACTAACTGTCCCTTTTATCTTGCAGGTACAAGTTCGGAGCTTTAGAGAAGCTGAAGGGTGCTGGAATACCCACTGGATTCGGCGTGGGAAGGAGTAATGGCACGTGAGTAATAAAGTTGCCCAATGTCTTTAAACGCACCTTCTTTTGTCTTTCAGATGCGGGATGCAGCGCCGAAGGCCTCCGGAGCGTGCGAAGAGCTGGTAAGCTTTTGTCTTTCAGATGCCGGAATGCAGTGCGAAGACCTCCGGAGCATGCGAAGAGTAGGTAAGCCTTTGTCTTTCAGATGCCGGAATGCAGCGCGAGGCGTTGGTGACAGCCGATGGACCAGGTAAGAGATGCGCTGCCACTGAAGACCGTAGTGCTAACCTGTTCTTTCTTTGTCTTTACAGGTGCTGCTGAAGACTGGATTCCAGGATGGTAAGCCTTTGTTCCCTTAGGCCCAGGATCAGAAGCAGAAGACACGATGAGCGTTCTGCTGCAGAGAATGCAGAATAACACAAAGCAAGATTCATCCATCGGGTGTGGTTTAAATAGCCTCCTGTAGTGCTTAGGTGTCTCCTTCCACAGCCACGCTTAGGTAAGAAAAGAGTTCCTGCTTTCCAGAAGAGTTCCAGTGTTCTGAACCTAGGGAGTGGCTCCTGCCCCACTTGCTGGCTTTGCTTTCATCCCCTTTCCCTTTCACGGCTCTCGTCCGTTTCACTTTCTTTAACTTTTCTTCGCTCGGCGTCTTGTCATTCACACTAGCGGTTAGCCGCCATTCTCGCGTTTCTACGCGTTCCTCCCTGTGCATTTCGTGGATCTTGCCATATCTGGTAAGTGGGGACTTTTCAGCTTTCTTCCTATCTGTACCAGATCTTCTGGGTTCGGAACATTTCCCCGTTCCAGGGTTACCCCTCTTCTCTTTTCTCACTAAGCTCCTCTCATTATCTGCTTACCTACGTCCTGCCTATTAACCCACGGATCGGATCCTGCCTCCTTTCCTCAGTCGTATCCATATTGGAGGACGGTCAGTCTTACCTGATCCGCGATTTCCTGGTTCACTCCGGATCACGAACAGCCACATCTACCATTGGAGTGCATAATATTCGTCACGATCTCCGGAAGACTACACAGGGTTTTTTACTGTCTATCAGTCTTTTCCCTGTTGCGGGACCTTGGCTCCTCGGGGCCCCCCGAGACAGGTCCCACTCCCTGTCGAGGTGGCCTCCGAGGGAGCCAGGCCCTACTTGCACGATAGGAAGTCCAGAGACAAAGCCGCAAAGGAAGACACCAGGAGTCCCCGAAGGCCTTCCAAGTACTCCAAGGATAAACCAGAGGATGCCACAGGTGAGGAGAAGGGTGGTGAGGTTCAACCTTCTGACACATACATGGTTTCCCTTCCATATTAGTCTCGGATCGTGGAAGCCAATTTATCTCATATTTTTGGAAGAAGTGTTGCCAACTAGCACAAATAGATGTGCGGTTATCCACCAGCCACCACCCCCAGACCGACGGACAAACCGAGAGAACCAATCAGACTCTCGAGCAATATCTTCGGTGCATGTTATACCAATCCGAGTTAAATTGGAAAGACATCCTTTGGATCGCAGAATATGCATACAACAATTCAGTGCATTCTGGAACCGGACAAACCCCCTTTTATACTTTGTATGGTCACCATCCTCGGACCTCTGACCTAGATCCACCTCTGACCCTGGAAATGCCCGCAGTAAATCATCTGCATTCCACAATAACCCGAGCCTTCAAAGAAGCTGCAACTCATTTACAGCAAGCCAAGAAAAAGTATAAAGAAAACGCTGATTTGCACCGAAGTAGAACTCCTCCTTACCAAGTAGGAGACCGGGTATGGCTAGCAACAAAACATTTACCCCTCAAGGGCCCGCAAACCTTCAATCCCAGATTCATAGGACCTTATCCCATCAAAGCTATAATCAACCCAGTGTCCTTTAAACTGGATCTACCGTCCAACATGCGTATTCATCCAGTTTTTCATGCATCACTTTTGAAGCCAGTACAACCAGGAACCCGATTGTCCAAGCCTCCAGATCCAGTTCAAATTGAAGGGGAATTAGAATTCGAAGTTAAAGACATTTTAGACTCCAAGGTGGTAAAGTCAAAACTCTTCTATCTTGTTGACTGGAAGGGATATGGACCTCAAGAGAGATCGTGGGAGCCTAGTAACCATGTCCACGCACCTCGATTAGTACAAAGGTTTCACCGGAGATTTCCGAACAAGCCCAAACCCCTGGAGGGAAGAACCTTGGGAGTGTCCTTGAGGGGGGGTACTGTCATGATGCCTACCTCCAAGGAGCCAGGTCCGACCCAGCGACCCCAGAGGCAGGCATCATTTCCCCCAGGGGAGTGCCAGCGGGCCCAAGCTGGGGCCCTTTGGACGCAGTCCTGGCGCCTTAGGTGCCAGGCTCATGTTGGACCTCTGTCCTGGCGCCTTAGGCGCCAGGCTCATAAAGCTAGACATGTGTGCAAGTGTTTTCATGTGCACTTACCTGATGCAGACCATGCTGCCACATCCAGGCCCTCTTGAGGCCTGAATGGAACTACTTTACCACCCGGGTGTGGTCAGAGAAGGATACATACCTGATCGGAGGAAGGATACACACTTGGGACTTCTTCCAAAGCTATTTAAACCACACCCGATCAGCAACTCACGCTTCGCGTTGTTCTGCTCCTCGCAGCTGGACGCTCACCGTGTCAGCTCCTGCTTCTGGACTTCAGCCACGCCTATCAGCATCCTGGGTCACCTGCAAAGGGAGACAGGAGACCTTACCAGCTAAATCTGCACCACGGAGACATCACCGACGATCCTGAAAGGGAAGACATTATTTTTAAAAGCATTTCGTTACGATCGCTGCAGCGCTGCATTTCACTCGCCTTTCCTGGGTTCCTCCATCTTCAGCAGCGATCATCCGGATACACAGCCACTGCCCAGAGCCTAGAGAAAAAGACAAGAATAAGAGGTGAGAGAAGGAAGGGAATAAGACTTACCTCATTTCATTTTGGGTCTTGCCGCTTCCAGGCATTTTCCGGACCCCAGCCCCTATGGGGGAAAAAAGACAAAGGGCCTCATTACGACCGTGGCGGTCCGGAAATAACGGTGGCGGTAAACCCGCCGCCACCGTTGTTTCCGGACCGCCTGATCCCGACCCCTGCAGGCGGGAGGTGATGTTCCCGCCAGGTCTGACCTGGTGGTTTTAACACCGCCCGCCTGCAGGCGGACGAGGAAACACCGGCAGCATTACAAGATGCTGCCGGTGTTTCCATGATCCCGATTCCCATTGAGTCCCATAGGACTCAATGGGAATGGGGATTTACACCATTCCGCCTCCGTGATTCCCGGAAAACCGGGGTTGTGATGCCCCGGTAATTCCGGGAATCACGGAGGCGGAATGGTAATACGAGTCCGGCGTTAACCAGGCGGTTTTACCGCCTCGGTTAACGCCGGACTCGTAATGAGGCCCAAAGACATTGAATGAGCGTTTGCAAAGTCAGTTCCCGAGCGCTCATCCAGAACTAACCTGCCATTTACTGGAACTGGAACTGCACGTTTCACTTCGGGTCGGTGCCATATCTCCGGCATTCCGAACCCCGGCCCCTAAGGGGAAAAAAGACATAAACATTAGCGCTTGCTGCAAAAAGACAATGAACATTATTATTAAGCTTGGACTTTTGAACTTGCAACAGAACTTTTACAGAGCTTTACCTGAATAGTCAAGCTTACCTGAACTCCCATCAATCCTCAATCCAGTGAAGTAACTGGGTTTCAACGCGCCCCTGCATCAGAAGCAGGATGGAGAGCTCATCCTTCCTGACCCTAAGGTGAGACTTCACGGGGAATCGTGGCAGGGTATCGTGGAGGGTTGGAAGAGAGTGGGAGGCTTGATCATAACTCAGTCAGTAGGTAATACTCCCTTTTCACGCACAGGGGAATATTCCTGCGAGCCGGAGAAGCCAGAGTAGAGGGCCCTTCCTGTCCATCTTCAGAGTCCTGCGCTTCACCATTGAAGAAGCATCAGCACTCGAAGCCAGACCTGCGCCTCCGTGGGAATCAGGTGAGCGTTACATATCTCCCATAGTCTTCGCCCTGTCCATGGAACCCTTCGCCGCTAGAATTAGACAAAATGAGGGCATTAGGGGACTACAGGTAGGTGACCAAGTATATAAAATAGCGCATTATGCTGATGACGTGCTAGTCACCGCCACAGACCTAGCATCCTCCCTGGGGGCGCTATGTAGCGAGATCGAGGAATTTGGGGCCCTGTCAGGATTCAAGGTCAATCTGCCTAAATCCTCAGCACTACCTGTTAACCTCTCCACCAGGGAAAGGGACTCCCTTACCCCACTCTCTCCAATCCCCTGGGCTAATGGTGCAATAGAATACCTTGGGAATCAGATCACCAAAGATCCGAACCGACTGTACTCGAACAACATCCCGCAATTAATTAGCGTCACGCAGAACGACCTCAAAAGGTGGAAACAGCAGGAAATCTCCTGGTTCGGGCGAATTTCTGCCATTAAAATTAACCTGATCCCCAGGTGGTTATACCAATGCATAGCACTTCCTGTACAGATCCCGGGCCCTGCCATAAAGGCTTTACGAAAGAAAATCCTAGATTTTGTTTGGGGGGGACCCCGAATTAACAAAAAAATCATGCTTAAAGGGAAATCGCAGGGGGGGCTGGGCATCCCTGACTTGGCCAGATATTTCCTAGCTGCCCAACTATCACACGCCTTCTCCTGGGTGCAAGAAGCAGACCCCCCCGAAATGGCGACAAATCGAAGAGACCTGGTGCCCGGTCCTTCTACCTGATCTCCCGCACCTACCACATATAAAACCGCAGGCAAACAGCGGGCCCCTATCAGCCACAAATATAACGACCTATTGCTGGAAATCCGCAGCACGGAAATGGGGAGTATGTTGCACCCTGGGTCCCCTATCTCCCATCTGGAACAACCCGGAATTCTCTCCAGGTAACCCCCCGAGGGACTTCCAAGCCTGCGTAGCAGGGGGTCTGTCGAAAACTTGCCACTTTTTAGAAGAGGGTGTGCCCATTACTTTCGAAAGATGCAAAATAAAATTCGGAGTGGGAGAACGAGAAAGATTTCGCTACTCCCAAATCAGGCACTGGCTATCTCACAAGAAAACATGTGAAAAATGCGCCAGAGAACCAACAGCGCTGGAACTCACGCTAACGTCGGCAACCAGCAGTGGCAGAACTTCCACCATTCTAACTGTTTATTGTTTGATATAATTTAGTGGTATTCATTTATCTGTTTAGTTGTTGTAGAATCTTGGGGCAGTTAGATAGCTGTTGGCATATTCTAACAGTTTATAGTTTTTTAATAGAAGTTTTGTTAATGTTTAAGTACAGTTTAGTTAATAAATTTTGGTTTTAAGAAGATTAAATAAACGTTTGTAACATTTGCTGGTAATCTCTGCTTTAGAGTATTGGTACTATCATTACATTCGAACCATCCACATTTTTTAAATATATATGCAGTATAGTGACCTGCATTGGTTGTGGCTCCTGTGTGGTAGATTATACCTATTGTTGTGAAGGTTTTCTTACCAAGTGATACTTGACCATGTGTGAATCCAGTCAGCTTGCAGTTGTTTTTGGTACCATCTGCATTGTAATGTAGAAGCATTAGTATTACGTATTTACTATGTGTTTGTATTAGTAAGGTGGAGCGATTATCCGAATTGCAGGTAGTACATAATCTACCATGGTTTGCATTTTGTACAAGTTGCTGAAATGGAACGGATTCACAATTAGGTATTGATACACACACAAAGCGCTCATTGGGGATTTGTTCTTGTGTCAAATTGTTGCAGAGGGTGCATGTATGTTTCCACATGTATGAAATCTGGAAGATTTCATTTATAGGTATGTTTTTGTTTTCCAGTACTTGTAGTAAGTACATTAGAAATTCTTGTGGATCTTCCTGTGAGTTTATAGTGAATTTCACCATTCCAGCACAGTAGTACAATTCTTGTCTTATTCCATAAGCACTATACGTGTTGTCAGGATTATTTGTTGCGTTTCTATGAAGTACTAACATTTGGAAACACAACTGGTCTGTACTGTGTAAGTAAATGTTGTCAACAATTGGTGGTAATTGAAATAGAATATTCATTGCTAGATTTGCATAGCAACTTACACCAGTTATATTTGAAAGTTTAAATGGACCAGGTAGTTCTGTATCTGAGTGCTTTTTTTGAGTTTGTCTTCCTTCTTTGAAGAAGTACCTGGTTCACTTTCCCTAATAGGTTCTTTTTTGCTTGTGGTACTTGATGAAGTATTAGTTTGGTTTACTCTCTTTGGAGGATTTGCAGTGACATCCTGTTGCATTTCTGTTTGATTTAGTTTTCTTTTACAACGTTTTACTTTTTGTGGAACAGGATATGTTTTTAGATGGTGGTGTATAGTGAACGAAGTCTGTGTATTCTAAAATGCAAGGAATATCAGCGTTGACTTTACTTGCATCAAAGTTGATTAGAAATAGACTGTCAAGTGTATGTAAGCGTGATAGTGCTACGTAGCTCATGCCTTCTTTAAAGTCTGTGTTACCAATATCTATCAATGCTTTGTCTAGGGTAAGACCTTGTGATTTATGAATGGTGACTGTATATGCAAGAGTTAGAGAAAATTGTTTTCTGCGTACATATATGCTTTGAAGAGAAGGAATCGAGCTGTTGAGCGTCCTATCCTATCCTTTTCACTTCTGAAAGTTTGTCAAAGAGAATATTGACAAACTGAATGTTGTTGCCACGTGGGTATGTTTGAAAGCCAACAACTGTACCCAGAGCTCTATTAACTAGTCCTTGATCCACGTTGAGGTTACGTTTAAGCATTACTCTGCAATTTAAGGATAATTTTAATATTTTTTCCAATCCAGCTGTGTTGGAGATTGAATTTTCTAAACTATTTAGTCTTGTTGTGGCTTTTTCACACATGGGTAGTGTCATACCATGTATGTCTAGTTTGTCTGTGGAGCTAATTTCAATTATTGGTTGCATTTCTTTTTTTAACATTGTTTCATTGAATTTGGAACAGCTTGCAAGAGTTGGCATTAAGGCCATACGATTGACATTTTTGTGCGCTAATTGTTCCATAACATCCGTAGCACATGCATTATCACCATAAAGTGCATGAATGTGCCGGGTTTTCAATATTGCTTGTGGTTCTTGAGCTAGTACACCAACTCTAATACTTTTTAAGATGTTGGCATAAGTGAGATCTGCAGATTGCTGCATGTTTTCTGTTGATTCTCTGTATTGGAAATGTTGCCAAAGGTTGACATTTCCTATGCTGTCAACAGTTTTACGGCAGAGTGCTGTCACGACCCGTGACCCAGAACCCCACTGGCATGGTCACATGCCAGGTAGGGTTAGGGTTTGGGGTTCATTTGGGGCCCCAAGGGCCTTGAATTTTCACCAGGGACTCTCCTGGAGTCAGTCCTGGGGCCTTTGGCGCCAGACTCATATTTGGAATGGGACTTGAAGGGACTACTTTTTATGTGGAGGCCTGCAGCCAACATGGAGGCACCCACACAGTCTAGTCCCTAAGAACCAGACTGTGTGGTGCAGTGTTTTAGGGTGAGGTAGCCCAGACTACTTTACCTGGACTAATTTACAGGGTAGGCTATATAAACCACACCCAAGCTAAAGAACGTGCATTGCGTTATTCTGCAGCTAGCAGCATAACACTCACCGTGTTCAGAGACCAGCATCCGACGTTCCTGGAATCACAGACCTGCAGAGAAGACAAAAGAACATCATTAGCAGTTCCAGCTTACCTGCAGTCTTCCATCCTTCGATCCCAGCTGCTCTCGGTCTTCCAGCCCATTGGCAGCATCTTCAGGACATCGCGCTCGCACCAGAACGAAGCACCTGGGCAGGAGAGAAAAAGGGACAACTTTAAACAGGTTACTCACTGCAATCACAGCAGCAACCAAAATCTCCTCACCTGGCTGGGCATATCTTAGCCGGTTCCGCTCCGGAAATCACTGCACGCCCAGAAAGACCATTGTAACCTGAAAAGGAATAAAGAATACAGGTTAGCCCAAAAAGACATTAGTGCGCCGCACTTCGCGCTGAACCTACCTTTCTTCATATGCTCCGAACCCAAGCAGCGCACCCAGCGAACCACCGCAAACCGAAGGGGGAAACAATCAGGGAAAGACATTAATACCCTGAAAGAAAGCAAAGGCCCTCAAGGACTACTATAATCGAATTTACCTCTTTAAAGACACTTGAATGGGTTGGCTTCAGTGAAGTTTACTCGGTCGCTTCAACCCGCAGAAACTACGCGCCCCTGCGCAGAAACCAGGACGGAGAGCACGCCAGACATCATAACAAAGTGAAGAGGGGGGCCTTCCAGTCGAGTCCAAGCGGCTCGTGGGAGGAAACGAAATCTGAGCCTAAGCCCAGTCCTCCTGAGTTTTCAGGCCCACCTGCAATAGAAGACATCATCCCGAATTGAGTACATCTGGGGGGAATCCGGCAACCAGGGCATACAGGCATCCCCATGGATATCAGGTGAGCGTAACAAGTTTGTGTCCTAAGGTTTTAAAAATAGGCTCACCTTTCACTGGTGTTAATTGAAGAAGATCTCCGAAAACAATGTGTTTTCCTCCAAAGAGCTTTTCATAATCTGTTTTGAGTACTTCTTGTCATCTGAGGTGAATCAAAGCCAACATTAAATTGGAGACCATGCTCACTTCATCTATTAGTAACATTTTCATTTGTTTTAATACTCTGCGTAGTTCCATTGCAGCTTCTGTAGAAAGTTTGTAATAGTCTAATTTGTTTTGGTGTTCTACTGGCAGGAGTAGTAATCTGTGTAAAGTGACACCGCCTATGTTGTAGGCAGCAAAACCTATGGGGGCAGTGACAACAGCTGACAGTTTGTTGTTTGTCAATTGTTGAAGGAATTTGCTGATGATTTTGATTAAGAATGTTTTGCCAGAACCAGCTTCACCACTGACGTACAGTAGTGTAGGTTTGTAATTTTGGCAGGTGCATTCTTTATTTTCATGTTGTACACCATGTGTAATTTCTTTTGTTACTTCTTGAAAAATGCTACATTGCACATTGTTTAGTTTTGATTGTAGTATAGTTAAGTCTTCTTTATCTTCATACTGGCACATGGTGTTTTCTACTTCTGTCATAGCTAATTCTGCCTCATTTGCTATTAGTGGCTGGCCCAGTGGTTCTTGGCTTCCTGTTACAGAAGGTTGACTACTGTCAGGAGTGTCCTTATCTAGCTGGGCCTGGAGTTCTTCTTCGTGTTGCTGTACACTGTACAACTGTGTTGTTTTGTAGTGTGTTAAGTTTACATCAGTTATAGTGCTTTCATTTGCTTTGAAAGCATCTTCGTAGGAGTCATAGTTATCTAGTATTTCTTCTTTTCTCCATGGTTTAAACAGTTGTAGCAGGGACATGTAATGTAGTTCTTCACAATTTGACACTCTGTATCTACCTTTTTTTTAATCAGGTTTTATATTATTTTTGCATGTGAAGTTTTGGGCTATGTGATATAGACACGTGGTTTCCAAAGTGGTACTTCTGTTTGGGTAGTATGTGTCCAGCAAATTGTTTTTTAAAATGTCTTGGCTGTTGGCATCATGTTCGGCTATTGTTTCTATGTCGTTGTATGATTTGAGAACTATTTTTCTAGATTTAGCAGGACCAAGACTTAGCCATACTATATTTTCAGATTTTCCATACAAAGCAGTACCGGTTAAATGATCTGCTGCCTCATAGGAGTCACATTCTCTATGGGAGAGCATTTTATGCCCAAGCTGCATAATTTCTGAGACAGTGTTTTGTCTGATGACAAGTCATTCCAGAGGTCTTGGAGCTCTGTTTTTTCTGCTTTGGGTAAGTATGCTGTAACATATCGTGCAACTGCAGTAGAATTGTCTGCACTGTACTGCACATCTATGTTTGCATTCCATAAGTGGGCAATGATTGCATTGTAATCATTGATATATTTTTCTTCTTCTGTTATTTTTATGTAATATGTATTTTTAGGTGATTTACCTTTAACACTATGTCTAACTGAAGACATGAAGTTGTTTACTTGACCTGTTTTTGTAACTGGTCTAGGGGAACCAAAGCGGCATTTGGTGTAGTATTTCCCTTTGTTTTTGTATTTGCGACGACAATATTTGCCACATTTGTGTCTTTGAAATTGTAAAATTTGTGCATGAAGATCACTATTTGTTGCTTCCGATGGAATTTCACAAGTGACATATTTTTCGATAAACTGTAACACAGTGGCATCATTGTCTTGACCAAATTTAGGAGCATCTTTAATCCATAAAAGTATCTGGATATGTTGTGCTCCTCTGGCTTGGTATTCTTTTCTCCAAAATTAGTGATGCACTTCTCCGAGGGGAGGAACAATTTTATTACAAATAAATTGTAGCATAGCAATGAAGCAATGGTGAAAATATCTTGAAACATTAACAGGATCTAGAGAACAAAGTTCTCCAGGTGTTAGTATATCTATGTTTGTTTTGTTTTTGTTTGATATGCGTAGGAAATCATGTAAATCTTCCCATGCATATTCTGCACAACTTATTGTAACAAACCAAGTGGGTGGGCCAAGGTTTCTTATCATACAACGTACATCTCCATGACATCAGAACCGGTACTCTTTAGTACCATGCATGTTTGCTAATAGATTTGTAATACTTCATTGTAAAACCTGATCTTTTTGTTGCACTTTTTGTAATAATTGTGCAGCTGACATATTTTGAAAGTGGGTTCCTGATTTTAATGTGTGTGCAACTCCGTGACATAGAGTTGATGGTTCACTTTCAAAGAGTAGGTGGAATAGGTATTCCACATTTTGTCTAAATCTGGGATCTTCAGAATACATCCGTAACGAGCGGTATTCTGATGCTGTTATTTGAATAGGTCTATCATCGTACCTTCCTCCCTTGCCAGTAGGAAAGAGTAGAGGAAAAGCACGTGCTTCTATACTTTTTTCCCATATGCTGATTGGTGATCCTTTTGTTTGTCGCATTTGGTACGTTTCTAGTGCATCTTCTATGGTGTCATTAGAGTGCAATGGGTGAATTGTATAATGGTCTAAAGTATTGGATACTGTAGCAGGATCTAGAAGCTCAAATTGACCAGTTTCTGGTGACTCTTGAATTATTTCAGTGGTTTCCTTCAAGTTTTCTTCAATATTAATTTCTTTGTAGTATTCATTATTGTCTTTTAGATATTGCAAGGCTTGTCTAACTTTATTCTACCAGTTGTTGCCAATTTATTTTGTCTTTTGAAGGTACACCATTTACTAAGATAATTAAAGATTGCTCCATTGGACGTTGTACTCCCAGAGTGTGCACATTTTGTTTTAGATCTAATGGTAAATACACTACTTTGCCACGAATGCCTTTCACCAATTCAGAGGGAGGTAATTTTGCTGTTTTTGGTTGAAGGGGAATTATTGCTTGAAAGGGGTGCACTGTTTGAATTATGAAGCTCTCATATAAATTGAGTTGCTGTATGGGTTTTGGTAGTGGGAATAATTCCAAAATACTTGTGATAGCACGTGAAGGAGTTTGGTTGTTGTCAAATTTTGTAGTGCAATAACTGCAAAGTATTAAGGGGTCAGTTATTTGGTATTTGTTTTCTGCTAGAAGGTAGAGAGCTAATTCAAACCATTTAGAATCTTCATTGTCTTCTATTTTGTATGTTAGGTCTACAGTTTTTGTGTTACTTTTATAAAAAGTTCTGCGGCAACATACACACACATGGTTTGGTACTTCAGTAGATGTACTTTTAGATTTCAGTATTTCTTTTATGTATGTGCATAGTAGAAGGTTGCCATGCGTAGAATTGTTGCTAATTTGTTGTAAAGCTATTTCATTCTGTAAGTGGCTTTCACTTCCAAAATATTTTTTCTGGATATAGGCGATTTTTTCAAGTACGTCTTTTGCTGTACTATGTAGAGAATGTTATTTAAATTGGCTAGTGCTAAATCAGGACTTTTAGCATAGTACAGTTTATAGACTAGATTTCTTATAGTTGAATGATGTGTTGATATCATTTTGATATGATGGAAGGTGGTTTTGCAAGTAGGTCCTGAAATACAGGCCAATGAATGTCCTTGTAGTCCTGTGTACTTGCGCACTGGACAGGTATCCATATTTTGCAATAGTTTAATTTTGATTTTGTCTTTGCCTTTCACATACTGATTGAGGAATTGGCGTAAAGACTTGAAAGATTTTTTGGGAATGTTACACATTGACGTGCATGGCCATTTGTATACTAGACGTTCTGGTTCAGTTGAATTGAAAGGTAATTCTAAGTTTTCTGGGGATATTTTTGTAAGCAGTATTTCTTGTTCCATTATGGTATTATTAACTTTTTCATAACCTCGTCCACTGCTATGTATGGCAATTGTATTTGTTTGCTTTTGTTTGTATGCTTCTTCATTAAAATATGGTTCTGTGCTTGTAGTGTGACTCCCCTCACCTCCACAGATATTTTAAGAAGTTATTTTTGTTGACATTTCATTTTTTGAATAGTCTCTTTTGTAATTTAGTCATTAGTTTTGTTAGTGGTTTCATTTTGTTTAACACTAAAATAAATAACTTTCTTTTGAGAAGGATTGCACTGTCTATCAAAGCTTCTAAGATTAATTTCCTACGATAGGTTTTAAGGATTGTGCATGATTTCTCTCCTGTTTTTATAAGATTTTGAAGGACTCTGTGGCAGAACATTTTTGCTAAAATACTTTTTTTGGTATGCTTACTTTGTCATGACCCACAGAACACGCCCCTTTTGGACCTCATGGTCCCTGTCACAACGGGGCTTATACTCCTTGATACTCCCAACATGGCCGTCTAATGGAGAACTTCCTCCTAGTCATTACATCAGACGTAGCGTATTTTACAAATAGGCCGCGCCCCCGTGGGCATGTGCATCTCAATGCTCTGTAGCAGCGACTAGATGCGCACTCCATAGTTCGCTACCAGTTGCTCTTGTTCCCGGCCTCCTATTCCTATTCCTTACCCCTCTCCTTCTTCCTTGATTCCTGGACTTGTGTGCCGTCTGCGCACCTCCTTAGTTCCTGGATCCCAGAGTGTTGTATCCCGGAACTCTGAACGCACGCTGGAGTCAGAAGAGGCTCACCCGGGTTTATACAAGACCAGGTCCGTGCGTAAGAAGACACAACCCAAGAAATCCTGCAAGGATCGCTCCCAGGTGAGAAAGGGGGAACTCTGTGACATACTTGGTACTATATCAAGATTTATAGGAACAGTTTTAAAAGTAGTGTTAGCTGAATTCTTTTTAATCGTTTTCTGTTGCGTTTTACATTTTGATAGAGTAGGCGAAATTTCTGTTCTTGACGCTTGCTTTGTTTCACTAAATGACTGTATTACCTTTTGTTAGAACTTTTTTTTACAAATTTTGCTAGAGATGGATGCTTATTTTTGACACTTCTATTTTCATTTGCTCTACTTCTGCGTTGCTTTCTACGGACTTGATTTTTGGTAGGCATTCTTTAGGGTCTGTTAAAAAAAATAAAGAAGGTATGGGTTGCGGTGTTCTGCAATGTATGTGTGCATGAGTGTCTGAGTATGATGATAAAGATGTATGTGATGGTGTGTGATTGAGCATTGGGCAACTACAACTAGTTGAAATGGATATTCTTAAATTTATGTGCTACTAAACTGGGGTTCAGATGACAGTAGAAAGTAAGCTAGTGGTGAGGGGAAGCACAAATAGTAAATCTAATGGTATAGAATTAGAACACTTGTTTGTTCTATAATATTAAAATTCTAGGGGCTGAGTTATGTCATTTGTGCGCCGAAAAATGGGGATTTGTGCGCCATTCTGCCTGTAAATCTCTGTTTAACAAATGGGGATTTGTGGACAGAATGGTGCACAATCTCTATTTTTAGGCGCAGAAATAGCATGAATTAACCCCACATTGTGTTTGAGTAATAGTAAAAATATTATGGTGGTATTTAACTTACTTTTTTTGTTGAATGAGCAGGTTTCTTCTTAGTTGTTTGTACTTAAAATTCTGCTGCTGCTTTTCAGGAGAGTGGTCTTCACTGCAATTGTAAAGGAAACAAATTAATAATTTTGTGTGTTTATAGCATCGATGTTAATTTAGACATTGATTTTTATGTTTTTGTACAAGTATTGTTGTTTGATATATGAACATAGTGTGTGCATGCAATTTAGTTTGACTATGTGCACTCTTTACATTTAACTTTAAATATGTTAGTTCACCATGCTTTGCAAATGTGTGTGTAAAAAGAAATTAAATAGCAGATAGGTTTGGAAGTGACTGTTGATTATGCAAGTTAAAAGTCAGTTAATCTGTTTATATGAATGTATAAGAATTGAACATGTACTATACAGAAAATATGCATACCTGTAGTTTGTGTTCATGCATATGGATATGCATCCAGCTGCAAGTAGAAATCTTGGAGACTTGTACAGTATTTCTTGTAGAAGGTGCTTTGCAATGATATGACACTTGTACTCAGAGTGATTAACAGTACATTTGAAGTTCTGATCTATGATGATGGAGTTAGATGTAGAGGTCTTGGATGTGATTGGTGGATGGTCGTGTGACTGGTTAGCTATATCCAATGAGGGAATGGCACAGAGAGTGAAGTGGAAATGGTAGAAGGGCTGTCCATATTATGATATGTCCGCGGACATGGCGTTAGTCCACGGATATCGCGTGTTACATACAGGGATTTTGGGGTGGGGAGGCATGCAAATGAGAATGAGCAGAGCAAGGGATTGGTCAGTAAAGTTTAGTGGGTGTGTTGTGCCAGATGAGAGTTTGTCAGATACTCTTTTTCCTGAGAGAAGAACAGATAGCTATGGATTTTTGGTGACTCGTGGATACATTGGTTGAAGGTGCATGCAGAAAGCTGTGGAGTAGCTGTAGATCTTGGATTCCCACATGTGGAAGTGCACTGGCATGGAGTACGTGGAATGAAGTGGTTGGACTTGCTGCCTCTCTGTGCTACTTTGGAGACAGAGAATCATCCAGACATAATTGTAATTCATTGTGGAGGGAACAGTTTAGGACATGCCTCTGGAATTTCTTTGCAATTTGCAATGAAAGAAGGACTTGGGAAGGTCATGGACATGTTTCCAAATTCTCAAGTCATTTTTTCTCAGATTGCGCAGAGACAAATGTGGCTGCGTTCTTCTTCATTTGGTCCACAGAGGCGCAATGTCAATAAGGCTGTTTGTGCCTTTCTAAGAGATGTTGGCATGTCCTCTTTTCACAATGAAAATATTATGTTTCGTACATGCATTTTTCGCAGAGATGGAGTCCATCTTATTTATGCTGGCAATCAGATTTTTCTGAGAAATGTACAATATGCATTGCGACCTTTTTTGGAATTACAGCATCCATTTTGTAGTAGGTGTTGACCATTTCAAGTTTTTCAAACACAAACAAACACCACCAAAGGGCTCTTTTCAGAGCCACCACTCCCTCCCAGACCAAAGTGCAATGGTTATGATAGGACACACCCCAAGATTTTAGATGTTCGCAAACTGTCCGCGGACTTCTAAAAAATACACAAGGCCCTGCTCCATTTATTTTCCACTTCTATTTTTAAACTGTGAAAGGCGGCTCTGAAAAGAGCCTTTTTTTATTTTGGTTGTTTTATATTTTTTGGGGTTTTTTTACACACGACACACTAGGAGTGGAGAGGAAGGGGGGGACACTAACCACTGGGATAAGAAAGGGCGGGTGGAGAGAGGAAGATGCAGGCTGGGCCTTACTTAGGTAGTGAGCAGGTCTTCTCGTGCTCTGAGACCAGAGTATCAAAAGCACTTCGAAGTCTCTCCCCCCGGCAGAGTACTGCGTCACAGTACATACACACAAATGTGACCCTCGTAAGGTAAAGGTCATCAGCATTGCGAATGGCCTGTGAGGCAGATGGAGGAATACGCTCTCCCACAGGAGTGTTCCTTGTGACAGGATCGGAAACGGAGGATGTAGTAGAGGAAATGAACCTACTATGCTCCTCGCAAGGTACAACCTTGCGAACGGCCCCAGTGTGGAACGACCTAAGGTGTCGCTTCATAGTAGTCATACCAAAGCTGTACGAACCAGGCCTCTCGCGACTCAGTACCATTTTGCACTGGTCGCAGGTGACTTGGTTTGCACGCGCCTTAGGTACATTACCATGAATAGTAAATAACCGCCACACCCAAGACTCACGGCGAGTGCTGGTAGTAGGGACTTCCACTGCCTCATTCTCGTCATCCTCCTCTGCATCCTCACTCCTGTTTGCCTCTTCAGGCCCTTGGGGAGGTGGTGGTGGTGGAGGGTTTGGGGGTGGTGCTGAGGCAGAAGTAGCACCAGGTGGCAGTAGTGCAGCCATGGATGCCATCAGGTTTCAGAAATAAATCTGGAAAATTGGCAGCAAAAATGCACTGTGTTCTGTAAGATAGCCAGAAACACAATGAGGATGAGCTCTGGGGTGTGGCCTTTAATAGGGGTGCTTGTGCGTGGTTCACAGACACCCGCACTGTCCGCGGACAGATCGAACACCAAAAAAAGGATCAAAAAGTCCCAAAAAGTATGTAGAAAGTTAGGATTACTGTCTGGAACTTGTGCTATGGTGATTTATTATTGAAAAATATTGTGGATTGCCTGAAAAGGTAGTTTTAAATTGTTTGGGCACACGAACAGTGTCCACAGTCAGAACACACGCTCAGCGTGGGCGCGGTCACATAATAGCTTCGCGAACATGCCCGCGAAGGGAACGGGTGTCCGCAGGACACCAAATGCACTGAAACTGTTTTGCGCATGCACGTTGGTGTTCTACGGACACTGTTTGGGTCCTGAAACTAATTAAAAGTGCGACACAAGCGAAACGAACAGTTACGAACAGGCGTTTGTTCTTAGAACAGTTTCAATCTGCTTGCAAACAATACAGACAGGCATAGAGACCTCAGGACACCCCCATTTCATTTATTTACGAACATCTCAGGACACTGCGTGTGTTCTTAGAACAATTTCAACTTGCCTACGAACAGTACGGACAGGTATAGCGTACTCAGGACACCCCCATTTTGTTTATTTACGAACATCCCAGGACACATGTTCTTAGAAAAATTTCAACTTGCCTACGAACAATACGGACAGCGTCCTCAGGACACCCCCATTTCGTTTATTTACGAACATTTCAGGACATCATCTGTATTCTTAGAACAGTTTCAACTTTCCTGAGAACAATACGGACAGTTATAGCGTCCTTAGGACACACCCATTTTGTTTATTTACGAATATTTCAGGACACCGTGTGTGTTCTTAGGACAGTTTCAGCTTGCTTGCGAACAATACGGACAGGTCTAGCGTCCTCAGAACACCCCCATTTTGTTTATTTACAAACATCCCAGGACCCTTGATGTGTTCTTAGAACAATTTCAACTTGCCTACGAAAAATACCGACAGGCATAGCGTCCTCAGGACACCCCCATTTTGTTTATTGACGAACATCCGAGGACACTTGATGTGTTCTTAGAACAATTTCAACTTGCCTACGAACCATACGTACAGGCGTAGTGTCCTCAGGACACCCCCCATTTTGTTTATTTACGAACATTTCAGGACACCCGTGTTGTCCGCGGTCAGAACAAACACAACAGGGGTGCCGGCCACCTAAATAAATACAACATCTAACCCATCCCTACTCCCCCATCCTCCCCAAACAGTCTTACACGCCAACACACTTTACTAAATAGTACTTTTCCACCAAGTTTCACAGAGCTGTCCACGACGTCCGCGAATCCAATATGGCGGGCGTTTCCAAAAATCTGACGCACTTCAAGCTCTTCACTATCCAATCAGGGAACACGTTGCATGTCTGCAGACATGACGCAAGCCGATTAGCCAATCAGGACACTGTCCGCAGAGCGAACAGGGAAGTGTGTACGCGGACCGAACATAGATATCACTAAACTTTTGTGACCTACTTTTTGGTCATTTAAAAAAAAAACTACTGGACGGATTTTCACCAAATTTGCAAAAGCTTTCGGGACCAAGCCGCTGCTCCTGGTCCAAATTTGTTGAAAATCCATCCAGCGGTTTGGACTGTAGGCATGAGCAATGTTTTTTCCCCATTCGGTCTATGGGAAAAAAAGAAGTTTTGGGACCCCCCTTATAACTTTGCGCCCCCTGGACCAAACCTCACCAAACTTTGCAAAAATATTCAGAGTGACCCATATACTTTTTTTGTAAAGGTAAGGATTCGTCCAGGGAGAACGAAGTTATAAGACACCCAAAAAGCGTTCTTCCTACGGAAACAGCAACTTAACCATAACTACACAGCCACTAGTATGGCTGTGCAATATATTTATATATATATTATAGTGCGGCGATAGCCGCCCCATCGTTAAGGTGAGTCGGAGACACATAGGAACCTCTCAAAATTCTATTGTTGATAAATTTTGATTTGAGTAATGAATTTGACCTAAATTTCGAAAGTGATCAAAGTTTTGTAAAGATATTTGCCAAACTGCACAGCCCAAAAAGCTGGATAGATTTCGACTAGGTCTGAAACAACCTGGGCTCAAAGTGTTCAAAGGAGTGCTTTGCTTGGTTTGGGGTTATTCTGTGCAGTAGTTATTTAATAATTTGACAGAGAAGGGGGTTCCCACTGCCCCCCCCCCCCAAAAAAGAGAGCTATCTCCCATGGTGCATGGCAGGATCATGGTTTTCAGAAATGAAACCACTGCCATCTTGTTTTTTTCTCGGTGCAAGAGATATTCTCAGCTATAGTTGAGGTAATGAGAAAATGAAAAGACGTAAAAAGCTGTTTTCAGGTCAAAAAAACGAATGCCTCATGGTAGAGGTGGGGAGATGGCTAGAGGGCACTGAGTAAAATGTGGGAGTTGGATGGGGTCCAGGGACCGGGTTCGCAACACAAAGCTTTCCATAGCCTCGGCTATAGCCGCGAATAGCTAATGTCTGAAAGCAAACTGCGTCACAGAAACAGTGTGTGCTGTAGGGGGAAAGGGAGAGGGCAGAGGAGGTGAGGAGGCCATCCGGGGAGTGGGGGGAGCTGGGACAGATGAGGGGGGCAGTTGGTGAGGTGCGGGAAAGCATTTTTATTTTCAGATGTTATGCCGATATTCGCAGCTATATCCAAGGCTACAAAGGACTACAGATAACCACGGGTACGAGGAGTTCTGTTCCCACAGCTATGTATTTTGGAGTGTCAGTGTTTCATTTCTTTTTTAAAGTTATTCCTATAGGTAGAGTGACACTGGGGGGTGAAAAATCACTGACCATGGTGACTTGGTAGGCATTTGGGACTCTTTTATTTTGGCTGTATGTTTTCATGCTTTTGTATATGTGAGACTTTGGAGAAAAAGAAGAAATTAGTGTAACAAAATGAATATAAAAAGGATCAAATAGTATTCTATTTTTAGACGCCCCATACAATGTATTTTAGGTTGTGTGTTCTTACTTATAGTATTATGTTGTGTGGCTGCGGAATGTTTGTTTACCCAGTTTACTGTTATGTATTCTTCTCTGCTTGCTTTATTTTCAGATACTTTATATAAGTACATGAGTAGT
This sequence comes from Ambystoma mexicanum, assembly GCF_040938575.1. Classification (NCBI taxonomy): domain Eukaryota; kingdom Metazoa; phylum Chordata; class Amphibia; order Caudata; family Ambystomatidae; genus Ambystoma; species Ambystoma mexicanum. The sequence continues at coordinate 1,210,933,704 of NC_090929.1, read as the reverse complement.
GTTTTATTGTATTGATATTGTAAGTTGTATAGTAGTATAAGGCCTAAAATTAAGCCCCCTTTTTATCCAATGTATGTAACTGTGGTTATGATGAAAGTCAATGAAATGTAATTGTGGGTATAATAAAAACCTTGTTTTTATTGTATTATATTTGTGTATTTACACTGCATTTTTTCATCAGTTATGTGTTCAGAGTAATGTTTATTGGCCATGTAGAACTGTATACGTGGCACTCAGTACATTTTTAAATTCTTAGTTTTTGTGAATAGCCGCGGGTAGCAGCAAACGTCCATGTATGGTTCTTATATAACCGTGTGTATGAAAGACACGTGCGTAGGCATATCAACGCTTTTCATCTTTTCATAGGTTGTATTCGTAGGCGCAGTTAATTTTATAGCTGTGTTTATAAATATACATTTTCTGTGCAATAATCATATTGTTATGTGGATAATATAGCAAATAATTTGATCTGTGTGTGTTATTTTGTGTGTTTAGGTGTTCTCTTGTCTTATTTAACGTTTTGAAGGTTGGCTTACTTTGGTTTTTAGTTTGTAGAAAATGTACGTGTACCCAGGGCTACAAGTAAGCTTTGTAGCCGTGTTGAATATCCGCGGCTACTTTTGATGCTGAACAGGGTTGTGTAGGTGTTTCAGTGTTTCTAATTGGCTGTGTTAAAGTTGTAAAAGTATACTTCATTGTGATCAGTTGCAGTGAATATGTTGGCCATTTTATTTGTTTTCTTACAATATAGTCCTCTTTTTCTGGTTTTGATTTTGAAAGTATGAAACACCCATTTTGTCTACTTTTGTCATTTAGACTGCAGAACTCACACTGTGCAGTTCATGTTACCTGTGACAAAATATGATTGCCATTAATCAGTGGTTTGTGATTGTTTTGTTGAAAGTTTGATTTGATAATATTTTGATAATGGGGCTCTATGTTTTTTTTAATGTATTTGTTAACAATGAAGTGGTCCTGCTGTATATATAGAAAATGGGTGGGAATAATCATTGGAAGTTGCTTAATAGGAAAGAAATTGAATTTTATTGAGGTGCATGATATAGAATCATGAAGTATACTTGTTGCATTCAAAATAAAAGAATGATCAAAGAGCAAAAGAAATGTGATTTTATCTACAATGCTTTTTTAATCACGTATGGTGCGTGCTAAAGTGATTTTTGGGGTGATATAAAAATGTGTTTGTCATTAAAAGATTGTATTTGCTAGTGTGGTGTGATTTGAATATGTGTGTTTTAAAAAAAGATTTGGTTTGCTGAAGTGTGTTACTATGTGGTTATGTATAAGGGAAAATACGCTGTGTTTATTTGTTTGTTGTTTTGTGAAACCTAGTGTTTAATTTCATGAAAAATATGTTTGATTGATTTTATTTTTAAATATATATCCATAAAGAATATAAGAATGGTATTAGTTGTGCAAACAGCTATTATGTAAAAAAGAAATGGAATGGATTTTTAAGTGCAAATTGCCTGAATAAATGCAGGCACAGTATGTGTTCAGCAATGCTATTTTAGTACACAAATTAAAGGTTGTAACATTTTGGGAGGGTTTATTGAAAGTTTAGATGTGCGACAATTTAAAATAGGAAACACTGATTTTTTTTAATGTTCTTGTTACTGTACTGCTAATTGATACAAAAATACTGTTCGTTGTCAATGGCAGTTTACTAGGTATACTGGTTCTTACATGGAGCTAAGGCGAATATTTAGCATGCCCATAGTTAAACATTCTGACTAATGTGAGGGCTTTAATAAAGACCTTGGGGCTTTTTCTGACGCAGGAATGCCCCCTTGGCTTTGGGTTTAGTGCTATGCAAATCTCCTATTATGTAAAAAAGAAATGGAATTTATTTTTTTTGGGTTCAAATTGCCCCAATAAATGCAGACGCAGTATGTGTTCAGGAATGCAATTTTAGCACTCAAATTAGAAGTTGTAATATGTTGGGATGGTTTATTTGAAGTTTACCTGTGCAACAGTTTAAAATAGGAAACATTGTTTTTTAATGTTCTTGTTGCTGTACTATTATTTGATACAGAAATTATACTGGCAACTGAAAAACTGCCAGTTTACTGGGAACAGTGGTTCTTTTATGGAATTTAGGTGAACATTTAGCATGTCCATAGTTACATGCCTGACCAATTTGGGGGATTTAATAAAGACCATGGGGCACTCTCTGATGAAGCTATGCCCCTTGGCTGTGGGTTTATTGCTATTAGAATTGTGTTCCTTGAGACTGGAGTAGTAACAGTGTATTTATTTGGTTGGAAGACAGACCAGAATTTTGCAACTGAGAAAGACTTCTGCCATGGAATGGCATACAAAGTCTGTTCACCCTTTCAATGGTTGCTATTTAATACAGGAGGATTATGTCTCAAACTAGCACGTAATGCCTTCTGAATGGTATGGCCCATACTGGGCTTCAGCATTTTTTGTCTTACATGTGGTCTTACCTGTTAATTGTAGCTGTGAACGGCGGTTGTGTAGAATCAACCTCCAACCATTTAAGGTGTTACCAGCAACAGCCAGAGTGTCGAAACACCTGTAGAAAACACTGCAATTTAAGATTCATTCGAAATGCTAGAGAGATTTAGAGAGGAGACTTTATGTTATTGTGGCATTGTCTTTTTTGTGTTGTTATTTTTATTATTTTACATATTCCTTCTCGGTTGGACATTCCAACATGTCTGACCATGAGAGTAGTATTAGTGGTAATCACGTTATTGTTTGCATTCTGAATCCATTGCCTCTGAGGAAGAAGGCAGTGGGGTGAAAACAATTTCTGACAGTTGACGCTTCTTTCAAGTGAAACAACGCTGTTGTAGAAAATAGGCAGACAGGTACTTTGTACAAGTGCTACGTGACCAACACTTAATGAACTGTTGATTTTGACAGCTGTATCAACTTCATATGTTGTACTTTTACTGGCTGCTAATGTGTAAGTTAGGAGAGTTATATGTTATCTATGCCACCAGAGTGCATTTGTTGTGTTATTTACAGCTTGTTTTATTAAAAACTATTGTTTATCTTGTTACAGATGTGTATATGCAAATTCACGAACATCTGTATATTTTTTTATTCACATCAATTTTCATTAAAAAAGAAAAATATGTAAAGAAATCAATGGGATGCAAAGTCTGTTCACCCTTTCGATGGTTGTTTTTTAATACAGGAGGAGGTCATGTGCATACTTTGATAACTCTGCATATTTTTAGGCAATATTTCTGATCTTGTTCATGCCTTGGGAGAATTTTAACTAATTCTGTATGAGGAATGTATGCTGTGAACTATGTGTTACAGTAGTACAAAGTCACTTCATATTAGGTCCTGCACCACAAAAAATAAGAATTCCACACAATTGTTTTTAAATCCAAATCAAATATTTATTGAGTGGTGATTAAGTATTTTTTAAAAACATGTTTCGGTGGATACAGTGCCTTTTTCAAATCAGGGCTATTTTCAAAAGAAAGAATGAATCAATTCTGATTACTTTACAAAAGAGAAGATGTAACCCAATAGTGGTGAAAGTAACCGTCAAAACACAAGAGATTGGAAGTAATCCATTGGAAGTAATCCAATATTCAAAAAGAGCCCAAAAGCAAAAAGCAAAAGTAAAAAACATAAATATAAGAAAATATACATCATTATAAATTCGACATAGCACATGTGTTGTTTATGATCCATAATAAACATTTGCATTCACATATCATTTTAGTATTTCATGTGGTTTAATATGTTTACATTGTTCAATAACCCACAGACAAGAGGGGTGGGGAAAGGGGCGGACAGTTTGGGAATAAATTGAAAGAGAGTGCACACAAAAAAGAGAGAGAAATGGAAAAAAGAAAAAACATCATATGAGCATTTATGATAAATATTTGTATGATAAATGATGTATAGGTACAGCCATTCTTAGGTGGAAACCCACCTCTTATCTAAAGTCTGTATCATTTTTCAAAATGCTTGAGTAAAAGGTGTGTCATGGGTTAAATCCCTCTTGGTGCTGCGATGGTGTATGCGGCACACAGGCATAGCTAATGGAAGCGATGTACACATTAAAATTGCACACACTAAAAGCTCCAACCGCTTCTGTTGCCCATCTCAACAAATACACCAAACAGAGGTAACAGTCAGATGGTCTGCAATCCTGTATATGGCTGGACTTAACGGCGTTCATGATGTTGTCGGCTGCAAATGTATGTGTGTTGGACTGTACATTATCCATACTTTACATGTGTAATGCTTATTAACTTGTGTCATGTCGCACTACCTTCCTTTGCTCAAAGTGCAGGGTATTATGAGAGGTACACCATGCTGTACATTAATTGTTACATCTAAGTCCATGAATGGCAACAAGGCCAATGATGTACACCATATTCAAGCGCAATCACTTCACGCCACCTGCACTGGTGTGCCAACTGCAAAATGTCCTCCACAACCATGCTGTGACAGTGAGCACCCACAGGAGACATACATATTTCCAACCGTGTACGGTGGAGTTACAGAGCATTGTAAGAACTGACCCAAAAAAGGCAACATTCTGAAACCTACTTCCGAACAATGTCCACATTGTTAGGTAAAAGGCCCGTAGCCATCCATACACGGCAGTAGGCACTTGCCACTCCCAGCACAACATGGTACACTGATTACAAAAATCCCTATATCATCTACAATACACTCCCAATCCCAAATAGCCTCTAAAGGTTGTCATCTGCACACCCACCCCACAATGCTTTATATGTTAATATCTGCGTACATGGGCCATGTCGCAAACGTTTAGCAGTAAAACAATCCTTTAATGTCCCACTTTCTGACTACACTCCCTGAAGCGAGGCTCTGTTCACGGCCACACCACTCCTAACACAAATGGTGTCTTTTCTCACCAATGCTCCTTTACAAACTACATCATGTGCTACACAGTGATTCTGCAAAAGCGCGGACCTTAGTACACCTACATATTTACAAATGTATTGTATAGCACACGAAATGCATTTAATTACTTATGCAAATGACCTAAGGCAAAGTGGAAGTACTCTTTGTACATATGTCTGCAATCCACATACCAATATCACAGTACTCCCATACATAGCAGCATTGCCGTGCGGTTTTGTTAGCAACAGCCTACTCCTTCACCACAGCCACTGCAGAGCAATAGACCCATGCATGAAAACATGTGATCACTTACCTTTTCTGTCCACAGGTACATATCGGTACAGTAATTAACCCAATCAAGACAACTTTCTGTTACCTACTTCCAACCAGTGTCCACCCTTTTATGTCCAATGGCCCAAGCCATGCACTCAAGCCAATATAGGTTTTACAGGCACAATACAACATAGCACTCCGACTGAAAATATCTTCATATTGTCTCCAATGCACTGCCCATCCCAAATGGAGTCTGCCTGCACTCACCAGAAAATGATAGTCGCCTCTATAACTACCCACCGATAAAGTATAGGTGAGTACCTACATACAAATTCCTTCCATGTGCCAATGTCGGACTACCCTCCCTAAAACAAGGCTGTGCCCAAGCGCTTGGGTACATAGGCGGAGGCCTATGGCCTCTGCCCATGCACTCAATAGCCTACTCCTTCAACACACCCACTAAAATGCAACAGAGGCATGCATGCTACCATGTAGCCAAATACCTTTCCTGACTATCCGTACATATGGGTACACTAACTAACTCACACAATGCTACATTCACCAACCTACTTCCAACCAGTGGCAAAACTGTTACATCCAAGAGCCCTAGCCATGCACACAATACAGTACACCTTTCCAGGCACAACACACCATAATATATCAACTGCCTGCAAATACCCCCACATTACCTCCAATTCACTCCCCATGCCCAATGCACTCTACCTGGACTCAATGCACTCGTTCTACGTATGTGTGCAATTCACACACCATTATGACAGTCCTCCCATACATGCCTGCATTGTGTTTCAGGTATTCTGCCAAACACCTACGCTACTCTTTGTACATATGTGTGCAATCCACATACCAATATCACAGTACTCCCATACATAACAGCATTTTGTACTTGTTTTGTTGCCAACAGCCTAATCCTTTGCCACACCCACTGCAAAGCAATGGAGCCATTCATGGAAACATGTGACCAATTATCTTTCCTGTCCACAGGTACATATTGGTACTGTAATGAACCCAATCAAGGCAACATTCTATAACCTACTTCCAACCAGTGGCCACCCTGTTATGTCCAAGGGCCCCAGCAATGCACACAAGCCATTAGGGTTTTGCAGGCACAACACAACATAGCGCCCCAACTGCAAATATCCTCATATTGTCTCCAATGCACTCCCCATCCCTAATGGAGTCTGCCTGCACTCACCGAAAAAAATTATAGTCACCTCCACAACTGCCCACCGATAAAGTATATGGGAGTTGCTCCGTACAAATCCCTTCCATGTGCCAATGTCTGACTGCCCTCTCTAAAGCAAGGCTGTGCCCAAGGCATAGGCTCTTGGGTACATAGGCAGGGGCATACAGCCTCCACCCATGCACCCAATAGCCTACTCCTTCAACACACCCAGTAAAAGGCAAAAGAGGCATGCATGGTACCATAAGGCCACATACCTTTCCTGACTACCGGTACATATGGGTACACTAACGAACTCACACAATGCTACATTCTCCAATCTACTTCCAACCAGTGGCCAGCATGGGAACATGTGACCAATTCCCTTTTCTGTCCACAAGTACATATCGGTACAGTAATGATCCCAATCGAGGCAACTTTCTGTTACCTACTTCCAACCAGTGGCCACCATGTTATGTCCAAGGACCCAAGGCAACATTCTATAACCTACTTCCAACCAGTGGCCACGCTGTTATGTGCAAGGGCCCCAGCCATGCACCCAAGCCATTAGGGGTTTTGCAGGTACAACACAACATAGCACTCCAACTGCAAATATCCTCATATTGTCTGCAGTGCACTCCCCATCCGAATGGAGTCTCCCTGCACTCACCAAAAAAAGATAGTCGCCTCCACAACTGCCCACCAATAAAGTATATGTGAGTATCGGCGTAGAAATTCCTTCCATGTGCCAATGTCTGCCTGCCCTCCCTAAAGCAAGGCTGTGCCCAAACCCTAGGCTCTTGGGTACATAGGCGGAGGCCTACTTCCTCCGCCCATGCACCCAATTGCCTAGTCCTACTGCACACCCACTGGAAGGCAATAGAGGCATGCATGGTAACATTCCCCACTGTGCGTTCTTGCCTACAAGTACGTATAGCTACACTAACGGACCTAAACAAGGCAACATTCTCACACCTACTTCCAACCAGTGCCCACACGCAGTAGGGCCTTTGCAGGCACAACACAACATGGTACACCGACTGCAAATATCCTCATATTATCCCCAATGCACTCCCCATCCCCTATACAGTCTGCCTACACTAACCAACATATGATAGTTCCCAGTGCACCTAATCACCAATGCAGTGTATGTCAGTAGCTGCGGGAATGGTCCATATCGCAACAGTGTGCTGCCAAAACAATCTTTCCATTTCTCCATGCCGTTATGGCCTCCCTTGCAGCAACAGTGCGACTAGACTCGGCCGCATACCTAACCGCTAAGTGCCTCACTGCTCTCCCATGCATGGAGGCATTACATTGCGGTGGTGGTGCCCAAGCCCTAGGCTTCCTTCTACATGCCATGCCCATGCAGTAAAAAGGCTATGCGCCTTGAAACACTTGTGTATAGGCACGTTATAAATGTCATATCATATCATACCCACAACCACTACAAGCCAAGTCAGAAAAGCATGAGAACATTTCGCCACAAACTCGCCACCGCAAAACAATGCAAACGCACTAAGGCAACATATCCACCGGCAGCCATAGTGTACAGCCAAAACATTGCCAATATCTTTGCTTCACCCTCTTTCACCCAGCCAATCCTGCAAACCATGTTTGCCACTGCCTTTCGGCGCGCCTCTATCCTCCGATACACCAGGGCAGCGTTTCCCAAAAACGTTGACGCACAGCACGCTTCACTCCAGCCAACCACCGTCCACGTCCAATGTTTGCCGACATCACAGCATACCGCAGGTCAATGGCACTTCGGTCCTCAGAGCGAACAGGGAAATGTGTCAGCGGAGCAGACCCAGATATCACACATTTTTTTAGACCTACATTTCAGTATTTTGCAAAAACATTACTGGTCGATTTCCACCAAACAGCCGCGTGCAAAGTTTTTCCCCATTCAGTCTATGGAGAGAAAACATTTTTGGGACCCCCCATATAACAGTTCCCCCCCTGCACGAAACCTCACCCAACTTTTTAAAGAAATTCAGAGCCGCTCATATACTTTTTTTTCAAAGTTTGGTGAGGATTCATCCAGTGGTGAGCGAAGTTTAAGCCGCCGAAAAAGTGCTCTTCCTTTGAGTTTAGCAACTTAACCATAACTACACAGCTACTACCGCGGGCCGTGTAATATATCCTGTTGTCTCTCCTTTTCTTTTTCTTCTTCCTGTGTCTTGGCCCTTTCCCTATTTTCTCTTTGTTTTCTCGCCCTTTCCTTCTTCTTTTCTCCCCTCAATTTCTTTTTCTTGTTCCCTTCTCTGTTCTTCTTTTTGTTTTCTCTGCTTCTCTCTGTCTACCTCTTGCTTCTTTTCCTTCTCCTTCTCCCCTTCATACTGTCTTTTCCATTATTTTTCTTTCTTCTCCTGCTCTCTTCTCTTTTGTTCCTCTTGTTCTTGTTCTCTTCTCCCTTCCTCTTCATTCTCCTACCTTTTTCTAACTTCCCTTTCTCTTTCTTTAGAGTCATCTATGTTTCTTTTGTCTAATTAAAGCAATATTTGTCCTACTCACTTTTTCAGGGCAATCGCCATCTCTTCCCTATTGCCCTGCTTGTCTCTGTCTCAGGATCTCCACCTCAGCCACTGTCAATTTTGCCTGCAGCTTGCAGTGTTCACTGTATGTATTGCGCGCAGGCCCTGAAATGTGTTTATTTTTACACCATTTAAAATGTCTATGCTGCTGTAAGCGAGGGGCGCATATGTGGAGTTATTGTATACTGTCGCTGCTTCTGATTCCTGCACTGGGTATATTCCCTTTAGTACGGAAGGTGGATCAATGCTCTGGGGATGAGGAGCTGAGGGCACTGTGACACCCCTTCATGCTGATTAGGCATCCACTCTCTTGTGGGTGGCTCCTCCGACTCATCCCCATACATCAGGGATCCTCAACGTGTAGCTCAGGAGCAACATGTTTCTCACGGCACCGAAAATTGTTGCTCGCCAGTTGCACTGGGTCATGGTGTGGAGGCCTAGAAGGAGATGCTGAAGAGATGAGACCTCAGAAAGCACTGTAGGCAGGACCGAGTTCTGGACCATTCAAGAAGGTTGGCCAATGAGCCACTGTGGTTCCAGCTGACTTATTTTTTATACATGCAAGATTTGTGTTTGGTGCCACCATGCAAATAATTTTTTTGTAAATGTCCTTACTTATTCTAGTAGTGTCAGTGTCATTGTTAAAAACCTGTCATCTTCAGTTGCTTTGCCCAGCTGACAAATGTATTAATGAGTAAAATATTTGAACCGTGTTTGTGTTCTGGAGAAAATGGTTGTATTCTGTTCCTTGGTACAGCTAGTAGGAGCATAATGGAAAAGGCGGTGGTATGCATGTCCAACTTTCCTTTATTAATTAATTTGCATGAACTGCTTTCTGTACAAGTGAGGTCTGTGTTCGATGCCACCATACATATTTATGGACAATATTCATTTTGGTGTCACCTATGTTTATTATTATATAGTGTCCTAGCGGAGAAATGGTAATCGTTTGATATTCTGCCCATCTGGCACATGGTTAATGGGCAGACAAGGTAAATGCATGCCACATTTTTCATAATTAATTTGCCCTGTATTCCAATCCAATTAAGGTAATGTTAACAGTTTTAAAGTAATAAGGCTATTAATTAATTCAAATACTTAGTTAACACCACCACACCCCTCTATGAAGTTGTCATCGAATGCTCAAAGGTTTGACCAATGTTTGCCACTAAGTCATGTGTAAAATCTCTTTTGGGTAGAGAAAATAGGCTCTGAATCTTCAGAAAGGTATTATTGTTATTCCTAACCATTTTTTCACCAATGTAACAGCTCTCTCGAGCTTTAAAACGCACCATTTGCCATAACATTCCCAAATAATTCTTAGGCGGTAACCTCCAAAGGCCCAATGAAGTGATCTTTAAAGCCTACCATGTAATGACATGTAGTACTAATTAATATATAATGGTATTTCTCCATTAACTTAGCAACATTTAAAATCATGTTTCATATTTTTCATACAATTCACACAGAACAAGCTCAAAATAAAAAAGCAACTTTAACATATTCAAACTGGCTATATATAAAAGCCTGATCAATACAATTAATTATATAAAACATAGCTCCCATGCATTCTACTCTTATGTAAAACAGAGAAACAACGACAAATTAACAGAAAATTAACCAAATCTTTGACTCCTATTTTGCAAGCGCACTTAGTGCTTCCTCCTGCACACCTTAATTTATTGAGTAGTTGGTACATTTAAATGTACCATTACCACCAGCCTCCTGCATTCTGGGGATCTTATTTCACAGATTTCTCCTTGCCATCTTTCATGTGTATGTAAGTCTGCATATAAGGCGAAAGTGGGCAGCCTGTGTATATTTTGGACATCTGACACTTTTTCCATTGGACAAGCTCTTGCTTTTGGAGCTATTTTGAGGTGACTTAATGCGCCAAATTTAGTTATATTTCATCCTTATGCAAATGGACCGTGCCTTACAACCGCCCATAACCACAAGTGAGTTTCTTCACCAGGGGAGGCTACAATTGCACTTGCACTGAAATTCACTTTATGATTAGCAGAAAATCCCAGATGTTGTATTAAAAAATAAGTAACATTCTTAACTGGCCTGACACTTTCAAATTGAACACCCCCAATTCAGCTCACAAGGCACTACCAGTAGTATCTGCAGAGAGACCTGCTATTTGGCACAGGAATTTATTTTGCAACCCCTCCAGGAAATGACAGTTCTAACCATGCTAGATTTTGCGGCCTTAAAATCATGGAACAAACCTTATATAGCTCCAGGCACTTTTCCAATAAGAAAGCCCCAAACTTGAAATAACAATGTAAAAAGCCCTTTAGTCTTTAATGATGCCTTTTCAGCTATCTTCTTAAAATGATTGACGCAAGCACTGCTCTTTGAGAAGAGTAGGCTCAAATAAAAATGAGACTGCCCCCTCATCTCTACATTCATTTAAAAACTAGCTACAAGGTTTCACCATTTGCCTGAACACCATCATTTTTATCATATTTAATTTCAAACTATAGTTCCCAAAATAGTAACTTGTGTTTAGCAGGTCCTGTTGGAGACCTGCCGGGGGCAAGTCAAAAATAGCTGTGTCTTCTGCATAAGGAAGCTTGCTATAAAATGAACCCTTCAGGTGGAGGGTGGATTAACTTTCCTAAGAAAAGTACTAGAATCAACATCCAAAATGAACAACTTGGGACCAACCAACATCCCTGCTTGTCACCTTTATTGGTGGTGGAAAACAATATAGAATTCCACGATCTTGTATATTGGATAGATGCTGAGATGTCTGTGTATCACCGTTGGATAAGACCTATTAAACCATTAGTGACCTGTAACAGTGTAGCAGTAGGACTCGTACAGAGTGGGCTGACATTTATTGGCATGTACTTTTATTGAAAGTATAAGGGTGGGGGATTGGGGAAACTCCTGCCTTTCCCTAAAGCCAAGAGGGGTTTCCCTACCTCAACCAAAACTATGGAAACTGTCAGGATCTCTTTGTCTAAAGTAAATAGTCCACTGTCACAAGTCTGAAGCCTATTTCAATCCCTCACGCTATTACCTAAACTATAAAAAAACAAAAGGTCTTCTTAATTCAGATGAATAGGTTGTAGATCCAATCAAAGAGTTCCAAGTAACAAAGGTTCCAAACCCAAAGTTCTTAGATATTTCTCTGCTGCACAAACTTCACAGCAATCAGGGGAAACAACTCCCTTGTCCTGGTTCCTTCTCTTGGCAATTCTCTATTTCTTGGACCACAACCAGGGGCAATAACTCCTTTGCCCTGGTTCCTTCTCTTGTAGGTCCCAGATATCTGCTTCTCTCTCTTTCCGCTTGGGCCAACTTGGTTCACCTTCCTGACAAGTATGGTCCTTAGTAAATTACTCTGTGGTTCCCCTCCTTCTCATGGGCTTGTGTCCCAGACCACTCTTTATGTTCGGGAACTGGGAGCCCTTTTCTTCCAAGTACCACCATAAGGAAGAGGACTTGTGTGTTTCTGGTGTAGTGGGTACCAGATCCCCCTTCTTTGCATGCAGGTACTTGGAGCCCTTTCCTTCCAAGTACCACCACAAGGAAGAAGACTCCTGTTGCTTTCGGTTGGTGAGTCCCAGACCCTAAAGTTTCTCTTGTTTCAGGACAGACCTGGTTCACGTGCCTGCCAGGTACTGTGACTATTAAGATGCTGACTGCACCTTCTTAGTTTCCAACCAGCCAGCTTGAGTGCTCACCCTACCTCTAGAGAACCTTGTAGTGGTTTCTGGTCTGCCTGGGAACACTGCAGTGTCATTTTTTCCCTGGGCAGCGTGGTCTTTCTTTCACACGCTTCCCAGTCTTCAGGGACACCAGAAGCTTCTCTTTGCCAGCTCGCCTTCTGGTCCTTCCACTTTGGACTGGCCCTTGTTCTTCCAGCTCCTCTCTTGGCATCCTGGTGTGCTTCCTTGCACCTTCCTGCACTGTACCCTTCATGCCTCCTCTCCTCCTCTTCGTCCCAGTCCATATTCCAAGTGGTCTAGTATGATCTTGTTGGTTCCGTCAGGCACTCTACATTCCTCCATGTATCTTCTTCATTTCATTAGTTGTCAATAGCATATCTTTCAACTCTTCCCCATTCTTCCTTATCTGAGTATTTCTACTCTTGATCTCCCTTGGGTCAGTTGTGCTCTTCATAGTCCTTGCACTTATCTAGAGAAATGGCAGGGTACCTATAACTCATGAGCCTATTAGGGAAGGGGTTCTTCTTTGGGTTATAGGAAGGGGGGTCTAGGGTCTGGTGATTGGCGGGGATATTGCGTTCTCAAGGGATGGTCGTCCTTAGTCCCATGTGGGGTTTCCTCTCCGATGTGATCCTCTCCATGTGCACCACCCTCAGGGGGACTATTGTCCTGAGAACGTACCGCCCTGGCCCCATGGGAATGGTCTCCCCCCTACGGGAGAAGGGGCAGCATCCACAGATTTGTCACAGACTAAATATGTAAATTACACCACATTATGCTTCTATCAATCAAATACCACAGAAATCCACCCTGTAGTCCTATGGATTCCATTGTTGGGGACTAACACTGCTAAACCACCACTTGGAATCTGGCAGCGATGCCGCTAGACCAAGTGGCAGTAACGGTACCGTTGAGATGCCACCAGACCCGTAATGAGCCCCATTGTCCAGTAAGGAAATTGGCCTATAACCTTGAGGGGTTGGTGTTCCAAGAACTACTTGTCTAAGGGGATGGCATAATGCCTGTCTTGACAACAGCATTAAACATAAAACAATTTGGTGTCCTTCAAAAAAGCTCCCATTGTTTCTCAAAGTTTTTTTTTGTCTTAAGGCAATTTTTTATGCCATTTTAAAACTATAAATCTGACCAGCAGTGTACACACCACTCATTAAATTGTGGTTCCGTTTTTTCGAGATTCTACATTGGACCATGGTGCATCCCGTTCGATAACTTGGAACTCCTGGACTTGTTGGCACTGTTTGCCAATAGCTCTGTCCTGGATAGTTTCTCCTAAAGACTTAAAAAGACACTTTCCTTTCTGGCTTCTGAACTGTTTAACAGTTTCAAGAGAATATCTTAATTTCTTGTGAATTATTAATTCTTTCCAATGCCACCTTTTCGAGCGTAGGCATCGCCAACCAGCCTCTGTGGCTGTCAGACATCTTCTCTGTGGTGCCTACCTTGGCCATTGGAAAATGAACTCAAGAGGATTGTGTTTACTCTTTGATCACTAAGAAATGCAACATTTCATAACATTCCTGAAGAAAATCCACAATACAGTCATCAAGGACTAAGGAAAAGTATTGCTGATCTTGTATGCTTAGGAATTCACAATTTGTCATTAAAGATCCCATAAAACCCTAGGCAGAATTCCAAAGTAGACCTGAAAAATCAGTGCTCCATTTGTGGCCATTTTTACTGTCCAAACATTTGCACTAATATTTTACTCGGGAACCTGAAACCGCTGCTAATGTTTATTTAGTACTACTATATTTTTGAACAGCTGGACTGGTCCTATGCGTGTACAAATTTACTACTGACCACTCAATTTCCTCAACATTTCTTGGAAACAACCACACCGTCAAATGAAGTTAAAGGACTTGCACATTTCCTTGACTAGAATAACACGTGGTCTACATAACTATTAAGTACTGCAAATTAAATGTTGTATACGCAGTTTTAACTTTGTGACATTTCTAATTTGTGTTGCAATCATTTGCCCGCCAACTGTGCGCCGATATGTTCCGTCGAAAAATGGATGTTGCTCACTATTTAATTTGATATGCCAAATTTGCTCATTGTGCTCACAAGGTTGGGGACCCCTGCCATACATCTTCCACAATTCTAAAATAGTTAATTTTTGAAGCTTCTTCCTTTTGTGTGATGCATGCAAATGTGTTGCAGCACCGATCTCGAAAGCGTGCCCTCCTGCGGCCAAGACATAAACATGTTGCCTGCAGTGTTCCTAACTCACTGCGCTTTGTACTTCATCATTCTGTCCTTGTACAGGGGTAATGCTTCACACAATGCATAAGTAGAGTGTCTCCCATGATGGCATGTCACACTTTAGATTGCCGATACTTACCAGACCTCTGTTCTACTTCCACTCACTCCCTCTTCACCCCTCCTTCACACTCTCCCTCCAACAATATGTCCCTTCCTTCCCACCGCTCCTACATCACCTGCCAACACCTTCTTTGTTACATCAACTACTTGGCCAGGCACCACAAACGCTGCCTAAGCTCCAGACCACACCCTTTTGGTCCAAACCACAACTTCACGTCCCCCACAATATACACCACTATACACAATCCTGCACTTTTCACAAAACTGAATCACTTTACACCCTACCGCTAGTGCCAGCAATCACTAAAACACATGAATATACCACAATATAATATGGCCATCTTCTCATAAACGGGTGAGGTATTTTCTCATCTTATTGTACCCTAGACAGGATTTTCAACGCACTCTTCTGTGACCTTGTCCTGGGGAGTCTCACCATTAAAACCTTGCGCAAGGTTTAGTGCATTGGCATCTACAACCTTGTTGCAGGTATTCCACTATACTCAATCCTTTATCATTTCATAATTCCTGATATACAAACGATTCTCTACCCCATTTTGCCAGGCCGATGATCTATACTTACATCCGTGGATTGGCCGTAGACGTCCAATATCGAATTTCCCCCAATCAGCCAGCCGCCCTCTGCCCTATGGGGTACCCCGCAGGGATAGGACAGGATTTGCTGCTGTCGACCTTCTCAGTTCACGTGTGCTTCACCGGTCTCCACAGGTCACCTAGTAGTCGTCAGGCCATGGAAGGGAACTTCGGCAACTGGGTGTCCTGGCCAACCATCCAAACCGCTACCATATGTAGTAATGGTCTGGGAAACCCCAGTTTAAGCGGAAATGGTAGGCCTGGAAATCCCAGACTCAATAATGGAAATAGTCAAGGAAATAGGAAAAACCCTGCTTTATTAGCAATCCACATGGACAGCATGCAAACAAAATAGTTGTGAGCTCTCAGCCCTTCTTGAGCATAGCAATGGTTTAAAAACAGAAAATACTTCATCATGAACGTCATATTACAATCTTAGTTACAAAATCCTACAAGGTATGGTGATTGGTTAAGGCAATAGTACACATATGGAAGCTACAGCGGTTAGTCTTTTCATTGGTCATACTCTTATCTGGTGGCTGCACCTGAGACCACCTCTAAATTGATAATAGAGAAGACATGTAATCTAAAAGGTAGGCTATTGGTTAATGCAACATGTAATGGGCGGCACAGCATTAAGAGTTTTCATTGGTTGGCACCTTACTAACCAAACTTGGAAATTACAGGCAAGCAACACATGAGTCAAAGATGGGAGTAGGGAAGAGAAACTCGAGACATGTATCCTTCCAATTAAATAAGGCACTATCTCTTATCCCTAGGCCACAAGCAAGAGTCTTCTTTTGTATTTGATCTTGTTAGGTGCCTTGATCCTGTGAATATGAGGGGAGTCGAGGCAGGTATTGTGCCGTGTCTTGCCTTAATGAATTATAATTATAATTGTTTTTTAATAACGCTCTTAATACCAAAGAGGTTTCTAAGCGCTGACCCGGGATTCCAACCTGTGTTGCTCTGTGTTGTCTTGTTTCCAAAACAAGCGCATTGCCACTGATCTATACTACCATGTAGTATAGACACTGCTCTCGAATTATGGGTCACGTGTGAGAGGACCATGTTCTGAATTATTTTGCCCTGCATTTATTGAAATTGTAGCTAATATGAATGCATGTACTATTACTTTCTAACCACTTGGGACTTGTCCAAATCCAATCCTTGTACAGTTTTAGCTTATAATTAATCACCACCTGGCACACAAAGGCTGGTTGTTCTTTACTTAATCTAAGAGGAACATGCCTTGTGCATTGGGAATTGTTATCTCATGTTTTCTTCCTGAACCGTTAGTGTACCCCCCAATGTCTATGTAACCCTGGTGAGGTGCCTCGTAGCTACTGCCTGCGCCCTGCCCAAATCTTTATTTCAATGAATTTAGAAGTTCTCGGTCTCATGAAGCTTCTGAGATTTCTATTCATTTTAATGCGTGCTGCGACTTACATTTTTATAAAGATGACTGCCTTTTACTGTGGCATTTCTTTGTCAGCAAGCTATATGCGTATATATTGTTTGTGTTGCATTTCAGCATATATATTGCTTATGTTATGTTCTTCATGTTCATATGGTTGCAAGAGAATGTTTTTGTGTATAAATGCACGATTTAACCTATTTTTCATGTTTCTTAATGGTGAGTGCATATTTTTCCATGTGCATGCATCAGTTTAACAATGAGTTTGCTTACTCTTGGCATCTTTAATTATATCAGGTCCATTTCCTCCTGTATCTGTCTGTGATAAGGCCAATATGGTTGCCTTAATGCATAGCCTTTCACCCATGTGATTTGAGTGGGGGAGGGGCTATTGGTTTGAATGACGTATTCATCTGCCTGTCAACAGTTTCACAATGCGCCGACGCACGTTGGTTTTTTGTTGAAGCTCTTATAGACTGACATTGAGATTGAGATGTTTTCAGCAGAGACTGATTTCTGGGTTCTGTATTTTGCTGCTTCTATGTCCATGGTAAATGTTTATATGTTATCTGATGTTACACAATATGATGCATGGGTTATGCATCTATAGGACGATAACCAACCAATGGCTGAAGTACTTTACATATGATGTCTAGTGTTGAGCCTTTTGTTCATGAAAAATAACAGGAAAATATTGATTGGAGCACAGACTGACGCCTTTATATTGAAAACATTGCATGAAATGGAACTGTTTGATAGATATTTGGAATGAGTGTGAAAAAATACATTTCAAAGATTTTTTGTAAAAGTGTGAAATAACAAATCAATGTGTGTGTTCACAAAATGATTTTTATCCTTTTGATTGCGTGTCAACCATTTATGTGTAAAAATTATTACAAATGGGAGTGAATGAATAGAATGTTGATTCTCTTAGGTGTTTTTTTATAGCCGTGAATTTCAGTGTAAGAGAATAGGCGATATGGATCCCCATACTGTTTACACTAAGTAGTCACCATACATACATTGATTTGTATAGTTAAAAAAAGGGATTTGTCCATTCTTCTTTCCAAATCAATTGTTTACAACACTGATGCATGTTTTATATTTCTTCTTTTCTCTTTTTTCCTTACCACATGTATGCTTATTAATGTGATTTTTCTTTTCTGTAAATATGAAATCTAAACCAATTAACTTTCATTTTTGTGTAAGAACTGAATAAATGTTATGAAATGTTCAGCTTTGAAAAAGCAACATAGGCGAAAACGCACAGTATGTGCATCAATGTTATAAACAATTGATTTGGAAAGACAAAGGGATTATCCCCTTTTTCATTGACTGCAAAATCAATTTAAGTTTGGTGACTACTTAGTTGCATACCAGGTGGTGATAAAAAAAGTATCATGATCTAAGTAATTGAAGCATAAAACAGATAGCATATATATATATATATATATATATATATATATATATATATATATATAGGGTCCAGTGCAAGATACCCATAAGGAATTACTTCCTTAATCAATGTTTTCAATACGGGTATACGGTAAAGATACCCATTCCTAAGAGTAACGCTGCAGAAACGATATTTTAGAAAAACTACCAAGCACCTATGTATCACACAAGTCGTAGGCGCTGAGTGGACTTTACCATTTTCCCTCTTGTTTTCCTTTAATATTCTGTGGTTCAGGTTTCAATGAAGCTAATAGCGCCCTGTTACATACATTATTAGATTATGTGATGTTTCTGTTAATTTTGTATTATTTGCAAGTGGAGCAAACCTCTGATTTTTATAGAGGTTTTTCTTTAGCTTCCAGGGTGCCTAAGGAGGCTGGCTGGCAGTATGGCCAAGTTCAATTTCCCTCAGAGAGCTCCATTCATGATGCAATCAGGGAAAGGTTACGCAGTGACAATTGGGTCACCCTACTGCATTTTGAACCTCTTCTGGTTAGACTCTGGGTACGATTCTTCACACTGCACCAATTTAGGGTTAATTTAGGGTTAATCGGGGATGATCAAGTTTCATTTTATCAGGTTAATACAAACTTTTAAATCAAACTCGCACACTATAAAAGTACAGATAGGTAACATTGATAACACACAATTAAATTATAGATGAAAAGACAACTGTTGTATGTTCTGTTATTATCCCATTAATAAAAAAAAATGACAATTAGCACACATATTACATGATTATGCTATTCAGTTCCAACACAGAGAACAAAAAAATAAAAGTTTTCGTTATTTAAACTCTTAGTACGCCAGTTCCCTATTCTTGTAGAGATGTATTGTTAAAACTAAACAAAGCAATGGACTTATTAATATTCAGAAAAAAACCATTTGAATCACTGCACGTACTTCTATAGTTGCAAAGCTAGGTGCTCTAGTGCTGCAGTAAGCAAGAGACAGTTGCTGTGATACAGAAACACAAACAATGCAACTCTTTACAGCAGAGGGTGTCCCAACTGAGAGCCTAAACCATGGATCTATGTGATTTCATAGACATAAATTACTGAGTGGTAGATCTAATTCACCGAATTTACTTTGTGGCATTTCTAGCTTTTCTTTTAATTGGGGGATCTTCCAAAACTCTCTTAGCACTGCCCCATCCACCTCCTCCCCACCCTTACTCAGCCGCTATAGACTGTACTCCATAACATACACACACCTATTTTACTGCTATTACGTAATTTCGGCAATTTAAATTACCACAACAGTACTATCCCGTAGAAATAACAGGTCGTAATGTAATTTTTGAATGTGAGGTGCTTTAACCATTAAATTATTGTTCATGGGGCCTTCATCGATTCAGACGTACTAAGTGTCTCGCTCACAACTTGGAGTGCCCCATATGTAATCCCTAGAGTTGAGTTCAGGGTTGAAACATGCCAAGGGGACAGCAAAACAGTGTTTATGTTATTTGTGAAATGTGTATTGATGTGTAACCTATGATACGTGGTAATGTAAAGAGTTCCTATATTAGCCAAAAATGCTTTTAGACACAGTCAGAGAGTATGGATCTATGCAACAGTGAAACATGTGCCAAATAAAGGCAGTATTGAAGTACTATATTAAATGTGGATGACCGAATTTATATGTGTGTTTTTGGGTGACAAGGGGCCTCATTAGGACCCAGGCGGTAAGGGGTTTACGGCAGCGTAAACAGCGCCGACCCTTACCGCCTGATTCCGAGGTCCCTTAGCGCCATGGAGGATTTAACACCTGTTTTTAGCAGGTGTTAAAATCCATGGCGCTAAAGGACCATATTGTTAATTACGCCACCGTAATTTACGGTGGCGTAATTAACGCCTTCCCCACTCCCATTATGCCCTATGGGGCAAAAATGGGAATGGGGAAGGGTAAATGGGGATTGGGGACTTACCGCCCAGCCAACCTCGGAATGGGGCGGTAAGTCCGCCAACCACCAATGGCGTAAACGTAGTTTACGCCATGGTGGTAAAGGTACGGCCCAGGCGGTAACTTACCGCCTGGGTCGTAATGAGGCCCAAGGACTACAAGGATATTGTTCTGTTCATACGCAACAATCGTGGTAGGTCCCTGGTCCCACGCAAAACTCTGGGCCCCTCTGGATAGATGTCCGATCTCATATTCTAAATTCCAAAAGTGCACTAGACAAACATACACCTATCTATAAACATCTCCATAATGAATTTAATGACTATGCACTGTCAGAACGTTACTACAGGAAATTGATTCTTATAAGCTGTTCATTTTAACAGCAGGAATGAGAGAGCCATTGCTTTTTCTCATACCTTCTGGTGGTATATTTTAGCGGGATGCTGATGAAATTAGCTGCCTTATGGTGCATAGTTTACCAGGAATGTCAGGCCCTCACAGAGCTACGACCATAGTTTTATATCATTTAACTTAATGTCTCTTCGGCATTAGAAATAGACCAACCAATAGCAGAGCCAAAAGCGTTGGCATACAAAATGGGGGACTTTTTTAGCCTCACTCTTAAACTTCCGCGACTCAAAATGATTTTCCAGCTTTTGCGTGTCGCAATGGTGTGCGGAGAAAACGAAGACACAGAGTTCCCCTACTTCGTTTGTCAAAAATGAGAAAAATGAATTCTGCACACATCTATTACTGCGCCACAGATAAGGTTCGATTATCAATCAAAACTGTTGTCTTTCTTATTTTGAGATATATTTATTAGTAGCCCATAGTGATAACACGTGTTTCGGCACCCTTAGCATGCCTTTTTCAAATCTGGGCAATCAGCTTGGTACAAATTTCTATCATTGGTTGTTCGAAAAAGCTCTATTAACATATTTGTAAAAGTAGAAGCATGGAGTCCCATCAGACTCGTAGGTGTTGCTGGTGCTCAAAAATCAAGTTTCGCGCTAAGGGTGCTCACTGGGTATCTCCTACACAAACTATACGGACAATACCCAAATCCTTGTTACCGTCTCTGGTAACTATACTCAGGACTGCCTAAAGGTGAACAACTTCTATGAAATAATCTGCACCTGGATGGCCGCCCATTTCGTCTGTCTGAACGACGATGAAACTGAGCTTCTCCTGGTTGGAACCTCTGCCGCCCTCACAAAACATGACAATGCTTAAACATCCTTCACCATAGGTGGTCATACCATTCCTGTCACACTAGCTGTCAAAGCACTGGGGTATACCTTGACGCAACCCTCAATTTGTCACAGCATGTCAGTCACATTGTCTCCACCCCTGCCTATACCACCAATCTCATCCAGCAAGTAAACCCTTTTTCTCCTCTGACAATTGCCTCCTTATCACCCAAGCTCTTATCGGCACAAAACTAGACTACTGTAACGCTCTTCTCTGTGGCACCACTGAAGAAAAAAAACTTCAAATTGAACAGAACAAAGCCATCCGTGCTGCCCTGAACTTAAAAAAGTAGGACCATATCTCTGATGCCAGAACAGCCATTCAATGACTCCCCGTGATGGAAATAATCAAATTCAAAGTACTCTCCATTTTCCACTGGTGCCTCTCGAACAATGCATGCTCATACCTGCCCCAACGACTAAACAGACACACGCCGGCAAGACCTCTTTGACCTACACACAGTCATCCCCTCACCATCACACGAGTCCTCAGAAAGAAAGCTGGAGGGTCCAGCTTTCCAGGCTGCGCAGCCACATTTTTGAACAATTTACCACATCAACCTACGTGCTGACCCCTCCTACCTCTCGTTCAGAAATAAAAAATAATCGCAAAACCCATCTTTTCCACTAATTCTTGTACCATTTCATTTTTGCTGAACCATTCTCTTCTTTGTAACTAACGCCTAGATGCCCATGGTCATAAATGCAATCATAAATAAATTAAATAAAGAAATAAATACCTTCCCAAGAGTGTGTGGGAAGGACATTAAAAGAAAGACACTAAAAACACCTGAGGTCCTCGCCACAGAGTTTAGTGAGATAACTGCGAGGTTTACCGAGCATAAAACTGTGATGAAAACACCTCATGTCGCCTCTTTAGAAACAACAAGTTTCAAGGTTCTTGATCATATTCCATTCCTTGGCCTTCTCTTTTAATATAACAGAATGGGAAATTAAAGTCGACCCAATGTTCTGGAGAAATGTCATAACCATCCTCTCAATAACCTATGAAGCCAGATTATTATGGCACATCCCAAAATCTGTTGTTATCAGGGACATTACGGTATCATCTGTGTCACTACGCTTGAAGTATAATTTGTAACATTGAACTCTCCAGAGTGTTAATAATGAGGTAATTCCCAGTTTGCATCGTATTGCTTTTATAGGCACTGAGCGAGGGATCCTAAAAGCTTCTCTCCACAGTTTCCCCTCGAGTTTATCCAACCAGATGACATCTTTTTCTTCCAGAGCCTCCAATCTGTAGAGCACTGCAGGGATCACGCTCTGTTTATAATTGTTCAAACAGCCTTCAACAGAGGGGCGTGGCAGACATGCGAGCTGAGCGGACGTGAGCCCTCAGTGCTCCAGGGACCGCCGACAATAACCTGAAAAATGTCCTGATCTGACGAACTGAAACTGGTAGAAATCGCACCTAATGGTGGAGGAGCATTTGCAGACTATCTGTACCGAAGGATGCCCTTGGGAGCGACCCCTGTCAGCTGCTGTGTGGACTAAATAGTTGCACACATCTGGCACGAACGCGTCTTGACAAAATGGCTGCACTAACTGACTGAGGGGACCTGTGATGAGCGACGACCGCTACGGGAACAAAATCCTTCTCAGCCCAAGTGCCGCTGGAGCCACCGGCGCTGGGGGAAAGACACGATTTGAATATCAAATACAATCCTGTAATCGGCCAACGGCGGACGACAAACCCACAGCCGCTAGCGTGGAGTGGGTCGGAACATATCCATAGATTGAGGGCGACGTGCACTGCGACCCCCATTCCTGAGAGAGAGATAAAGGTGGAGTGAACCAACCGACTTTGTGATTTGGCCCGCGTCCCAGATGACCAGCCGAACTGCACAGGGAAATGTGTCCTGATGGGCCCTTTTGTCCTGGAATCCCCCGTGGGCAGGAACCCGGGGACAGGGGGTGCTGCCATTGGTGTTGCTACGGCGTGAAATGTACAGACTCTCGGAAACAAGCAAGGATTTCTACTTGAAATGTCCCCCCTCCCCAGACACCATAAACATAAATATGCCAATACGTATACAGATACCTGTAGGAGTGATTCATGCCACACAGGGTAGACTGTGATCTTGCGCATCGGGTGGTCACAAGAGTGCGAGAAGTGACTGCCCTATGATCCGTCGATCTGGGCGATTGGACTGGAGCTCTCAAACCCTGGGTGCGGCCTAACAGAGCCGATACTCTGTGAAGAGGGGGAAATTACTATGCGCCCGCCCAAGACTGACCAGGAAGAGGCAAACGAATTACACCCAGAGCGGTTGAACTCCTCAAGCCGGATTCCCCCTGGTGTGCGCACGCGATACACCCAGAGAGCGCTGGATCCTCTTCCCTCCGAGTTCCTTCAACCAGAACTTGGGGAACTTAGCAGAGCTGCCTGGGTCCGCTGCAAGAAGCACGAGGGTAACCTGGCAGTGGGATCGGCTACGTTCTGTGCTGGGCTTGTCCATGCTGATTGACTACCTTGCTGAAACGCTCTGATAACCGTGCACAGAGACCTTCCCGGCATCAGTGCCCCTCCTCGCCCCTACCTGCTGTGCTGCTGTGACCTGTGGTCTGGCCCCTGATTCCCTGCAGACAAGAAGATATTTTTATGCAGCTAGAGAGGCTGAGAGCGATGATCCGGCCCTGAGAGTTGCTCCACGGGAATACTTTACTGACACTTCTACACGCCTCTGGGGTGTTGAGCCTCTGGGGTGTTGACCATCGTTCTCCGTCCTGAGCCGCTTTCCTTGAGACAACCACTTGATCATACCAGGGACAAAGGACACACTGGACAGGACCCATCTAACAGTGTGGGCAACCCTGAACACCTTGCTGCACTGGTGCTCAAATACAACAGGCTAAGAGCAGCTGGCCGGCACCGCTCTCAGGTACGCTTGCACAAACCCAAGGAATAGACATTGACCCCCGCTGATACCAGAGGACGGGAAGGTCCGATGGCAGATCTGCATGACACGATCGACCTCCGGCAACTGTTTACATCCATACCTCTAATCAAAATCCTTAACACAAGTGCCGACTGGTGGAACAAACGGGTCAGTTTCCCAGACAAACCGCTCATTGACTTTGGCAGGAATTCTCCCGCTTTCACCTCACTAACTGGAAGAGGCGGTGTCAGTTGACCACCACCAGCGTGCAGGGCATGGGGCACCTACCACGTAGCATTTGAGAACTCTGTCTATATCCCCCTTCCTGCCCCTGGATCACCTGCAAAGGGACACAAACTCGCCCGTCTCGGCATAAAGGGGGTTGTCTTGGACTGCGATTGAAACCCACGGCCCTCTCGCCCCGCCAGACTGCCAAGCTACAATGTGGGTAAAGCTAAAACAAAGAAAACATCCACGCAAAGCACCATGGACCAATATGCAACCAATACCCTGGTTACTGCGATGGAGAATGAACCACCAACGACACCTGCCCCCGACTCCCTTACACTAAAAGATGTGATTGCGACATTGCCAACTCTCGCTCGTGGATGGAAAAAAAGATGGACGGCATCTCAGTGGAAGTCTCCTTTCTACGCCACGGTCTCCAAAAATTGTCTTCCCGCACCGGAGAGGTGGAACATTGTGTATCGGGAGTAGAGGATGACCTCAATGGAGTACATCGACAGTTGACACAGACAATGATGCGATTACAGACCTTGGAAGCGAGAGTGGAGGAGGGCGAGAGGAGATCACCCCATAATAATATCTGCATCCTCGTCCTTCCTGAAAATGAGGAAGGGCCCAGCATGGAACTTTTCTTGGAACAGTGGTTGATGGATCTCTTTGCACCAAAATCCTTTTCTAACTTCTTTTCGACAGAGAGAGCTCATTGAATGCCAGCAGGGAGGCCGGTCCCGGGCGCATCCCCACGAACCGTTATAGCCAAACTCTTAAACTACGAAGATAGGGATGCAATCCTGCAAATGGCTCGCACAAAGGGATCAATTACACACAACGGCTCCAGAATCGCTTTCTTCCCGGATTATACGCAGGAAGTCCAAAAGGCTAGGCAATCCTTTGAACACCTGAAAAGGAAACTTCACTCTATGAATATCAAATACAGACTGCTCTTCCCGGCTCAATTGAAGATCCAGCACAATGGCACCACGGTGCACTTCACTGTTCCGTGGGAGGCCTGGAAATGGGCAGAAACTCATATCGACGGGAACTGGGACGGATGTTAGACGTGGGATTGTTGTGATAGTTGAATGTTCGGGTGACAGATACTTCGTGTTGGGGAGGAGAATAGGGTGGGGGTGGGAAAAGTTATTAAAGATTTTAAGTTGCTGCAATACGATCAGTTGCCTTTATGGTTGAACAGCCACCACACTTACTTGCTATATATCACTCACAGTCAGTGCAATCTCGCAGAACATGCCCACAGTGCTCATCCACATGGTGTAATGTTGGTGCTCAATCTACATAGTATTTACAACCCTGAAGCTACATGTCCCGAATGGCCCCTACACAACCTCGACTAATGCCCATTGAGCGCCCCCAACCTCTCAAGCCGCTCACCTGGAACGTAAACCGCATGGGTTCTGGGATTAAGCTGCAGCTTATTACCCAGTTTCTGAATAGACTTTCCCCTGACATAGCCCTCATTACGCAAACACACCTAGTAGGCTCCACCTGCAATCTATTCCGAAGGACAAACTATCGCTCCACATTTCATGCAGGATACACAATGGGGTCCCGAGGCACATTAATTCTAGTACATAAAAACAAAAGTTACACATTCCACTCCGGTGCTCACGGCTCCCTATCCCGAATAGATTACCTCTTCCTCCCGGTTATAGGCGCACACAGGGTGCTTACTGCGGATTTACTTCATCGTGGTATCTCAGATCACTCACCAGTAGTGATGGAACTGCGGGTCGGTGGGCTAATACCTCCGTAGGGGTGGCACCTGAATAACTATTATCTTGGCTTTCCCGATTTTATCGATCACATTACAGTGAGAACTAATGAATATTGTGAAATGAACTCTATTGCAGTTGATAGTCCGGTGACAATCTGGGAAGCGCACAAGACAGTACTTAGGGGAGACAATCTCCTAGGCGTCCAATAAAAAAAGTGAACACCTACACAAAGTGATAGAGGCGGAAAAGGAAGCGTAAGAATGGGAAGCCAAATACATTCTAGATAACACCCCTGAGACTCAATGCTCCCTTTTAAAAGCCAGGGAATGCTTGTGTAACATTAATTTAGATAATGCTAAACATGCACACCGGGAGTCACGGGCTAAGATCTATGAGTATGGGGATAAAGCGGGTAAGATGCTTGCACGGCTGGAAAGCCGGAATGAGCGTCAACGGCATGTTAGAGAAATTGTTACTGCCCACAATGAACTGACCCAGTCGGACCGGGAGATAGCGGAGGCCTTCGCTGACTTCTACGCCACTCTATATCGTAGTCCGGCTTCCCCGACGGATCTCTCCTTCCTGGATAACGTCACCCTGCCATGTCTATCTGAACGCAGCTAGATAACGACCTCGCTGAGGAAGAAATTTCTGCAGCCATTGCACAACTGCAATCCGGGAAGACACTGGGACCTAACGGGTTCCCAGTTGAAACCTGGAACAAACTGGGTGGCGAAAAGATAGTGACGTACCTTCATAAGAAGTTCCACCGGGCCAAAGAGCAGGGTACTCTCCCTCCAGATCTATTCAAAGCCTCAATTGTAGTCATCCCTAAACCAGGCAAACCCACTGAACTGTGTGCTTCATACAGACCCATATCATTGATCAACGGGGAAGCTAAGATTCTCACTAAGCTCATGGCGAACAGGTTACAACGAGTTATTTCATCCTTGATCCACCCGGACCAGTGTGGCTTTATGTCACATAAATCAACACGTATGAATTTAAGAAGCCTACACCTGCTATTAGAACGAGCCCCGGCTATAGACTCAAAGCTTGCAATTGACTTCGAGAAGGTGTTTGATTCGGTGAAGTGGGATAGGCTCTGGGAGACCATGAGATGCACAGGGTTTGGCAAGACCTTTTTGAGCTGGGTACAACTATTATATACAAACCCACATGCAGAGGTAAAGGTGAACGGATGGCCTTCTGAACCCTTCCCAGTTGCAGGGGAACACGTCAGGGTTGTCCTTTGTCTCCCCTCCTATTTGCACTGGCGATCGAGTCACTTGCATTATGGCTCCGACAGAGCAATGCCTGGATGGGATATAAATGGCCATACGGTAATGAGGACAGGGTATCTTTGTACGCGGATGATATTTTAATATACTTAGGTTACCCAGTCCAGACATGTTCGGTAATTACAAAAATGCTAACACGCTTTAGCAATTTCAGTGGGTTAAGAGTCAACTGGGGTAAATCGGTTATCTTCCCAGTGAAAGGTGTAACACATGCCATTCCCCAGTACTGCCCTTATAAAGTAGAACTGGAGGACTTCCGCTACCTATTGATTTACATCTCTGGGACCTGTCTTACAACCTGCATCCGATCACGGACCGCCTTGCAAATGATATCCGACACTGGAAACTCCTCCCCTTGACACTGATGGGTAGGGCTGCACTTTTCAAGATGATGGCATTACCGCGGTTCTTATATGTCTTGCAGAACGCCCAACTCAGGATCCCTGACCCTGAATTTGACCAGGTGGAGCGCCTCCTAAGGGAACT
The DNA here is from genome assembly GCF_040938575.1 of Ambystoma mexicanum. Lineage (NCBI taxonomy): Eukaryota > Metazoa > Chordata > Amphibia > Caudata > Ambystomatidae > Ambystoma > Ambystoma mexicanum. Next base: position 1,210,905,508 of record NC_090929.1, on the reverse strand, counting down.
TATTTGGGGAGGAGGGCATCCCCGTATTGTACTGACTACACTGCAGAGGTCGGTCTGGGAGGGTGGTATTGGGATGCCCCGCCTTCAAACCTACTACTCGGCGAGCCAAATGGCGGTAATCAACTATCTACTTCACAGAGACCGAGAACTCCCACATATCAGAGCCGAATTGACCAACATTCACCATACCGAACGGTTCAATTTGCTTTACCAACCCCTTACCAGACCTCTTCCACAAACAACAGCAACACATGTGGCCACGATCTGGAAACAGGCACATCTTTTCATCAGATGGGGGAACAGGGTGACCACAGCACAACCCCTATGGCACAAGAGGAATCTGGTTGAGTTGGGGAAACTTGAGGCATGGCCTAACTGGACAAAAGCTGGAATCACTAAAGTGGGTGATGTCCTCACTGAGGGTGGTATAGCCCTGTTTGAAGCCTTGCAGGGGAAATTCCAAATTCCGAACACGGAACACTACCACTATATACAGTTGACTCATCCCCTGAGGAAACATATCACGATTGACACTGTGGTATCTGAATATATACCCTTAGAACGTAACCTCTTCACTGCACACATCCGCACTAAATTTACCTCTATTCTGTATAACGCTATGACATCCTTTGCCACCCCAGAATTGGTTAATCTTAAGGCTAAATGGGAAGTAGACGTAGGAACTATAGAACCAGAAGACTGGCTATTGGTGTTAATGCACCCATGCAAGATCGCAATCTCCTCCAGCCTCCGCTTGGTTCAGCTCAAAATACTCCCCATCGAGTCTACTACCCCAGAACTGTCCTGTATAGCTGGAAACATGCCTCGAACTGTTTGAGATGTCATGCCGCAGAGGGCACCTTTATGCATATCCTGTGGTACTGCCCCCGAATCAAAGCTTTCTGGAACAAATGCTGCAATAAACTATCTAAAATTCTTGCTCGCAATATAGCATTGGACCCTAAAACACTGTTGTTGGGTATACCAGATGAAAACATGACAAACAAATGGGAAGGTTTAGTCCTATCCACAGCAGCGGGCCTGATGAAACGCAACATTGCTGAAAAATGGGGCGCCCCGTAGTGCCCGACCATGACGCAATGGGCTGCTGACATGGACATATGTGCTGCTAATAAACATAGAATACATGCAGCGAGAGGCTGCCCTGCCAAGGCTGACAAGATATGGAGGAAATGGGAGGAGGAACGGAATTAAGGACTGTGGGCACAGGAATGTTGTGACGACGTGTGATGCTCATGTGATTTAGAAATGTTAATAAGTACATGGCTGTGATTAATGTAACTACTGTGATTAGAACCAAAATGTCTGATGGTAGACAAGCAACTGTAAGTTTTAGTTTTTCTTACCTTTTTTGTTTGTTTCTAAAATCAATAAAAAATGTTTTATAAAAAAAACAGCCTTCAACAGAGTGGCCTCTCTTCCAACCCATTTTAGATTTATAGGCACAAATACATAAAGTACTGGGTCTTATGTCCCCAATGATTCGAAATAAGCATGCATGTGATATTTGCACAAACTTAACACTAGTGGTCAACACCCAAACCACTTATGCCAACTGTCTTTTCACTTCACTGAAAAACTCGACTGTTAGCTAACACACGTGCAGATCACCGCTAAGAGAGATCGTTTGGATTTAGGAAGGAGAAGGGAACAATCCCTGATATATTTACAGTCTGTGCATTTGCACTAAAACCATTTTAAGACCGTTTTCGATATACAAGCCCTGTTTTGAGAGAGGCCACAGTAAACCGAAACATGTGTTAACACATGAGCATAATGTGATGGTCACTTAAGACAACGTAATAAGTGTCGGTGAGTTTGCCCCCAGATGGCCCCACAACTACTTAAAACACTGTAAAAGTGTTTCTAAAATGGCTTTTTTGAACGCTCGGCGCTCCAGTCCCCTTCCTCCTTCCCCCCTTCTTCCCCAGCCCAATCCCGCCTCACAACCCTCCCCTGGCACCCTGATTGGTCTCCTAGCCCAGAAAAAAAAAACGAAACAAACTCAGTGAGCGTGGCGTCCTCGCCACCACCATCACTCTCCAGGAGGCTGCCCACGGTGAGTTTGCCTCCAGATGGCCCCACAACTACTTAAAACACTTTAAAAGTGTTTTTAAAATGGCTTTTTAGCGCGCTCAGCGCTCCAGTCCCCTTCCTCTTCTCCCCTCCTTCCCCAGCCCAATCCCGCCTCCCAACCCACCCCGGGCACCCTGATTGGTCTCTTGGCCACATATCATAAACCCTCCCAGGGCAGCCCTCTGCCCGGCAGCCCCTGTGGCTAAGAGCCCCAAGGTGATGTGTCCGCAGATGTCAGCAGGGGAAGCCAATGAAGCCAGAAGTCAACAGACACCAACAAAAACTGTAAGTGTGGCACGGGTGGGGTGTAGAGCAATTACTCTACTCCAAAAAGCCCTTGCCACTCTACCTTACCTTTCGTTTTTATGGATTTCCATAGCCTCACACCACGCATACTTAGAGACTTATGACCACCTACCTAAATCTACTCAATACTGACTAGACTGTAAATGTTGCCTGCATTACATACTAACCAAACTACTTGGCAATGTTAGCATGTACCACACTTAGATGGAATTCTCAATTTAGCTTGCGTCACATCTAGACAGGATTATGCATGTTAGCATGTACCACACTTAGATGGAATTCTTGACTTAATTCTGCGTCACATCTAGACAGGATTGTTAATGTTAGCATGTACCACACTTGGATGGAAATTCTTGAATTTAGTATGCGCCGCATCTAGACAGGACTATGAATGCTAGCATGCGTCACACTTAGAAATCATGATCACTAGCCTTCCTCACATCTAGACAGAATTTTGAAATTAGCAAGCGCCACACACTCAGAAGGAATAGTGAATGATGACAAGTCTCACACCTAGACACAATTGCAAGGACAGAAAGGCCAACTAACCAATCCACTAACAATCTCTTCTCTCTGCATACACCGCTCAAACTCTAACCAAACGCAACCACAACTCTAACACGCAGCAATCCGCACAAACTTCACTACACTGCAACAACAAAACAAACCACACATAGACTTGCACAACAGCACACGACGACTAAGGACCGCAAACACCCCAAGCTCAACCAACGGACCCACCGGGCTGAGGCTGTCAACAGCAAATCACTGCTCTCTTGCACTTTTCCAGCTTATTCCCACTAACTCACCCACCCATCTCCCTCTTTCAGAGCCGCCAGAGCGCCAGGGGACCACACCGGAGGTGATAGTGCGTGGTATAAATATCCTTTAACATAAACATTAACATTAGCCTATTACTACTGTTAATGCTTCGGACAACCCTAAATATAGAGTAATAAAGTAAGTATGCTGATGACAGTGGTGAGGTACTGTTGAGGCATGCAGGGATGGTCTATGGTGGGGCAATAAGGGTGTGCTTTGATGGGCTAGGTTGGGGGGCAAGTAGGCGTGGCATAGAGTGGGTGAGGGTAAGCGGGGAGAACTCGTGGGCATGGAGGGGTTGATGTCAGTATCCACAGTCCTTTGGGAGGAGGATATAGTATTACAGACAGTGCCCCATATTTAACTCTGTTGACTTGTCTGGGTGTGATACCTAGCATTACGAGGGCCTATCCCGTAGACGACAGAACAGAAGGGTGACGAATTGAGGCAAGAAAACAAGACTGTATGAGAAATGGAGCATAGATTGTTACCATTAGTGGTCGATGTGGACAAGAAAACTAGTGGAACTATGCCCTCTACCCACAACCCAGTGCGCATAACCTTTCTCAGCCACCTATATCATGTGAAATAGTCACAAACTCCCCTACCTCACATACTGCCCCTCCTACACTCCACCCTAACCCAACACATACCCCTCACAGGTGCCCTCCATCTCCTCCACTCCACCTTTAATAATGTAAAGCTGAAATAATCTCTGCATTTTACAAATGTACAATCTAGAGTGAAAGAACCACAGTGAAAGAAAATGCATTTGATGATCACCTGCTGATAGACATTGTTCCCCACATCTTTCAACGTTATGCACCCACCCCTTTCCTAATCATCCACCATTTACGCCTCGTACGTAAAATGCCAAAGACCATAGCCATGCCACGCTATCCACTCAGTATTATACCTGCAGCAATCTGTTCATCGTGCTTCAGTACAAAACACAAAGAGCCCTGCTCTTCTTAGCTGGGACGTTAGTCTTCCAGCGCTGGGAAATGTTGATGACAGCGGGTGCATTGTTGGTGGAGGCCCTGAAATGTGCTTTTTGTCACCGGAGGTACTTGAAATAAATTGAATCAATGCTGCGTCTGTGGATTAGCTCAGCAAGCTTTGCCTGAAATGCATTACCTAATTACCTGCAGGGCACGGCCAGCAAGAAACACAAGTGCCCTTCATTAACCATTCAGGAATGTTACTCGAAAGAGAGCAACACATAGAAAGATGGATCCATTTTTGAAAAGGAAAGCAACGTTGTGTCATATATTTTACTGCCCACTTCGACCACTTGTTATGATGGGGGGGTGCATCTTTAATCGTTGATATTGATACGTTTATTGTATATGATCGCCCAAAAATCCTGAAAGCTTCCCTAGGTACATGTAGCAAAAGAGGCCCTTCTATAAAGAAATGAGGACACAGTCAGACCAGAGACCTTTGCAGAGGGCCATGGGCACACATTAGCGATGGGGAGCTGGCGGTGTGGCGAGGAGAGGCAGGCTGATGCATGGCCAGAAGATGGGGTTGCCTGGGAACACATGTTCATACTTCGCAAGTGATGTGTCTTTTTTTGGTTGATTGTGATATTCTGGTGTCTGCTGGTGTGCCGGCTTTCCTCCTGCAAAATACACTCATGCATGCATCCAACAGACACACACACCTGAACACACACACACACACACGCACGCACACACACACACGAAGACACATCAATTGAAAGACTTCATACATTTTTAAAAAAAGAGAGAGATTAACACCGTTCGTGCCTTGCCTGGCTAGTTTGTATGCGTTGCATGGTATTTAGGATGCATACATGCCATCCATTACCAATATGTTAGTACATGATGCACATATCCCACATTATGAATATTTTCACCATGGGTATATAGAATGATTAGACAATCTGTAATACCACTTACATTCCAAAACATGCATGCTATTGTAATTTATATGGAGACATGTTATTTTCTTTCGTTTAATGCGCAGTGTGCAGACTCTATACTTTATGTATATGCTAGTGTTGTATGAAAAGAGAACATGTATCAGCAATAATGTCGCCTATGTTGCATATATGTTCCCTCTTCGTGCAGGCTGGGTCAGCTCAATGTTAGTGTTGGGTGTCCAGAACCCGGAGATGACTTGGGATGGGCCATGCCATCTGAGCATAAGCAGTGCATCACAGGGCTGGATGCTGATCCTTGGTTTTTTCAAACACATAAAACTGTCTTGTTAAACTTATGTTTATTGCCACAACTGGCGAGCATATGCTGAGTAGAAGGGCGTTCATGTCCACATGTTACATATGTTCCTGTCTCCACCAGGCACCAAGAGTCCAGTTTTAATGGGGACGCAGAGAGGGTGAGTGATAGATTGCAACTGCCGCCTTATTAAGGTCATCCTCACAGGACTATATTAGCGTCTTATATAATTGGGAAGGGGGTAATGGTGCCTGCAGTGTTAATCAATCGAGTTAGAACAGAGGGATCACTAAAAGAAAAGAAAAACCTGACCCGCGAAATTTAATTCACAGATACTTGAAAAATATATATATTTGGGGATTTTAAATCGTTCATGTAACTGTGCAAAAGTAAATAAACAAGTACCATCCTGTAGTTGTAACTGCTAAGGAATCTGGTCACCATGGAGATTCCCATGCATACTCGTCCTTGGCACTTAAGGGGTTAATGCCAGAATCTGTGGCTCTGTTGTGTTCTCGTATTTTCACTAGTGTGTGCTCCTGAGAAAGTTCGGTGACAGCTATTCCTGTCAGTCACGCCTTAGCTTAATGGTCACAAAGCGTTTTTCAATGGGAAATAGTAACCCACGTCTGCAAACCTCTCTTCTCTCCTCCTAGTTCCTGTAGGCATGGCCCATGGCATTCATATTGGGCTGTCCTGGCACTCAAGTTGTGGTTCCTCAGCCATGCAGGCGTTCTGGCAAATGTTCATTGAGGTTGTCCTGCGGGCTGAAGATGAAGGCTGCCCTTTGGAGAACTACTGTTAATTGGTTTGTTTATAACGTGCTAAGTACCAGAGACCATTATCTAAGCATAACAGACCCAGGCTTCCAACCTGTGTTGCTGCATTGTCTTGCTTCTAAGACAAAAGCTTGGCCCCTGAGCTATTCTCCAGGCCTGAATGATAGGCAATTAGTGAAGCACCAGGAGCCGGAGGTAGGTACCAAAGAAACGCTTTATTCCTGTGGTGACATATTACAGAAACATGATCGTCCCAGCAGATATGTAGTAGGATATGAAGGTGTAAGGGCCATCTACCGAGAGAAGGGGCCCTAGACATGGAACCGACCTTGATAGGCTCTATTTCGTTGTCTTTGTTTGTTTTGTTATAATGGTGGCAAGGTCACAGGTTATTGTCAAGGTGTAGCCCACACCTCTTTTGTTTAGTAGAGAGAAAGGGGGGTTAACCTGGATACCTCACATCTGTATTTTTAAAAAGGAATTAGATTTTCCATGCAGTTATCTCATGTTTTGTGCTTAGTTGCAAGAGGTTTTGTTTGTTGTATTTCATCTTACTGCATTGAGAACACCTCTTATAAATACAGTGGGGGCTCTTATGTCCCAAGTGTGGTCAGCATTCTAGGCTATGTAATGCGGTCCGGCGCCCCCTATGGGGTCCTTATTTGATAAGTTACGTAATTCCTGTGATTACAGCTGGGCTCTGTTGGGCCCTAATATTCCACGATGTTGCACGTAGTCGCGTGCCCCCTTCTCTCACTATTAGTGAGCCTCAGTTGTCCCACTCAGCAGCTCTCTCAAACAACATTTCAATCACAGACTCTCATTACATCATACATGCGGGAGGCAAGACCGGGTAGAAAGGAAGCACATCAGAGCATCTAGCTGTCACTGAGCCCGGCACCTCAGTGTGACTGCTGGCAGCTACTCCTTCCGACCCATTGGAGTTTGCGAGCCATCCCCTGTATTTTCAAATTACATTTTTCCTTTACTTGCGAGTCTCAGTTACTGTTCTGCCCATACCTGGTGTAACATGATTGCTGAATAAACTGTTCTTTATTAATGATGTTTTAACCCCTTCCGTGCTCAGGGTGTACATATATTTTCCCAATTTGCATGGGAAATCATTGAAGTCTTGCAAGTGAGAGGTTAATGAATGTTGTTTGTATGATTGTGTTAAGTAGCTCTTTCATGCCCTCTGGTGTGGACGCTGGGAACACTTTTACCGAAGTGAATTCTTGTGGTAGGACTGGTTGCACTGGGTGTTGCATACACGCTCTATATCCTACAGGACAAGCTTGTTCACTTCTTTCTTTTCTTTTCATGCTGAGACTTGTAGTGCCACTTTCCAAGAAAGCAAAGAAAAAGCCAGAACTGGGGGAGCATCTCCCGCATGATACAGGCATCTATGGGTATTGCAAAATGGCATTGCGTCGGGCAACTCCTGTGTTATCATGTGCATCCGATCTGCTTCCTGCTGCAGCCTGGCTAGCACCACCTTCATGCATGGCGGCTTTTCCCTGGGTGATATATTCTCATGTGGTCCTTGTATGCAGAGCGGTCAGTCTGATCCATTTCACGCTACATGAGATTTTCACTCCACAGCTTGTCACGTTCAGTCTGGGATTTCTAGCTTCCCTTGGCCTGGTTTCCCTCCCTGCTTTATCCTTTCCCCTCAATGCATGTCTTCCTGCTTTATCCGAATGGAATGCCAGGAGCGTGTCTGCAATGTTGTGTGTGACTGTGATTCCACCCAGGGCAGTTGGTAATGATGTAGCCTGGGTGGTGGGAGTCCGTGGGCGCCCATCCGTCTGTACTTCCTAATCCCTTTATGTACCTCATGCGACCTGATTGACAGTGAAACCTGACTAAAGCAACTTGAAGAGTTGACCGATGACTACCTGAGTATCCTTTACATGTGAACATAACAGCAGCTCGTACCTGACAAGGGAGAACTCGAGAGCTCTTTGTACAGTGTGTTGGGTCATCTGGTCATAATGGCACCATTGAGAGAAAGAGGGAAAGCTTCAGGACTCTCAGAGTTACATGTGAAACACTAGCTCGGTGAGTGAAATGCTCTCTTCTAAGGTCAGCCTGTCATCGTCCGGAGGACAGGTGTTTCCAGAGCAATACAATGATGAATCATGCCCTTTTAATCAAAGCACTTCAGATGCCAAAAACTGTGCTGGCGAATGCTTGGCATGGTGAAAGGCTTGTATAGGCAGGGACCCATGTAACTGTATAAGGATAACCTGCGAGAAGGCAGCACCTCAACAGGCAGGATCAGGTTTACACTGATTTCCAGGAAGGAAGTTGGGGTCTGGCATGCACAGTGAGTGGCAATGTGAGGATTAAGTGGGGCTGGCAACTGAGAAGGGTGCAGGAGAGCAGTGTGAGGTAAGGTGACCACTGTGAGGATCGGAAGTCACTGTGGAGAGGGGGTGAAAGCAATCTGAGTAATGGGGACTGCACTGCTGAAGGGGAGCTCAGGGAACACTGAGGGCCAGGGATCCTGTGACGCATAGAGAACTTGTGGAGAACTAGTCTCGCAAGAGCGACTCCAGCCGTCATCTTGCGAGACTTCTCCAGGGGCACGGGAGATTGATGAGTGTTAGGCAGAATCCTGTGCAGGTCCCTTGGGGAACACTGCAAAAAGATTAAGACTACAGGAGTAAGTAGTAAACCCAATTGGTAGCAGTCTGCACCACCCAGATTTACCTGGTAGCTGTGGCTGAGCAGTCAGACTTCTCTCAAGAAGAGTAGGGCAGTAGATAGAGTATACACAATAGGGCTAAAAAAAAAGTAGAGCAAACAAACACTGACCAGAGCTTTATATCAAAAGTATTTAATCATTTATTTAAAACACACTTTAGGCAATACACTAGCACTCTAAATCAAAAAGCAAGTTAAAACACAGTCAGGGAAAGTATACACACCTCCCTCGATAACTACTAGACAAGTCAGAGTTAAAGCACCACGATTTGTTAAAACAGATGTGAGCGCGTAACCTAGATGGCACTCCAATAGTTAAGTTAAAGGGAGAGAAAAAGGCAGAGCATAGAAATAAAACAGGTCCCAACACTTTTAGAAGTTCAAAGCAAGGGAGTAAGGTAGTATACACTGTAGAGCCAAAGTTCATAGGCCAGGCCCATTTTAAATGGAGCAAAGCGAAATGTACCCAAGATCACACAGCTTAAAATGCACTAAAAGTCTTTGCAGAATGTTCAAAAGAGGTTGGGGTGATTCAAGAAGTTACAGTTAGAAGGTCTGGGGCCAACCCAGTTGGAAAGCCAAGGATTTTAGGGTCACCTTGGGCAAACCGAAGAAAGGGAGGCCAGGCAGAACACAGTACCTTAAAGAGAGAGGAAGCTGCAGCGGTGACATTTGTTACTGGCAGTGGTTGCAGTTCATTGTTCCGATCAGGGGAAGAGAGGATCTCATCGAGGAGGAAACTTGGAGTTGTTGCACTGCACAGGGATGAAACCAGCCGTGAAGTTAGTCGGTAAAAGGTGCGTTCCTTTTATTCGCGGTCAAAGTGGTGAAGCTTGGCTATCCGGCCGCCGGGGTGCTTGGCACGGGCGATTCGACCAAGAGACGTCTTTGGAAGGCGAAAGGGGTGAACTGGTTGATCCCACCTGTTCAGAGAAAGAAGACTCGTCCAGCAGAAGATCTTCTCTTGTCGTTGGGAAAGTGGTGAGTTAGTTGCAGCAGGGCTCCACTGGTGGTTTCGTCATTGCAGATGGCTCAGCTTCTTCCCTCTTCAGATTCTTAGGTCCTGTGGCGACTTCTGAAGTTCCAGTCCCAAAGGCCCTGCTTTTATGCAGAAAACCCCCCATTCAACAGCCTAGCTGTCACTCAAACATGCTAAGTGGTGATCCGGGCGGCTCACCACTGGCCCAATCAGAACAGAGTGCGACTTGAGTTACTAAGGCAAGGCAGTCCAGGGTGCCAATTCCCCTCCCCACACATCCTGTGGAACCCAGACAGAGGGGCACCATTTGGAGGGATTCTGTGGAGAAGCCCGCCAAAAAGTGGAACAAAGGACTCGACCTTGGTTAGAGTTACAGAGACGGGCACGAACACCATTTTAGAAAAGAGTTCTGGCAAAAAGACCCAACCGTTGATTTAATATTAAATAAATAAACCGGCGGTATCTTTAACATTGCACCAAAAAGTGGTGCGTTTAAAATCAATGGGAAAATCCCATAGGAAATATTCCGGTGGAATATTTTGCGTGGTAACCACTGCCACCAGCCAGAAACTCGACAAGGGGGGACTGGACAATGCCCCCTTGAAAACAGACCCAGGGGCAATCGAATTAACCCCTTCCAGTACTTCCACAATATGATGGTTTGTACTTGTTCTGGTCACAATTCTGGACTAGTAAAGTCAATGGTGACTTCACATGCCCTGGGAGACAGTAGTCAGTCCCAGGGTATGGAGTCTATGTTTGGGGGTCACTATGACACCCCTGTGTTACTGCACTGAGGGTGCTGTGTAAAACACATGAAAAACAGATGATACCATATGGAGTAAAAGACCCCATAGCCCTTAGGCACATACAAAGTCAAAGACATACCTCAAATCATGCCTAAGAGTGGGAGGAAAAGAGTCTCATTCTTAGCAGGAGAAAGAAACAAACCCCGAAAATCCAGCAAAGCTGCTGGGGGACTCACTAGGTTTGGGAAATTAGCCTTATAAGAGAATTCTCCCTAACATTAGCCACCCCACCCCCAGACTAAGGGACAGGAGGATTGAATCCACTCCTGGATGAATCTCATACCTCTAGTCGGTTATAAACACCCTAGAGAGACCATCAGCATTTTGGTGGTGATACCTTGACCTGTGTTCAATGGAAACATCAAAGGTTTTCCTTTGTAAGCTATATGGCCTACAAACCCTTGGAGGAACATCTTCCTTTTTAAATCTACAGGGGATCTGGTTGACCAGTCCCTCAGAAGTTGGTACAACTTCTGAATCTGTGTTAGGCTTTTTCAAGGGGTCCTTATAAGGGATTCCCTTAGATCTAGAGGGGCCTCCAAGGTTCCTCACCACCTCTCTGTTGGGAGCAGGTTGGATCTCAGGCCTCTTGGTTGGAGGGGTTGGAGTTAGGCAATCTACCTGCTTCCCATTCCTCTTCGATCTTACCTTACCTACTTTAGGAGTTTCACTCCCAATACTAGGATTTGAGTTGGAGTCTTCAGTAGAAGGTCCAACAGTTTGAAGGTTTTTGGCCTTAGACTTTTCTTTTCTGGTTTTCCACCAGCACTGACAATTACCAGTTCTCTTAGGTTTAGAGAGGGGTCCAGTTGGTCTATCCACCTCTTCCTCAGAAGCAGGGGGAGTCAAAGACTCTAAAACTGGGGGAACAATGATGGAGCTTGGTTCGGGCTCCCATTTCCCTAACATACTAGCCTGAAATTTGCCTGGGTCAGAGGTCAATTTACCAACACCAGGGCTTGTAGTGGGGTTATCTGTAGAGGTTCCCACAGGCTTAGAGTGGTCCCTAAAGGTGGCCTCACTAGCCAATTTGGTTAGGTTATGTGTCTCCATACTGGGAGACCTGGGTGTACTGGATACTACTCCTAGAGTTTTTAGATCATTCCCCAACAGGACTCTCCCAGGCAACTCAGTCTGAACACTGACAGGGATCCTCAATGTCATGTTATTACACTGAATGAGGGCTGGTAGAATAGGAACCATCTGGACAGGGCCTCCAGAATTTCTAGTGGGACCTTTGGGTGCCTTAGCCACATCCTCAAGTTTGAAAAAGCTTTTATCCACTACTGTTCTGCTAGCCCCAGAGTCTCTCCTGGCAGGAGTGTCCTGGCCATTGATGAGAACACTGTCCATATAATATATTTTAGAGTTTGGTGGTAGGGAGTCATAGATTTCCCTATTCTGGCTGCTAACCAGACCCATAGGCTCTAATGATACACTTGCTTGAAGACCCAAGGGTTCTTCAGCAAAGACTTCAAAGTGAGCACTAGCCACTTGTATGTCCTCCTCGGGAGTGAAGGCTAAGGAGACTGTGCTGATCCCTGCAGGTTTACCCTTACATCTGGGATCTCCTTTGATGTGGTTAGTTGCCCCACAGAGCTAGCATGTTCCAAATGCTCTCTGGAATGGTGGCTTGTTCTGACCTCCTTCTGGGTTGTGACCAGAAGGTACACTAGCCTGATGGGGTTTCCCTGGTGGCTTACCCTGGTTATTTGTTTTTTTGTGGCCCTCATTGGTATGGGAGGTATTAGAAATCTTTTGGTTCCCTTTTGGTGGCTGCTTTCCCTCATCCTTTTTCTGAGTGACCCCTGAATCCTTGTGAGTAGCCCTGTTGGCAACCCACAAGTCAGCAGCCTTAGCTAGCTTCCTAGGATCTATTTCCTTTGAATCAGCTAAGTGCTGTCTGAGCTCAGGAGAGCAGGCATCATAAATTGACTCCAACATAACAAGATTTCTCAATCCCTCATAAGTGTTCACTCTGTAACCCTTAATCCATCCCTCTAAGTTCTTCAAACCTTCATTCACCCAGGTAGCCCAAGGGGTACCATCATTCTTTTTGAGGGTCCTAAACCTCTTAAGGTACTGGGAAGGGGTCTTCCCAAATCTAGCTATTAAAGCTAGTTTTACACATTCATAGTCCATCCTATCCACCTCCCCCAACTCCATTACCACATCAGATGCAACAGGGGGGAGCCTAGAGAACAACCAAGGAAGCAACTGATTCCCTGTGATGTCCTGGAGCCCATGATTATACTCAAACATAGCAAACCAATCTAACACATCCAATTTAGGTTCATACATACCCACAATCTCTTTAGGCATCCAGGGTCTTTTGGGACTGGAACTCCTAGAGGATCCGGGGAGAGAAGTATTTTCAACAGACAATTTCTTCATCTCTAGCTCATGCTTGAGCTCCATTTCTCTGAGCCTTAGTTCTTGGTGCTTTTGTTCAGATTGGACACTAATTCCTTTGAACTCTAATTCAAGCCTCATTTTTTCTAGTTCAATGAATGCAGGACTTAATGTGGGACCTGACAAAGGTCCAGTAGCCACATCTTGAGGTGGTAGAGCAGTCAGAGGGCCAGTGGGGACAGCTACATTGGCCTCACATTCCTCTTCCAACTCTATAACATTACTATCAAGACTTTGATTCATATCACCTTCATTACTGTTGGTTACATTTGCTGAGGAGGTAGGTTCCTCTGAACCACTACCCAGACTTTGGTTTTCTAACAATCTTTCTATCAGTTCCATTTTCTTGCCTTTTACAGGGAGATCCTTATGTCTACAAAGAACTCTTAAACAATCAGCAGTTTTTACAGAAAGGGACTCCTGGCTGTAACTTTCCATAGTTGACGTGTTAAAAAAATAGCTTTTCTAGTGCTAAGCTTTGTGGTTAGTTGCATTAAAGTATCAGAAGCACTCTACAATGTATACTCAATACAAATCCCACCGCTGTACACCAGTGTTAGGCAGACTCCTGTGCAGGTCCCTTGGGGAACACTGCAAAAAGATTAAGACTACAGGAGTAAGCAGTAAACCCAATTGGTGGTAGCAGTCTGCACCACCTAGATTTACCTGGTTGCTGTGGCTGAGCAGTCAGACTTATCTCAAGAAGAGTAGGGCAGTAGATAGAGTATACACAATAGGGCTAAAAACACAGTAGAGCAAACAAACACTGACCAGAGCTTTGTATCAAAAGTATGTAATTACTTATTTAAAACACACTTTAGGCAATACACTAGCACTCTAAATCAAAAAGCAAGTTAAAACACAGTCAGGTAAAGTATACACACCTCCCTTGATAACTATTAGACAAGTCAGAGTTCAAACACCACGATTTGTTAAAACAGATGGGAGCGTGTAACCTAGATGGCACTCCAATAGTTAAGTTAAAGGGAGAGAAAAAGGCAGAGCATAGAAATAAAACAGGTCCCAACACTTTTAGAAGTTCAAAGCAAGGGAGTAAGGCAGTATACACTGTAGAGCCAAAGTTCATAGGCCAGGCCCACTTTAAATGGAGCAAAGCGAAATGTGCCCAAGATCACACAGTTTAAAATGCACTAAAAGTCTTTGCAGAATGTTCAAAAGAGGTTGGGGTGATTCAAGAAGTTAAAGTTAGAAGGTCTGGGGCCAACCCAGTTGGAAAGCCAAGGATTTAAGGGTCACCTTGGGCAAACCGAAGAAAGGGAGCCAGGCAGAACACAGTACCTTAAAGAGAGAGGAAGCTCCAGCGGTAGCAGTTGTTCCTGGCAGTGGTTGCAGTTCATTGTTTCAACTAGGGGAAGAGAGGATCTCATGGAGGAGGAAACTTGGAGTCGTTGAACAGGGATGAAACCAGCTGCGGAGTTCGTCGGTAAAAGGTGCGTTCCTTTTATTCGCAGTCAAAGTGGTGAAGCTTGGCTATCCGACCGCCGGGGTGCTTGGCACAGGCGATTCAACCAAGAGATGTCTTTGGAAAGCGAAAGGGGCGAACTGGTTGATCCCACCAGCTCAGAGAAATAAGACTCGTCCAGCAGAAGATCTTCTCCTGTTGTTGGGAAAGTGGTGAGTTCGTTGCAGCAGGGCTCCACCGGTGGTGTCGTTGTTGCAGATGGCTCAGCTTCTTTCCTTTTCGGATTCTTAGGTTCTGTGGCGACTTCTGAAGTTCCAGTCCCAAAGGCCCTGCTTTTATGCAGAAAAAAACCCATTCAACAGCCTAGTTGTCACTCAAACATGCTAAGTGGTGAGCCGGGCGGCTCACCACTGGCCCAATCAGAACAGAGTGCGACTTGAGTTGCTGAGGCAACGCAGTCCATGGTGCCAATTCCCCTCCCCACACATCCTGTGGAACCCAGACAGAGTGGCACCATTTGGAGGGCTTCTGTGGAGAAGCCCGCCAAAATGTGGAACAAAGGACTCGACCTCGGTTAGAGTTACAGAGACGGACACGAACTCCATTTTAGAAAAGCGTTCTGGCAAAAAGACCCAACTGTTGATTTAATATTAAATAAATAAACCGGCGGTATCTTTAACATTGCACCAAAAAGTGGTGCGCTTAAAATCAATGGGAAAATCCCATAGGAAATATTCTGGTGGAATATTTTGCGTGGTAACCACTGCCACCAGCCAGAAACTCGACAAGGGGGGACTGGACAGTGCCCCCTTGAAAACAGACCCAGGGGCAATCGAATTAACCCCTTCCAGTACTTCCACAAAATGATGGTTTGTGCTGGTTCTGGTCACAATTTTGGACTAGTAAAGTCAATGGTGACTTTACATGCCCTGGGAGACAGTAGTCAGTCCCAGGGTATGGAGTTTATGTTTGGGGGTCACTATGACACCCCTGTGTTACTGCACTGAGGGTGCTGTGTAACACACATGAAAAACAGATAATATCCTATGGAGTAAAAGACCCCATAGCCCATAAGCACATACAAAGTCAAAGACATACCTCAAATCATGCCTAAGAGTGGGAGGAAAAGAGTCTCACTGTTAGCAGGTGAAAAAAACAAACCCCAAAAATCCAGCAAAGCTGCTGGGAGACTCACTAGGTTTGGGAAATTAGCCTTATAAGAGAATTCTTCCTAACAATGAGAGAGACTGGATGGAGTGGTGGCACCGCAGAGCCCTTCCTGCTGTGAGGGATAAGCAGCGAGACATTTAGCAGGACAAAGGCTGCTGCTTGTACTATAGCTGCACACAGATATGGTGCACTTATAAGACGCATAATGGACAGTGAATGTAACTGGTCCGCACTTTAATGATCACTTGTATATTCAGTAAATAAGGTCCCACCAGCTCTGAGTCTGAATCATACTTGTGAGACACAACAGCACTCTATGAACAAACAAGTTTGCTTTGCAGTACAGTTGTGGAAATGCTGGGGCACAGAGGGTAACTGGGGACAGTGTAAAGCAGGCTTAGGGTTCTGTGGGGCGTTGATACTACAAGCAAACACTAGTGGGCAAGGGCAGTACAAGGTCATTTGAGGGTCAGGGAGAACCAGTGGTCGAATTGGGTGGGAACCGTTGGGAACGGTGCTCATCTACTTTTTTAAATTAAGTCTCACAGTTCCTATACTTTTATATTACAGAGAAACCATTCCAGAATGGTTTAATTTTAAAATAAAAGTGTAGGAATAAGTTGAAACGTGTGTGTGTTTCTTGTGTACGCCTCACTGGGGATTTAAAGCTAGCACCTGCTGGATCAGCTTCAACCTCACATCACGGTTATACGTCTGGGCTACTGTTATTTATTCAGTGGCCTACTTGGGACAAAGACCATTCCCAAGCCCCATCATAGCCCTGTTCCCACATTAATTCAAATGTTTCTTTTGCATTCAAATTTTGACTTGTGCTAAAATCCAGGGAACGGGGTGGGGTGCCCAAATGTCATGTAGCCAGTAATGTCCGGAGAGTCCTAACGGGTAACTATTGCACAATTTGGTGCAGATTGGTGAAACAGTGTGGAATTATATAAGGAACAACGTTTCGCAAAGCCACAAACCCACAAACAAATTTTGACTTGTGCTGAAATCCGCAGAAAGGGGTGGGGTGTTCACATGTCATGAAGCAAGTATTGTCCGGAGGGTCCTAACAGGTAACTATGCACATTTTGGTTCAGATTGGTGAAACGGTGTGGAATTGTATAAGGAACAACGCATTGTCACAAACCCACACACAACATTTGATTTTTATCTATGTATTTTAAATGCAAGTAATCACATAAACAGTCAGTAAATGATAGATTAAAGTACAAGCTTTCAATGAAAAAACTATGTTTTCATGAAATAATGTGATAGTTTGGTTAATTGATCTTGCCCAAACAAGTCTTTTCTTACAGGGGTTCCTGAGTCTAGGTCTTGTCTGGGCTTCTCCTCTGAGCTCCCAGTTCTCTGCTTGACCCTGTCTCAGTCCCCCTCCCACCAACTGGTCCTGGCTAAGGCTTCCTGGAACCTTCCTGCTCGGAATAACAAACAGACTGTTCTTCACTTTCACCTTGGTCCCTCCTTCACTAACTGATGTTTTCTGGTAATCCCTGTGTCTAGTTTCTACCACTGGGTCTGTCCTGGTTTCTTCAGCTACTGTTACCACCTCCAACCCTCCCGCTCCTCTGGGTTCTATGTTCTCTAGGGTATCTCCACCTCCCCTCGATGAAACACTTCCAATGTCTTCATTACCACATTCCTTAAAACCTCCACCTGGTGTTGTTCCTTCCTCCATCTCCTCCATGTCACTCTCTCTTCTTGATGTTATCCCTCTTCCCTTTGAGTTTCACCACCTTTAGCTGCACCCCGATTCTCACCATATCCTTCCAGCTTTCGCTCCCTTCTCTTGTTGTTATCGCCTCCTCCATTGAACATCCAACTACTCAAGTTACAACTCCTCCTTTAACAAATCTCTGATGCTACCAGCACCTCAATTAACCAGCCTCCTTCTGATGTTACCACCTCCTTTGCCACCTTAACACTAACCACCTCCTCCTGTCCTCTTTCTCTCTCTAATGTTGCTGCCCCCTTCTTTAAACTCTTGGCTCTCACAACCTCTTGATTGTCCTCCATCTCTCCAGCCTAAGCTTCTTCCACCGCAATCCAGTATCAAACCTACTCTAAATGTGAGCCTCCTGCTCATGGAACCCACACTAAACTACTAACTAGGAGTGCTTTTATACTGTCGTCCTTCCTCTGTTTCAGTTAGTGTCTGCACCTTTGCCATGTAATTGATAAGGGGCTGGGATTGGTTGTCATCCCTGAGTGCACCTGGGGTTGCTCTGGGCTCACTGAGCAGGACCAAGTCTATGACTGGCCTTTATAACGTCTTGGATGATATTTATCCTCCCCTGACCCTCCCTAGTATTGCCCGTCCCTTGTCTTTCCAGTGTGTTAATTAGGTGCTAGAAACACACTGAATTTGCAAGGTACATACATTGTTTTGGTTTTCACATTGCACATCCAGTGAAATAGAAATATTGTATCCTCAACGTGAGAATCTGTTTCCGGGGAACAATGCCTCTTGAAATTTGTCATTTGTAATTAATTCTTTGTGTTTAGAAAATCGCAGATTGGTAACACTATTTCTGCAGGGCTGCAGCCTTCAACTCTATGAAATAGATGCTGTCAGTCACGTGGTAACACGCAAAGGAGTGATGCAACTCCGCCGCCTGAAGGAATAAGAGGGGCGTTCCTGAGCAGAGGCAGCAGTGCACGTCCGGAGCCCAAAAGCATAACCTCTCATACGTGTCCTCTGTAACGGGGACGTGTTCCACGGGGCCTGAGTGGTCGGAAGTCTGTCGACAACATTGATGACGAGGAAGTCAGTCTTGCCATTTTAGCCGCCCGGGTAGCGGAAGGAATACAGTCGGCTCTGTGACAACGGGGAGGCTGTGAATAGTCCTTGTGCGACCAGCCGTGCATGAACCTTGCGTTAAGGCCTCCTTATCATCACATGTCATGCTAGTGGTAGCAGCTCTGTTACAGAGTGCTCCTGCGCCACGTGGACCAATTTAAGAAAGCGCCAATGCTGTGCAAATGCGCTGAGGGTCAACTGGTGACCATAAATAGACCATAACTGTCTGAATGTGACAACAACCTCTAGAGGGTATATTTTGGCCCCATCATTATCTGAGGCAGTGGAAGGAATACGCACATCAGATTTTGGGGATACAGATCAAGGAAAAGTGAGGCACTGGGTCCTGTTTTGGTTTCCCCTGTGTTGCGGCCTCCAACAGAGCTGAGGTGCCTGTGCGCTCAGGCTGGATGGACGAAAACCAGGACAAGGCAGTGGCAGGGCCCATGCCAGCAGCTGTTGGTGCCAATGGAGGAATGCAAGTCCCTAGACAACAAGGTACATTGGCTCCCATGCCTGACTTTTGACAAATCAGGGGCACTGTCCAGTCTAGGACCAATATGATACTTGTGGATCAGCAGACTTGAAATGCTAAAGGTGAAACGAATGATGAGGCCAAGCTATCAAGGTTCATTTACCCGGTAGGCCCGCAGGTGCACCGAATCTTTAAAACCGTAGTGCCGACTGACAACACATACCAGGCAGCGAAGGCATGCCTCAAGGAACATTTTATGCCACTAGCCAACCTAGACTACGAATGTTTTGTGATGTACGTGGCAAAGAAGAAAGAGGACGAGTCATTGGACAGTTTTTATGGGCGACTCCGACACCTGGCTATGACACGTACCTGGGACAATGAGGACAGCATAGTTCGGCAGCAGCTGCTCCAAGGGTGCACGTCTGGCAAACTAAGGAGACAGGTACTGAGAGAGCCGGGTCCAACCCTGGCCCGCATCCTCGAGATGGGGTGGTCTTATGAATTGGCAGAAGTCAGAGCATCAAAGATGGACGCAGCATTGCGCACCCTGAAGGTGGAAGAGGTGTGTGCCATTGGCCGCCAGCAAGGGAACACGCCAGCCCGTAAAACGTGGTTCTCCCGGAGAGGGAGAGGGCCAGAGCCACCTGCACCATGCCCAAAGTGCGGATATGACCTCCCGCACCAAGGGGAGTGCCAGGCCAAAGGAAGTACGTGCGGATGATGTGGAACACAAGGTCATTTCACAAGGATTTGACACACTCCTACCTGACGGTTACAAGATCCTCTCTGTGCCCAGGCCCAACCGTGCGGGGGGAGGTGTGGCCCTTATCTTCCCTGAGTGGATTCCTGCCACTGTTACTCCCATGCAGACCTACTCCTCTTTTGAATGTCTTGTCTGCCGACTCTCTCTCTCTCCTAGCCATTCCCTTACCGTGGCTACTATCTATCGGCCACCTGGTCAAATTTCCTCCTTCCTCTCCGAGTGGGCGGACCTCTCCTCCTCACTCCTGTCCTCAACCACTCAACTCCTCTTTCTTGGAGACTTCAACATCCACCTGGATGCCTCCTGTCCCCCCTCTGGACTCTTTCACAACCTCTGTGACTCTCTCTCACTCTCTATTCTCCCGTCTGGGCCGACTCATTCTGCAGGGCACACTCTTGATGCCCTGATCTCCTCTGACCTTCCCCTCTCTGTCCCTCTCTCCACTCCTCTCTCCTGGAGTGATCACTTTCTCCTCTCCTCCCACCTCACCCACTCTACCCCACAGGCAAAGCCACCCCCATCACTGCCACCTTCCTTCTCGGTCATCCGACCCATGAAGCGCGTGTCAGTTGAGTCTTTCGCTGCCACCTTCTTGCCCCCTCCTCCCCCTTCGGCTGACTCCCACCCTGACACAGCCCTCTCCACTCTCCACTCTGCTATATCTGATACTCTTGATATCCTTGCCCCTATCATGAGAATCCGCCTGAAGCCCAAAGCCAAATGTAACTCCTGGTATGACTCGGATCTCGTCACCCTTAAACGAAAGTGCAGGGTGGCAGAGAGGAAATGGCGTGCTTCATGTTCATCCTCTGACAAACTGGCCTGTCGCCTGCTCCAAAGGCAATACCGGCTCTCCGTTCTCACCAAGAAGAGAGCCCTTACCCAAGCCCGCATCTCTGCGGCATCTAACAATTCGGCCGAACTCTCTAAAATCTGCAAGGAGCTGGCCAACCCTGCTGCAGTCTCTACCTCTCCTGTCCCCTCCCAGGCCCTCTGCATGGCACTGGCCTCTCACTTCATTTCAAAAACTCAGGACATCCTGTCCTCACTCTCCTCCTATAACCTCCCCCCCTCTATTCCCTGCCCTTCCTCTGGTTCTTCTGCAGCCACCCCTCCTCTCTCCTTCTCTTCCTTTCCCCTTTTTTCTGCTGACGAGGTTTCAAGACAAGTCCGATCTATGAAAGTCTCGTCAAAACAGGTCCACCCCTGTTCCTCCAAAACTATCAAGGACCACATTGACTCCTTGGCTCCTGCCCTTGCTGACTTCTGCAATCACTCCTTCGCCTCTGGAGTCTTCCCATCCCCTCTCAAGCACTCCCTTGTGCACCCCCTTCTTAAGAAACCCTCTTCCGACCCTTCCTGCCCAGCTAACTATCGCCCAATCTCTATCACTCCCTTCCTGGGCAAGCTCCTGGAGAAACTGGCCATCTCCCAGCTTAATCTCCATGCTGAATGTGTTGGTAGTCTTCATGACCATCAATTTGGCTTCAGAGCTGCCAGAAGCACGGAAACTGCTCTCCTGAACATCCGTGAGGACCTGCTCTCGAACCTTGACTCTAAGATTCCATGTGTTCTCATTTTGCTTGATCTCTCTTCTGCCTTTGATACTGTCAACCATACCATCCTGCTCAACCGTCTCTGTGATAACCTCGGTATCACTGGTCAGGTTCTGACGTGGCTGACCTCTTTCCTCTCAAATCGACCCTCCCAGGTCCAACTGGGGTCTTTCCTCTCTGACATCTTCTTCTCTACCTGTGGTGTCCCCCAGGGATCTAACCTCTCTCCCTGGCTGTTCAACCAGTATCTGGCACTTCTCGTCCACCACATTGCCGCTCTCTGCCCCTACTTTCAGTGCTATGCGGATGATACCCAACTCATTTTCAGGCTACCCTCGGCCTCCTCTTCTCCTTCCCTCATCTCTGACTGTCTTTCTGCTATCCAGGAATGGTGTGCCACCAACGACCTCTGCCTTAATGCCAGTAAGACTGAGATTCTACTCATCGGCACTCCCACTCCCTCCTTCCCTGCTGCTCTCTGGCCGGCCTCTCTGGGCCCTCTTCCTGCTCCTACCTGCAAGGCAAAAAACATTGGGGTCATCTTCGACTCCACACTCTCCTTCTCTCCTCACATATCCGACGTATCTAAGAAGTCACACTACCAGCTACACCTCCTCAGAGGTATCCTTCCTTTCCTCTCCTTCCCCCAGAAGCTCACTGTCTCTAGAGCCCTGTTTCTCTCTAAGCTGGACTACTGTAACAGCCTTTATCTTAATCTGCCCGCCTCTACTCTCCGCCCTTTGCAACTCATCCAGAACAGGACTGCAAGACTTGTCCTTGGCCTCAAGCCCAGGGACCGTATCTCTCCAGGACTGAAATCACTACACTGGCTCCCAGTACTGCGAGGATCAAGTTCAAAACCCTCTGCATTGTCCACAAGGCCGTCTGGGGCCTTGGGCCAAAATACCTTCAACTCTCTCTTCCTAAATATCTTCCTTCTCGAGCTCTTCGCTCATCCGCCTTCAACTCCCTCAGGGTCAGCCGCTTCTCCAAACAAAGAGTTGGGGGCAGATCTCTTTCCACTGCAGGGGCCTCCCTCTGGAGCAGCCTTCCTACCTCCCTGAAACTTGAGGAGAACCACCTCCGGTTCCGGAAACACCTCAAAACCTTCCTCTTTGCCTCCGCTTTCTCTCCCCCTCTCCCCTGCTAATGCTACTGAAACTGCACTGAATCTGCAACTGGGCCATTCACCGTTCTCGGCCCAGCCACTCTCCCCTCCACTGCCTCCACGGCAACCCCTGCACTACGGGACTGTGTCTGTATCCATACAGCCGCCCTTCCCAGCACTTGTCTGCACTTACCTCGCACTTGCCACCAGCTGGCCCTTGTTATTTATACTGTATGCTGTATGCTAATAACCCTGTACTGCACTTTCCCCTCTCCCTTTCCCCCATGCACTTTTCCCTTCCCCTCTACCCTTGCACTTGCGCGATCTGAATGACACCTGGCCTAGTAAGATCGTTGTCTGTCTCCCCTTGTTCCCCCCCTGCCTCGTCGCGCCTTGAAACACTTGTGTATAGGCGCGTTGCAAATGCCTTATCATATCATATCATATCATATCAAGGATGTGTTAAGATCCCACGCCGGTCATTGTTCCCAAGGGTCTGGGGGGACCAGGCAGCAATGTGCACAGATGACGCAAAGTGCTGTGCAGATTGAAAAAGAAGGGAATATGATGGTCCTTGAAAGAAGAAGAAGAAGAAGAAGAAGAAGAAGAAGAAGAAGAAGAAGAAGAAAAAATATTCTTCATCTCCAGTATAAGCACCACACAAGGAAGGAAGAGAAGACATTTCTATCAGAATTGTCCCAGGACCTAGTATGATAGCAACAAATGTTTGTCTCCTCCCCCAATCCCTTTACTTGTCACCCCCCCCAGCACTATCTGAAATGTCATCAGGCCTAGTACGATAGTCGCTTGTTTTTTTCCTCTCCCTCCTTTCTCCTCCCTCCTCCCTCACCTCTTGTTAATCTCTGGGTTGACCAGAAATGCAGTCAGGCCTAGTATGGTAGTCACCTGTCCCAGAAATGCCAATAGCAGCAGACATATGCCGAGACAGCACAGACATGGCGGTACTGAGAAGATGGGAAGGGAAAGGGATATACACGTGGGGCAATGTATATGAAGGGGGGGCATTCAGGGAGTTCAACTCAATGCAAGAGAGAAAGGGGATCCTGAGTGGGCAGTTCCTCTGGTACCAATGCATTCGCAGGATGGCTAAAGGCAGATGGGAGGGCTGGCCGGAGGAGCCACAAGCGGAACCATTGCTCACGCTGATGTATAATCCGTGTGACGGCTGGCGACCTGTTTCTAGACTGTACAACGTATTAATAGACGCACCCAACCCCAAGAGCGTGTCACTAAAAGAAAAGTGGGAGGCACACCTGGGCACTGTGATAACCGAAAAAGAATGGGAAAGGATACTGGGTTACCCCAAAGCTGTGTCAAGGAACCATTGCTTTAAACTGATGCAACTGAATGTGCTATACCGCACCTACATGACTCCGCACAGGGTAGCCACATTCAACAAGAACGCTAACTCACAATGTGCATGGTGTGGTGGAGAGGGGGCCGACATGATACACATGTTCTGGGGGTGCGGGCGGGTGCAAGGCTTTTGGGCGCACATAGAACAAGCTTGCAGAGCGGCTGCTGTAGTAAGGTTTGAATGGTCACCGAAGGAGTGCCTGCTCGGTGCCTACCCCAGAGCAAGCAAGCAAAAGCATGTGCTCAGATTCATGGACCTGGCGTGTGTCTTAGCCAAAAGAACCATTGCCATGTCTTGGAAAAAAGCAGGGGGGGCCACAACATGGTAAATGACATAGAGAATTTGAGAGGAGGGCAGAGGCGGAAACCAAAGTGTGGATGGAAGGGTTCAATAGATCTGAGCAAGAATACAATGATAAATGGGTCGCATGGAAGGCATTGGTGTGGGGCATGTTCCACCCATCAGTCGACAAAGTTCCCTGAACGAGCTTGGTACCTTGGAACATGTTCATCTTATGCTTGCACAACTGCCCACCCACATCCATCTGACAATGGCTGATAGGGACGTCAGGAATTGAGGGATAAGAACTACGCCCCATGCACCAGGAACCTGCCTCGCTGAACTATGAAACACATCATAAGAACTGTGTAGGAAACTGTTTGTTTGTTTTATTTTTTTTATTTATTTGAAGGTTACCATTAAAACTTGGCATTAAATGTATGGTCTGAAAAGTAAACGATACGCTGAAATGCATCGCTGTGCCTAACGAAATGCCAATAAAAAACACTTTAAAATAAAAATGGTATTCTGCTGTCTGTTTAACATTTCCTTCCTATCTATGTTTTAGCTCTTGCACTATCTGAAATGTCGTCAGGCCGAGTACTATAGTTAATTTAACATTTCACATTCTTGTTGTTCATGGCCTGTAAGAATGTCATTGTATTTTCCCTCCCTTGCCACTTTGAAACACATTGTGTATAGGTGCTATATAAATAAACGATCATATCATAAACAAGATGCATGGTCAGCGTGAACAGCGTGAACAGGGCATACACTCCAGTACTCGTGGACACTGGGGCCTCAGTGAACATGATGGTGCAAGGGCATTACGAGGCGCTGCCAGGCCCACCGACACTAGATGCAGCAAAGCAAAAAATGTCACGCTTGTGGCAACCAGTCCGATACCTCTGAAAGGGGTCTTTGTATCCAAAGTTCAGCACGTCGGATTGTCCTTAAAAGCCAGGTTCTTCGTCACGGACATCAGCAAGGACAATTTGCTTAGTGGCACAGCAGCGGAAGCACTGGACATTGTAAGCTTTGCGTATGGAGTGTAGCAGAGGACATCAACACGATGCTTGAAAGGTTGAAGGTTTTCAAAAGGCATTGGGAAGATGACAGGCGAGCCAGTGAAACTCCACATTGATGGATCGGTCCTCCCTGTGGCTGAAGCATAGACGGATACCTTTCCATCTGCGAGAACAGGTAGACAAACAGCTCGAGTGAACTGGACATAATTGAAAAGGTTGAAGGCCCCCATTCCATGGGTGTCCCCAATAGTACTGGCGCAAAAACCAAAGCAGCTGGGATCAGTACACATATATGTGTGGACATGAGACTCCCAAACCAGGCGATCAAGCGCAAAAGGCATCTGACCCCTACAGTGGAGAATTTGGTCGGAGCACTTTAAGGAGCCCAAGTGTTTTCTAAGTCAGATCTGAGGGCCGGGTACGAGCAGTTGGACCTCCACCCTGAATCCAGATACATCACCACTTTCACGATGCACCGAGGCCTGTACCAATACAAACGGCTCCGCTTTGAGGTGTCATCTGCGTCCGAAGTGTTCCAAAATGTCATCAGGGGAGCACTAGCGGCCCTGGAGGGAGTCATCAACATAAGTGATGATATTCTGGTTTCTGCAAGGTCTGAGGTAGAACACATGGTGAGGCTAGAGAAGACAGTGGAGAGGATCAAGCAACTAGGTCTCACACTGCACTGGGAGAAATGTGAGTTGCTGCTAAACAGAATCAAATTCTTTGTTTTCGTGTTCCATGAAGGGGGGATGTCACCGGATCCCTGGAAAAAACAGCACTTACAGGACGCCAAACCCACAGTGAACGTGCCAGAAATACGCAGTTTCCTCCGGATGGTTACTTACTGTGGCTGTTTGATTCCCAACCTAGCCACAATGTCGGAACCTCTGAGAAACTCTACCAGAAAAGACACTGCGTGGAGGTGGACCCCGCTGGAGCAGAAGGCCTTTGAGAACATCAAGAAGGCACTCACCGAGGAGGGGACCATGGTGTTTTTCGACCCTAGTCGAGAGTCGAAAATCAATGTCAATGCTAGCCATTTCTGGCCTGGGAGCAGTCCTGTCGCAGCGCGGCTTTGCTGGGAATGTGAAGCCGGTGGCCTATGCTAGCAAAGTCCTCTCCGATATTGAACAGCGATACTCCGAGATCGAGAGGGAAGCGCTGGCAGTCATGTGAGGATGCCACCATTTTAGACTGTACATTTTGGGAAAGCCGGTCACTGTGATAACAGACCACAAGCCACTGTTACTGGTCCCGGCTGGGTCGTCATCGAAGCCCCCGCCACACATTGAAAGATGGATGTTGGTGCTGCTAGAGTACGGGGTGAAGCTAGTGTACTGGCCAGGAGCCAACAACGTGGCGTACTACCTATCAAGGGGCACCAAGAAGACACAGAGGCTGATGAGCATGTCAGCCTGGTGGTTGAAACCTCCATGCCTATTTCGCTATCGGTGCAGGAATTGATGGAAGCCTCCAGTCAAGATGAGTTTTTCGGCCTCATCAGAGCAGCAATGCAGAGCGGGGATTGGAAGAAGGGTCTGATGGGCCTGAACAGGAAGCTGCAAGGAGCAAGGGTGGAGCTCGCAAGTTATGGCGTGTCCGCCTTGAGCTCTCATTCACTGACGAAGGGCTCCTGCTGAGAGGTGACAGGATTGTGGTCCGGATGGCACTAGTCCCACGAGTCATAGGACTGTCTCATTACGGGCAGCAAGGATCCGCCAAGGCCAGGTGGAGGCTCAAGGTATGGTTCCCAAACCTCGAGAACTATGCAGACGAGTTTGTGCAAGGGTGTGTGTGGTTTCAGGCTGCTGCGCCAGTATACCCGGCACCTCACATCGAGTCCATGCTGAGGAGTAAACAGCCCTGGGACTTATTATACATTGACTTTGGTTCTTTGTGATTATTGACCAGTGGTTTAGATACCCAGAGGTGGAGCTGGTGGGATCCACCTCGTTCGATCGCATACTACCTGTAATGGAGAAAATCTTCGCAACCCCTGGGTTTCTGGCGGAGATAAGCTCAGAACATGAGCATACATTCCAGGGGGAGAGCTTTGCTGAGTTTCTATGTGAGTGTGGCTTTTCGCATAGGAAGATATTCCCCAGATGGACAAGGGCTAACAGAGAATCCGAGCACTTCATGCGCACACTCAATAAAGTGTTCAGGATTGCCCAGGGGCAAGGGTTGTGCCCCAAGCGAGCTCTCTATCAGTTCCTACGGGAGTACAAGTTAAATCCTCACAGCTCTATGGGAGTAGCACCGGCAGAAGCGTTGTTCAGAAGGTGTGAGAGGACTCATCCCAGAAAAAGAATGAAGGCGTCTGGGTGAAATTGATGATGCCAGAGTGTTTGAAGAAAGAAGATCGAGGAACGAGCACGAGAACATGAGGAGAAACCTGCAACCCAATGACCTGGCAGTAGGGGATGAAGTACTGGTGAGAAACAGATATCCAGAGGGCAAGCCGTCTCTCCCTCAAGAGCCGCACCGCATGGAGGTGATCAGGACAAAGGGGTCGATGGTCACTGCTGTGGATGAACGGGGAGCAGTGACTCAGAACTCAAGTTTCTTTAAGAGGGTGGCGAGGGTGAGTACAGGTGTGGATTTCGGCACATGGGGCAGTGCTGGTGATGACGGACAGTGGTGTTTCCCCGACCTGGTTGGTCCTGATTTGGTAAGTGAAGAGCAACTAGAAGGACGAGAACCCCGGAGATATGCCAAGCGCGAGGGAAGGAGATTGCCCCCTCGCTTTCATGGCTATGTTGTTGACTATGTTGTTTCTGATTAATGGAGTCAGTTGATGGCAAAACTCAAGGACTATGTTTTGAAAAATGTTCTTCATGGTTAATACACTAATGTAGTTTGTTATACAGTTGAGTTGTGTTTCTGCTTATGGAAAAGGAGGGGGGTTGTGATTCACGTGGCAACACGCGACGGTGTGATGCTTTCTGACAACAACAATAACTTCTTCGATGCATCTTCTTCGATGCATTGTCTGAAGCTGCAACTGCATCGAAACCATGCCATCATTGTCAAGTGAAGGCAAATGATTTACCTTGCCGGGGCAGATTTCATTTACCACGCTGGAGGTTTGGGTCTCTCAATAGGGGAGAAGGTGAATTATTCCCCTACAAGTTCTCACAAAGGGGTTGGGCAGGGATAAGGCTTTTAGTGTTGGTCTGTTCTAATTGACTGACGAGGTGGGGGGACTCCAGGCCCCCAAGAAAGTGGCCTCAACTGTGGCACTGTGATTGTCCCCTGGTATGTGACAGGGTCACGGGTTGGTGGACAGGGATCCTCCCTATGCTGTCCCTGTGCCCAACATCCATTGGATTGGAGTGGCACACCGTCCCTGACTCACCACCTTTGAGGTCCTCAGAACCGGGTATGGGGTTCTTACAGTGAACAAAAATGCATTGTTTAATCATTACAAATTGACCATCAAAAGTTACAAACAGCAACACAGGCCATAGACATCCAAAAATTCACGTTATCAAAATTACAAATAGCACCAGAACCGCACAAGAATGATGTGGCAGAGTTCTGTGAAAACCGAAACCTAACACCGGTTTGTTGACCATCGTCACTTATAAACATTTTCTCTGCTTACATTCATTCTTCCTGGCTTTGCTATTTTGCCTTGAGACGGGTCGATTTCTGCTTGAGCATATGTTTGGCTGCATAAGTGCTGACCGCTTTTTAGTAACACATTTGTAACGGTTGTTTTGCCAGCAATGTGGTCATTTGAGATAGATTTTTTTCGTTTAGTGAAACTTAATGCAGCTGCACCATCTAGTGGTAGGAATCATATTATCTGTCATTGGACACAGATCCCAAGAAAATAATGTTTAGTTTAATATATCTGTTTTTGGTGATGTTTGAAATTCATTTTAAATCCGAGTCATGTTATTTACCTTACTTGAACGGTAATTTTCTGTTCACCTAAAATAGCCCCACCGAGATCTCTGTAAGTTTAATTATTGAGGCAGTTTTATACACAAATGTCTTTAGTGGAGGTTGTAATTTTCGGAGTTACATGACTCATTTATTAAAGGCTTCTCTTTTGTACTGCCTGCCAGGGCCTGGTCGTTATCCGATCTCGTGACATGACATGATTCACGCTGTGCTATGGGCTTTCATAATTGCAAAGGTTTATATACACAAAGGCAATAGGAGATCTTTAAAAGTTAAATCGTGAAAATTATTTTTGTAATGGACCCTTTTCTGGATGCACAATCGTAAAGTAGCGCGAATTCAGTGAAAAGGGAAAAGTCGGGTCACGCTAGCCAAATGTAGGTGTATTCATTGATTATAGAGAAATGTATTTACTTTGCTGGTTGTTTTAGAGTTAAAGTGGCCGCTTTTGGGGTAAGTTACATATCGAGTAGCCAGATGTCTGACAGATGGCACATTCTTGGAGGACAGCAGCAGGGAATAGGACAGTTGGATGTTAGCAATTTGAGCAGATTTGAGCTACAGGGCGCACAGATGGATGGATGGGGTGGGCTCTGAGACAGAGACTTGAAAGGGTGCACTTTGTGGTGGTCTTTAGTGGAAAACGGTGCATTTTAGGGTTAATATTTCATTGTGTTTCAATGGTTTGTGTTTAGAGTCGTCTATATCAAACCTTAACTAACGATCGTAATTGGCACAGACTTTTTGTGCAGACCCGCCATGCAAAGAACCATTTCCTTTCTGTTTTGGCAAGTGCATTCTGCCTTTCCCATATCATGTATTGCTTTCTGTGTTCACTGTTGTATACATAGTTTGTGTGTTCCTTATGGCACAACTCTGTAGCATTCTTTCCTTCCTGTGGAAATTATGTTGATCATGTGCAATAGGCAATGGTGAAATGCATATTGTTAAGTTGAGTGCCACGGTTCAGAAGTTAGCTCAGAGTGTGACGCACCCTTTGCAGAGATATGTGTTCATATGCAAAACTAGAATATCACATTCCAGCAAGGCTGGCTGAGCCTTTCCTATGTCTGAAGTTTATAAAACTGCCTGCACCTGTACTTGGTTTTGCAGAACAACATCTGCTAATATCGGCAATGTACCAATACCAGATAAGGGTTGCTATAAAAACGAACATATCATCCGTATGGTGAAGGTCTATCAATTGGTTTGTTCAGATGGGGTGTTGTAAAACCTAGGCAATCGCCTCAAACGATGGCATAAACTGTTAGTCCAAGAGGTGACTAAGTACCCAAATTCAAGACTATGGAACGACAGCGTTCATGTTTTTATCCTGGATTTACCAGCAGACGATACAGTGATCACGGTCAAATCATCTAATATATCTTGCGTTACTGTGCTCTCTTCTGTGAGGTGTGCCTTCTTGTATGCTGCTGGTATCATTTAGCCGATTACTTGATCTTTCTTCTTATGTAGGTCATTTGGATGGAAGGGGTGGTAGACAGAAGAGAGCGGCCCATATGCTGCAGGCCTCAGGCAAGCCTTTTTTAAGATCTGCTTGTTTGACACAAAAAAACGGTTTGCTTTTGGTAAAAGTCAAAGGTTTGTATGCACGTTTATAAATGAAAATGTCACAAGCCATTGTTTCGGAAGTATTTAAAGCTTTAAAATCCAAAAGACAAACCCAGAATAAATGTGTTAAATCACATTGATTGGTATGCTGGTTCTTATATACTTCCCTTAATGATGGAGAGAATGAAGCTAGAATCATTCTCCTTTTGCATAATACCCTTCTATAATATTTTGTTTAAAAATGGTCATGTTTGGTAATGTGATTTGTGTACTTTCCAAGTCAGTTTTTTTAAAATAAAATTAGATTGTTTTAGTTCATGGTAAGAACTGGAAAAGAAAGTGTTCAAATGCAGAAATCGCAGAGTTGACACACATCCCATCTTTACCCCTTCAATCCTTAACCAATTTGTGATCCTGGTCATCTAATTTAATTTTGTATTGCCAAACCTCTCAATATTGCCAGTTCCTAAACCTTTCAAAATTGTCAGCCCTTCTGTCGAGTGATTGCCTTCTCATGGTATGATCGTCATAAAAGCCTTATTCATGGTTTCACTGTGTTAATAGTGAGCATATTTATATCACACACCACAGGCATTTATTCCTTTGATATCTAATGGCAGCACTATTTGAAAACCATAACCCACTTCTAATCTCAGTATGTCTGGATAAAGACACCTTCCTGGTACCTTCTAACCTGCCTCCACTATCCTTGCTACGGTATGTGTAGCATTCTCCTTCCTTACAATTAGTCGTCTCTATCCATGCACGAGCACTCTGCATTCTGTGAGGCAGCTAATGGGAGTTCTCTGTCTCTTATGGGGGTCATTACAAGGTTGGAGGTAATGGAAAAACGATGCCGGTAAAGGATTACCGGCATCGTATACTGCTCTGGGCTATTCCAACCTAAGACCCCGGTATTAGAGGCACCGTTAATAACGGTACCTCTAATAGCGGCATGTGCACGGGCACGAGGCCCATCATGCCGGCAATACCGGCATGCCGCTAATGGGAGGACATCATAAGTCAAGCGGACATGCAAACACCGGCATCATGAAGGCGCTAATAGGGGATACCGGCATGCCGGCAATACCGGCATTGTGAACCAACCGTAAAATGCCATGTGCAGTGTTCCCAACTGCCACAGGTGCACACAATCAGCATAGGTGGAGGCAATGGAGTCTGGGCCAGCACAAAAGGAGCACACCCCCACACCACACCCCTTCCCACACCAAAATGATTCCAACAGTAGTAGCAATACTGGGGATGGAGGACATGCTTGCATTGCTACACCAGCAACAACAACAGCAACAGCAGGCACCACAGAGGAGACGCAGGAGGAGAAGGAGGGTGAGACAGGCCCAGCATGCCCCACCAGTGCAGCCAGTGGTACCACGCAGGGAGCCCCCAATCCCTCGCATCAGAGCAAGTCCATTCAACCTAACCCTGAGCAGATCCACACCCTTTATCGTCTGGACGGGGACACCATCACCACCATTGTGGACATGATACAGGACGACATTGTCAGCCTCCTTGAAATACGCACCGCCATCCCCCCTCTACTGAAGGTAGTGTTGGTGCTCCACTTCCTTGCCACAGGCACCTACCAGCACACAGTGGGGCACATGCATGGCATATCACAACCCTTATTTTCTCGCATTCTGAACCAAGTGCTGGGTGCCCTCCTCAAGCACACAAGGGGCTGCATATCCCTACCACGGACTCCCCAGGAGATCTCTGATACAAAAGTTGGCTTCCATGCACTGGCAGGCATGCCAAATTGTATAGGTGCCCTTGACTGCACCCACGTGGAGTTGGTGGTCCCACATGCCATGGAGGTGGTGTACCGCAACCGGAAGCAATATCACTCCATCAATGTGCAGATGGTATGTGACGCCAGCAAGACCATCACACATTGGTGTGCCCGATATCCCGGATCAACTCATGACTCAATGGTCCTGCGGAACTCCACGCTACCACGCTACATGGAGCGACATGCAGGACGACGTGCCTGGCTGCTTGGTAAGTTGCATGACAGGCACATGGCACTGAAATGGGGGGAGAGATGCACACACCACCATGGTGACAATGTTGATGTGACAGCACGATGTGCACATCACTAAACACTGTGCCCCAAAGCATCCCAAACAGAACATGACAACCAAATCCCATAGGAATGAAGTAAGGTCGACACCTATCACAACATGCCAAACAGTAAACCATCCCACATTCCACAACACATGCACCAATCATCAGCTACCTCACCATCCAGCAACATGCAGTGAATATACACTAAGTTGCTGTCTCCAGCTAAACACCACACAGGACAAGCATCCATGGGAGTGCATTGAACAAAACCACCACAGGAGTGCAGCATGTCACCATGGAAAAAATCAGCACTGAATGCCTAATATTGCAGAGCCTACTGCCAACGCTCCCTGTCAGGAAATCTCACAGAACACAAGACATCACAAATTTGACACGAACACAGCTGTATGCGTCCACAATGCATAAGCAACATGAAGGCAGTGCACACCATGTATCATCTTGAAGATGCAACCCACACCATTAGTCCATGGCACAGGACACATTGAGGGCATAGAAATGGCGTGCATAGAACCAGGGACATGTGCATGTGACCAACGATAATCTGCAGGGATGTGTGACTAGTACAGCTGTCCCTCATGAATCGACTGACATACACCTATTTTTGCCTCCCATGCAGGTGATAGTGGCTATCCCTTGAAGCCGTGGCTCCTCACCCCTGTCTGAAACCCAGAGAACAGGCACCGAGGAGGACTACAATCGTTCCCACACCCGTACCCATGTGGTCATTGAGAAGGCACGGTTTCGCTGCCTTAGCCGGTTGGGTGGGGCACTCCGCTACAGGCATGAGAAGGTGGCCAAGATCATCATGGCATGTGTCATGCTGCACAACATGTGTATCGGATGGAACGTGCCCCTGACATTGAACTGCTACCACCTGGTGATGATGAAGAAGATGTGGCTGCACATCATCGCGGTGCCGATGCACTGGAGGGACGTGCTGTGCGTCAGTCATTAATTGCACAATATTTCTGACAACATGGCTGTAGAGGCTGACATGATAGTTAGACAGAGGGCACTGGGTTTGGGAGTACATGTACACTATGCACTGTATATGAATAAATGACACATGCACAATGATAAATGTCCACTCAAGATATTTTTTTCACAAAACGAGTGTATTTAAATGCCCAATAAATATGAAAGTGCACTAACCCTCCACCACACACAACCTCCTCCCCCTGCCCCCACAACTCCCCACAACTCCCCCACACACCCTCACCCCCTGCCCCCTCCCTCCACAACTCCCCTACACACCCTCACCCCCTCCCGCTCCCCCACAACTCCCCCACACACCCTCACCCACAACTCTCCCACACCACACATGGTGTCCAAACAATTGTCTATTGCCTTCATCAGGCTGGTCAGTCTACATCCTGCCACTCCCTGCACCTGGAGGCGGCATGTCCGAACGGCGCAGGGTGCGTGTCGACCTGCGTAGTGGGCTGGTCTGTGTGGAGCTCAAGGACGATGGGGTGGCCGCCTGCTCCATATGAGGGGCCAGACGTTCAGCCTCCATTGCATCAGCAATGCGGCTGAGGACCTGCAGCTGGGCTGATACCTCCTCGCACAGTCTACTGGTGCTATCGGCGATGATCTTGCCCAGAGAGGCGGTGTTCTCGCGCCACTCCTGCCTTGGGCATTGTCAGTAACAAATTGTCTCAACAGGGCAGTTAGCTCCTCCTGCCACCGTGAAGCATGCCCTGCCTGCTGCACCCCCACCAGTACACCAGTGGAGGTGGAGGGTGCTTGCGTGTCTTGCTCAATTTCAATTGGGTCCCCTATGGGACTCATGGCCCCTTGGATGTACTCCCCCCCAGACTGCTCCGGGGTGGTGCCGTGGTCGGAGTCTACTGATCTGACCTGGGGGGATGGTGCCGGACTTGGTGTGCCAGGCAGGTCGGAGGAGTCATCCTCCACGGACACCCACACCTGTCCCTGCACCTCGTCATCAGTCAGGGGTGCGGTAGCTGCTGCCTCCCTGACAGAACTGTTCTCTGCAGAAAGTGCACCTTCTACTGACTCCTGTGCCAGTGTCACTGGACTTGTGGGTACAATGTTGACAAGCCTTGGCAGCACTGACATCCTGAGGCGGTTTGCTCTTCGGTGCCTGCCGTGGCTTTTGTGGGGCTTTGGAGGTGGAAGGCCTGTTGCCTTCATCCCGGGCCCTCTTCCGGGATGTGGTTGGCTGTGGGGGTGAGTCCGGGGCCTCGCTGTCAGGATCGGAGCTTGTGGTGGTCGAAGAGAGGGACGGCATGAGTGATGCTTTGAGAAGCATCATGCATACATTTATATAATTGCTCATCCACACATTAGAGGGTAATAGACAGTGGAGTTTGGATGATCACGTTGCTTGCTATATGGGTGGGTAATGCAGGCATCCATCGGGGTCACTCATGTTGGGGTGGACGTCTGCTATGTGACATGCATGTCTGTTGTGGCCGGCATGCAGTATGACTCATGCCATTAACATCTTAGTGTGGTTTGTGTAAGGTCTGGCATTGCCTTGCTGCAGGCATCTGCATGTGTCTGTGCTGCGGACGATGACTAGGCTGGGAATGTGTGTGTATTGGGGCATGGCTTGCCTCTTTAGACAGACATATTGGTGGACTATCATCAGACTCTGCATTACAGTGTTGTCTTAGGACACTCACCTCCTTCCGCCGATGAGGTTGTGCCACACTCCATGTCACCCAGCCCTCAATGGCCTCAACGCCAATCATGCTGGCACATATCTCCTCCAACCGGGGCAGCTTTATCAGAGAACTTGCTCCTCTGCCAGTTGCCATGGCCTGGCTCCTGTTTGCGGCCAGGATATTCCTGACGCGCAGGCGCAGGTCATCCCACCTCTTCCTGACATCCTTAGTTGTGCGTGGGGTGTTGCCAACCGCACTGACCCTTTGTGCAACTAGTGCCCAGATCTCTTTCTTCCTGATGACTGATGGCTGCTTCCTTCTTGAGGCTCTGAGCAAATACAACGTCCGCATTCTCGGCCATGGTCTCGGCCAGCATGGTGAGCTCTTTTCATTGAAGCGCTCCTTGCGCAGGCGGGAGGCACCTTTCCTCACTGCCTTGGGCATTATATACCTGTTGTGGATTGATGTGGGTACAAGACAATATACTCCAGATCCTGGGTGCTGAGGATGGCAATGGATTGTGTTTTTAAAGATGGCCGCCGTGCTCTGTCCCGTTCCTGTGCGATGACGCTACTTCCGGTTCTGCTTATTAGCTAATAGCGGTGATCGCTAATGCCGTCTTGATTCATGCCAGTAGTGCTATCTGCGGTTTACATGATGCAGCTAAGGGCCATTTTCGGGACTTTAGCGGCATGCTGGTAATGTCGTTACCGGCATGGCGCAAAGCTCGTGCCCGCGAAGTTGTAATAGCCCTCTATTAGTGGGCTTTTACCTACACGGACACAGTATTTGCTCCATGCCTGTAAGGACAGTTACTTACCTCCAAACTTTTAATGACCCCCCCTATGTGTTACATATACCTTTTACGTGCTGTCCTGCTTTAATACTACATCTACTTTCCTGATGTTATTGATAAAAAGTTACCTGTATGTACTAGAACAGTAACCCCTTTGTAGACTGCTGATGTTGGTGTTCAAATGCTACTTGCTTATCATTCTGAATAGAGCAAGAATGAAGAGGGCAAGGGGATTTAAAGGGAGTAAATGTGGTTATTATGTTGCAAGACAGCATATCAACCTTTAGGTTTTGAGTGCAATGGGTGGGGGGCGCGACCAGTATTCTTGATCCCTTAATTCCTTTGGTTTCGTGGAGGGGCCACCAAAGATGACTGTGCCCAGTGCCCCAAAAGTGCTTAGGATTGCCCTGCTGGCTCCTGTTAGCCACATTATGTTGGACGGAACAGTTCGGGTGAGGGTGGGAAAAGGAAGTGACGGGGTTCGAGGGGAAGAAGAGTGCGTAGATGTGCCTCTGTCCAGCTTTTCCTTAAATGCAGGCCCGACCCGTGTTACGGGTGGCGGCCCCCCAACAGTCCGCATTTCACATTGGTGACGAGGCAAGCCTGAATTCCCGCGCTCTTCAACTACAGCGTGCCGGCGAGGCCACCAAGCACCACGCCTGCAAGACACACGGACGTCAGTGGCAGTGTCACTCCTTTGATGCCAGCAGGCCCAACGGGGCATACAGGAGATTCTGGCCCAGAGCCATTAAGTGGTGCAGAGACACTGCCCCGCCTCCCTCCCCTGAGCCAGAAACTGCAGGGGAAATCGCAAAAAAATGGCAGGAGCCCACAGACCACACCAGCAAGGGTGAGTGTCAGCCCCAAATCAGTGGCCCACGACAGAAGGGCTTAGCAAACAAGCTCACAGGGGCAGACAGTCCAGCATACCCACAGAGCAGTGGTAGGTTCATCGGGTCGCCGCACCAAGGGCCCCTGAGCAATGCAAAGCAACATTACTGTATCATCCAGGCACAAGACGGGAGAGCTGCACGGCCATGTCATCGGAAGACATCCCAGCCACCATAGCACCAAGGCCCTCAGACTCCTTCCACATGGCGCTGAGCGAGACCATCCCGTGGCAGGTACCTGTAGCATCTGACCTCACAGACACAAGTAATCTAGGCCTGAGGTGGGTCCGGTGGTCACTAGATTTTAAGGTCTACATAGGGGCCATGGGATATGTGGATGACGACAGGAAAAATAACATGCTCACCTTGGCAGTGGGTGCAGCGGTCTGGGAAATTTTATACTGACTGGTGGACGAAGAAAAGGCACTGTTTCAAGAACTCCAGGAGACTTTGACCACATACATTGCACCACACACCAACGTTGGCTACGAGCGGCACATCTCCCATACAACCATGCAAGAGTCAGGAGACACCCTAGACAACTTTGTCATGAGGATACGCATCAGCATGAAGCATTGTGTTTTTCAACAGTACTCCAACAACGAGGTGCTCAGGTCCCAGGTGATATCGGTATGTGAGTCATCAGAACATCGCAAATAACTCCTACAGAAGCAGAGATAGCTAGACAAAATACTAGCCATGGCCAGGTCAGACTCCACCATCTCCCTACAAGTACAAAATATGGGAACATTGAAGATTGTCTCCTTGACCAAAGACCGGGAGCCAATCCAGAAATTGTGGCCCACCCCAAAGGAAGGTGCTGGAAAACCTGCCACGTCATGCTAGAGGTGTGGTTATGAATACACCCATGAGGGCAAGTGCCCGGCCATAGTCCAGAAATGTGCAGCTTGTGGAGGAGAGGACCACTTTCGTGCGGTATGAAAGAACGTATCCCCACCAGTTCCTCACAACTCCTCACCAGTAGGCAGCAGGTGACACACTGGATACCACAGGTAGGAATGCATGCGCATGCAAGACCCCAGAAGAGGGTAGTCAATGGAGGGCGACCACTAATAAATACTATGAAAGGAGATCATACAGGTCCCTAGACAGAAGGACCTCACGTCAACAGGGATGGAACCTCTGATACATGGCCACAGGCTCCCAGTCTGAGAGTGACTCATTGGGCTCATCTACAGATCAGCGCAAGAAGGGCTACGTGAGGGCCCTACAAAATGTTATGGCCAAAGAACACAGCCCCATACTCACGATGCAAGTTCACAATATGCCCACAGACCTCCTCATTGACACAGGGGTGACCATAAA
This sequence comes from Ambystoma mexicanum, assembly GCF_040938575.1. Lineage (NCBI taxonomy): Eukaryota > Metazoa > Chordata > Amphibia > Caudata > Ambystomatidae > Ambystoma > Ambystoma mexicanum. The sequence goes on along the minus strand of NC_090929.1, from coordinate 1,210,867,149 downwards.
CCTCCTGAGTGAAGATACATACAATAAACTCTATCGACCGCCGAAACTAAAGCCCTCACAGGTGGACATCTACCCATACGGATCAGACACTCTGCTCCACTGCAAGCGTGTTTTCACCACCATGTCCCTTTCCTCCTGAAAATCTTTGACCGCGCTGCCTACCTACAGATACAGGAACACCTGGAAAGTAACAACCTCTTGGGCCTACGCCAATCGGGTTTGCGACCTAGACACAGTACGTAAACAGCACTCCTTCACCTAAAAAAAAATGGACAGCATAATTGACAATGGAAAACTAGCCATACTACTTCTCCTAGACCTCTCTGCAGCATTTGATTTAGTAAATCACAAAATACTATGTCACCACCTGGACAGCGCTGCACACTTCTCACCTAATGCCATCGCCTGGATAAAATCATTCCTTTCAGAGCGTATTATGAGAGTTTTTCAAGCTTACCTAATGCCGCCCTCGCCCCTGTTCCTTGCGGGGTACCTCAAGGATCTTGTGTATCCCCAACACTCTACAGAATATTCACCAAGCTGCTATTCGACCACCTTGATGAACGTGGAGTGTCCTATACAAACTATGCGGATGACACGCAAATTCTCAAACACCTAACCGGAGACTACGATACAGACTCTTCCATCCTCAATGACATTTACCAGCTGATACAATCCTGGATAGCACAAAATGAACTTTCTCTAAACGACAACAAAACAGAGCTACTCCTGGTCGGCACACAAACTCACCTCAAGAAACTTCACCCCAAATACAAACACTTCATTATTGATGGAAATACCATTAACATATCTAAAGAAGTTAAAAGGATGGGCGTGTATCTAGATTCCTCTTTAACCGTCTCCAGGCAAGTTAATTCCATAATCTCATCAGCAGCCTACACTGCCAAACTCATCAACGCTTGTAGACCCTACTTATCAGCAAACAGTTGCGTAACCTTAGCTAGAGCCCCCATTTTGGCAAAACTTGACTATTGTAATAGCCTCCTGTCGGGCACAGCAACCAACAGTATCAATAAACTACACGTCACTCAAAACAATTCCTTACGGGCAGCACTGAACATACCAAGAAGAGAACATTCTCTGAAATCAGACGCAAAGGGTGTTGGGGACCGGATTTAATTCAAAACCTTGGCAAACACCCACAAATGCCTCACCAACATTGCTCCTAAATATCTTACTAATCTGCTTACTCTAAGCAATCCATCAAGCCCACACGCTCTGCTTCAGCATTCCTTCTCACAGTGCCAAAATTCAAAAGAACCAAGGCGGTGGGACGTAGCTTCCCAGTTGTGCCAGCCAAAGGCTGAAATACCCTATCTCTAGACATCACAGACGACCCCTCTCACACCTCATTTTGCAGAAAACTCAAGGCCTGGTTCGTCACATCCAATGTGTAGCTCTCGATGCCGCAATGCCTACAGTATATTTACTATACAATCTGCCTATGTAAATACTTATACTCTACCTCATCAGTACACCACAATGTGAATAAGATTGCATATGTAAATATCACTGATAATCATACTTACAGATCCTATGCATCTGTAAATTATCCTATATCTGTAAATATGTTACTTATGTGAATAAGATTGCACATATAAATATCACTGATTATCATACTTACGGATCCTATGCATCTGTACATTTTCCTATGTAGGTAAATATGTTCAATATAATATATGCCAAACTTACGTTTTCTATTGTTGACTGTACAGCATCACCTTTTTTCCAGCGCCCAGATACCAACGAGTTTGGTGCGCTCTATAAATGTTAAATAAATAAATAAAATGTGCTCCCACAAGTCGCACACGGAGTGTATTCAATTGCAGGTATTGTCCACAGCAGCAAATAGTGGGTGCATTCTGAGTTTTAAAACAGCAATAGACATGGGCCTGGTCCACGTTCTATACCACCTCATGGCACATAAGTATTTGGCCCGAGATGGAGACATGGCCAAAATGTACCCCAGCCTCTTCAAAGGCCTGGGGAAACTAAGGAACTGTAAAGTCAAACTACACATCAACCACACCATCAAACTAGTCGAACAGTACAAGAGAATCCTTATCAACGTTCAGAAACAGGTCGAAGAAGAACTACGCTGTCTACTGAACCTCAACATTATTGAAAGAGAAAATGGCCCAACCCCATGGGTTTCGCCGATAGTCCCTGTGCCAAAGAAATCCGCAGAGGGATCCATTTGGCTATGCGTGGACATGTGCAGGCCGAACAAAGCCATTCCCAGAGAAAGACACCAGTCACAGAGGATCACCAACAGGATCCACCTTTTGAACTGCGCCACCGTCTTTTCCAAGCTCGACCTGAACAAAGGCTACCATCGGCTGGAGTTGGCACCTGAATCCTGCAACATTACAACCTTTGTCACCCACATGGGACTATTCCGCTATAAAAGATACAATCTGGATTTATCATTGGTGGCAGAGATCTTCCAAGAGGAGATACATCAGGTCATAATAATATACCAAATTGTTTGATTTACAGCGACAACATCCTCATTTTTGGGAGGTCCCTGAGTGTACATCACAACACCCTAGGTCGAGTTTGCATGGTGCTAGAAGCAGCAAGAGGAACCCTGAAAAAGGGCAAGGGCAAATTCCAAATTATTTTGGACCAAGAGATGTGCCCAGACCCGGAAAAAGTGTCAGTCCTAACTTAGACTCCCAGGCCAACCACCATCTCCGACCTCAGGTAATTCCTGGGTTTAGCCAGCGATTGTTCCATATATTTGGAAAACTATTCAACCATCAGTGTGCCCCTACGGGAGCTCACCAGGGGAGGTCAAGAATTTGCCTGGTCGTCAGAGTGTCAAGCCAGCTTCGAGACCATTCACTCGAAAATTGCATCGGCAACTGCCCTGGCATACTTCAGCTCAGCAAAAGATACGGAAGTAACGAATGATGACAGCCCGATAAGCATACAAGCCATCCTGTCACAGTTTGACCTGAACAAACCACATGTCAAGCTGCCTACGCCAGTTGCAGCCTCACAGGCATGGAACAAAGATACTCCCAGGCCGAGAAGGAGAGCCTGGCACTGGTCTGGGTGTGTGAGTACTTCCACTTTGTTTCCTATATGGCAAGCCTTTTACCATCATCACAGACCAGGCCCTCCTCACGATTTATAGTTGTCCAAAGGCACGGATGACACCGCACATTACCCGATGGGGCCTCCGTCTGCAAGACTATAAATGTGTGATCCAACACAGGACAAAAAAGGACAAAATCCCAGCAGACTATCTGTCACGCCATCCGAGAGGAACTGCGCCACAGGCACAATCGATAGCAGAAGAATGCCCGAATTACATCATCCATCAGATGAAACCATTTCCTATACCGCTCCAGCAGGAATCGGAGGGCAACATTGCGATTAGCACTGTGGCACAGTGCCTTCGCGCAGGGAGAATGACACATGCCAAGGATATGGTCAAGCATCTGGGACAACTCATCCAGGACGACGTACAGTCTATGTTTAGTCCAAGAGGAACCTACCGTCACAGACAACAACCTTCTTCTCAAGGGATTCAAGATCGTAAAGCCCAGATTTTGTGCCAGGGGGTCGTGGACCTTTCCCACGAAGGCCACTGGGGAACCGCATCCACAAAGAAGCTACTTTGGCAGAAAGTCTGGTTTTCCCAACTCGACATCAGAGTTGAAAGCTTGCTCCAGAACTGTACCATAGGTAGGGTGGTGCCCCCTCCACCGAAACCTCACCCACTGCAGATGTCAAGCCTACCAGAAGGGGTGTGGGGGGAAGTGGCAATTGATTTTTTGCACCCATGCAAGACGGCTTATATGTACTTGTACCATGTACAGCTGCCACCACCGTCATCCCGGCCCGAGACCGGATTCTAACAGCTTATGGCACCCCAAAGGTTATCAAGTCGGACAATAGTCCACCCTTCACAGATCGTGACTTTGCCCATTTTGCAGATTACATTGATTTCAAGCATCGCAAAATAACACTCCTGTGGCCTCAAGCCAATAGCATGGGTGAGAGGTTCATGTCTAGGGTCAAGAAAGCCCTGCAAATTGCGCAAGTCACAGGAAAACCCTTTGAGCAAGTTCTATACCAGTTACTGAGCGAATACAGGCCTACACCGAATTTCTCCACAGGTGAATGCCCGGCTGATCTCATGTTCGAATGGCAAATCAGAACATGACTCCCACATAATCCCAAAGAGGGAAGAGACCCTCACAAGGACCAGGACATAAGGATACATGATACAGCTGCCAAGCAGACCATGAAGGACGCGGCAGATGCCAGGAGAGGGACCAGAGAGACCAGGCTGGATATTGGAGATCAGCTCCTGGTGAAGCAAGCAAAACAAAGAGGGTGACTCCACATTTGCACCCAAGACCCTCACTGTGTCACACCAAAACGGCACCATGATAACGGCGAGAGATGGTGACGGATGGACCATCACAAGAAACGTGTCTCACTTCAAGACAGCAAGAGAGGAGAATCTCAGTGGCAGTGATATGGACGAGGACACACAGGGAGAATCAGACGAGTCCCACCTGGGAGACAGTGAGGCATCAAAGACGAATGGGACACAAGGGAGGACTCAAGGCATCGCCCACAGAGGACAAGCCCAGAGGGGCCGCAGGCGGGGCGCCCTGTGCGGGTCAAGATGAAACCGGTGGGACTAATAGAGGAATTGGAATGACCCCACTAGTGTTCAGGGAGGGGGGAGATGTCACGTTGATATCGAAGGCCTGTTAGCCTCATTATGTGGGAGGGGCCAGTTGGACCGAGGGGTGAGAAAAGGAAGTGACGGATGTTGTGAGTTGGTCCCTGGCCCTGGGGTCCACCGTGGGCCCCCTCCTGCCACAGACCCACACAGGAGATGGTCTGTACAGTTCGGGCTCCCCAGTCATTCTAACGCGGCCGGGAATGCCCCGTTTATTTATATTGCACGCGGCGGAGTGCAACGTCACTCCGCCGCGAGCTGAGCCCTTTTTCATGAGGACAACAACAAAACAAATTAACAACACCTTTACTAACCCAAACTATTCACAGCAATCAAACCCACCATAGACCCCTTTAATCACAGCCTCCTGGATCCCCGTGACACTTCCGCATCCCAGACGGTTCATCTGAACTCACGACTCCAGCACATAGTCACTGAGGCGGATAGGTTTACCTCGCCCTGTCCTCAGGGGGTACCTCCTGCCCACCTCCTGGATCGGGATTCCATCTTCGGCCATCTCGATCACTGGAGAGCAGGGAGAAGGGGCCACAGCCCCGCCCTCATCTGGAACTTCCATTATGTCCCTGTCCGGGGATACCTGCACCGAGGTTCTTCCAGTCTTTTAAAGAAACTCACATTTCGGGTCACAGACGCCTTGCAATCAGAGGCCGTCACCATGGACCCCTTGACAACCACCACATCCAATGGCTCTGGCTCGCAAGTCAATGACATTTTCCCATGGAGATGCCTGTTCTTGATAAGCACCTCATCCCCGGGAATCAGCTGCTGAGACCCGAGGCCTCTCCTCTGGTTCTCCTGTTCAGTTATTTTTTTTATTTTTTATTTGTTTATTGACTTCCTGGTTTTATGAATGACAAAATGCATAGCATTGTGATGTTTCCCGATGTCCTTGATATCCCTTTCACAACCCACTTCCCTCCCTATCCCCAACATTAATATAACCTGACCTAAACATAAACATACTACATAAACTAGTCACAGGCGATTCATTGTCTAGTCTTTGCACGACATGGGGTGACCTCGAGGCCGTTATATGTCTGGTGGTTATTCCCCATAGGCCCTACACATCTGGTACTGCTCAACTGTTCACAGGGGGATCTGGCTTAAAGGGGGGTCTATCATCTGGAGAAATTAATAGGTCTTGCGGTATCCAATTCCAAGTCGTTATATCTATGGAACTTTCCCTTTTTCCGGTTCATAATACCTCCTGCCAGACCGCAGTCTCTGTGATGGTCCATCTTTGTAAATCTTTCCACCATGTTTCGACGTTCGGTTCTTCAGTGGCCTTCCACCCCATTGCTATCCGCCGCTTGGCGAGTGCCCATGCCAAATGTATCATCTTTGCCATTGCTTTGTTCTTATTTGGAAACTTGTAAATGCCTAGTAGGCAGGCTCCTATGCTCCATGCCTTCCCTTTTATCCCTTTGTCTCTCAGACCTTGCTCAATTCTCCCCCAATATGATTGAATCGTCACTCCCGTTCAGTCCTTAGCCTCCCGTCACGTTCCACTTGTTGATCATCAATGACCGCCGCCTCCATTCCCCTGACCTCAGGTATCAGCCCTCTTGGGCACCGTCTGAAGAGAGCTTCCGCAGGCAGCACCCCCGTAGATGTATGCAGGGTGGTCCGGTATATCCGCAGAAATTGGTATAGCGCCCTCTGTAGGCATTGTCCTTGCCCCTGCGCGATGCAGATCACTTTATTGAGAGTCCTTATCATTCTCTCCGCCTCCCCATTTGCCCTGGGCCAATATGAGGTAACCTTCCTGTGATGGATCCCATAGCTCTCCATCAGCGCAGCGAAACTCTCACCCTGAAAAGGTGCACCATTGTCCAAACACAGAACCCTGGGGAGTCCATGAGCTGCAAAGATGTTCTCAATCACCACCACCATGTTCTCAAAGGCGACAGACTGAATGAACTCAACTTCAGGGTACCTGGACCATTTGTCCACCACCACGAGCAAGAGTGTCCCCCGGGTTGTGGAACCAAGGTCTGCATGCACCATCTCCGATGGCTGCATTCCTCGAGGCATGGTTTCAATGGTAGGCTACCTCTGGGCTGGTGACGCCGCCTGGCACCATACGCAGAACGTGACAAACTCTTGCACACGTCTCTCCAGCTCGGGAAACCAAACTTTCAGACACAGCCGCGCTTTTGTTTTGCCAGATCCTTGATGCCCCTGGTGAGCCAGCCCAATGACTTCCTGAATCTTCGCCTGCGGGACTACAGTCCGATCACCTCTGAGCAGGAGGCCAGATCCGGATAATGACAGTTCGTCCCTTACTTTCCATAGCTGTTCAAGAGTGCTTTCGCCTCCTGCGTCCGCTGCACCAGATTATCTAGAACCGCCTTCCAGGATCCCTGCTGCATCACTGATCTCAGGATGATAAAACATTCATCCTGGGTTGCCGCCATCTCCAGGTCTTCCAGCGGCACAGAGTAGGGAGTCAATGCCTCCACCACCAAGAGAATGTGTGCATCCGCCTCCTCCGCACAGTCATCCGCCCGGCCTTCCGGGCTACCTCCAGGGTGGCGAGAAAAATAATCAGCCGCATTGTTACTTCCAGGCCGATAAACCAGTGAAAACCCGTATTCGAGCCAACATCCACCGCTCAATCCTCGCAGGTGGTTTGGAGGAAGAACCTGCTAGGATGGGCAACAGGGGTTTGTGGTCTCTCACCACCATAACTGGCCGACCCTGGACATATAGTCTGAAATGCCTGCATCCCCACAGGACAGCCAGGGCCTCCCGCTCGATCTGGGACTACCGTTGTTCTGTCTCAGTTAGAGCCTTGCTGGCGTATGCCACTGGCCGGACACCCGAGTTGGTGTCAACCTGTGTCAGAACCGCCCCAACGCCAAACGGACTGGCGTCCACTACGATCTCTGACTGCAAGGCTGGATCGAAGAACGCCATGGTGTCTTCAGCTGTGAGGGCACCCTTGATGTCCTCAAACGCGCCTGTTCCAGTGGCCCCCACTGCCACGTGACCTCCTTCTTAGTAAGGGCTCGCAGAGGCTCAGATCTAGAAGCCAAGTTCTTGATGAAGCGACCACAGTACGTCACCATGCCCAAAAAGCTCTGCACCTCCGACATTCTGTGGTGGGTGTGCCTCCATAATGTCTTTGACCTTGCGGGGGTCAGGTGACACTCCCCCCTTTTTGAACACGAATCAGAAGAATTCAATTGTTCACTTGAGGAACTCACACTTGTCATGGTGCAACGTTAGGCCAAGGGACTGGAGCCATTCAAACGTCTTGGCTAGTCTGTGTAAGTATTCCATTTCTGACTTGTCAAACACCAGGATATCATCACTTATATTGAGGACTCCATCCAGGTCTGCCAGGGCCCCACGTATAATTTTTTGAAAGATCTCTGCTGCAGAGGACACTACAAAACTCAGTCTTTTAAAACGGTAGAATCCCCTGTGGGTGGCGAATGTCAAGATATACCGTGATTCAGGGTGCAGCACCACTTGGTGGTATCCAGCTCTGAGGTCTAGTTTGGAAAAGAACCAGGCTCCCTGCAGCTCGGTGATGATGTCATCAATGGTCGGTGTCAAATGCCTCTCTCTCTTGATGGCCTTGTTGGGGAGCTGCATGTCGACACAAATCCTCACAGAGTCCGGCTGCTTCGGCTTTCTCGCCACGACAATGGGTGACACCCAGGGGGTTGGGCCTTCAACCTTTTCGATGATATCAAGGGTGACCAGGTTGTCCAGTTCTCGATCCACCAACTTGCACAAATAGAAAGGCACCCGTCGATATTTGAGAGCGATGTGTTGCACCGATTCATCAATGTGCAGTCTCACCGGGTCACCTGCCATTCGCCCAAGGCCTTCAATCGGTTTGGAGTACTTGTCGAGTAGCATTTCAATGTCTTCAACATAGTCTGAGTATGTGAAACTAACAGGTCCTAGGGCTTCAGCCGCTGCGCAGCTCAACAGAGTGTTGCTGCTCACAGGTGTCACATAGAAGCAAGCCCTTACCCGAGAAATCCTGTTTCCCACGTCAGCCACAAAAGCACCATCTAGGGGGATTGGTTGTGACCCCCCGAATGTGAATATACATGTCTTGGGAGCAGCCAGTTGAGGGGGACACTCCATGGCATCGTAATGTTCTCTGGCCATGACGTTGAGGCTCCAGTGTCTACCAGCACCGGGACAGATGACTTGTTGACTGTGACCAGACATTGTGGTTGTCGCCTGTTCTTTGATTGCAGGGCCCCGACATGGGCACAAAGGAGATGTTCTCCTCTTCCTCCTCTTCGGGTCGGATAACCTCTTCACCTTGGTCCACTTGGTCAACATTGGGCGGGCGTGATTGGCAAAAGTAGCCAGACCAGACTGGACCTCTCGGCACCACCACAGGTAGAGAGGCTCGACACATGAGGGCATAGTGATCAGCCAGACCACACCGGCCACATGCTTTTCCAGCAGCCGGGCACTCCACAGGGTGGGGGAGGTCATAACCACACTTTAGGCATGCCTCCCTGATTTTCCACCCCTGTCACAGAAGTTTCCAGATGGCCTCCTGGCACCCTTGCCACCTGCGCCAAAGCCTATAGTACACACCTTCTCCACCTTGCCCGGCTGCACCCAGGCCTCCATCTTGGATGCCTGCACCTCAGACACCTCTTGGCACCGACCCAGTTCAAGGATGCTAGGTAAGGTGATAACCGGCTCTCGCAGTACCTGCCTGCGTAGCTTGCCTGATGTACATCCCTGGTTCAGCTGATTCCTGACCATTGCCTCTGGATTGTCCCAGGCACATGCCACTGACAGCCGTCACAAACGGCCATAGAAGGTGTCCAGAGACTCATTGGGCCTCATTACGACCCTGGCGGTAAGGGGTTAACGCCTGCGTTAGCTGCGCCGACCCCTTACCGCCAATTACGAGGTCCCCTAGCGCCATGGTGCTTTTAACACCTGCATTTAGCAGGTGTTAAAATCCATGGCGCTAAGGGACCATGGAGTTAAATACGCCACCGTAATTTACGGTGGCGTAATTAACGCCTTCCCCACTCCCATTATGCCCTATGGGGCAAAAATGGGAATGGGGAAGGGTAAATGGGGATTGGGGACTTACCGCCCCGCCAAGGTCGGAATGGGGCGGTAAGTCCGCCAACCACCATGGCGTAAACGTAGTTTACGCCATGGTGGTAAAGTCACGGCCCAGGCGGTAACTTACCGCCTGGGTCGTAATGAGGCCCATTGCCCTTTTGACGGGTCATGACATAATCCACATTTGCTGAAAATACTCGTGAAGAGCAACCTTTGCCGGCCCGTACGAGGCATCCATTGGTTGAAGGGACTCAGATATCTTGTGTGCCGCAGGCCCCGCAGAATACAAAAGGGTCGCCAGCTAACTGTCCTCATTAGTTTCCATGGTGGCCCGGAAATACATGTCCAAACAATCTATCCACCTTTTCCATTGGGGCCCCAAGCTGGAAGGAGCCCTGGATATGTCAAACTCAGGGGTTGGCTGCAGCACCCCTGGTGGTCTCATCTAGGCCATTGCTTGAGGCACGGGGGCAAGAGCCACAGGCTGAGCCACTGGTTGGGCCGCTCCTTGGTCAGCCTGGTTATTCATGGGTGTAAGCACACAGGCACCCCACCTAGATTACAGATGGGACCGCAACTCACTCCAGTAGTCTTCTTACAGCTGAATAGAAGTTGATGGCAGGCTCCCTTCATCTTCACCCCACCACAAAACAGTCAAAATGGAACCTTGGGCATTCCTACTAAACCAGTCCAGAACACACACACAGTGTGTGGCAGCCAAACACAGGAGAAAGGTGGATCTGCAAAAATTGAGCCAGGCAGGCCTAGGGGTCCAACAAAGAAACACAGCAGCCCACCACCAGCACCTCGCCTCAACTCGATGAAATATGCACTTCAAAGTTCGAAATTTGGAGTTTTGAAGTCTCGTGCATGCAGAAACAGCTGTCTGCTGCTGGTAGTTCAAAAAATTGGGTCAAGATGGCGAACAGACCCCTTCTAGAGGGCCATGGCCATCCTAGGCCTCATAAGTAAACTGGCTGCTGAGCCGTGTGTGCCTCTCTCTCTCTGCAGCAGGGAATGAGAAGAAGAACTCTTCGTTTGAGAAAAAAAATGTATTTTCTTAATCACCGCCGTCGCCACTGTTGTGGGTTGGTCTTTGGCCCTGGGGTACACCGAGAGCCCCCGCCGGCGACAGACCCACACAGGAGATGGTCTGTAGAGTACAGGATCCCCGGTAGCTCCAACGTGGCCCGGAACGCCCCATTTATTTATATTGCACGCGGTGGGAGTGCAACGTCACTCCGCCATGTGCTGAGCACTTAAAGGGGCAACACACCAACGGTCTTCAAGGGGAAGTGACATCAGTCACAGTTAATAAAGAAGAGTGCTTAGACGTGCCTGTGTCCAGCTCTTCCTTACACGCAGGCCCGACCCATGATACCCCTCTTTCTGAGCAGCAACGAAGAAGGACGCATAACTTGTGAGCTCTGTGCCCCAGCGAGATCCTGAACTCTTAAATCCTGCTTTGAGCCCACATAATTGGCTCCCCCGAGCACACATCCTGGTGGAGAGTGTGTGGTATTACGGGCCTGAAGTTGGTGGTGATCTATCACTTGGGCCACTGGTGAGGTGTGGAACAGTGACCCATGGTGTGCCGACAACAGAGCACCAGTGGAGTGCCTCCAGATGCCTCAGCAGGTGGGTGCCATGGGATGCCACGGCTTGGTGCACACAATTCTGGTGCTCCTCTGCTAGCGCGGAGGTGGGTGGAAGGGGCGCGTGGTCCCACGATTAGCCAGTTCCCGGTGCAGTGCCATGGGTGCCCCTCGGACTGACAGGGGACACCAGTGATCCTACTGCTGAGGTGATCTGGCATCTACTCGACCCGCTGGTGCAGCTGGTGCTGGCCAGGAGACTGCAGGGGAAGTGGTAAGGAGATTGAAGGCAGGAGCGAGGCGTATTACTGCAGCTCCCGGAACGAGAACCCACAGCAGAGCTGGGACGTCCTACATTTCCCCATTCCATCACCAAAGCAAGAATATCCACCAGCTGTTGAGGACCAGCACATGGAGGCAGTTAGGTGACCATCATCTAATTGGGCTATCCACCAAGAACAAATGGTCACTGGAGATGGTAGGCACGTTTTACAAACCAAGCAGATGATCTGTTGAAATCCTCAGTGAGAAGGCCGGCTTCTGGGGTGTAGACTGAGGCCTGGCTGGAGAGAGCGGGAGCAGCCACGGGTGCTGGAAGTTGTTGGGGCACTATTGGGGGTCTGTTGTTGATGGATCCTTACAGTGACATATGCCACACACAGTGACCCACGTATAACCTCACCAGCACTCCCTGCATGCAGCCCCCACAGATGTTCGCCTGGTGGGTACCCTAGTGGCCGCTGGTGATACGAATCTGGCGCTGGCTTCGGACAGCACAAGAGGTACTGGAGAAAACACAAGTGCACAGGCCAAAGATGCTGCCATGGAGCGCACCCTGGATAGCACCCCAAGAGGTAGCCCAGTGCCTCCCGTGTCGATGGAACCTTTTATGTCAGCCATGCCGATCGGCTTTGCGTCCGTTAATACTAAACAGGATGATATTGTGGTTACCATAAGCACCGTGCGGACCAAGCTGGATAAAGAGAGTGGGAGCATAACCCGCAGTGGAGACATGGATAACTTACCTCGACGACAGAGTGCAGTGGCATGACCATGTTATGATTGCGATCAAGAAAGAAGTATCAGCTGTGCGGGTGAAGTGCGATGACCTGGAGTCAAGAACGCGTAGTAAAAACAGACCATCGCTTTGGGGTCCCAAAGAACACAACCAAAGGCCATATGGAGCAGTTTGTCAAGGCCCTCTTGAAAACCTTGATATAAGAAACCCAATTCTCAACACGATTCTTGGTGAAAAGAGCTCACTGCAAGCTGCTCCCAACTCCAAAACCAGATGTCCCGCTGCGCACAATCATTGAGAGACTATTAAATTACAGGGACAGGGATCGTATTTTAAAGCTGACTAGGGAACACAGAACCTTTGCATTTTGAGTCCAGCAGGGTTTTCATATATCCAGATTTTTCTACTAATGTTCAAGCGGCAAGAAGATCATACGACCCTATCAAGCTCCTACTTCTAGAGCATCAAATCCCTTACACAAATTTAATTTACATCTAAACTTTGCATACAGCATGGTGGCTGAGCTCACTTTTTCGACAATCCTGGAGAAGCCAAAGCTTACATAGAATCCTCGATCCTGCTCCTTGCGAGGGATGGTCCAAGCAACAGAGGGCTTAAATGGGGTCCAGCATCAGGTCAGTCAGACTCAGGGGACTGACTTTGATGGCTCTTATTTTGGAGCACTACTAGAAATGTAGTACAAGCGGGGTCTTTGCTCAATTGTCTAAATAATGCCAGAGCAGTGAAAGGAACTGATTGTAAAGTTGCAGTTTGCAATGCACTCCCTGAATTTTCATGTGAAGATGCTAGGTGTATACACTATGAAGTTGGGGTGGATGGTGAGGGTGGAGGTGGGGGGCAGGGTAGGAGTTGGGGTAAGTTAAAAGGTTTTGGCAGGCACACTGTTTGTTAATACACAATGCAGGCTAAAATGGCAGCGGGGACTTGAGAAATGGGGCTGGTGTAATGGCAAACAGAAATGCAACAGGTTCTGTGGGGGCAATTATGTTCCTCACATGGATGTGCATGGGTTTAATAACCCAACTAAAGTCAGAAAAAGTTTGGCTTATATAGAGAGAGGCACTCGCCTAAGATTCTCAGCCTACAGGAGATGCATGAAGTGGGTAAGGTACAAGTCTTTTGCCAAACAGTGGGGCGGACAGAGATATTATACTGATTACTCATCACAGTCCAGGGGTTGATGACTCTCATTCTTCTGTCACATTTCAGGCCACAAGAACCTGTATTGATCCTATGGGACGGTATGATGTTGTCTCAGGATCTTTGGTCAGCAAAGCGGTGTGCCTAGTCAATATGTATGGGCCCAACGTGGATAACCCAGACTTCTATAGTCATCTGTCTGACATCCTGGCAAGAACAACAGATTTTCTCATTATCTGAGGGGGACGTAAACACTATCCTGGAAACTAGTAAGGATTGATCCTCTGATACTCCCCGATCCCTCTTTGCAGCAGCTCAAATGCTATTGCATCCCATTTACAATTAACTGATGTCTGGAGAGGCTTCCATCCGATGGTTGGAGAGTATACTTACTACTCCACAGACAATGACACCATGTCCAGAATAGATTACTAGCTTCTCTCAGTGAGCTTAATGCCTGACATGCAGAAATGTGAAATTTTACTGCATACATTTTCAGACCACGCTATCACTTGCATTAGGCCTTCTGCTCTCGGCATGCCTTATGTGGAGGATGTCCCATTCTATGCTGTTGGACACCACTCTGATGTCCTCTCTACATGACAAGATAGATGAATTATTCATTAATAATGTTGGATCCGTGATCTTAAATTCCACAATCTGGGAGGCATTCAAAGTATACATACAGGGGGAATTATTTTCCTGGTCGGTTTGGGATACTCAAGGCTCTCAGATCAGATCTGTGGGACACGGAAGTGAAGATACGGTGCCTTGAAAACGAATATGTGGTGACTAAGAATAGGGCTCTGCTGGATATAATTATGGGTCACCTGCTGAAAATTTCAGGAATAGGCTGAGGAGGAATATTATATGTTTAGGCTGGCTCTTGCAAGTAGCTATGAGGAGGCAGCTAGGCCTGGGAGTTCCGTAGCCTAGACCATCAGGGGCAGAGAGCAGGGCACATGCAATAGTCAGAATTACAGGGTCAACTGGTAATGTTCTTACCACAGAAGAAGATATTAATCTGGTATTTCAAAATGATTATACAGCATTATATTTCAATGCTAGCAAATGCGCGGAAGAGTGCATTGCAGTATATCTGGGTGGCATTGACCTCCTGTACCTTGCTGAGTAGGCACAAATGGCACTTGATCTACCTTTAACAGTTGAGGAAGTGGTTGCTGCAATAACAGCAATGGCTTCCAGTAAAGCGCCCTGGACAGATGGCCTGAGTGTGGCATTCTACAAAGAATTCAAACTAAGTCGGGCACTGCATTTGCTTCATATCTGGGAGGAAACATTGGAAAACCATCCCTGAGAGAAGCAATCATCACTGTGCTATTAAAACCCAGCAAACTGCCGGATGATGTAGCATCATGTTGCCATTGTCATTAATAAATACAGGTGCACAATTCTTTGCTAAGATTCTGGCAACCATACTTCTCCCATATATGTCACCGTTGGTACATACTGATCAGTCAGGATTCATATCGACTTGTTCCACAGCACTAAACCTCTAGCAGCTTTTATGTATGTTGTCTGAAATGAACCGCCATGCTAGGGCAGTGGTGGCCTCATTAGATGCAGAGAAAGCCTTAGACTCCTGGAAGTTTCAGTTCCCAGTCCTCCGGTGATTTTTTATTAAAATAGAAAGGTTCGTAGGAAATCCTATCTTGCCCTATATCTAAGAGGGGATTCCCTGCCTCAATGAAACTAAAGGATGCCTGTGTCAGAATGTCCAAAGTCAAGTTCACCGTCCTGTGTGCAAGTCCTAATCTGACTCTTACACGCTAAACCCAAGATAAAGTGAAAGGGGATATAGGGCCTCATTGCGAGTTTGCCGGTACCCGCCCAGTAATTCCGGTGGGGTACCAGCAAACTGGCTTTACCGTCTCTGCCACCCCATATCCTGGCATTTCTGGGATATTACAGGCGGCGGAGATGAGGGTAAGTTCCCATTTCCATGGAGTCCCACAGGACTTCATGGGATGGGATTGCCTGAATCACTGGTTTGACCGGTGCCAGTGATTCAGGCATTTCTTTGCTGGTATTGGCCTGATCTACCAGCAGGTCAGGCCTGCCAGGAGATCCATGGCCCCCACTGGCATACTTGTGTTTTGCTGGTCCGGAAAAAATGCTGATGCAGAATTACTGCCATTTTTCGTGCATTTTTTTTCCGACCGGCAAAGTCAAAATAGTCTTTCAACTAGGCATCAGCAGCTTCTTTCCAGAGTTCTAACATAAAGTTCCAAAAGGTACAACAAGAACTAAACTATAAAAGTCCCACAATCCTCCGGAGATGTTTCCCTTCCCCTGTGTTTCTCATGCACATTACAATTCACAGTTTCAGAGGGTATGGTTCTTCTCCCTGATCTCACTTCCACAATTCAAAATGCCAAGAAGCCCTTCCTCTTTTCTTGGCTCATTAACACAGTTCACAAGTTTTCAATCATTAGGGGATTGCTTCCCTTCCCGTAAGCACAACATTCACAGTCACTGTTCCAGAAATGTGCCTTTCTTCTCTTGGTCACACACAATTTCCAATTACTACGGAAATAATTCTGTTCCCAGGCCACAATGTTTATGTCCCAATTCCTGGGAATAATTACCCCTTCTCCCTAGATTTCACACACTCAAGGGGCTGGCTCCCTCCTCTTGATTTCCTCAGTTTACTTGCAGATTCTTGAAAAGCATGAGAGTGAGTTCCAGGCCCTCTTCTGTCGATCTGGAACACTCTCTTCTTTTGCTTCCCAACTCTTATGCTCAATACACTTCTTTTCAAGTCCAGGAGGAATTACTCCTTCCACTGGATTTCACACACTCAAGAGGTTGACGGTCTACTCTTTATTTCCTCAGTTTATAGGCAGATTCCTGACAAGCATTAGAGTGAATCTCAGACCCTCCTCTGTCGGTCTGACACACTCTCCTCCTTTCCTTGCAAAATCTTGTGTTCATACTATCGGGTACGAGTCCAAGACTTGCAATCAGTTTACCTGGTATATTCTCCTGTCAAGATTTTCTTAACTTGCTCAATTGTATTTGGGTGCTGGTCCCTGACTCCAATCAGATTGCCTGGTATACTCTCCTGCCAGTACTTTATTAATTTGCTCGCTTGTATTTGGGTGCAGATCCCGGACTCGCAATCAGGTTGCCTAGTATATTCGCCTGCCAAGACTTTCTTAACTTGCTCACTTGTATTTGGGTGCTGGTCCCAGACTCGCAATCAGGTTGCCTGGTATACTCTCCTGCCAGGACTTTCACAACTTGCTCACTGTTCAACGCTTTATTTTTTCTTCATTCAACCATTTGGTTTTTGACCCTCTTTTGCTTGCTTCATTCAACAATTGCTTACGTATCCCAGCTTCCCTGCCCAGGTTCACCCATTTGATATATCTGTCCTTTAACAGTGTGCGTTATACACCACAAAGTGCCCTGGTGTCCCAACTGCCTTCTCTGGACTCAGCAGTCTCTCCTGGCTGCTTGGGTGTTCTCCATGATCTGTAAACTGCCCAGCGGTTCGGTTCCTCCTTTTGCTGGCATCCCGTCAGCTCTATGGTATCTGCAATGTCTCGGCCGGCGTTCGACAGCTTCCTCACTCTCGCCCTCTGCACACCGAACCTCTGACTTTCGAGCCTCTCAAGACAGAGCCTGTAGGAGCTCTCTTGCTCCACGCTGCAGCTGCAGCTTGCTTACTCTCGGTTTCCCGAGCGTAGTGGTTCTCCATGTTTCTTGCATCTCTCTTTTTGTGGCTTCAGCGTTCTGCATTACTCATGTTCTCTTCCTAATCTCAGATCTTTTACTACAAGGGTATAAAAGAACTTTGTTCTCAGTGTGGATTAGAGGTTCTAGTTCCTTATTTCAATCAGTCATATGGGATTGGGAGTTAAAGAGGTCGGTGCCATACCTCGAGTGCAAATGGTGCAAAGGGGATACCAGGTTCCAGCTAGCAAATCCCCCTCCCTCCATGAGGGTGTCTCCCCCATATAGTCCTGCCTCAGATAGCCACCCCCAGGGTCAGGATCAAGTAGCGGCTGCCTTTCCCTGGCCATTTGGCAAGAGGCTTTCTCCAGAGATGCAGTGATGACATCGCTAGATTAATCACAATTCTCATCCCACAGCGAGGGTCTGCACTAATAACACATTATCCCCAATACGAATGAAACACGGACAGGGGGGCATACGCATAGCAGGACTACCGCAGGTGAACTCGTTGTATGCTAATAATACGTTACTGAATGTCAGGGACCCTGACAGAAATCTTAGCCCCATTATGGACGATGAACATGGCTTCATAAGGTACTCTGGCTACAGAGTCAACAGGTGCAAGTCGGAACTGTTTCCCTTGACTCAGACCACCAACCCACCCATGGATTTAATGGGGTTTAGGTGGGTTAGCACACAATTCAAATAACTTGGCATTAAGGTCTCCAAGTTTTATAGTCTTATTCAGGCCAGTAAGACTCCTAAAATTGAGGTGCGCTCGAAGTGGAAATTCCTGATGTAGAGTGGGACAATGTTGCATATTAAATAAAAGTGTCTATAAAATGTCAAATACAGATGAATTCAAGATTTTGAACAGTTTACACTACACACCAGTTAAGATTTCCAAGTTTGCCCCTGATAAGTGGTGCATGTCCAAAATGTGGAACCTCACCTGCAAACGTTATGCATATGTTCTGGGAATGTCCCTCTATTGCGCATTTCTGGCATCAAGTAGATAATACTCTGCCAGACATTACTGGATCCTGCCTACCATGTCTCCGATTAAATATCTCTTGGGTGATATTGGCACAGTATCCATAGTAATTCAGATACCCTTTAACATGGGCTTTATAGTGGCCAAAAAATAAATGCATTCTCAGAAACTGGAAGTCGAAATCTTCCCCAACCTGTCCCGAATGGCTAAAAGGGAGCTCATCACAAGTTGGCTGGTGCAGTAATAACGTGCTGGTATTAACGTATACCGGCACATTGCTGTACCGCCAAGTACGAGTTTTCCAGCGAGGTGGCGGAATGTCCTCCAGCTAAAAGTTGGAGGTCATTCCGCCACCTTACTGGCAAAAATCACCAGCATTACAGGCGTTGGTAATACCGGCACGTTTAATACCGGCAAAACTACTATGATAACCACCACATGTAGGCCGAAGGATTCTGGAATACATTATGGATGTATTTATCGCAAACTGTATAACTGGAGGGTTGTGACCCACTGGTCCCCAGGATGGGAAATGTTATGCATACTACAGAAAGGAGGGGTGGAGTTGGAGTCAATGGTTGTACTGCTGTCGGCAATGCTAGTTGCAGTATACTGTGTTACTAGAACCACCTACTGTAACAAATGTGTCATTGTGATAACTGTCATTTTCCAAAATACATTAAAAAGAATTAAAATAAAATGTACTCTGGCACTTCTACTTTTGCAAATGAGTGTTTGAAAGAGGGAGGATTTGGCCGAAAACGGATTTGACTCCTCACCAAATTTTATTTAAAAGAGTGTCTTTTATGGCTTACAACAATTTCCCTCTCAGCAGAAAAGTGGAGTCTGTGGAAAAGAGGTTTGAAAAAAACGACTTTTAAAACATAATGTTTCATACATTAATTAATACGGAAGCAAATATATAATAGACAGGCAGCAGTTATGCAGTACACAACATGTGTGGACAAGTACAAGAACATAAACAGTGAAAGAGTACTACAAATGACACATTACAACAAAACTGCAATGGGGCAAATTCATTGTTAATTGCCCACATGGGTAGAGACATCCTAAACAGTAGGTATGAACATTTAAAATCTCAAGTCGACATTGATCGAATGTAAACAATCATTAAAGTGCATCAGAGGGTATGAACCAAACAAAATGTAGCTCAACATTAGTAAAGTGCAAATCATCAGGGGAATGCACAGAGTTTTTCTTTGAACAACATCCCTTAAAGGAAGAGTCTTGAGAAAACTGTGTAGTGTCTGACGAAGATAACCTATACTTCAACAATTTCTCTTTTGTAGAACTGTAAAGCATTTAAGTTCATGCATTCAGAAGTAGCCGAAAAGACCAACGGGTTTCGAAGTGAAATGCAGATTTATGCACGTCTTCATCAGGGTATGAAGAACAACTAAACATCAAGAGAAAAAGAAGCTTAAGATGAAACCAATCTGGCCCACAAACAGCTATCCATAATTTTACCAGCAAAGTACACAGGATTTCATTAAATGCTCACAATGGCATAGGACCAACACGTTTCAAAATGGCCTGAACGGGACGGCGAAACAGTACTCAATAAAGTGTTCCCACAACCAGTTACAACAAACGCCACTACCTCAAGTGAATCCACACAGAGGGCACTCACCACATGGCAAGGAACCAATGACTGATGGGGCGTAGAAAAAGTATGTGCAAATAGTATGGTCAAAATATACGTGTAAGCCACTGTAAGGGGATACCTTCATTCAAATTAATTACTTGCAGAGCACAGCAGCACCCTATGGTCTCACGCCGGCAGTCAAAAGTACAAGACTCCCCAACCACTACAGCACCACTTCACAGCAGCACACCCCACCACCACACCACATCACTGCACCACCACTATGCACAAACAATGTTCACCTCCGCTCTGCAACACTATATGCCATGCCACCACTCCACCTAACACTACAAACCACCACCCCCAGTCAAATCAACAGAGCCACACCCCTACAGCTCAACAATCCCAAAACCTCCGCTCCACATCACCTGTCCCCACCACCACCACTATACACTACACTTTACCCCACCACCCCATACCACCACTCTACACAACCTTTTCAATCCAACACCACTGCGCTGCATCTTGAATCCCCTACAACTCACAGCCCCAACCATCACATCCCACTTACTTCACGCCACCACACCTACACCCCACACCGCCACCAACCCACTACACTACCACACCACAGTATCACCACAACAATACACACCACCACCTCATAACCATTCCATACCAACAGCATCATACCAGCACACACCCCTACACCTCTACACCCCTGCACCCCTAGACAATCAGCCAACACCATCACCACACCAGTCTACACTACCACACTACTCTAGACCACCACAACACCACTGCACACCTCAATACGATCAACACCTTCATTTCATTCCACATCGCTATACCACTCCATCCACAACACATCAACACTCCACACCACCAGACCATCACCACTCTACCCCATCCTACCACCACACTCAACAGTGCCACACCACCACCACACCCCTATGCCTCTACACACTCACGCACAATCCCCCAAACCACCACATCACCAATCCACAGGACCACAGCACCACAACACTCCACAACACCACAGCACTGCATGGCCACTACACATCATCACTCAAACACCACTCCACCACACCATGCCACATCACCACTCAACTTAATGACTCTAAAGCACCACCACACCACCAGCACACCCAACAACTAAACACCTCCACAAACCTACACTCCCACTCCACATCACCTCCCTACACACGCACCAGACCACCACTATACACCATGCCACCACTGCACTGTGCCTTTCCACAACACTACCCTATACCACCTCCCAGCCACACTTCCCCACCATTCAAATCTACCACCATCACACTCTTACACCTTCATTGCCCTACACCTCAGCACCCCTGACCACCATACCCCACTTCATATCACACCTTCGCCCCACACCACCACCACTCCACACCACCATAACACTCCACAACACCAAAGCACTGCACGACCAGTATCACACCCCTACATCGTCACTGCCCTACACCTCAACACCCCTGACCACCACACCCCACTTTACACCATACCTTAACACTCCACAACACCAAAGCACTATGCAACCACTATACACCAACACTCTACACCATACCACCACTTAACACCACTACTCTATACCACCACTCCACCAATCTGTCCCACCATTCCAATCCAACACCGCCACACCAGCATTACGCCCCTCTACTGTCACTCCCCCACACTGCAACACCCCCAACCACCACACTCTATTTCACATCACACCTTCACCCCACTCCACACCACCACTGCACACCACCACATGCCTCCTCATTACCACCTCACCACCAAAGCACTTCACACCTCTGTACCACTTACACCTCCATGCTATTCCACACCACCACGCCACACCATTACTTCACTCCTCAACACCATGCTACACCCTCAATCCCCCACACCAATACACCATTGAACCTTTACATCCCAGGCAGCACCCCCCACTCTACCACACCACATCCCACTGCCACTGCAAAGCACCACTCCACACCACCACTCCACACCACCACTCTAGTCCAACCATCTACTCCATGCCATCACGCCACCACTCCACAACACCACACCACACCAATCCACACCATCGCCACACTGCTACACCTCCACACCCCATACGTCAACACCACTACTGCTCCACACCCCTAACCCCCACATCCCCTACTTCACATTGCCACTCCAAACCTACCCCACTCCACACCACCCAATCACCACTTTACAACACCATGCCACACCACCACACCCCAACAGCCATAAACCCCACACCCCATTACACAACCCACTCCACGTCTCTACTCAATGCCTTCACTCCATACCACCACATCTACACCACCACAACTCCATACCACTAAACATCTGCATACCATTTCACACCAACGCACCCTGACACCCCATACATCTCTACACCACTTACCATCACACACCCACTCCACACCACCACCTCTACACCACCACTCCACACCATTCTACACCACCAAAGCTCTAATTCACTCCATGCCAACACTCCATTCCACACCGACACACCATCACTCCACACTACCACCATACATATGCACCCTGACACCACAACCACCTCCCCCCACACCATGCCATACAACTACTCCAGACCACCATTCTACACAACCACTCTGCTCCACAGCTTCATCACACCACCACTAATCACTGCCATGCCACACCACTACCACTCTACACCACCACCATGATAATATTCAACTACACTATTCCATGCCAGCAATCCACTGCATATCAACACACCACTCCACCCCTTCACACCAATCCTTCTGAACAAACAATTCCACCACACCACTCCACTCCACCACTCTACTTCACCCCACCACTCCACATCATCATTTTACAAAATTACACCATCACTCTACGTAACCACTACCACTCTAAACCATAACCACAAGACCACTAAAACACACATCCACATCCACATCTCCAATCACCACACACCACATCATAGCATAAGGACTCCACTCCACACTACTACACCACCAAATCTTCATACTACTCCACACCTCCACTTCATCCCACAACCACACCACCACACTCTTATACCTCCACATCTCCAGTCACTACAACCCATGCCTTAACGTAGGGACACCATTCCACACCACTAGACCATGGCTACACCTGCATACCACTACACACCACCACTTTACACAACCAAACCACCACTGTACAGGAACCCCCAACACATCTACGCCACCACTCCATGCCACCACCATCACACCATTACCACACACCTACATCTGCACATCTCCAGGCACCACACCACACTCCAGAACTTAAGGAAAGCACTCCACACCATGCCTCCTCATTACCACCTCACCACCAAAGCACTTCACACCTCTGTACCACTTACACCTCCATGCTATTCCACACCACCACGCCACACCATTACCCAACCACTGGACCACCACTCCAACACACCACAACACCACCAAACTACTTCACATGACCACTTTACACCACCACTATAGGCAACCACCACTCCACTCTCCATCACCACTCCACACAACTACACTTATAAAAACCCAGTCACCACACACCAAGTCCACACCATCACACTAGTCCACTAGTCCACCGATCCAAACAACGCTGCACAACCACTGCATGCCTACTGCACACCACTATATTATCTCACCACTTTACACCATCACTCCATCCCGCCACTCTACTCCAACCCACTTCACCCCACCATTCCACACACCACCCCACCACTCCACACAACCACCCAACTCCACACTGCCATATCTCTACACCTATGCACCCCTAACCACCACATCCCTACACATCCACAGACCTATGCCTCCACACCCCCAGTAAGTATATTTACAACCACCACACCACCACTCCACAGCACACCACCTCACTATTGCACCACGAATATCAGCACCACCATACTACACCACCACACCATAAAACCGCTCCACACCACCATAACTCTAGATCACTTATTCACACCTCAACACCACAACTCCACACCACTACTCCACAACACTAAGACCCCACTTCTCACTGCCACTCCATGACTCCATTCAACTCCTGTGACAAAGTCAGTAAACTGGCCTTATCAAGTGTGGATGCGTACCCCTACCAACTGACCGGAGGGGTAGAAAATCCAGAGTCATTCCTAGCCCTAGGGGGGACAGTGGTACTCAAAAGGACCCCAATTCCTTTCCACGTATGCCAGCATATTTCTGTGCAGTCCATCTTTAGCTCAAGCCATGCCTCCATTACAAGACGTTTTTTTCTTTTAGAGCAACATCATCCAACTAAGCAACCAAACAGAAGCATCAGAGTGTGAATGCAGATACAGTGTCCTGCAAAGCTGAAGCCCAACCAAAGTTGCCTCAGTGTACAACTGCAGGTAGACACCAGACAGAAGAGAAGAGGAACACAGGTGGATCGATACCACAAGCCCCTCTGATCCGCAGAGGGGACAGATGGAACAACAAAGAAAAGCTATGTCCATACATGGCAGGCAGAGGAACCACGTGTTACTGCAGGGTGTGACGGGTCAGAAGAAGAATGCAGACTATTTGAGGACATTTTAAATAAGGTTTATTATATAAAAGTCAGAAAGCCCTACCTACCCCTATGGCAATGGGTTTTTTCCTACCTAATGAAATAGAATAAATGTAAAAACTTTTTTCACAACTACACTGTGCATATACAATCTCAATTTGCATGTTCCATGTTTAATTCAGTTATAGCCAACATGTCTTTCGACCAAACGGTCTTCTTCTGGGCTATTGTAATTATGATACATTATCACAAACAAACTAATATACACAATGGTTGTGGTTAAATTCACAAAATAACACAAGATCGGGGCACAGAGTAGAAAATACAATTATTACATTAAAACATAGCTCGGACAAAATGAAGCAATTTTACCAGTCATCAGTTGATACCAAAAGGATCATCAGAATCACCAAATTTTCATTGTAGGGAAAAGAACAAGGCGAAAAATAAAAATTGGCACATAAATAAAAATACATGAATTACTACAATCCTAAATTCCATTCGAAATTGAAGTCTACGTCGCTGGGCATAGCTAAACGGTGTGAATCACCCTCCACCATAAGAAATCCTACTAAGGCCTTGAGCCGAAAAACAATTATCAAGAGCATTTTACCCTATTAACATACACCATGGAAGTGAAACCAGAGCCAAGTGCTTAAAACAGCATGCTTCTTCATGCAATGTAAGAACTGTAAGTATTAAAGTTATTAAACGATTCAGAATATTGTATAGGATAGTGTCCAACGCTATTCTAGAATTATCGGATGCAGGCACAGCATGAACAATGCTCATGTCGACCTACCTGGGCTGGCTTTGGTACGTGCACTCCTTGATTTCCAAAACCTCTACAAGTTATGCTCCTCTCCTTCTGAATAACCTTTAACAGAAGGGCTGCCTTCTTGCCACTTTTGTTTCCCCACTTCTTTATTAACCAAATACTGATAATGATATGGTCTTATTCTGATTCTTCCTTGGTTTGGCAATGTGTGTTTATACCAGCTTCTTTTATGCACTTCTTCAAACATGGGCAATAAGCTTTACAAACTCTGGGACTTTCATTTGCCACCTCGTGACTTTGGAAATGTTTGTTGGTTTAAAATTGCCTTGATTTAACTTTCTTTTGGCTTGGGTAATAGTAGTTCGCATTGGGTTCTGAAACGATTGCCCCATCTTGTTGCTGGGTTTTAAATAAACGTTCATGCTTAAAGTCACAGTCAACTGGTTTTACAAAATGTTTTCTCTGTTTTCTGCCAGTTCAGTATTCAAAATTGCCTTCTTCAGAATTTTTTTTCTATGCAATTGCTTTTTGGTGTTAAAGTACTTGCTCTGTGCACGAGAGCGGTCACAGAGCGTTCCGGTGTCGCTGTAGCTTGGTGAACTCACCGGGTATGGCGTACGTATCCATTTCTCTCGCTGCTCACACCTCTTCTGTCTGTACTGCTCCTCGTGGTCAGGTAATCTGCTGCCTCCAGTCTGTTGCGGCCCGCGCCACTCACACACAAAGCTTCTTCTGCTCTAAAAGCTCTCCAGTGTGTGCTGCCATCGAGCCAGCCTTATTAAAAGGGAAGCTTTTTTAAACTTTTGCTTCCTGCTGCACAGCTTCTGCAGTCCAGATCTCCAGGGGGCAAGCTTCCTTCTCCAACAAGCCCACTGCACAACCGCTGCAATTAAGGCTTCTGGAGGTGAAGATCCTCTCGGGACCTGCTACTGCTCAATACTCAACAGTGACCCTGAGGTCTTCTCTCTTCTCCAGTTTCTCCTTCTGCTGCAACGTGGATAGTTTGGTTTGGTGTTGTTTGATCATAAGCAGATTAATCGCAGCAAACTGAATGGAAAAAAAAGTGCCTGCATAAGCGATTAAAACGTACATTACATCATAAAGTGAAGACACCCTGTTACGTGTTGGCTTCATGGGGACCGGATACCCAGGCTACACCAAAGACAATGAGTAGATTATCTAGCCCCCTTAAATCCTGCAATCGCGCTGACATCAGTTTGTTCTCGGTACATCAAAGCCTCTATCCATTTTCTGGCTCTTCACCAGATGGGTGAGAGCAGTAACACAGTGTGGGATATTTCAACCCATGCCAATAGACCCTATTACACCCCTTTGCTAATGGGGGAAAGAAACTGCCAAAAATGGAGGCGATAACCCATGTGCACACCAAATCTGCAAAACTGCGCATGGTTCATAAATCACAAAAAGGCTGAACCACTTTGCCAAACACAGGCAAAGTTGATGTCAAAACAAGAACTCCCTGCAGGAAAATGCCAGTGGGTGCTGTTACCTGTTACATGAATCAAGACCTCAAAGTGGGCTAAAATCCAAAATGCTTTTAAATACAGCTTCCCAATCAATGGCAACCTTCAAAGAGCTGTTTTAGCGCTACATTCAGTCATGTTCCCAGTGAATTATTGAAAGGAAAAGTGTGCTGAAATCATAGATTCTCCAGTGCAGTCAGAGGAATCCAGGACTCACTGACTGACAGCTGCATAAGAAAATTAGCTGTCAAATCCAGTTTAAAAGTGTTTCGTTTTCCTGAAGAAATTGCAAAATGTGCCTATTTAAAGCATGTTTGTGAAGGGCTTAATTGTTTAAATGTCCAAATCCCTTATAAACCGTGCTTATTGTTATATGTGTTAAAGAAAATACTTTATTGTGAATGTTAAAAGCAACCCAGCATTGGAGTTAAGTAACTGCTTAATTCTGATTGGGCAGTGACCAGCCTGGGAAAGTTTGACATTCAGTTTGACACTCCTTTGATACAGGAAGCCTTAAATGGTTCCCGCATATTGACAACAAGGGGCACAATGAGACCTCATTAGACATTCGTCTGGGGCTGAGCCAAGAACAATGGCAAGCTGCCTGACTGATCTCTACAGGGAAGCTTTCCTCTCCAGGAAGAGGACACACCTCCCTGATGAAAGGACTGTGACAGCTGCTGCCTGGGAAGGGGAAGTTACAAAAGAGAACTTTGATGTTTAAATCCTTATTTGTGGTTAAATTTAAAACTCTTTAACTGTGCAACCCGAAAGAAGGATAAATCTGAAAATTGGTAGATGTTAACCTAATTTCAGGTTTTTGCTTTGAGGACATTGATGAAACCTATACCACTTAAGGAACCAAAGTTATGAAAAATCCCTCATGGTTGCAGAACTATTAGTGTTGCAAGCCTAAGATTTTATGTACATGATCCACTGATAAGTGCCCAGAGATGTACCGAATTAGAAATTATTAATCCAAACTGTCATGATTTAAATTGAGAAAATTCTATACAATGAGAAAGACATCTCTCACAGAGAGGGGGATTGAAGGGGAATATAGCCCATCAAATATGAAATGTATATGTCTGATTTTATTAGGCAACATAATTTTAGAAATGTACATTTGTGCAAAAGTTAGGTTTTGGTCAAAATCAATGTGGGAGTTCCTAAATCGCATCATAAAGATGACAGCTCTGTTCAAACTGCCAATCAAAACAAGGCAAGTGCCTGTGGCCACTCACAGCCGCAGGGGGGTGTTTTTGAAATTCTGCCCACACTATAATCTGGGTGATGTCATTTTTGTCTGAAAATTATCAAATTTGATTTATTTAAGAAAACGGCATAACGGAAAAGGCAGTTTACCTGATGTCTACCAGAGGGAAACAACAGTTAAAAATGTAATGTTTATATTTACAATACAGAAAGATTTAAAGGCGAAAGGAAATGGTGGAAATACATAGAATATAAGAAAATGAATTGTAGAGGAAGAGCAATAGCAACTGGAGAAAGAATTGAAAAAACAAACAATCATAACCATGAACCAAAAGGTAGCAAAAACTGAAGTAAAGGAAAAAAAACACATGAGTTGAAAAGGAAAGCAAAGTTGGAAGTATGTACTAGTGGCCAATTGGTTAGCCGGATATCAGGGGAGATCCCAAGACATTTGGCTGGCGAGATGCCATGTAATAAATGACTACAAAAAATGGATAATATGCAGAGGAATTTAGAAAATAGATTACCGATTATCCTGATAAGGGTGGGAGATGTCAAAATACCAGACAGTTTACGAAAAACTCTGCAGGGTGAACATTTCAAGTATAATGATAGCAAAACAATGGATAACAGATATATTGTTTTTGCAACAAATCAAAACTTAAATCGATTAGAAATATGCAAAAAATGGATGCTAGACAGGACATTCAAATGTTGTCCAAAACTATTCAGACAGTTATATAGTGTGAATGGACAAATAGATACAGAATGTTTTCCACTGGTATTCATATTGATGAGAGAAAAGGGAGAAAAAACTACAGAGAAGTGTTTACTAAACTGAAAGAAGGTATGTCTAATGCAGGGAAAGAGGGGAAACATGCTCAATGCACTATGAATTAGCAGCAATTAAAGCAATGAACCAAATCTTCCTGATGAATGAAATGCAGGGCTGCTACTTTCACTGCATCTCTACCTTATGGCACAACCTTCAGAAACATGGGCTTCACAAGAATTATAATGCCAATAGCAAATGTCAACATCACATTAGAAAACTGGACGCATTAGCACTCATACCAAAGGATGATGTAGTGGAAGCATACATACATGACAATCATAAATGAGACATATTATAAAAGAAATGAGAATGAAATGGCATAATTTTTGAACAACTACGAAGAAAAGTGGTTTGGTGCACAAACGCTTTTTGGACGTAAACTACCCAAAATTAGAATTGACTACTGGAATAGTTTTTCGGCAAATATAAATGGATCATCAAAAACAAACAATAAACTTGAGGGGTGGCATATTGGATAAATGTGGCCATGAGTCATGCAAAACCTACAATATGGCAGTTTTTGAGTGTGTCACAAACAGAGCAGGGAGTGTAGGAAAACTATATAATAAACAAAAAATGAGTGGCCACAATCTGCACAAAAATAAAACTAAAAGTGTGCAAAAGATAAGAAAGCTCAAAGAAATAGCTGAAAAGTACACAACACTTACTATGCCTGATTACCTATCAATCATGGGCTTCACAGTGAATATCATAACATTGTAAATAATGACTTGGTAAATTGTAAATCTGGACTAGAAATAAATATAAAATATACTACTAAAAGAACATTGTATTAGGACAATACGCATGTAGAAACTCACTGTTTATCTGGAAATAAAATGGTTATAAACTTCAGTTTTGAAGTAAATTACATTTTGTTTCCCACATCTTCATGTATTAGCTAATGGCATGAAGATATCAGTTGTAAAAGGAAAGTGGAATCATATGGAGGTAAGAAAAGGAAGAATCACTATAAGTGGCAGTCATATAAAGAAAAACTAGGGGAAAAAAATGAAAAAAGAACAGAAGGTCAATTTGAACCACACAAACAAGGTAAATTTGAACCACAAAAAAGGTCAAATGGGTCATCAGGTTAAGATATTTAGGTAAAATAGGCTAATTCCAAGAGTTCACCACTCCTCCACCTACGACTACTGCTCTGCTCCTTCTTACTAATGGCCTGCACCTGAGGCTCCCTTTAAGCCTCCCAGTCTCCCTCAGCTGTGGGTCATTTTCCTTAACAAACAGCACTTTGCAGTTTTGTTACATGTTAGGGAGAATTCTCAGAAATGTGCTAATACCCTCCACCTTAGAGACCCCCAGTAACTTTGCTGTATTTTGAGGACTTGATTTTTTTTAACCTGGAGAGAGTGAGACCCCTTTTCCCACTTTCATGTATTTTAAGGTGATTTGAACACTGTATTTCTTTTGAGTATGGAGTCTGACATACTCCATAGGCATCATCATTTACATTGTGTCACACAGCACCTTCAGTGCAGTGACACAGGGAAGTCTTTCAGATTTCCCAAAGGATAAACTACTGTTTCCCAGAGCAGTAAAGTGAAATTGACTTTACTTACTTTTGTAACATTCTAGAGCCAGCACACACTATCTTACAATTATTGTCAAAATGGCCCTGGTCTTCTTTTTTTTGCCATTTCTTTGTGGAAAGGTCCTTCTTGAGATTTACTCTGCGAACCAAACCAGGTTTGGTCCCATTGTTTGTTTTGCCTTTGGTGGGATTCACAAGTGAAGACCACCTCTGGCTCCAGGGTGTCTGGGGTAGGCAGGAAGTGAGGGAGGTGCCCGAAACTCCCTGTGCGTAGTCTCCTAGGAGACCCAAATGCACTCTGTGGTGATTGGCCGGCTGACTGTCCGGCAAGGACAGCCACCCTGCTGGGTGACTGACAGCTAGGCTGGAATGAAGGGGAGATAAGTGAATAAAAGGCGAGTCTTTTGGCTTGGAAGGCAGAGTCGATCACTGGACGAAGGAACCGAAGAAGAACTTGAAGAGGACACCTGCTGCAACTCCTGGACCCTTGGTTTGCCCGGTGAAGCCCTGCTGCTGTGCTGAAACTCCAAATTCGTATCGACAGAGAAGGCCCTGCAAGGACAACTTCTCCCCTTGAGTTGGTGGGACCAATCAACTCCAAAGTTAGCCACCTGGACATCCATCTCGGAGCTGGTTGAATTTCCACAGAGTTGCTGCTGGAAACCGTATAGCCAGGGAGAGGACACCAGATTGTGTGTGTTGCTTTTAAGCTAGCCAAGAGCTCCAGGAAGATCCTCTGGACTCCCAGGAAGCAGGACTAACCAAGCCTGAGCCCAGAAGCAAGGAAAGTCCAACTCGACAGCCAGGAACTGCGGTGTTGCTATTTGTGTTATAGGTGAGGAGCTGAAACACTGAACAGCCACTGAAAGTGAAGTTTTCCCGGTTGCGAGTTTTGACCATCCCAGTGCAGTGCAGGAGTCCCTCGACGTCCTCCCTCTTGTCCCCACGACTGTGGCCCAGCAACAGTGAGATCTGCAGAGCTGCACCGGAACAGGAGTTATCTGCTGCATCTTTTCTTCATCTTTAAAGGTACTGGACAAAGTCTAAGAGAACTTACCTATTGCTGTAGAGTTGCTTGCATCTTCTACCACTCACAGGTTTAATCAGCTTGTGGCCCTACATTTGATTCTTCTTTTCTTCAAAGACTTCTAAAACATTGTGCAAAGACTTTTCCATGATTCTACCAGAAGTGCTTCATCCTATATACGACTTTTTGCCCATTGACTTTGGCCTAACCTATTGTACCGAATGACTCTTCTTGAGGGAATCCAAAAGTATTTGCCTGCTTAAGAATATTTGTGGTCTCTTGTTTATTCTAAATAATCTTTTCCTTTGACCTATTACTATATGATCCTAAATGCAACAGTGATATATTAATGTCCCCAGCACCCTAGCAATTGAAATCACCTGAGGATGTAGGTAGTGTTTGTGGGCCATCCCAAAAGGGTATAACTGATTTAGAGATATTAAGAGTGCATATTTCATGAAGTGTATTTGAGTGTTACTATTATATTGCTCCCTTCTGAATAATGCTTATTCTAACTGACTGATTAATAAATTA
Organism: Ambystoma mexicanum; assembly: GCF_040938575.1. Classification (NCBI taxonomy): domain Eukaryota; kingdom Metazoa; phylum Chordata; class Amphibia; order Caudata; family Ambystomatidae; genus Ambystoma; species Ambystoma mexicanum. The sequence continues at coordinate 1,210,835,301 of NC_090929.1, read as the reverse complement.
ATAATTGTTTATTACTGAAACCTTGAGTGTAAGAGTTTATTTGAATACTTGTAACTGTAGATCCCTGTGTAACTCCACTACAGCTCACATTGACCCATCTTGAGATAAGCCTGGCTGCTCAACACACTACCAGAACTGTGTAGTACAAGCTATACCAAAGGTTGGGTTGCCTACACCTGTAGTTAGAGTTGTTTGTAGTGTTCCCAGAGGGTACTGCATACAAACTTTGCCTAATACTCTGCAACCCTCTTCTTCGTCCCAGTACCTTGGCGATTATAGCACTTGAAAAACTGATTTTTGCATAATGGACTCTAACTTGATTTTGTAGTCATTTCTGTTCTTAAAAATATTCTCCACAGGAATGTCATAAGGATCAATACCAAGATTTGGTTTTACAGAGAAATAAAGATTTTTAGAGTGTACGTATGTATTATTCACAGACGCTTTTTCCACTGTACCTTTGGGAGTTAGGAGAGCTTCTAGCTCTATAAGTCTCCATGTATTTAGAAGGGTTTTAATTTCTCCCCATACCTAAGGGTTTATGAATGCTTTCACTCATATTAAGATGTTCAACTTGGGGAGCTAAAAGATCTTTCCGACATCAAACCATTTCCGACATCAAACCATTAAATACATTGCGGAGATGTCTTCCCAAGAGGAAGACAAAAACTGCGCCTCACCCAACAGAGTCCTCCTGTTACCCTGGGCCCTTTCTCCTCCTAGGTGATCCTCCCGCAGAACACCAACCCATGGTCAGGATCAGAAAGCATCTGCCTTTCCCTAGCCACATGGGAGGAGACTTTATGCAAGGTCTTTGTGAGGACTCTGCATGATTCATTACAAGGGTATGTGGGTCTTTAACTCCTGATATTCCATCTCTCTTATCTCACACTCTTTTACTTTAGGTATCTCACATGTTTTCCTTTCTTTCCAGGATAGAAATATATTCCCTGGTTCTTCTCCTCTTTTGAGGATTTCTGTGTCTCGCTTTCTTTTACTCAAGGTATTCACACTAAGGTTGGCCTTGGGCTTCTCTCTCTTTCATTCACCCCTGTTTTAGGGAAACGTATTCTTTCTTTCCTTGTTTTAGCAGAGTTCACTTTTAGTAAATGTATTATATTTCTACTTTCGTGAGGGAACAGACTTGTTTTTTTTTTCCGAACTATCACAATTCACATTTAACAATGATAATTCACTTGTATTCGACTCTCCTTCAATGAGCGTCATGACTTTCGTGTTTGTTTCCTCACTGCTCCAATATAGTAACTCTTCATTCTTCTTTCTACTGAGATGACTTATTCATTCTGTATCATACTCTTTTTATTCTTCCTGTTCCTCCCTGGTTGCCTGTTACCTTCATTGTTCTTAGGAAATGGCCCTGGGACTCTTACGGGCCTGGTTTCGGTTCGATTTCTTCTCTGCACTTGCAGGCCGGCTTCCTCAGCATCCCTCGCCTTTGGTCCTCGCACTTCTTTTGGTTTCCTCAATATCTCACCAGGAAGCAGCATCGCTTGTAACAGCTTCCCATTCATGGTCTCATTGTTACGCAGGCCAAATGCCCACCCTTGTTCTCTTAGGATCCCGTCACCACCAATTCATCTCCTTTCAGGCTCTCGGCTTTGCTGACCATTCAGCGTTCATTCTCTTGCTTGCCAGCAAGTTTAGAATTTGAGGGTTCGGCTTTTGCAATGTCTCTGCCTCTTCACAGGCTCAAGTCAGCAGGGGACATCCCCTGCTTGGGCCCACACTGCTCTCTGTCTTCATCCCCGTTACTTCCTCTACATGACGAGTGTTCACCTTTCAATCAACTCATTTCAGTGGATTGGTTACTTTTCCTTAGAGAGACATTTTCTCTTTTATAGCATCCCTCAGGCTCTTCCTCAGCCCAGTTTTGATGTTTCACAAGATTTGATAGTCCCATGTATGGCATTATGTTGACAGGAATGGGAGTCCTTGTCCCTAAAGGGGGAGTCTCCTCACGGTAAGGTTCCACTTA